>NW_026683207.1:0-677195 GCF_027579445.1 Ammospiza nelsoni | reverse complement strand
TGACCTTCCCATGGCCACCATCAGGACGGGAAGTATTTTGGCACTCCACAGTGCCACCAAAGAGGCACTGGCACATCTCCTGCTTTGTGGGGTAGAATGTCTCCCCCTCTTTGTAGTAGACTCCATGGTAGCTGCAGCCACAGTGGGACATAGGGACACACTCGTCACCGCTGAGCATGAAGCCATCCTGACATGTGCAGCCCTCGTGGCACCGCCCTTGGCATGTGGCAGAGTCAATACCGCAGGTGTGCTGGCAGGTGTGGGAGCAGAGCTCATAGGAGCTGTTGGAAGGACAGGGAATATCTGCCGGGAAACAATGGGATTCATAAGGAATCAGGAAATTCCAAGCCAAATCCTGGAACATTCCTGGAATTCAGGTACAAACTTCACCAAATACAGGGTTTTTTAGCCCATGGCAAACTGTCAATTTTCATCCCTGTGCACATGACAAGGGACATCATCAAATGACGATCCAATGATTATATGATGATGATCCAATGATCATCCATAAGGAACATCCCAGCCCATTTCAATAGAAATTTTTCCACTAAACTACCCAATTTATCACATTTCTATGGAGAAAAATGTAACATTCACTCAAAGAATGGGATCGCTCCACATTGGGTCCTCAACTGATCTCCAGGCTGAATCCCTTTAACCCAATTCCACTATTTTTTGGTACATTTTTTGATGGTTCTCCCTCTAAATTATCCACCTTTTAGTCAACACCAGGAAACTGGAGATTTTGAGGGGGTAAATTATTCCAGATGAGACAACTTCTTCCTTAGGAAAGGTTTAATTTGGGTGGATTATGGGATCAACCAAAACTTTGGGTGGAATTTCCACTGGATTCCCATGCACCTCTGGGTTGTTCATACATGGATTTGGAGCAGATTTGAGGATCCTTTGGATACTGCTGAAGGAAAAACCCTCCCATTGTCCCAACTTACAGCAGAAATTATCTGTCCTCCACCTCCCGATGGACACACCAGCAGCCTGGCATGCGGTGGCGTAGAGGGCAATGACTGGACAGATCCCTTCTTCCTGATCAGGGAACAGGCAGGAGTCATGGATGCAGCTCTGGAAGTACTGGTGGCCATCAACATGACTATGACATGCTCTAAAAGGTCCATCCACTTCCAAAATAATTTCACACCCCATCCCAGAGACTTCCTGCTGCAGCCAGGAAGGTGCAAGTGTGCTGGAACATTCCACTATTGACCTCTCACCACATCCTGGGACATCTGTGACCTTCCAGCTGCTCCCAAAGGCATCTGGGTCTGACGTCACATGGTTGTTCCTCATCATCATGTCGTCACTTGCAGCACCATTGTAGTTCCCACAGAGCCCACATAGGGCATTAGTGAAGCCACTGGGCACCATGGTGGTGACGTGGCTGTACCAGTCATAGGTGACAACGAGGCCAAAGTCGGTCACTACCACCGCGTCCTGCCCGTGACGATAGACAACAATCTTTCTTTCACTGTAGTGATATGGGAGATTGATCAACTGCTCATCAATCTGGGGAGAAAACCATAACAATTGATCAACTTTGCAAACTGATAGTAAACTACTTTCAACCGCCAGAGCAATCAAAAAGCATTCATTTAATTAAATTTTGAATTGAATTAAATTTTGGATTTAAGAGAATGAGAAGGACCAAGTCCCAAGAGGAGGTTGATCAACCACTCCTTGATCTGGAACAGGCAAATTATGTTGATTTAATTACATTTCAAATGTTAATAGGATGAGGTCTGGGACAAGGTGGAGAATGTGGTGAAAAAAGAAGGGATCATTTCCTAAACTCACCATGATTTTTCCAGGATGTTCCCTGCTAATGCTGATGGTTTTGTTGTAGACTTTGACTGTCACCATGGCAATGGACAACATGAGGTTGTCACTTCGGTGGCCATTCTGCACCAACACCTGGAATCCCACCAAATTTTGGGTGTCCTCACACAACCCTGCCAACAGGTAGACACATGTCCCCTGGAAGATGAACCTCTTGCCATCAAAGGTCTCATAGTGGGTGGCTCCAACAGCAGTGCAAACCCCAAAACTTCTGGGATAACAATCCTGGATCCCCTCCTCCACCCGGCATTCCTCCTCAGTGCCACAACCAGAATCCCGGCACACTGCCTGCCGGTGCTCCGCATCACACACACAGCGTTGAGTGCAAGTGAGGTCACCCCAAAATTCCTCTCCAAGGCCATAGAAGAGACCCCGAAAGACACAGCCACATTCAGAGGGGGGGATGCAGGTGTTGGCATCAAGGACAAGGCCCTCGTGGCACACACAAGTGTCTACGCAGGTGGTGACAGCGGCACAGCTGGATGACACAGCGGGGATGTTGCAGGAAGGGAGGAAGGCGAGGCCACAGGTGCTGTAGGTGCTGTTGGGCGGGCAAGTGAGAGCTGGACAGGGAGGGAGACAGCAGTTAGGGTGGGGTGGCACATGGTGGAACAGACTTCTTTGACTATCTACGCAGATATCCTGGAGTCTCCATGGATTTTATGGAGTCTCCATGGACTTCCTAGGCCTTCTGCCTGGACATTCTGGAGTGTCTGAGGACTTCTTGCTCAGACTTTCTAGAGACTCCACAGACTTTGTGGACTTTCTACATGGACTTTCTGGAATCTCCCTGGACTTCCATGGATTTCCTGCTTGGATCTGCTGCCATAACCTTTCCCAGCCCATGATCCTATGGATCGTTAGTCCCACAATAATTAGGCTCTGCCCATCCCAAGGAGCATTTTCACCCAACCATCCTCTACTCACGACATCCCACTGTTATCCTCCAATCAGAAACATTGATCCCCTCCTCCTGGCAGTCATCAGCATAGGTCTCGAAGGCGTGGCACAGCACATCACGGTGCCCCTCATTGGCACACAGGTCATAGATACAGTTCTTCACGTAGATACTAGGACTGATAGTGTCATGACATGACCGGAATGGCCCAGAATGTTGGGACAACTTCCCACACCAGGTCTCTGCCTTGTATGTCACCTCCTGGTCCCATCTGCACCGCCCACAGTCACCGTCGCAAGTGTCCTGGCAGCAGCTACTCTCACTGGTCACCTTCCAGCTCTGCCCAAATTCCACAATATCCCACACTTGTTTTCCATCAGGAGAGAGAGTGTCATCCTGGGGATTCCCATTGTTGTTCCCACACATTCCGCACACTTTTCCAGAAAGAGCAGCCGGAAGTTTGATCACTATATGATCATCCCAGTTGTAGAGGACTTTCAGCTTGAAATTTGATTGGATCAACATGGATTTACCCTTCTGGCGGATGCGGAGCTTCCCATGGGAGAGGGAGATGGGAAGGTGCGAGCGGTGGTTGTTCACCTGGAGGACAACAAAAAACATCAAAACAACCAAAATCCTTCAAAATTTGGCATAGAGTTTAAGAAGACTAGAAGTGTTTTCATGCAAGGGTTACCTGCACACCAGCAAACCCAGGAATTATTTAGGATAAGACCCTCAAGATCATTGATAAATATGCAATTTCAGCAAAATTTTTAAAAATTGGGAAATTATGATGGCTTACCCTCACCATCCCATTCTCTGACTGGACAGCAGTGATGGTGACGTTGTCGACATGGATGGTGATGGAGCTGATGGAGGAAACTTTGGAGTTCTCCTTTTCCTTCTTTGTGACCTCAACAGAGAAGGCAGGAAGGGTGGGATCGGGATCACAGATGGTGGTCAAGGTGTAGGCACATGTTCCCATGAAATCAAAGGTTTTTCCATCAAAACTGTGGTAGTGTGACCCGCCAGCAAGCCAACAGGTGGAGAAAGTCTCCTGGATGCACTCTGGTTGTCCATCCACCAGCTCACACCTCTCCTCACAGACCAAATCCTCATAGGAGAGTGATGTGGGGACTGAAAAAAAGGGGAAAACCCATGAATGGTCAACTGCACAAGGCCCAATCATTGGGGTGACACAACAGTGGACTGACTGTACTCACTGGTGGCACAGAGCCCCGGGAAGCCATATCCAGTGTGACTCTGGAACCCAAATACCAGGAGCCCAATGGGCACCTGTGAGTTCTCAGCGCTCTGCATTTTTGCTCCCACAGCGATGCTGGCCCAGGAGAAATCTGTGCCAGGAATGGCCTGCCATGCTATGGTGTTGTCCGGCCGATGGTTGAGGGTGGTGGTGGCAGTGGCAGTGGTGGGTGCAATGAGGATGGCATGATTATACTGGCTGGGCACACTGCTAAAGCGGAATGCAGTGCAATGGGCGGTGACAGGTGGGACAACAAGGAGGAAAGGATCTTGCCAAGACGAGCCGCTGAAGAAAAACACCACCTGCACAGCCACCACCGCACTGATGTACAGATGGGAGTTATGGTTCAGCACAAATCTCTGCACCTCCCCTGCCGCCATGGCCACAGTCGCATTCCCACTCCCGGTGTTGTAGGTGATGGTGTTGTCTTCATCTGTCACCACGTAAACGAAGTCAACGTCTGTCTGCAGTGGATTGGGTGGCACCACATAGCTCTTCCCCCATGCTATCATTGGGAGGAGCTGCTCCACCACAAAGTCAAAGCCAGCAGACACCTTGACACAGGTGTGGCCACTGAGGACAGCCACAGGGGTGTCGGCCACCACAACTGTGCCAGTGAAGTCCTGGCTGCTCTGGAGCTGCAGGCTGTGGTAGGGTTGCAGGAACAGGCGGAGCACGGCACCAGGGACGTAAGTGGCCCCAGCATAGTGGAAAGTGGCAGTGGTGGTGATGCTGATAGCGGTGGTGGTGGCGCCGGTGGCCACCACGAACTCAGTCAGGCCATAAGTGTAGTTCCCAACCGGTGTCACCACATAGTACCTGGTGCCCAGGCTCTCCATAGGTAGGAGAGCAGTGGCACCCACAGTGTAGCCCTTGGTGCTGACAGACACCACAGAGATGTCACTGCTGGCCTGGACCACCAAGGTTTTATCGAAAGTGTGGCTTCCAGTGAGTTCCAGGTTAGCAGGGAGAGGCAAGGGCACAGTGACATCTGGCCTCAGGGTGATGTTCTTGGTGACAGAGCTGCCACGGAGCGTCACTGACACCTGGGTGTCAGCAGGGCCATAGGAGGTGAGCAGCAGCTGCAGGTGCGCACTGGGGGACTCGTCATCATTCTGTGGGAACACGGCCAGGAACTCCTGGCCCCGGTAGCTGGCACTGGAGAGTGCTGGGAAAAGAGGGGGAAAAGGAGGCCTTGGTTAATTTTTATGTTAACCAAGGGGTTAAATAAAAGGGGCTTTTATATTTTTTATATCAATTCTGTACGTGTTTATATATCAATTTTCCTATTTTGCAGGAGGAATTGTACTGAAATTACATTAAAGATACGACTGCGGTATCCAATTTATAGAGTTCATTTTTATATATAATCATAATATAAATTCTATTTACAGCTTGTTATGTTAATAAACAACATTTGTATTCTATTAGCAAATTATTAAAATACATCAATGTGTTAAAAATATCAAATAATGTTGTATTATTAACTAATATTAATTACACAAAATACTATTCCTTAATAAAACAATATTACTAGATATTTATATTATTACACCTTGTGTTCATGATATATTACTAGTATTATGTAATATACTTTAGTATATTACTACTGATTAGTACGCTGATAAAATATTAATAATATAGGACTCATATATCAGTGAAAATATGTAAATTACATTTCAGCCTGTTACAGTATTATTATACTTGTTATCCATTATATAACTTTGTTATATAATTTTCTATGTTATTATTATACAGATCTATTAATTATAAAATTGTGATATACAATACTTATATTTAAATATATAGTAGTATTTTTTCTATTACATTGTACTTAATTTTGATAGAAATATCAGCAAATATTTAATCCAACTCCATAAACATTACAAATAATTAAAGTAATACAATAATAAACACTGTGGCTATTTAATTTATTTCAGTATTAATAATAATAGAAAATACACTTACATGTTATTTTTATAATTATATAAAACAGTAGATTATTTATATTTTCTCTATAAAATTATACAGATAATGATTTTAAATAATTTTTTCTTGTTTTCATAGAAATGGTTTGGGAAAAAATTGTAAAAATCAAGCAAAAATAAGCAGTAAGGTGCAAAATTACAAAGGTAGAGAATATATTAGAGAAAAGAATAGAAATAATATACCATTGTATTACACTATATTGCAATATAATCTATGATTATATGTATCATTAATATAACAATTATAAAAGTAGATATTACATTGTAATGCAGAATATAATAATATATAATTATGTAAATAAATATTATATGAATAAATTACATACTGTTATAATACAATAACAATACCAATACAATATAATACAATAACAATGGCATTCATATAATATGCAACTCTACATAATATTATATTGTAAAGTAAGAATTGTATTATATAATTATATTTGTAGTAATTTATATCTATTCTATAGTTAATAATTATATCTTAATAACTAGATAGTTATATATAATAGCAATATAGTCTGCTATATTAATAAATGCAGTAATATATGAATAGAAAATATATTACATTCTCCTAGTTCACATCTTTTGTACATCCATATAAACTTTTAAATAAGTTTATACTGAATTTTTAGAGAAATTTTTACTAAAAAATGCAAATCAAGAATAATTATAATAACAACATAATTACAGCATTACAGATCATACGTTGTATTTTTTATAATTACAGTAGAGATTATATTATATATTCAGATAGAACTGTTGTACTTTATGTATATTATTAATATATCCTCAACACATAAAAATATAGATAAGTAATAATAAGCAATTACTGTCCTATTGATCAATATGATGCTATTCAATTACACTATTTAATATTATTATCAGCCAAATAAAATTTTATGTATTTTGTATAAGATGAAATGCATATATAAAAATATACATTATATATATAAAGATATATAAAGGAAGACTAAACAAAAGATACTTTAAAAGAATCAAAAATATTTTTTCTTTTTTTTTAATGCTACAAACCAACAAAATAGCCATTTTTTGCCCCAAAACAGGCTTAAAAGAGTGGGTATCTTCTCCTAATTAAAAGGGAGAAAAAAAAAACCATCTTGAGATTGGCAGGGAAAAAAAAAGGAAAATGAGATGAAAATTGAATAAAACTCAGCATATACATAAAAGCCCATCATAAGGATTTTTTTTTTTAATTTAAAAAATAGGTAATTGGGGATGTTAGATTAAAAAAATAATTCTGGTGATTTTTTTGGAAAAAAATGGAATTTGAGTGTTTTGGCGGAAAAACAGGGAATAATGAGGTTTAACTTTGAATAAAAAAAGAGGATTAAAAGGGGCTTTCTGAAATAATACATGAATAAGAGTTGTGTTTTTAAAAAAGGGGGATTATGAAGAAACATTAAGAGGGAAATGAGCAATTGGAATTTTAATAATTATAACAGAGTAAAAGAGGTTTTTTTCTTTAAAGTACTTGAAACCTAAAAAAGAGTTCAAGAGGGCTTTTTTTCCTCATTAAATAAATTTTTAAAATAAAATTAAACAAAAAACCCACAAGAAAATATTAAGAGAATAAAAAGTATTTTTTTCTTTAGAACATTACCTAAAAATTGGGTTGATAAAAGGTTTTAATGACAATGAGAAAAAAGCCAGGAAAATAAGGAATAAAAGGGGTTTTTTTCCTTAAGAACTAACTTCTTTTATTTAAAAAGAGCAAATAAAAGGACTTTTGTTTCATCTAAAAACATCTTTTAAAAGTAGATATTTTTTCCCTGGAAGAAAATACAGTTCCAGCATATAAATCTTGGGGTTTTGTCCTGGAAAAACACTAAAACTAATCATTAGAATTTTAGCTAAAAAAAAAACCAATGAAAAACCAAAAAAAACACACACACACACAAAACAAAACAAAACAAAAAAACACAAAACCAAAAAACTAAACCAAAATAACAGGACAAAGTGCATTTTTTTTTCCCATAGAAACTGAGGAAAAAGGGGATTTTTCCCCATGAAATTATAGAGGCATTCATGAAAAAAAGAAGATTCTAAAGGTTTTTTAATTAAAAAAATATTTCAAAATGGGGGCTTTTGGTTAAAAATAATAAATCTGCAGCTGAGAGGTTGTTGGAGGAATTTTCAGGCAAAAACAAGCCCAGGGACTCAGGATTTCATTTTCTGTGCTAAAAAGCCTGGAAATATGTACGAAATCCATGAAATTTGGAGATTTTGTGTGGAAAACAGCAGTTTTACTTACCACAGAATGGAAGGAAGAGCCACCATATCCCATCTTGTGCCATCCCTAAGAAAAACACCGAAAATCACTAAAAACTGTTATTTTATGGGAAAAATCCATGTGAGTCCTGGGATGTCTCCAGAAGCCTCAAATAACCTCCAAATTACCCAAAAATGTCTTTTTTCAGCACATGGAAACCTCTTGGGGCTTATTTTGGTCCCCACTCCCTCAAAATCTACTCCAAACATTTGAAACTATAAAATTTTTGTCCAAAATTCTCCACATTTGGATCAAAATGGATTTCCTTCCGAAATTATCCCGTTTTGGGTTAAAATATATTTTCCCCCCAATCTCCACCCCCCCACTTTCCCCCCCGCCTCTATTGGTCAAAATGGCATTAAACAGGATTAAACATTCCCTTGAGGCCACATTGGAGACTACATCTATATCACGTTCCCTCTAAAAACAAAGGAATTTTAACTAAAATCACCTAGATTCACGTCAAAATAGAGTTTAAAATGCTGATACAGCATTCCCACCAACCCCTGCCCTTGATGTCACCTCAATACCCCATTTCTACCAAATCCACAATAAAACTTCGTGGAAAGGATGAATTTTCCCCCAAATCCCCTCAGTTTAAGTCAAAATGGGTAGTTTTGTGCCCAACATCCCCCAAATTCAGATCAAAATGGGGCTCAACATCCAGGAAAACCCTTCACTCACCTTGTCCCATACAAACCCTCCCAAATGCTGAATTTGGCCTCAAAAAGGTGAAGAAAAAACCCACGAATTTTTGGGCATGATGAGGACAAAAAAACCTGAAATTTTGGAGAAAGATGCACAAAAAGAGCAAACCCATGAGACTTGGGAAAAGAAGTGTTTAAAACCCAACATTTTGAAAGAAAAAGGGCTAAAATTACAAAACTTGTGGGGGAAAGGGGGCCAAAGTCATATAATTCGAGAAGGGAAAGGGTAAAAAAAATCTGAAATTTGGGCAGAAAAAATCCTCAATTTCTGCCCATCACCAAACAACAAGGAAAACCAGGAATAAACAGGGAATTAAGCCTCCCCACACTTCCCCACTCACCAGCCCCTTGGCAGTTCAATTCCCGGGCCCCTTCAGACACAGAATGTTTGTCCCAAAGTCACTCTTTTTATACCCAAATAAAAAATACCCAAGACACAGCCAAACCATACAGATTTGGGCGGATTCAGCAGAATTTCAGGATGGGAGCCGGGGGAGGAAAGCAAGGGGGCATGACTCAAAGTTCCAGAGAATTTGGGACCTGGCAGCTGGATCTTGTCAGGGATAGGAAATGCTGGGAGTGGAACTCACAGGACATCTTGATGGATGTGACTGACAGGGATGTTGTGACAGGTGTGGAACCACAGGAATGTCATAACAGGTGTGGCAACCACAGCAATCATGCCAAATTCCCTGAACTCCCAGAATTGCTGTCCCCATGGTACCTTCTGGCCCCATGACATTGGGGAAAGGACAAGCCAAGTCCAGATGTTTTTTATCAAAAATTAATGATCCAAGTCCCAGCGGGGAATTCCAGGGAATGGGAAATTCTGGCCCAAATGACTGAAAAAGCTGAAGAAAACCAGCTGGAGCCAGGAGAGACAATGGTAAACAGGGAATTAAAGGGCCTTTGCCTTAAAATGAAGACATAAAAATGGGGAAACCCTGAACACCACAGAGATCCTCAAAACTGTCCAGAGACAGAGACCCCCCCACAAAGCCATCCAGGGACCTCCAAAACTACATGGGGATCCCCCCAAACTACCCAGGGATCCCCTCAGCCCTCTGAACCTCCCAAACCACAAGGTCCCTCTGGGGAGATGGCGGTCCCTGGAAGGGTTTTGGGACTCCTGATAAATGACACGAAAACGAGAAATTTTCAATTGCCCTGAAGATGCTGGATGGAGCTTAAAGACAACTGTCAGAAAAGCTGAAAGGATTTAAAGGCATGGACAGAGCATCGCAAGCACAGCTGGAGCCAGTGGACAAATAGGTAATGAGGAATATAGTGGGGTTTTTGTCAAGTTACGTAACAAGAAGTAACAGTGCACACTCAAGGGAAACGTTCAAGGAAAGGTCACGTGTAATGTAGAAGCATTCAGTGAATATGACCACTAGAGACCTGTTCGTGGCCCGTACAGGACCATACCCTGAGGCAAAGTTTCACCGCACACATCAGATTAAAGGAGAAGTCCTTCAGTGTGTCCTGCACAGATAAAGAATGCCTGCTTTCTAATGCTTCAAATTGTGTTAGAAAGTTTATTTGCCAGCCAATTTTTCTATCAGTCCCTTGAATGGGGTTACAGATCTGAGGGGAGCTGAGAGAGTCCTGTCAGGATCTGGGAGTCCTTGGGAAGGTTTGGAGTTTCTAGGCAAGATTTGGGAGGTTCTATGGGGGATATGGAGAGTCTCTGTCAGTGGGATCCCAGCTCTCTGCCACTTTAACCAACCCGAGGGCCTCCCAAACCACATGGGGATCCCCTTGACCCTCCTGCACCAGTCCCTTCTAGGATACCCAGAACCACACCAACCTCCCTCCATCCCAAGCCTTTCCCTGGGGATCCCAAACAATCTCTCTGAGATCCTCAAAACCACCCCAGTGAACCCCCAGAACTCCCTGGGCATCTCTCAGCGTCCCCAGACCCCCAAACCCCTCCAGGAATCCCCAAAGCCCTCCCAAGGACCCCTCCCCTCCCCCGCCTTCCCCCTCCCCCGCTTCCCATTGGCTGCAGCGCCCGCCCGTCTCCGCCCTGAACCAATCATCGCCCAAGCTCGGAGCGCTGGGGCGAAAGCAAACGGGAGCGCTGGGGTGAAACGAAACGAGAGCGCGGGCGATGGAGCGGGTCAGGCCTGAGGGCTCCGGAGGCGACCGAGGTCCCGCGGAGCTCGGGACGGTCCCGCGTCACTTCTCGCATACCTCCCGCAGAGGCTCAGCCTGGAGCAGAGAACGGAGCGTCCGGTGCAAAGGAGGTGAGAGAGCAGCCCGGCCTCAAGTGCCCCTCGGGATCCCCAGGTGCCCCCTGGGGGCTCCAGTCTGCTCCCCCGTTCCCTCAAGTGTTCCTTTAAGGACTCCAAGCGCTCCCCAGACCCCTAAGTGCCTGCCAATTCCCTCCCTTGTGCCCGTGTTCCCCAAGAGCGCCTTGAGGACCACCAACTACCCCACCCGATCGCAGGTGATGCCCCGGACCCGCCATTCTGCCCATAAGTGCATCCTGCAGTGCCTCAAACTCCTCCCGAGACCACCAGCCCTGTGGGGTCACTGCAGGGTCAGCATTTCGGGGGTCCTCGCCCCTCCCCAATACCCTCCTCCTGCCCCGCCAGGCCATGCTCAGGCCCCGCCGCTGCAGGCTGTAAGGGGCGGAGCCAAACAGAGGCTTCGTCCCCCTAAAGCTCCACCCTCGATGATCCCCTTGTCCAATGGTGCTTGAGGTGACGCCAAGGGGAGGAGCCAGCACTGGACACGCCCCTGGTGGGCAGGGCCCTGCTGAGCTCTGCTGCTTCCCGGGGTTCCCTGCAGGGAGTGTCACACGGGAGGTCACCTGATACCCCCAGGACCCTGCAGGGGGCAGTGCCCAGGCAGTCACGTGACCCACCTGAGGCACTTCTGCAAGCACCAGCGGGCGTCTTCCCCCCAGGCTGTCTCCCAGGAACCCTTGTGGCAGGATCCATGGTGGAGGCCACACGACTCCCACAAGACCCAATGGCCAATGGGAAGCAGCTCTCTGGATACCCTGCAGGGGGCACTATGCTCACAGTCCTGCGACTCCCACCATGCCCCACGGCAAATCAGCAGCAGCCGCTGTGCCCCTCTGCACCAGGGGCTGCCACCCAATGGGAAGCAAGACTCCCATGAGCCTTTGCTGCAGGAACCATTTTGGTGGTCACATGACAGCCTCAGGGCTCTGTGGTGTCCACCATGTTGGAAGCCACACGGCTCCCAGGATGCCCTGCGGCCTGCAAGGGAGGCGCTTCCTGAGCCCCCGCACCAGGGAGGGCCCAGCTTCAGGTCACGTGACCCCCGTGAGGCCCCCCCCCCCCCAGCTAATCAGGAGCTGTGCACATGATGCCCTACAGGGGGCGCCATGGCAGCAGCCACTGGGTGAGGAACCAGAGGAGCCCTTGAGGGTCATGGGGGTCGCTTGATGGCTATGGGGTCACTTGTGGGCAAGGAGCCCGGTTGAGGGCCATGGGGTCACTTGTGGGTCATTGGGTCATTTGAGGGTCATGGGGGGTGCTTGTCAGCCAGGGAGTCAGTCAAAGGCTGGGGGCTGCTGAGGGTCATGAGGCACCTTTGTGGGGCTGGGGGGCCCTTTTGTGGGTCAGAGGGGTCACTTATGGGCCTGGATGTGCCCTTCTGGGCTCACGTGGTAATTTGTGGGCCGGGGCGGTCACTTGTGGGGTGGGGGGGGAAGTTGTGGGTCAGCGGTCACTCGAGGGGCTGAGGGGGCACTTGTGGGCTAGGGAAACACTTCTGGCAAAGGAAATCTCTTGTGGGGATGGGAGAACACTTGTGGGACTGCCACCCCCCGTGACATGCAGCCCCCTCAGGCCCTCTTGGGGACCTCCTCCTCCTCTGGATGCTGTGATGCCACTGCCAGGCCGTAAGGGGACGCCTTTGGTAAGACAACCCCACCTCCAAATTTCAGGCCTCTGCCCCTGCGCCTCCCCCAGGTTCCTCTAATTCCCCATTTGCTCTCTCTTCCCTCTCCCAGGGCCATTGAGACACTCCTGGAATGCCCACCTGGGCATCCCCAGCCCATGGTGGGGCCAATAAAGCAATGACACCCCAAAATTGCACCTGGGAGGTGGGGAGACCCCCAAAACTCCCTCCCTTATCTCCCCCACCTTTGGGATTGCCCCCAATCCCCTCCCTCTCCAAATGTCTCCAAGAGCATTTGGGGGCTTCTGGGGGCTCAAAAGCGCCTGTTGGTGGGGCGCTGGGTGTCTCTAGGGGGTCTCTGAGGGTCTTTGGCGTGTTTGGAGGGGCTCTGAGGCTGAGGAAGGGATTTGGGGGGTTTATCGGGAGAGGCTGCAAGTGCACTGGGTGTCTCTCGGGCATCTAGAAGAGGTCTGTGGGATTTTTGGGGGAGACCCTAGGAGTGTTGAGGAAAATCTGTGAAAGGTATTTAGCGTACAGGTAGGGCTTTTGGGAGTCTTTACCGTCCGGGGTTGTGGGGGATATTTTGGGGGGCCAAGGACAGTATTGGGAGGTCTATGAGGACTAGGAAGTCTATAGGGGCGCCTCGGGATTTATTGGGAGCATCAGGGCGGGGAACCCCCAAACCCGTGAGAGTGGGGCTCACCTGTCTTCTTCACCTTCACACGGCCGACATGGCGGCAGGCGGTTCTGGTATCCCTATGCCCCTGAGGGTGCTGGGGGGGGCGGTTATGGGGGCGTCAGAAGCTCCCCCTAAGCCCCCAAAAATCCCTTGTGCTTCCCCTCCTCGTCTCTCACTGGCCGCTGGTTCCGCGCCAGTTTACTCACTTCCTGGACTACAACTCCCGAAAGACCGCGGGGCCCGGTAGGCCGCCGATAGAGCCGGGACTGCGATTCCCGTCATGTCCCGCGGCCCGCGAGAGGCCCGTCAGGGCCGGGACTGTCCCCTAAGCACCGTCCCAGCTGCTCCCCAAGTGCTTCTCTGAACCATGAGTGTGCCCCAGGGCCCTGTAAGTACCCCCATTTTCCCTCTCCTGACCCCCAAGTTCCCCTCAGGGTCCCGAAGTCCTCCCGCCCGCCTACTTGCCCCCAAAACGCCCCCTGTGTGTCCCCTCGGACTTCCAAATGCTCTCCAACTGCCGCCCCGCCCCCTAAGCGCCCCTACAGATCCATTAATGATCCCACAAGCACCCCCAGCTGGCCTCCAAGCGCCCCTCGAGTGTCTCCCGGGAATTGGCGTGATGACAACAATGTAGAGAAAGACTCTGACTCTATCGCAGTATCAGCAACACTTCAGCCTTTAAATAAAATTTGAATCAAAACTGCAATTGCCTCTAATTAGGCACAGCTGGAATTAGGTGGCCTGCACCTAAACCACTCGGGCTCACAAGTTCTAAGAGTGGCAGATCACGTCTATTATGAAATTAGTTATTAATTGAATAGACAGGAGATAATAGACAAAAGGTCTTGAACAGAGTTACTTACTACACAGTATAAAACAGAAGAACTACTAGTAGATTACATGAAACAGCTCACAACATTAAGGTACCTATATCAAAGCTAGGAAAGAAATAGTACAGATTAGGAGTCAATGTAACTTACCACCAAACTGGCAAGAGTGTGCATAGAGTCCTTTCACTCAACCCTCAAGAAAGGAACCACAAAACCAGCATCCCAACTTTGCGGGGAAAGCCCCACACATTTCCAGGGAATGTGCAGAAACTTCTACTTTGTGAAAGTTTGGTGTAGCTTTAATAGATTGTGAAGCAAAGTGTCTGTCAGAAATTCCAGCTTATCTTTCCATAATCTTGCTTCCACAGCAAGATGTTTATTGTCAGCTACAAGTGCTGCTTCCATGGCACCCAAATAACCATGACACAAGTGGCCTTTAGTGATTTACTTCACCAATTAGCAAGCTCTTGAGGCAGGGAACACGTCCTGCTACACTGGCCCCAGCTGGATTTAGTTCCATTCCCCACCACACTCTGGGCTTGGGCATCAGCCAGTTTTTCATCCAGCAAACAGTTGCCCTGTCCAATCCATGAGCAGCCAGGTTCTCCAGTGTCAAAGGCTTTACTGCTGTCTATAAATATCCATCCACGGCCCTTCCCTCATCTCCTGAGTGGGTCATTCTGCCACCGCCTGCAGACCCTTGGCCTGGGCGGCAACAACCTGCGGCACTGGGCAGGGTGGCATTCCAGGGCCTCCCACGGCTTTGCCGGCTTTCCCTGGTCCGCAGCTGCTGCTGGAGGTGAGCGTGGCCACACTGCAGCCGGTGCAGGTGACCCTGGGCGTGCTGGAGCTGCTGCCAATGCGCTGCGCTGCCTGAGCCCACACCCGCGTCAGCTGCCGCCTTTCCGCTTCTTGCACGGCCTCTGGGAGCTGAAGCTGCAGGCGCAGCAGCCACAGGGGATGCGTGTGGTCCCACAACGCTTCTTCCAGGGCCTCAGTGCCTTGCGCTCGCTCTGCCTGTCACAGAACTCACTCTCGGCCATCCCTGCCGATGTCTTCGGTGACCTGGCACAGCTGGAGTGTTGCAGCCTGAATAGCTGCTAGGAAAGCCCAGGGTAAAGAAGCAAAAATGGGCTGTGCATGGTATCCACAGATGTTTAATTCAGCCACGCAGTAACATGTTCAGGTCCCAGGCACACACACATGGAGGGTCCAGGTTTCTTTCTCCCCAGGGGCCCGGGGTCACTCTGGTCTCGAGGCAGTACAAAGAGAAGGGCCAGTCAGGGAATAGGGAGGGAGTGCCTCAGGGGCACGGGGGAAGGAAGGAGCCAATGGGGTCTTATCGGCTTTTTGAGGGAAGCTTCTTGTGTTTCCTCAACCATTGGGATGCCTCTCAGGGTCTCCACAACTCCCTGTTTTGATTTTATTCTGAAAGCTTCTCTGAAGGATCAACAGGATCAACAGAAAATGACAAAAACAATCAAAAGCATCCATAAGACAATTTTCAAAATGCAACTAATTTTGAGTCACCAGTGTCCAAATATATTTTCTTACAGATGGCAGGACGGCTGCTGGGTTTTCTTAGTATGGTTTATCTGGAAACTATGTCATGAGAAGATTCTTTCAGCAGGGACTTGTTCTCTGCCACCTGTGGCAGTGTTGTTGGCTGTGACTGGCTCTGTACGAGGTAGTGTGCGTGGTGGTGTGCCTGTTGGAAATTCCAAAATAGAAATTATTAACTTTTAAGAAAAAGATGGTTACTTTAGGGAAACATTATTTTCTTTCCCTCCCAGTCTCGCTCCCTCTGGTATTATGAAGGAACTCTGGGGAAAGGGATTAGTGGAATTAGTGGAGGGAGGCCATGGAAGGGGGAAAAAGGAGGTAGGAATTTGTGGGAACATAAAAAAGGGGTAGTAGGACAATGGAAAGGAAAAGGGGAAAGTGAGAGAGGGGCAGGGAGGCCACAGGAGCTGGGGAAGGGTATTAGAAGAAGTGCAACTTATCTGATTGGAAGGTTCAGTCATTATGCTTTACCATGGGAAGGAAAGCACATAGCCCCAGTGGTTTAGGTGCAAGTTACAGGCTGCCCTAGCAGGGTAATGATCAGCAAAAGCTTTCTGATCTGGCAGCTTTTGTATGAGAGTCATCTTTGGGCATATATAATATCAGAGGTGGTATCCACATTTTAATGATGGGCTTCTGGATGAGAATCAGAGTTCTCTTCTGTAGGAAGGAAAGCATGTAGCCCCAGTGTTTGCGGTGCTGATGAGAGGCTGCACAGGGGAAGTAAAGGCCAGCCAAGACCTCTCTATCATGGCACCTTTTTGGTGGGAGAAATCCTTGGACATTGGAAGTAATATCTAACTTGGGTAATGGGTAAAATCCCTGGTCATATTCAATTAATTGCACTTACAACTGAAAAGCATGTGTGATGTAGAATGCATGTCCTAAGTTACCATACTTATCTTAAATAAACGAAGTGACTCTACCCTGTGGGTTGAACTTGTTAATATGTGAACCAAATTTGCTTCTTGCTGGCAGTGATTACTCCTGCAATAAGGATAAGCTGTCCTCCGATGGTTAACTTGATCCTCAGTGGGGATGTGCTGGAATCATTACTGATATCATTCCTGGATAGAAAAAACAGTATGGGTCTCAGCAGCATTAGCCTGAACAGGTTACCCCTTAGTGGCTCAAGTTGTTAATGACAAAATTCCTTTTTCCCACTCAGAATCTCTCTGTTCCATCTCTATAAATGTGGTTGAGTTGAATAGTGAATATTTCTTTGGTCTTTCGTGGTGTTAGGCCTTGACATTCTTCAGGAGGAATCTCAACTTCAACTTTATAAAGTGCTTGTCCACTGCTGTTGCTGCTTCCTGTGTTTTCAGGGGGGTCTCCTGCAATTTGAATTGTCCTCCCTGGGTAGCATGCTCTCCTAATTTGAGCTATCAGTTCCGCAAAGTTTAGTACAGCAGTGATTGTAGATGTGGTACTGGTGTTCAACTGCCTGTTATAAATCATAAGCCACAACTGTGTGTTCAGCTCTTTCATGAGCCAGACCCTAAGAGCGGCTCAGTTGGTCTGAGCTTGGTGCTGAAGCACAGTTGTTGGTTCAATCTGTGTATGGCCCATTCACTTAACAGCTGGACTTGATGATTTTTGTGGGTCCCTTTCAACTCAGAATATTCTGTGATCTGTGACATAATGGCAATGCCAACAGTGAACATTGGCTAAACACTGGCATGTTCTATGTGGCTGGAG
This sequence comes from Ammospiza nelsoni, assembly GCF_027579445.1. Lineage (NCBI taxonomy): Eukaryota > Metazoa > Chordata > Aves > Passeriformes > Passerellidae > Ammospiza > Ammospiza nelsoni. The sequence goes on along the minus strand of NW_026683207.1, from coordinate 659,545 downwards.
TGTTAAAACGATCACTGGCCACTGTTTCTGACAGGAGAGATAGGAGTGTGACTGAGTGATAGTACCTTTTTCCTTTTAATCTGTCACCACCTCATCAATGCCCAAGCACACAGGTGCTTGTATTGTGGCTGTTAGGTTTGCAGTAATTGGGTATTCAACTCTTAGTGGGGTCACATTGGCCAGAACTTCAGAAATTCCACTTCTCCCTGCTGCAAAAATCCAGCACGGGGACACACTAGCAGTCTTTGGATTAGGGAGTGCAGGTGCCATGTGGAGTCAGCACAGTCTCTGGATTCCTTTTAGGGTTTGGGCTAATGTGCAGACATTAACATTGACTCACTGACATCAGGCAGACAACAGACTTAAACGTTCAGAATATCAAAACCCTAAATATTGTCATTGTGATCTTTGATTGCAAAGCAAGTAGCCAATATCCACTTCTCATCCAGGACCCATAAATTAACCTTAGCAGCTTGACAGATAACATGTGCACCATTTACTAAAGTGATGTTAACTCTTAGCATCTGGGTCATACACCCAACTTCTTGGCGTCCTGCTTCATTACTACTGAATGCTGTGTTCCTATATCTATTAGAAATGTAATTAATCATTGACAAGAACCAACTGGAATCTGGATGTGTGGGTCATTAGTATGTATTGATAGGGTTCCACTTGTTGCATTTCAGTTTCACTTGGCTTGTGCGTGGAATGCTTCTGTAAATCAGCCACCTGAATGGACTCTGCACAATACAGGGTAAATTCGTAGCTTGTTTAAGCATCACCTTTGCTATTTCTTTTGGTTTTCATCTCTTCTCCTTTTCTTCCTGGAACTGTTTCTGCAATTGTTCATTTCTTAGTAACAGGGATAAATAAGGTTTCCTCTCTCAGGTCTTGTTTCTTTCTTCTATAATTTCCCTATTCAAATTCTAAAATAATTGTCTTTCCTTACACTCTGCTGAAGCAAGTAGAGTCTTAAGATGGTCTTTCTCAGTCATAAGTTTATCCACTTGGATTCTCAGCTTTTCTCCTGTCTCCATCTCAGAAGCCAGTGGTAACTTTGATACCTCATTTTCTGTGTAAGTCTTACTTTTAGTGAGCTTCCTTAAATGTTTGCAGCTGCCAGCCCCCAGCTCACTGAGGATGCCAAAAGTTGTTTCTAAGACTCCAATTAACAACATTAGCCTGTGAGGCCATAGTAATGATAGGTCTCTCAGGAGTTCCAACACCTACATCAACATCTTTATCCTGCTTGTGGCAAAAGAGTGCAACTTTCCTTTTCCCCAAGTACTACATTCTCCAGAACAGCAGTGGATAATTTATCATTTCCTGAGAAATTCCTTTCTGCAAGCCTTTCACTCAAACTGCATTCCATCATGCACTGGGACCCTGCTGCCCCCTTTTGGGCAGTCTGCTTCCTTGGTGCAATTCCCATCTCCTGATTGTTTACTAATTGTTCTACTCCTGTTCTGTTTACTAATTGTTAAGTGAAACTAATCCTTCTGCCATAGCTAATTAGCCCTGAAGATCTCTTTCCCCACGACAAGGGTCTTTTCCCTTGTCTTTCTCTCTGTGGGGTTAACACTTGCTTCAAGTGATCCTGAAATTCTGCCGCAGTGTTTTATCACGTTCATCAGTACTCTAACCATGGCAGCCACATACTTGGTTAACCAGTGATGTGGGTGAGGGCTGTCCTGGAACATCTGTCATTCATCAGTTGCAAAAACACTGCCTTCTGTATACTCTCTGTCCCATGATCTGTGGTTGGGGTCTCAATCCTAAGCAAATCACTCCTCTCTAATGGATGCAACCTCCTGCTCAATAGGCGGCATTCCGAGTTAAAAAACACAGTTTTCTCTAGTCACTCACCATTAAAAACACTTCTGGCCTCCAGAAGCCTTGGGCCTCCACCTCAGACAAATTATTTAATTACCCTCTTCCAGAGGCACTCTCCAAACATATCCAGTTTCCGATTACTATGTAAGTGTGCTATACTTTTCCTGGAACTTTGCTTGGCTGCTGCGTACCACACTGTTTTAGTAACAGTGTGCAGACCCTGACTATCATAGAAGGTTTCATCATTAATTTGGGGTTGTAATGTGATTTCTTCATTATCAGATGTACTGCTGCTTATAGGGTCCTTAGAGATGTCAAAGCAATTTTCTGTCCTGTCCACAGTTTGCATTGTTACCTTTCTTTGAAAGTTCAGTAACAAAAATATTCCCCACCAAACTGTCTAGGGAAAAAAAGCACCAGACTGTCTAGGGAAAAAAAGAGGGTTGAGGAGACCCCAAAACTGGAGGTATCCCAAACCAGGTGGGTGGGGGCTAGGCTGGGATTTTAGGAGGGGATATTTGGGGTCCCTGAGGTTTGGGGGGCTCAAAGGGTACCCCAAGGATGGCAGCGATGGGCAGTTTTAAGGGGACTTGGGGTCCCAGGGTAGGTTTTGGGTTCTGAGGCTCGGGAGGGGTCTCCAAGGCATGAGGAAGGGGGGGTTGGAGTCCCAGGGCAGGGTTGGGGTTGGGCGGGTCCGTTCTGAGGTCCCTCCCGTGCCCTCAGGCGCGGGCACAGGCGCTGCCGGTGCAGCGCCCTTGCAGGTCCCGCCCTCCCCGCTCAGCAGCGCCCCGAGCGGCAGCAGCGGGAAAAGCAGCCGGGGACCGTCCATAACCCTCGTGGCCCCGCCTCCCAAGTGTGGCCCTCCCCAAGCCCCGCCCCATAGCGGGGATCCCGTTGAAGCTCCGCCCATGGACGGGAGACCTCCAGAGCCCCACCCCCGCGGGGTACTAAGCCCCGCCCCCCACAGGAAACCCTACCCACGTTCAAGCCGCCTCTAAGCACCGCCCCCAAAGCCCTGACCTCCGCTCAAAAAGCGAATCTCTTAAGCACCAACCCCTTAGACGACCCCCCACCACCACTATACGTGGAACCCCTTGGGCCCCAAGACCTTCCTGGCCCCCATTCCAGGTGCCCTCACCTAAAATGCTCAGAGGACCTCTCCCTGTGGGTTCTCCTGCCCTCCAGAGTTACTCCCTGTGGTGCCTTACCTCTAAATCCCTTCCAAACTCCCCAGCATCAGCACCTATGGGTCACAAACATTTATTGGGGTACAGCAAAACTGGGAGGGTCTCCAGCAGGGTGGAGGTCCTGAGTAGGCTTCCCTGGGACTGGCATGCTGGTGATGGGGGTTCCAGGGCAATCGTGGGTAGTGGTCCTCAATAATCTGAGAGGTGCTGGACTAAGGAAGGGGACCTCCACCCAGAGATGGGTCCCTGAAGGGGTTGTTGGGGACCCTGAGGTGGGGAAGTCTATGGGATGGGTCCACGAGGGGGGGCTTGGGGGACCCTATGGGTGGGGGGGGGGGGTCTCAGCATGATGGTCCCATAGGAGGTCCCAGTAAGATTATGGGTGTGAAATTATCAGGAGAGACTCCCCAGGGGGTCCTCATTCACATGTCCCCCGCTTCGGGCCCTCGCAGGCGCCGGGCCAGCTGCAGATCCTTGGGGAACAGGGTGACTCGGCGGGCGTGCAGCGAGCACAGGTATGCGTCTTCCAACAGCCTCACCACGAAGGCCTCCACTGCCTGTGAACCAAAACCTGAGGGAGGGTCCCCAAAGCTCCCCAGCCTGCCCCAACCCCCACACCTTCCCCCGGGGTCAGAGACTCCCCCCAAACACACACCCAGGGGGCAGGATCCCTCCAAACCCACCCATGGTTGACTGAAGCACCTTGTGCTTGCAAATGTGTTAGGGAGGGATCAAGACCCAATGACCCATCCTCAATCCCCGACAGACGCTGGGAATAAGGGACCCCGCCCCACCCAGCACCCAGAGACCCTCTCAACATTCATAGAACCCTGTCCCAGAACCCATAGACCCTACCCCCAGCCAATGGAGACCCTCCTAGCCTCCCCCTCAGCTCCCATCACATACACCCAACAAACCTCTCAGCCTCATCCAAGCATCCAAAGAGACCTTCTTGGACCTCCCCAGCCCCCAGAGACACCCCCAGCACCCAGAGATTCCCCCTGCAGCACCCACAGCCCCCCAGCCCCCATGGAAACCTTCTCAGTACCCATGAGATCCCCCTCAGCCCCTTCCCCACACCCCTAAGTCCCTGGATACCCCTGCAGGACCCATAGGGCCCCTCCAGCCCCTCTGTGACCTCCCTCCACCATGCCTGGGCCCCGCGAGCCGCACCTCCTGCAGCGCCAGCAGGGCCATGCTCTGCCAGCGGTAATCGACGCCGCGGGTGAAGAGCAGGCAGAGCTCCCGCACCTGCGGCAGAGAGGGCACAGCGAGGGGGGCACATGGGGGCAGCAGGGTCACAGGGAGTGCAGGGACATTGGGACAACATGGAGGGGATATGGGGGCACTGGGGACATCCCGGGCTGGGGCCACCACCATGGTGACACCCTGGAGACGTGGAGACACTGCCCTGGGGACACCCTTGTTATCACCCTGGAGACATTCTGGGGACACCCCAGGGAGAGGAACACTGGGGACAGGAGCACCTGGGAATACACTGGGGAGTGGGGACATGGGAACATCACCATGGGGACACCCTGGGGTCTGCCAGGTGAGAGGCAGGGAGGAAGCACCACTCTGGGAACATCTTGGGAACATGCTCGGCCATGGGAACATGGGGACACCCCGATGGGACGGGGGGACAGTGCCAGCACAGCAGGAGGGGCACAGGGAACTCTCAATCCATGCAGCCTCTGAAGGTGGCAGGACACAAGGATGTCTGGAACCACAGAATGACATTGGAGGATACGCAAGGATGTTGGGGGAGGACAGGCTCACCATGTCACAAGGATGGGGAGGACAAGGACATGGGGAGGGATGGAACAGGGTTGGGGGGGGGGGCTGGGGGAAAGGGATGGTCATGAAGAGTCCCAGGGGGTGATTTGGGGTTCTGGGGGGTAACTTGGTGGGTCTGTAGGGGGTTGGAAAATCGCAGTGGGTTTTTGGGATGGGGTCCAGGGGGAGGTTGGAGGGTTCCAGGTTGGATTTCAGGCGTCCCAGGGTGGATTTGGGGTTGGATTTTAAGGGGCCCTAGGGATTGCTTGAAGGGTTGCAGTGGGTATTTGGGAGAGCCCAATGGGGAGCTGAAGGGTCCCAGGGTGGATTTGAAGGCTCTGGGGAAAGTTGCAGGGTCGAGAGGGTTGATCTGGGGTGTCCTGAGACAGATTTGGGGATCTCAAGAGAGGGGATCCAGAGTAGTTTGGAAGATCCCAGACAATGCTGGAGGTTCTGGGGTGAAATTGGGGGGGTCCTGGAGGGGTTTGGGGGTCCCACAGTAGATTTTGTGGGTATCTGAGATGATCTGTGTGGTCCCAGGGGAGTTTGGGACTCCATGGGGGGTGCTGGGGAGGTTCTGGGGGGGAAATCGGGGTGTCTGGGGATTTTAGCGATGTGGGGGGTTCTCACCAGGCGGGCAAAGGGGCCGGGGCGCAGCAGCAGGCGGGTGCTTCTCTGGTACGTGCGGATCTCCTGCAATGCCCGCTGCCCTGGGCGGCGCCCTGTGGGGGCATCAGATAGGGGTCTGTGGGGGCTTTAGGGGTTGTATTTAGCCTGGAGGGCAGAGATGGGGGGATCTGAAGGAACATGGGGGGTATAGATCTATAGGGCCTGTCACAACACAGGGGGCTATAGGGGATCAATAGGGGCCAGGGAGACAGGGGAAGGCTGTGGGGGTTATAAGTGATCTGTAAGGTCTGGGGGGACATTGTGGGTATAAAGGATCTATAGGGAGCTATAGTTATGGCCGACATAGAGGAGTTAAAGGGGACAGGGAGTATGGGGGTAGAGGGGCTATAGGGGAGAGGGAATGTGAGGTGACTCTAGGAGGTGGAAGCATATAGGGGTATATAGGGCACAGGCTAGGGGCGGAGGAAAACAATAGAGGGAGTCCATAGGAGTACTCTAGAGGGGGGCCTGAAAGGGGGCTCGATGTAGGAGGTCCATAAGGGGTGTCTATAAGGGAAGTCCCCCGCCCCTCACTCACTGCGTGCCCGCCGCGGGGGCGATGGGGGGGCTGGGGAACGCCCGCGCCGTCGGGGGGTGGGTTTGGGGCGGGGCATGGTGTTGCCGAGTCCACCGCAGGTTCAGGGCGAGTTCAGAAGGGGACCCAGCGGCTGGGGAAGGGAGAGTCAGGGTGAGCTCAGCTGTGCGGAGCCCCCACGCCGCTGCCGCCATCCACCGCGCCGTTCAAATCTCCCGCCGCGCCGCTCGTGACGTCACTTCCCTCCGCGCGCCAATCGGGGCGCGCGACCGCCCGGTGCCGCGCCGGACTCCGCCCGCCGAGGGCTCATTAGCATAACTCTGCATGGCCCCACCCCCAGGCACCCCGCGCCTCGGTGCTGCCGGGGTAGTCTCAGTTACCGTCCCCGTGCGGTGCCAGTACGGGCTCTGTAATCGTCGTGTAATCGTCCTCTGTGATCCCAGTTACTCTCATGCGGTTCCCGTTGCTCTCGGTCATCTGCATGGTTCCATTTACTCCCAGAATGATCCCAGTATGATTCCAGTCCCCTGCAGTATGATTTTAGTGCTTTCCAGTCACTCCCAGTGTGAGTCCAATATGATCACAACGACTCAGTATGATCCCTGTCACACCCCCAACAGTCCCAATCAATTCCTGTCACTACTAGAATGATCCCACTATGATCCCAGTCACTCCCAGTATGATACCAGTTGCCCCCAGTCAGTGTGGTTCCAGACACTCCCAGTATGAACCCAGCGTGGTTCCAGTTGTCCCCTCATGGATGATCCTAGTTGCCCCAGTTATGGTCCCAGTACCCCCAACATGGTTCCAGCATCTTCCCTTTGCTCCCAGTGTGTCTTCAGTTGTCTCCCAACATGGTCCGAGTAGCTCCCTGTGCCTCTCAGTACCAAGTGGAGGTCAGTCAAGGATTACAACTGTCCATGAAATCCATTGGGAAAAGGAGATTGGGGCATTCGTTAGTGAACCCATGGTGGCCCAGGTGGGCTTTGGGGTCTCTTGAGGGCATTGCCTTCCAGACCTCCAGTTAACCTCCAGTCTTCCCAGTGGGCCACCACACTCTTTATTTGACCCCATCAAGCCTCCCAGTTGCCCCTAGTTGTCCACCCAGGCCAGATGTTGAATAGGACTGGCCCCAACACTGAGCCCTGGAAACCCAGCAGTGCCCAGCCCCAGCTGGCTGTGGCCCCATTCCCACTCCTCCTTGGCCTGGCCATCAGTCAGGTGTTCCCAGAGAGAGACACCTGTCCCAGCTGTGAGCTGCAGGTGCTCCAGGAGAGGCAGGGAGATGGAGGCAGTGCCAAAGGCTTTGTTGAGCTGCAGGCAGACACATCCACACATGTCCAACACCCACCGGGGTCACCTGGGCACAGCAGGAGATCAGGCGAGTCAGGCAGTACCTGCTTTTCCTGGTTTTCCTGTCCGTGCCATGGGTGCTGAAGTCCCAGTTGGTGCCATGTTGCCAATGGGACACTGCTGTGCTGGACACCAGTACCTGCTGTTCTTCAGCTACCTCAGCAGTCCCACAGCAGAAGGGTCCCCTGAAAGACCAAGCAAGGGATTCAGCTGTCTTAATTTCTTCTGTTTCCACAGCAGCTCTCCCAAAGCCCAATGGTGTCCTTTTGGGTCCTTGAAATACCTCTTCTGAGGTGATCTGTGCCAAGGATACATGAAGCCTCTAGGCCAGCGACAATGGCATTTTTCTGCCACTAGTGCCCAGTCAGGACCACTTCAGCTTCCAGTATAGTCCCTGTTGGGATCCCCCTGTCATCCCAGAAACAGAGATGGATTCTCCCCCTGAATGATGGCATCAGGGTGCATTGTGCACCTGTGTCAACTAAAGCCTTGTGCTCCTGTGGCTCTGCTGTGCCAGGCTATGGATCCACACAATCCAACTGACTCCACTGTCCTTTTTCCACACCTGGCTGGAGCTAGGGCCCCTCTAGCTCTGATTATGGTACTTATTGCTTGCTTCTTGTAAATATGATCTGGAAGTCCCTTCCAGAGGGTCAGAAGTAACATCAGCCCTTCAATTCCACCTGAAGACTTGCCCAGTGGAAACTGAGTGGCATTTTTCCTTGAAGAGTTTTCTGTGGTGGTTAATTTTTCCTCTCAACTCACATACCTGTGCTGCCAAGGCAGAGGTGGGTTTTACATCCCACTTCCATATGTCTTCACCATGGTCAGGCAAGTAAAACCACAGGTTGCCTTGTGGTGTGCCCCTCTCTCTTGAGCAGGGGGCACTTGCCCCCTATAGAGTCCAGTCTATGCTAGTGGAGCATAGGGCACTTCTTTCAGTTGCTGAAGGTCTTTTCCACAGACAAGATGCAAGCCCATAGGGGGAAAAAGATACTTTCTTCATATTGTGAGAATTTGGTAACCAAATTATCGACTCTGTGTTCTCCTTTCCATGACATCACTGCCAATGAGTTGGTATATGGTGATGGCACCTCAGTAGGAACTTCCATCACATGGTTTGTGTACACTGAACCTCATCTGGATCTACAGGGCACTCTAGGTCTGGACACAATCCTGTGCCATGTGCCCTGGATGATCCTGCCTGAGCAGGAAGGTTGAACCAGATGATCCGCTGGCCCCTTCCAACCAAACTGATTTTCTGATTCTGTGAAAGCAGGAGCAACTCGCAAGTGATTATGGCATACAGACAATTGGGGGAAAGAAAGTTCTGCTAGTTACAGGGAGGAGTGATAGCACAGGGAGCAGGACAGAGGGACACGGAGAGGAGATATGGCACAGGGATGAATGATGGCACAGTGTCACCATATTTTAGTTGGTTTGTGATAGACAAACCAACCAGCCCCTGGTTTGACTGATGGGGGCCTCGCCCAGTCACATCTCTCCCAAGGCGGCAGGCGTTTCCTTGGCCAGGACCTGAAGGGGAGTAGAGTTCTGACCTATGAAAGTATCCAAATGGGATTTTTCAAATGCCCTATATAAGCAAGAGCTTGGGAAATAAAAGCTCTCTGTTGCCACAAGAACATTGGGGTTGTTGCAGTTTGAATTTATTTTATTGATTCCTTGTTGAGTGGTTTGTTCTGTTTTACCGCCATGTTCTCCCCAAGTTGGTTTACCCCTGGATTTTATCCTCTCTCAAAGCTGTCCCTCATGCCATTCCCCACCCCTTGTTCCAGCTCTGTCCCTGCCTGTCAAGGCAACCCAGCCCTTAATTCCCGAACCTCCCCTGCCACTTAAACCTCAGGCCAATCCCTGTCCTGCAACACCCCTTTGGAATTCCCCTACTCCTCCAAGCCCCATTGGCTCATGTGACCCATGCTCCCCATGCTCTCCACCCTTGTACCCCAGTTGGCCACTCCACATAATCCCCTCACTCATCCCGTGGGGATTCCCTGTTGGTTAGCTGTTTGTATCCTCCCCCCAACTTGTATTTGTACAAAACCCCTGGCACAATGGAGCTAGGGGCTCTTTGTCCCGCTCCTTTCATCAGGAATAAACTGTTCCTTGTGGAACCTCAATATGGAGAGCCTCCTCCTTTCTCTTCTGCCTGCTCCCTGTCGTGGCTTGTGTCTGCCACTTTAGAGCAAATGGCTATAAAGGTTCTGCCTCTGCTAAATCCCCATACCAAGGCAGTTCCCCACTCCTGGCATGGCACTGGAATTCTAAGAGCTAGCCTGAGTTCTGGCAGCCACTTCTGGGGTGAGTGGTCTTTGTCTCCTGCCAACTTCCCCAGCCCCCCACCTGACACTCACAGCACGGGGAGCAGGACAGAGCAATAGAGAATAAAGCAGGAAGAGGCACATGAGATAAACCAGGAGGAAGGCAGGGAGAAGGTTCCCCACTGGACTCCATAAAATTACATCACAGAACCAATCTAATTGCCTTCCATGACGGAAGAGTTCTTGGATGGATGAGGAGAGCGAAGTAGGTTGCTCCCTTGGCAGCCTTTCAGAAGGACTCAGCAGGTGGGCTGAGGGAGAGGTGGGCAGGGAAGAACCTCACCTGTTCTGCCACATCCCACAGGGCTGAGAGAACAAAAACCAGCTGAGAGCAGTGCAACACTGTTATAGATACATATTATAATATTAGCTTTTTGCAAATATTAAAATGGATTTTATATGTGTGATATATTGTTATAAAGATATTGTTTGTATTTCTACTATCAATTAAGCTTAGAAACAGTAGTGAAATAGCTATGCTTGTGTTAAAATGCCTGCTTGGATGGAATAACATCCAATAAACACAGGATGAGGACACCTGCTACAGATATGCCAAATATCAGCACTCACCATCTGAAGAAAGCATGGACCAAGGCCCAAACAAATAGGAGAAGGAGTCAAAACCACAGCCAGTAAACACTCATGCTTGAAAAAGGTGGACCAAAGGAGGGGTCATGTAAAATAGTTCCTGGAAAATGTAAACTAATTTATGGATATACGTAAGAGTCTATGAACATGCAACGGGCTGATGTAAAGGAAAAGGTACTTAGGGGTTTCCCTGAAGGTGACACTGTGGTCTTGGCTGAGTGCCAAGATGCACCCGGCCGTAAAAACCTTTGCTTTATGGTCCTTGTCTCCTATTGTCCTTTATTAAACTTTAAAAATTTTCACAAGAGAGTGAACGTTTTTTTCACGAACACTCATAGTTCTGTTTCCTTTAAACACAAACCTGGAGAAAACTCCATCCATCCCTTCAGGGACACAAATTAGGTTTCACCTCCCAAACCCCAAATATTCTGAGGTGAGGTGACTGTGCCAGACCAGGATGTTTTTTTGGTTGATCTCCAGAGGCCCTTCCAACACCAGCTCTTCTTTCACTGCCCAAAATACAGGCAAGAGCCTCAGCAACCAGTATTTGGGTAGTTTTTCTCAGCTTCTAAAGTTTTTGGATCCTTTTCCTTTGCCATTTCAGAATCTTCACTTAAGGAAAAATGAGGTGTCAGGACCTGCTGGACGTTCCCACATTCCCTCCCCAAACCCTGCAGCAGCAGGGAGAGCCTGTCATGTCTGAGTGAAAATATTTTATTTTTCATTTTTAAAAAATGAAAAATGCTGCCTTTATCTCTAAATCCTTTAGGTCTTGCTTGCCACACCCCATATCACTTCAGAACAGGGGATTTATAAACCTTAAAATCCTTGAGGAAAATAACATTCACAATTTAATTTTATTTTGGTGCAGTCAGGACTGGTCTTATGGTATTTGGTGATGTTCACTGGGAGTAGCCCAGCAAAGGAAAATTATGAGCAAGTAAGGGGTAAATTATGCACAAGTCAAAATCTGGAGAGCGAAGTATCTGCCTTGCACATGTGCTGTAAGGGAGATTAATAAGTAGCATCATCATAATCTCTGAATTATAAAAGGTGAAACAACGACCTCTTGTGTAACACAGCCCAGACAACCTGTGGAAAGTAAAACATTTTAAAGGAGCAAATCCATGGCCAGAGTAACATCCAATGCAGGCAGCTCATTCTTGGCCAGGTGCAGCTCCTTCAGTTGTGTCAGGTTGCCGAACACCTCAGGGCCAAGACTGTGCAATCCTGCACTCAAAAGGTTCAAGTTGTGCAGTTGGCTCAGGTTCTTGAAGATGCCGGCAGGCAGGCGGCCCATCCCGCCGCTGCTGCCAGCCAGGGTCAGGTACTGCACAGTGGAGGATTTGGGGGGCATCCCGATGGTTGGGGAAACACAAGAAGCTTCCCTCAAAAAGCCGATAAGACCCCATTGGCTCCTTCCTTCCCCCGTGCCCCTGAGGCACTCCCTCCCTATTCCCTGACTGGCCCTTCTCTTTGTACTGCCTCGAGACCAGAGTGACCCCGGGCCCCTGGGGAGAAAGAAACCTGGACCCTCCATGTGTGTGTGCCTGGGACCTGAACATGTTACTGCGTGGCTGAATTAAACATCTGTGGATACCATGCACAGCCCATTTTTGCTTCTTTACCCTGGGCTTTCCTAGCAGCTATTCAGGCTGCAACACTCCAGCTGTGCCAGGTCACCGAAGACATCGGCAGGGATGGCCGAGAGTGAGTTCTGTGACAGGCAGAGCGAGCGCAAGGCACTGAGGCCCTGGAAGAAGCGTTGTGGGACCACACGCATCCCCTGTGGCTGCTGCGCCTGCAGCTTCAGCTCCCAGAGGCCGTGCAAGAAGCGGAAAGGCGGCAGCTGACGCGGGTGTGGGCTCAGGCAGCGCAGCGCATTGGCAGCAGCTCCAGCACGCCCAGGGTCACCTGCACCGGCTGCAGTGTGGCCACGCTCACCTCCAGCAGCAGCTGCGGACCAGGGAAAGCCGGCAAAGCCGTGGGAGGCCCTGGAATGCCACCCTGCCCAGTGCCGCAGGTTGTTGCCGCCCAGGCCAAGGGTCTGCAGGCGGTGGCAGAATGACCCACTCAGGAGATGAGGGAAGGGCCGTGGATGGATATTTATAGACAGCAGTAAAGCCTTTGACACTGGAGAACCTGGCTGCTCCTGGATTGGACAGGGCAACTGTTTGCTGGATGAAAAACTGGCTGATGCCCAAGCCCAGAGTGTGGTGGGGAATGGAACTGGGGCTAGTGTAGCAGGACGTGTTCCCTGCCTCAAGAGCTTGCTAATTGGTGAAGTAAATCACTAAAGGCCACTTGTGTCATGGTTATTTGGGTGCCATGGAAGCAGCACTTGTAGCTGACAATAAACATCTTGCTGTGGAAGCAAGATTATGGAAAGATAAGCTGGAATTTCTGACAGACACTTTGCTTCACAATCTATTAAAGCTACACCAAACTTTCACAAAGTAGAAGTTTCTGCACATTCCCTGGAAATGTGTGGGGCTTTCCCCGCAAAGTTGGGATGCTGGTTTTGTGGTTCCTTTCTTGAGGGTTGAGTGAAAGGACTCTATGCACACTCTTGCCAGTTTGGTGGTAAGTTACATTGACTCCTAATCTGTACTATTTCTTTCCTAGCTTTGATATAGGTACCTTAATGTTGTGAGCTGTTTCATGTAATCTACTAGTAGTTCTTCTGTTTTATACTGTGTAGTAAGTAACTCTGTTAAGACCTTTTGTCTATTATCTCCTGTCTATTCAATTAATAACTAATTTCATAATAGACGTGATCTGCCACTCTTAGAACTTGTGAGCCCGAGTGGTTTAGGTGCAGGCCACCTAATTCCAGCTGTGCCTACAAAATATTAGAGGCAATTGCAGTTTTGATTCAAATTTTATTTAAAGGCTGAAGTGTTGCTGATACTGCGATAGAGTCAGAGTCTTTCTCTACATTGTTGTCATCACGCCAATTCCCGGGAGACACTCGAGGGGCGCTTGGAGGCCAGCTGGGGGTGCTTGTGGGATCATTAATGGATCTGTAGGGGCGCTTAGGGGGCGGGGTGGCAGTTGGAGAGCATTTGGAAGTCCGAGGGGACACACAGGGGGCGTTTTGGGGGCAAGTAGGGGGCGGGAGGACTTCGGGACCCTAAAGGGCACTTGGGGGTCAGGAGAGGGAAAATGGGGGTACTTACAGGGCCCTGGGGCACACTCATGGTTCAGAGAAGCACTTGGGGAGCAGCTGGGACAGTACTTAGGGGACAGTCCCGGCTCTGGTGGGACTCTTCAGTGGCCACATGGCATGACGGGAACCGCAGTCCCGGCTCTATCGGCATCCTATGAGGGATTTTTGGGGGCTTAGGGGGAGCTTCTGAAGCCCCCCTAACCCTCCCCCACCAGCACCCTCAGGGGCATAGGGATACCAGAACCGCCTGCCGCCATGTCGGCCGTGTGAAGGTGAAGAAGAAAGGTGAGCCCCACTCTCACGGGTTTGGGGGTTCCCCGCCCTGATGCTCCCAATAAATCCCGAGGCGCCCCTATAGACTTCCTAGTCCTCATAGACCTCCCAACACTTTCCTGGGCCCCCCAAAACATCCCACAGACCCCCGGACCATTAAAGACTCCTCAAATCCCTACCTGGACCCCAATACCTTTCACAGATTTTCCTCAACACTCCTAGAGTCTCCCCCAAAAATCCCACAGACCTCTTCTAGATGGCCTATTGTAATATATGGTAGAAATAATTTATGCTATTAAAGAATGTATGTTATAAAAGATTGTAAAATCAAAAAAGTGTCTCTGACCACCCCGGCTATTCAGATTCCAACAAATTCCCGGACACAGATAAGACAGCGATCGATCCGGCACTTTAGGGTAAGAATAGATGCTCCCAGGGCAATGATCTCTGGTTTCTTGAGTCCTCTGAAACTGGAAACCGCCTAAGAGTGATCATCGCCTTGCCCATTGCATCAATCAAGATAGCCAGTGACGCCAGACTTATTCATCTGGATACATGGCTTCCCTGGAGCCCATCAGTGATGACTATGAACCTGGAGCTGGTCTTTGTCCAGCTCTGCACATTGAAAAGAACAACAATGAATGTGAAGAATTAAAAAAGAAATTGAGCCTCTTTTGCCTCAGGCACTATAAACTATATAAAACCTAGCCGCAAGAAGCGGCATGTGTGAACAGAGGGAGGTCTGATGTGATAGAGGTCAGATCTGTGTTCACCCAGCACCGACGCCGGGCTCGACACTGTCTCTTTGGCTGTGGTGGTTTCAGAGACCGAAATTCAGTCGCGCAGAAAGATTATTAAATCTTTTTGAAATTTTTGATAATTTGGCTCACAATTGATCATTTATAACAATCTGGTGAAAACTGACGTGATTTGAACTTGAGGTTTGGGGGCCCTTCCCAGCCAGAAGGTGCCTGCTGATTTCAGCGGTACAAGTGGGACTGGGAGTTCGTGAGACCAATCAAAAATCGCCAACCCGAAACCAGAGCCAAAGAGGGATAGAAACAGGCCCAGTTCTCCAAAACTCAGCAAGATCCAGGGGGTATCTCTGAGACAGAGGTGCTTTTTCCACTCAGAAATTGACATGCACAAAGAATCCACGCGGGAAAGGAACTGTGAGTATGGCATGGTTGAGTGGGGTGTGACCGAACGTGTGTGTGAGACGTGATTCTATCACAAAGCGAGTGTGGAGCCCATGATCGCATTTCCACCATCCCGCGTGGGATGTGGTCAGTCAAGGGGAAGTGGACACTTTTTCTTAAAGTGGGACCTGGGGTTTGTAGGGAGTTCAGAGGGGAATCGGTCATGGTTGGGTGAGAAAAAGGGGAAAAGATGGCCCTGGAAAATTCTGGGAGTCCGTCTGCCTTCTGGTCCGGAGAAAACAGGTAAGAAAATCAGAGATCAGTTGAAAAGTCTGCAGAACAGTTGTCTGTGTGACTGAGTGACAGTGACACTGGCAGCATTTCGCAAGCTCAGGAAATCGACATCAGACAAAGACTCAGGACTCACATTGAGCGTCCCAACCGGAGGAGACAGGTGAGAAAATTCACAGCCGGGATTTTTGGAAAAATGGGGCTGGGAAAAAAACAGGTTCTAGAAAAAGCCCCAGGAAAAATCTCCCCAGGGTGCCAGGAAGGTTCTGCCAGAAATTCCAAGGGAAAGTCCATTGGGATCCATGTTAGAACACTGGGACAACCCCCGGAGAGCGGTCCAAGGAGAAAATGATACATTTTTGCATGGAAAAATGGGGAGGGAAGGAGATTGGAAAATACATCCTCTGGCCGGTGTTCAGCATTTTTGAGGCATGGACTTGTGAGTCCCTTTATGACCACATATTTGATCGCCGCCCGCAGGATTTCAAGGAAATTGAGTATGCCGAAATGTGGAGATATGGAGATACGCTAGTACGAGTTTATATCCAGTATGAGCTCTCAGACACGCAGCAAACGGGGAAAGGAATGGGAACCCTTGGGCAATCTTCCTCCTCCCCACCTTGTCCCTCCTCCCCAGCCCGGACAAGCCCAGGCACCGCTGGTGCCCGCGTTGCCTCTCGAGGCAGCAATCCCACTGGGTCAGGTCTCAGCACCACCGCTCCCACTGGAGCAGGCTGCGGTGCCTTCCCTCCCACGTGAACAAGTGGCAGTGGGGACTCTGCTCCCATGTGAGCAGCTGCTGCCACCAACCCTCTCCAAGACTGAAGAAAAACAGGTAACTTTCCCCAAAGTCAGCTCTCCCCTGGCCCATTGAACAAGGCCACAAACAAGGAGGGCAACCATGGGAGACAGTGAGGATGAGAAGGAGAAGCCTGGCATCTTTCCTTTATGGGAAGTGCCTACGGCTCCAGGAGTTATCGGCTTCGTATATGCGCCAATCAATATCGGAGATGTGAGGGCATTCACAAAAGAGATGGGAAAATTGATAGACGATCCTTTGGGGGTGGCAGAAAGGCTAGATGAATTTCTAGGGACCAGCACCTATTTCTGTGAGGATCTCAACACAATCCTGAGGTCGCTGTTCAACAATGAGGAGAGGGAGATGATCAGACAAGCCGCAATCAAGGATTGAGGAACGGAGAAATCCCAATGGGGAAAGCAGGGATCAGAGGTGGCCAAACCAGAAACCGTCCTGGAGTGCCCAGACAGAGGAGGGGAGGCAGAAAATGATGAACCTAAGGAACATGATAATTCACGATATCAGAGAGGCTGTACCCAAGGGGCAGAACATGAGTAAGGTACTCAGAGAATGACAGGGAAAGGATGAGACACCCACGGAGTGGTTGGAGAGGCTCCAAAAGAGCCTGAGAATGGATTCGGGGACAGATCCCGATTCTCCGATCAGGGCAGTTTTGTTGAAAACTCAGTTTGTGGCAAAATCTTGGGAAGACATACAGAAAAAGTTAGAAAAGATAGACAGATGGCAGGACAAGGGGTTGTAGGAATTGCTCCGGGAAGCCCAGAAGGTCTACATGAGAAGAGACGAAGAAAAACAGAAGATTCAAGCTAAGGTATTGGTAGCTGCAGTAAGGGAAGCACAGAAACAGGAACAGGTCAGAGACGCGGTGAAAGCAGCACCGGTGAAGAAGCAAAACCCTTCCAGAGGAAAAGGACCAAACAACCAAAAGAAGGATTTCGAGTGCTATTACTGCAAGCAAAAGGGACACATCTGAAGGAATTGTCCCAGCAAAGCAAGTACCAGGCGATGTTTCAAGAAGATTAGGGGTGTCAGGGGCTTTTCAGTTTGGGGTCCGGAACACCAAGGGAGCCCTTGATAAAATTAAGGATAGGACCCCACAGGCAAGAGATGTGGTTTTTAGTAGACTCTGGAGTGGAACGAACCGCAGTGCAGCAGCTGCCGCAAGGGTGCTCTCTGAGCCATGACTCAGTGATGGTAATCGGGGCAAAAGGGGAACCCTTCAAGGTTCTGATCATAAAAGATGTAGAAATAGAGACAGAAAACAAAAGATGTACAGGAAATATACTATTGATAAGGGACATGGATTTTAATTTACTAGGGTGAGACTTGATGGTAGCCATAGAAATCAGTTTGGCAGTGGAAAATTCCCGGCTCAGGGTGAGGATGTATAAACTCACCATCCAGAACAAGAAGAAAACCCATCCAAAGGTTTGGTATGTCCAAGGGGAAGCTGGGCGGTTGGACATAGAGCCGATTCGTGTCAAAATTGAGAAACCAGAAGACCCCATTCGGGTCAAACAGTACCCCGTCTCCATGGAGGGGAGGAAGGGATTGAAACTGATGATTGATGAATTAATAAAGAAAGGAACATTGGAGCCATGCATGTCCCAGCACAACACCCTAATTCTGGCTGTGAAAAAGACGGATGGTAGCTATAGGCTGGTGCAAGATTTAAAGGCTGTGAATCAGAGAACTAAGACTTTGTTCCCCATGGTCTCAAAACCTTACACCTTGCTGAATAACATTTCTCCCGAGGACATGTGGTACAGCGTGATTGATTTGAAAGATGCTTTCTGGACTTGTCCTTTAGCAGAGGGCAGCAGAGATTATTTTGTGTTTCAGTGGGAAGACCCGGAGACAAACAGAAAGCAGCAGTTCAGATGGACATCGTTGCTTCAGGGCTTCGTTGATTCCCCAAACTTATTTGGGTAAGCACTTGAGCAGGTGCTGAGTCACTTTGTACCAACGGAGGGGACAAAACTGCTACAAAATGTAGACGATTTGTTGGTTGCAGGTCCAAGGGAGGAGGTTATGAGGGTGAGCACCATTGAACTTATAAACTTTTTAGGGGAAAAGGGGTTGAAGGTGTCAAAGTTGAAGTTGCAATTCACAAAAGCTGAGGTCAGGTACTTGGGACATTGGCTAACCAAGGGAAAAAGGGGTTTTCCTGCTAGATTTGGCGAGGTGTTTCCAGATTTGCATACCAGCCCCGATGTCACTTCCTCCTCACAGTCCTGGGGTGCCATTTTCCAGGAAGCAGCAGGGTGATACCCGACAAAGAGGGATTTCTAATCATCAACAACAGGTAATTAAAGGAAAACTATTAACAACAGCAATTATTAATAGAAATAATAATTATTTATTATTAAATAATAATAATAATTATTAAAATAAACAGAAATTATTAATAAAAAATAGTTAAAACTCCAACTTAGCAGCAATTGGTTTAACTTGTTAAATCTGCAAACTTAAAAAAAAAAAATGGACAACTTTTCTACTCATAACACCTTCCTCAGCCTCAGAGCCCCTCCAAACACGCCAAAGACCCTCAGAGACCCCCTAGAGACACCCAGCGCCCCACCAACAGGCGCTTTTGAGCCCCCATAAGCCCCCAAATACTCTCGGGGACATTTGGAGAGGGAGGGGATTGGGGGCAATCCCAAAGGTGGGGGAGATAAGGGAGGGAGTTTTGGGGGTCTCCCCACCTCCCAGGTGCAATTTTGGGGTGTCATTGCTTTATTGGCCCCACCATGGGCTGGGGGTGCCCAGGTGGGCATTCCAGGAGTGTCTCAATGGCCCTGGGAGAGGGAAGAGAGAGCAAATGGGGAGTTAGAGGAACCTGGGGGAGGCGCAGGGGCAGAGGCCTGAAATTTGGAGGTGGGGTTGTCTTACCAAAGGCGTCCCCTTACGGCCTGGCAGTGGCATCACAGCATCCAGAGGAGGAGGAGGTCCCCAAGAGGGCCTGAGGGGGCTGCATGTCACGGGGGGTGGCAGTCCCACAAGTGTTCTCCCATCCCCACAAGAGATTTCCTTTGCCAGAAGTGTTTCCCTAGCCCACAAGTGCCCCCTCAGCCCCTCGAGTGACCGCTGACCCACAACTTCTCCCCCCACCCCACAAGTGACCGCCCCGGCCCACAAATTACCACGTGAGCCCAGAAGGGCACATCCAGGCCCATAAGTGACCCCTCTGACCCACAAAAGGGCCCCCCAGCCCCACAAAGGTGCCTCATGACCCTCAGCAGCCCCCAGCCTTTGACTGACTCCCTGGCTGACAAGCACCCCCCATGACCCTCAAATGACCCAATGACCCACAAGTGACCCCATGGCCCTCAACCGGGCTCCTTGCCCACAAGTGACCCCATAGCCATCAAGCGACCCCCATGACCCTCAAGGGCTCCTCTGGTTCCTCACCCAGTGGCTGCTGCCATGGCGCCCCCTGTAGGGCATCATGTGCACAGCTCCTGATTAGCTGGGGGGGGGGGGGCCTCACGGGGGTCACGTGACCTGAAGCTGGGCCCTCCCTGGTGCGGGGGCTCAGGAAGCGCCTCCCTTGCAGGCCGCAGGGCATCCTGGGAGCCGTGTGGCTTCCAACATGGTGGATACCACAGAGCCCTGAGGCTGTCATGTGACCACCAAAATGGTTCCTGCAGCAAAGGCTCATGGGAGTCTTGCTTCCCATTGGGTGGCAGCCCCTGGTGCAGAGGGGCACAGCGGCTGCTGCTGATTTGCCGTGGGGCATGGTGGGAGTCGCGGGACTGTGAGCATAGTGCCCCCTGCAGGGTATCCAGAGAGCTGCTTCCCATTGGCCATTGGGTCTTGTGGGAGTCGTGTGGCCTCCACCATGGATCCTGCCACAAGGGTTCCTGAGAGACAGCCTGGGGGGAAGACGCCCGCTGGTGCTTGCAGAAGTGCCTCAGGTGGGTCACGTGACTGCCTGGGCACTGCCCCCTGCAGGGTCCTGGGGGTATCAGGTGACCTCCCGTGTGACACTCCCTGCAGGGAACCCCGGGAAGCAGCAGAGCTCAGCAGGGCCCTGCCCACCAGGGGCGTGTCCAGTGCTGGCTCCTCCCCTTGGCGTCACCTCAAGCACCATTGGACAAGGGGATCATCGAGGGTGGAGCTTTAGGGGGACGAAGCCTCTGTTTGGCTCCGCCCCTTACAGCCTGCAGCGGCGGGGCCTGAGCATGGCCTGGCGGGGCAGGAGGAGGGTATTGGGGAGGGGCGAGGACCCCCGAAATGCTGACCCTGCAGTGACCCCACAGGGCTGGTGGTCTCGGGAGGAGTTTGAGGCACTGCAGGATGCACTTATGGGCAGAATGGCGGGTCCGGGGCATCACCTGCGATCGGGTGGGGTAGTTGGTGGTCCTCAAGGCGCTCTTGGGGAACACGGGCACAAGGGAGGGAATTGGCAGGCACTTAGGGGTCTGGGGAGCGCTTGGAGTCCTTAAAGGAACACTTGAGGGAACGGGGGAGCAGACTGGAGCCCCCAGGGGGCACCTGGGGATCCCGAGGGGCACTTGAGGCCGGGCTGCTCTCTCACCTCCTTTGCACCGGACGCTCCGTTCTCTGCTCCAGGCTGAGCCTCTGCGGGAGGTATGCGAGAAGTGACGCGGGACCGTCCCGAGCTCCGCGGGACCTCGGTCGCCTCCGGAGCCCTCAGGCCTGACCCGCTCCATCGCCCGCGCTCTCGTTTCGTTTCACCCCAGCGCTCCCGTTTGCTTTCGCCCCAGCGCTCCGAGCTTGGGCGATGATTGGTTCAGGGCGGAGACGGGCGGGCGCTGCAGCCAATGGGAAGCGGGGGAGGGGGAAGGCGGGGGAGGGGAGGGGTCCTTGGGAGGGCTTTGGGGATTCCTGGAGGGGTTTGGGGGTCTGGGGACGCTGAGAGATGCCCAGGGAGTTCTGGGGGTTCACTGGGGTGGTTTTGAGGATCTCAGAGAGATTGTTTGGGATCCCCAGGGAAAGGCTTGGGATGGAGGGAGGTTGGTGTGGTTCTGGGTATCCTAGAAGGGACTGGTGCAGGAGGGTCAAGGGGATCCCCATGTGGTTTGGGAGGCCCTCGGGTTGGTTAAAGTGGCAGAGAGCTGGGATCCCACTGACAGAGACTCTCCATATCCCCCATAGAACCTCCCAAATCTTGCCTAGAAACTCCAAACCTTCCCAAGGACTCCCAGATCCTGACAGGACTCTCTCAGCTCCCCTCAGATCTGTAACCCCATTCAAGGGACTGATAGAAAAATTGGCTGGCAAATAAACTTTCTAACACAATTTGAAGCATTAGAAAGCAGGCATTCTTTATCTGTGCAGGACACACTGAAGGACTTCTCCTTTAATCTGATGTGTGCGGTGAAACTTTGCCTCAGGGTATGGTCCTGTACGGGCCACGAACAGGTCTCTAGTGGTCATATTCACTGAATGCTTCTACATTACACGTGACCTTTCCTTGAACGTTTTCGTTGTGCATGCACTGTTACTTCTTGTTACATAATGTAGTGGTGAGAGTTTTTTGCAGGACAATGGACATACGCAACATATGCACAATCCAGCCTTCATAGAAACTAAGGTCACCATGCCCTTGAAGGACACAGAAGGAAAAGAATACGCTCAAAAGCAGACAGTTCAGGGTGCAAAGGCAGACAAGAAAACTGCAGCAAGACACATGAAAAAGGAAGACTGACTAAAATAACCAAAAATATTAAAATGCATGCGTAAAAAGGATTTAACCAATCATGTATTAGCTTGAGGTGTGAACAACAGAGGATAGTATAAATATGGCTTGCTTTTTGTAATAATTTGGTTTCACTTGATCATATTGGTCATAACGTGATGTCCCGTTAATGATCCTCTGCAATGTAGCAGCCCAGAGCCTGCAAGATTTTCCTGGCAGTCAGAAGCCTAAGATAGGAAATGCCAAGTCATGGTGACTGGACTAGAAGCCCCCCTCTTCCACCTTCGGACCCCTTGCTTATCTCTAAGACTATAGGTCACTTTCCTTTAACCCTTGCTATTGGACAATTTCTGAAACTCCTGTACCCTATATAAAGAGCTGCATTTACCCAGCTCGGGCTGAAGTGCTGTCACTAGGAACTTTCAAAGAAGAATCAATAAAAGACAGTCCTGTGGAACCCCACACAGCTCTTCTCTCTCCCTGTGCCTGCCTGCCTGGGCACCTAGCAAGTTGAGAGCTGAAATCACAATGAGCTGATAATCACTAAAGAGCTGATATCTCTTAAGATTGCTAAGGTTGCCTGCGGCTAAGAACTGCTTGGGAGCTCGGACAGCTGTGTTGAACAGGTCAGAGTTATCTGGACACCCGTTGCAGCCTGCTGGGGTCAGCCTGAACCCCAGAAAATGTTGCAATAATGTAACTTGACAAAAACACCACTACATTCCTCATTACCTATTTTCTGCTGGCTCCATCTGTGCTTGTAATTCTCTTGGCATACCTTTACATCATTTTAGCTTTTTTCCCAGTTGTCTTTAAGCTCCATCCAGCATCTTCAGGGCAACTGAAAATTTCTTTTTCGTGTCATTTATCAGGAGCCCCAGAACTCTTCCAGGGACCCCCATCTCCCCAGAGGGACCTTGTGGTCTGGGAGGTTCAGAGGGCTGAGGGGATCACCGGGTAGTTTTGGGGGATCTCCAAGTGGTTTTGGAGGTCCCTGGATGGCTTTGGGGATGGGGTCTCTGTCTCTGGACAGTTTTGAGGATCTCTTTGGGGTTCAGGGTTTCCCCATTTTTATGTCTTCATTTTAAGGCAAAGGCCCTTTAATTCCCTGTTTACCATTGTGTCTCCTGGCTCCAGCTGGTTTTCTTTAGCTTTTTCAGTCATTTGGGCCAGAATTTCCTATTCCTTGGAGCTCCCCACTGGGACTTGGGCCATTAATTTTGGGAAAAACATCTGGATTTGGTTTATCCTCTCCCCAGGATCATAGTGTCAGGAGAATAAATCCACAAACAACAGACGTTTTTTTCCAAGAAGGAGACAGAGGAGTCCTGTAACTTTATTCAGATAAAGGGAGAGGTCAATGGCATTCCCTCTGGGATCTGCCAAATTTTTGGAGGATGCAGCCTCCTTTTTATCCTGATTTCCCTGCTGCATTTCCCTCTCTCTTTCCCCACTGGCTGGGGTGCTTGAGAGGCACAGTCTTCCTGAATCACGTAATACAGACTCCCTTCCAATGTATACCCCCTCTATTTCGTTTCCTTGTGTCAATCAGTGGAATTCCTATGGAATTTATGGTTCTTCCCATTGTTTCTTTTATCTCTTAGTATCCATTTTTGTTCATCAGCAGACCCACAGTCTGTTTGTAAAGACAAATCCCTCATTCTTTTTAATGGAGTCAGCACCATGGGGATGGCAATTCTTTTGAGTTCCACTCCGTCACATCCTATCAGTGACAAGATCCAGCTGCCAGTTCCCAAATTCTCTGGAACTGTGGGTCATGCCTCCCTGGCCCCTCCTCCTCACATCCCATCCTGAAATTTTGCTGAATCTGCCCAAATCTGCATGATTTGGCTGTGGTTGAGCCCCATTTGGGGATAAAAAGGGCAATTTGGGGACAAGTGCTCTCTATGTCTGCAGAGTCCCTGGAATTCTGGAGTTGACAGACTGGTCAGTGGGGAGACTTAATTCCCTGTTTTTAAGTGGATTTCCTTATTCTTTGGGATGGACAGAAATTGAGGAGGGTTTTTTTGCCCAAATTTCAGATTTTTTACCCTTTACCCTCCCCAATTTTATGTCTTTTCCCTTCACAAGTTTCATAATTTTAGTTCTTTTTCTTTATAAATGTTGGATCGAAACAGTTTTTGTGCCCAGTTTTTAAAATTTTTGCTCATTTCCCCTCAAATCGCAGGGGTTTGCCCTTTTTGTGCACTTTCCCCCCAGATTTCAGATTTTTTGCCCTCTTCATGCCCGCAATTTGGAAATTTCCCCCCCTCTTTTTTGAGGCTGAATTGAGGATTTGGGGGAACTTGAGTTGGATAAGGTGGAGGGAGGTTTGTCCTGGATTTTGAACACCATTTTGACCCAAACTAGGGGGAATTTGGGGTCCCAAATTTCATCCTTTTCATAAAGTTTTAGTGTGAATTTGGTGGAAATGGGGTATTGAGGTGTGTCGTGGTCCGTCCTAATGAACGGGTGACGTGATGATTTTTTGGTGCAAAAATAACCAGCAAGGCACAGGGGATTTGCAGTAACAAATCAACAAAATGCAGTTTTACCGAAGTAACCACAACTGATATGCGTTGGTGAGGGGATCTGGGGAAGAAAAGAAGATAAGGGAAGAGGGAGGAAAGGAGGACAGGGCGGGGGTATAGCTACCGAGACGTGGTGCCGCTTTTGTCCTTCGAGGTCCAGCCATCGAAGCTCACTGGGGAGATCTCAAAGGAATGGCTGAATTGCACCCCAATTATACTATTTTTTGTTGGGGGGAAGGGGAGCCAAAACAAAGGTCTCCAAGGAGGGGAAAGAACAGAAAAAGGGAGGGGTATACACCTAGTCATTTTTTTCATGGCCCAATGCTCGCAGGTGCGTTTATTCTGGGTAGCCTTTCCCCTTTTCGTGCACACCTCCCCCGAGCTGGAGGGGGTGTTCAGTCCCAGTCTCTGGAAGAAGGTGCGAGGGGGGTTGTCTTGCATGGGGATTTCTTGTCTTGGTTCCTTGATGAAGAGGCTCACATCTCTGCTTGTCTGTCATGGTGGTTGAAGGCAGGTGAGAGGGGTCTTCTCTTGGAGGGGGGAACCACCCCAGAGCTCAGACCAGCCAGGCCAGGAGGTAGGGAGAAAGTCCAAATCCATTGTTCAGAAAGGGCAGAGTGCCCCCTTCAAGTTCAGCATGACATTTTCTGCAAACAACACCTGTGAAAATACTGAGCTAATAGGCATATGACTTTCCCTTCCCACTGGCTCAACAGTTTTTAACTTTTCGGCGGTGTTCATGACAATTGTGAGACAAAAATGATAGATATTTTGGACAAACTCTCACTAGGCGGCATCAAGGTAATGGGTTGGTGGGGGAGGGCTGCACCAGCATTTTACCCCAATTTTGAGATAAATATAGGTGATTTTGGTTGAACTTTATCCTTTTTGGATAATGTTTTGGGCAAATCAGAATGGATTGGTGTAGGAACATCGGGGAGTAGGACAGTTGAGATGGATGGAGATGAGAGATCTCTGAAGCCAGATCGTGGAATTTGCAGTTTATTGCAAAGGGCCTGGGTGCAGGGCCCTGCTGGGAGCTGCCAGCCACAGCTCAGAGCAGGCCCGAGAGAAGTAAAGACAGTGGTAAAGAGAATGACAGAGAGAGAGGATGAGAGGATAAGGAGAGAGTAAAAGAGAGGATGAGAGAGAGTGAGGTTACTGTTACAATACAATAAATCTTCTGTGTTGAATATTCTAATTCTCACTAACCAATCTAATACAAGATACAAATCCTATAGCATTGTGGTGGTTTGACTGGAAATGAGATTTCTGAGATGCTGTGGTGTGAAGGTCCGCCTGAAATAAACGGGTGATGAATGATTTTTGGGTGCAAAAATAACCAACACAAGGCACAGGGGTTTTGCAGTAACAAATCAACAAGGTGCAATTTATTGATTATAACCACAGCTAAATATGCGTTGGTTAAGGGATCCGGGGAAGAGAAGGGTAAGACAAGGAAAAAGGGAGGAAAGGAGGTCAGGGAATGGGGTATAGCTACCAAAACGTCATGTCTTCGGGGTCCCGCCGCCGAAACTCGCTGGTACACGTCTTGGGGAGTACTCAAAGGACAGTCGGGCCGAACCCCAATATATATACTGTTCTTGGTTGGGGGAAGGGTGGCTGAAATTAGGTTTCCATGGAGGGGAGAAGTCCATTGTTTTCATGGCTGAATGCTCACATGTTCCCCCTCCCTGAGTTGGGAGGGAGTGCAGTCCCAGTCTCTGGAAGGAGGTTGCCAGGGGGGTGCCATGGGGGTGCCATGGGGGTGACAATAGGGTGCCAGAGGGGTTCTTGGCTCCTTGATGAGGGGATTCGCATCTCGGTTGGTCCATCACGGTGGTTGAAGACAGGCAAGAGGGGTCTTCTCATGGAGCGGGGGGGAGCCACCCCAGAGCTCAGTCCAGCCAGCTCAGGAGTTTGGAAGAAAGTCCAGTTCAATTGTCCAGAAAAGGGCAGCATGCCCCCTTCGAGTACAGCATGGCATGTTCTGCAAACATCACTTGTGAACACACTAGATAAGCGGGAGACTTTGTTTCCCAACTGGCTCAGCAGCTTTAATCCTTCAGTAGTCTTTTCTCACGACAATTGTGAGGCAAAAAATGAAGGATTTTCGGATGGACTTCTACACGACCCCGTGACTCACGATTGTCTTGAGGAATCTTCATCAGCAGAGCTCTAGAGTGTCTTCGATACTCGTTGCACGTCGGTAGCATAACCCCGGAAAAGTAGGGATGACAGGGGAGAGGGGATAAATGGGGAAGAGAAGGAAAAGAAAGAGGGGAAAAAGGGAATCAACAAACATAAACATAATTAATATTGATCATCATAACAACTTCACACCTGGTTATTTGTTATAACAATTAAAAAAAAATTATTAATTTTAACAATTTCAAAAATATTAATCAGTTAAAGCAATATCATTTGTTTAACAATTTCAAAATGATTAAAACAAATCACAAACAACAAACAAATCATAATATAATCATCGTCTTTTAAAATTATTTTCTAAGAATTAAAGTAACTTTCTGTAAGTCATACTTGATATTCAAGAAGTTGTTCTAAATCACATATGCCTGATTCATAACCGTTTCATATCAAGTGTTTTGGGGACATCTATTGTACTGAGTACATCAGCTAAGCAGTGTGCATTGACTACAGTTGACAGTTTCTTAAGCTTTTTCATCATTCTCCAATTCAAAATGAATAGGGCTGCTGACAAGATAAAGCCAAGCGTAACTAGGATCAAAAGAACAACAATTGGATGGCACACACTGTTCAGAACACCTGTGGCAGTAGGTGACCACCCGAAAAGAGTATCCCACCACCTATGCTCAGCATCTTGCTTTACCCTCTCCATAACCCGGTATATTTGTCTCACGTTGTGATGAACAGTCACCAGAGTCTTCTGTCTGCTCTCCTTGTTTTTCTTGAGGATGTCAATCAGGTCTTGATGGAGCAATAGTTGTCTCATGAGGGTGAGATTCATTCCGATAGGAGTGGGCATCAGCTTCTGGATCAGTGTGTAGTTGGATTGCAGTAGGTGGTGAGAAGTGACTGGAGCTTCATAAGAGAAATTGCATCCTAATATCTTAGTAAAGTTACAAGCACAAAAATTTGAATGATTTTTCGCATCTACCACAACATCTTCTACAAAGACAGAATCACATGTCGTTCTAAAGCATGCACAGCCATTGCCTATGTATATAAGAACTGTCTCAGTAGCCTCATGTGGACGAATCTCGAAATGACAGATGTTCTGCTCTGTGTCCAAACAGATGTCCTGAGCTACAATTGCATTGCTTTCACAGATAAACCCTTGCTGTTCTCGGACAATACAAGTTTCCAGGTTAACAGTTTGCCATTTGTCATCAACCTGACAGGCCCATCCCCTATGTTCAATAGGATAGAGAACAGCTCCGTCATGGTTTAATCCTAATGCAATAACAGGGAAGACCAAATGTACAGAGGCATTGCGTATGGTTAGGACAAAAGCAGTGGCTGTGTTTGAAATGGGATCATAGGTAAAGTTCACCAGGTTCCACCAGGATTGGAATTCTCTTTCAAATTCAGTGGCACTGTCCCAGATTATTTTCCGAATTTCTGTGGGGAAGGTGCCTTCCTTGCCCTCTCTTATGATTGCAGCAGAGACAGATTGCATCCACAATTGTGCCTGGATACAGCTGAGGGCTAAGGAAACATTGTTCTGTGTAGCACTAAGTGCATCAATTACCAATTTGTGATCATCCACATTCACTTTTTCCCAATTTGGCAAAATGTTTGACAGCAGCCACTGGTGTGTCCCTAAGGCTGACAGAGATGACCTCAGTGGTTGCTGCAGTCCGGCCAGATCCCTAGTTGTAGCAGCCAATTTGTTCATTAGTACTTCAGAGTCAATGCTATTCAGAATTCCCAATCCTGTACCCACAACACCGGTCAAATCCCTTGGTGTCCTCTTAAAGGAGCTTCGTTTCCGAAGCCAAGTGGTCCAGCCTTCAAAAGAGGTTTGCAGGAACGGAGAACAGGCTGGTTCAATATCTGAAACATTGTTCTGCATTAGCAATTTGACCTGTTTGAGAGACCATGCCGGATTGAACAATATTTGTTGTTGGCCAGTTTTCCTGATCACATAAGGTCCAATCTCGAAAATTATCAGGATGAGTGTGACCGGTGGTATGGGTGAAGTGGTAACAGTGGCGACAGTGGGAGCAGTGGTTTCAACATTAATTACAAATTTAAAAGAAAGGCCTTGAGTATCTTTGGCCCAGAGACAAATTACCTCTGTAGTGCTGGTTAATGTGAAACTGTACCAGCAATCCCGTACGCTTGGGTGCGTGCAGATTTGCTGCTGTTCGTTTTCCCGATCTGTGGAAACACTGATTGACCTCGCTTTGCTGTAATTAGACCCATTAACCATTCGGCACCCAACACTAATTTTTTCACCCACTACTCCATGAACCTGCCAGGTTTTGCGTCTTTCCCATTCTTGTCTGGTGTACAACATATCCTCATGTGTAACTACTGTTAGCAAGTTCAGACCCGTGACATCTGCCATAGATCCGGTGGATTGCAGGAAGGCATGAGACCAGGGCCACTCGAACGAGTTCCCTGCTGCTCATGCCATTCGGGATGTGAAGTTAGAAAAAAGGCTCTCACTTAGGGTCTAAGAGAGTGTAATTACAGCACTCAGTGTGGGTTGTGGTACAGTGTTTATCTTAAATGTGTAAACCAAGCCTCTCAGTCCTAATGGACTAGCTGTGTCATTCTCCCAGCGACATGTCACATAAGTGGGTTTGGCCAAAGTAAAACTGTACCAGCAATCAAGTGATTCATCATTACAATCTTTTGTAATTGCAACATTGGTGGTTTTGGCACTAGAAACATAACTACCAACATGTTCCTGGCGGCAACACAGAGTAAGGGGACTTTCTATTTTGGAACACCCCCATTTCTTTGTGGGACACAATCTTGCTGAGGGGATGTTCAGATAATTCTTTCCGCCTGCTTCCATAAAATTTCCAGCAATTATGATGGAGGTGGCCTTTTCATGGAGGGTTCCTTCCACTTTTCTGCATGTTACCACAATTGACTCACCAACCGTTCCCGTAAGGGTTCTCATCAACTCATTCTGGTCCCACCTCCACTCATTCGGGCAGTACACCTTGGAGTCATGCTGCACTAGGGTTGCCAGGCTCGGTTAACGGCCCTTAGGATAGGTTCCAAGGGCACTGGTGTGTTGAACAATGGCTTCAAGCCACAGCTGCTCACCAGGTGGTTGTCCATGAAATTGCGGTAAAATGCAGAAAAGTATTAGCAAGGTTATCATGTTTTCAGACGACTCTCATGTCCCTCAGGGTTCACCTGTAAAAGCAAGAACAACAAAAAATCCTGCCACTGAGAGGCAGAAAGGAGTTTAAAATGAGGGGATTATCCAGCGTGTGTGTATGTGGTGCTCTTTTCCAAGAGCGTCAGAGGCTACCCATGCATATTTATTCAGAGGGGTTTTCAGCACAAGTGGTACCTCGCCCACCGTGGCGAGGTCCACTAAGACAGGTTGTCCAGGGTAATGTGATGCGTTGTTTGCATCGTCGGGACCTTCCAGCAAAGGGATGATGCTTGGAGGTGTGGGGTAAAAGGCAGTGACTTTGGGGCAGCCATTCACTCCCCACCTGCTATTTACCCCTTTAACAGCCTCCCACAGTCGACAGTCCCAGCTTGCTTTGTGGGGCTTAAGGAACCGCTTTAAAAGGCCATTTGTCCTTTCTACGATTCCATTAGCCTGAGGGTAGTAAGGAGTGTGAAAAGTCCACTTTATGCCTTCGGCTTTGGCCCAATCCTGAACCACCTTGGCAGTAAAGTGAGACCCGTTGTCAGACTGAATTTCTTGTGGCTTTGGAAAAGTTCCAAACCACCCCTGCAAAGCTTTAACTGTATTTTCACCTGTAGCCTTTTAAAAGCATCAGCTTGTACTAACCCAGATACAATTTCCACTCCTACTAACACAAAATGTTTACCTCCTGATTTCTTAAAAGGACCAATATAATCTATCTGCCACGCATCCCACAAGCCTTTACCTTTCCTCAAATGCAGAGGGTCATCCTCTAAAGGATGCCTTTCCAGTCGCTTGCGGCACTGTTCGCAGGCCGGTATGCATGTTTTACACATTTCCCTGGTGACTGGCCAGCCGCGGGCGTGTGCTTCCTGGTACAGATCTTTGGCACCTGTGTGCTGCCTTTTTACATGTAACCATTCTAACAGTTGATTCCAATCCTCTGAGATAGTTTCTTTTTTCAGGGGGCTAAGCCTTGCTAGTTCATCAACTTTGTTGTTCCATTCACATGCTTGATTCCCATCAGTTTGATGAGAAGCTACCCAACCAATCAGAAAGTTTCCTTTACTGGCGATTTCTAGGATTTCTTTCCACTTATCTTTCTGCCACACTGGGATTCTGTTAACTTCCCAGCCATTCTGTTGCCAGAAAGGGAGCCACTCAGTGCAGCCTTTGGATACCGCATATGAATCAGTATAGATGTAAACAGGAGAAGTGTTTTGTGCCTCACGCTGGAAAACACTCCAGAGGGCTATGAGTTCTCCTACCTGAGCGCTGCCCTCCCCTTCTGTGATAATCTTTTCACCAGATAAAATATGTAAGGCAGCCGCCTTATATTTCCAAATTTTTCCTTCCCGCTTTGAGGAAGCATCTGTAAACCAACAGTTTGCTGCTATTTCAGGTGAGAATGGTGGTGCTATTTATATTGGCTACTATCTAGGCTCTCAGTATCTTGTATTGCTAAGAATTTTGCAGCACCTTCTGTGACAGAAAAGCTTTTGCAGTAATACTCTATTTGAGCATACCATTTCCTGACTGATGACTTTTGAGCTATGCTGTCAGGTGGAGGGGTCCCATTTGTGACAGCTTTAATTACCTTGAAGGGACCTCTCAAGATGATAGCTTGCTGCCGTGTGATTTTTTCTACTTCAATGAGAGCTAAGCTAACAACAAACAATCCTTTTTCCCAGGTAGTGTATCTTTTTTCAGCATCTTTAAAACCATGGGAAAAGAAGCTGACAGGCCTTGTTGGGCCTTCTGGGCCTCGCTGCCAGATGTGTATTGATAGCCCTGAGGAGGCAAATCCCCATTCCACTTGGAAAGGGTCTTTAGGATGGATGGGCCCCAATGCCTGATGTGCAGTGGCTTCAAAAATCAATAACTGCAGTGCTTCCTCCTGAGAGGGAGTCCAATCCCATTTGCTTCCTTTCCTCAGTAAATTGTAAAGGGGCCTAGCAATGATTGAGAAATCTGGGATGTGTTTCCTCCAGAATACTAACAGTCCTAAGGCTTGCTGGAGGTCTTTTTTGTTTTCAGGCATTTTCATCTGCTCTAGAGAAGTTAAAGTGTCAGGTGGGATGCATGTGCTGCCAGATCGCCACCAAATTCCCAGGAATTTCACTTCCTGAGAAGGCTTTTGGATTTTCTCTGAGGGGATCTTTAAATCAAGGCTCTCCAGATGAGAGATTATATTCTGCTGGAGATCTCCCACCTCTTTAATTTCCTCTCCTCCTACCAAAATGTCATCAATGTATTGGTACACAGCTACAGTGTCAGGTTTAGGTATTTTTTCTAATTCTTTTGCTAAAGCATGATGTGCTAGTGTTGGAGAGTGTTTGTATCCCTGAGGGAGTCTGGTGAATGTGTACTGTTGTCCCTCCCATGTGAATGCAAAGCGATCCATGTCCTCTGGCTGTATAGGTATCATGAAGAACATGTCTTTGACATCTATGGTTGCCATGATTGTATGAGCCTTTTCTTGTATTGATGTTATCAGTTCAGCTAAATTTGGCACTGCTGCAGTCAGAGGGTCAGTGTTGGCATTCAGCCTACGGTAATCAACCGTAAGCATCCACTTCCCGTTAGGCTTTCGGACTGGCCACACGGGTGAATTGTATGGGGAGTGTGTGTTAATAATTATTCCTTGATCACGCAATTCCTGAATAACTGGTTTGATGCCTTCTCTAGCTCCAGAAGGCAAGGGATACTGTTTCACATTGATTGTTTTACTGTAAGGCAGTGCGGGTGCGGTCTGAAGCAGTCTAATGTTAAGTTGTGGAGTGCCAAAAGACCACAGGAAACCCTCAGTGTCTTCCCACTGCTTTCCTGAGAGGACATCCATCCCTAGCAGATTATTCGGTATGTCCCCAATTACCATTTTGACAATCAATTGATTTTCTTCTCCAGGGAGAGTTATTTTGACTAAAGCAACGTTCATGGGTTCTATGGTTCCTAAAGCATTAAGAACGCAGCATGCTTTTTTGTTGGAACAACTCCACACTTCTAGGCATCTCTATGTGTTAGTGCAGAGATCTGGGCTCCCGCATCAACAATGTAGGTTATCAGAACCTTTTTAGGACCTGTGATTGCTGTAATTAACATGTCTCCTGATTTATTTTTTGTGAGCCTTCGTAAGTAAACCCAATCTCCACCCCTTCGCTCACCTGTAAGCGGTGGAGATATTAGTTTCCCGAAAGCTCTGTTGGTGAAGATTCACTGTTTGTGTTTTGGGGCACGGGCGGGTGGGCAGTTATGTTGCTTAGATTCTGTGAAAGAAGTTGCGAAAAAGTTACTTGCGGCTTACTGCTGGTGCTTTTCAGGAGACATGCAGCCAGGGTTTCACTGTCCAAGTTCTGTGAAAGAAGCTGAGAAAGAGTTAATTTTGGCTCACTGGCTGTGTTCTGTGGGAGAGGCTGAGATGCAGCCTCACTGCCCAGGTTCCGAGGAAGGGTTAACTTTGGCTCATTGTCTGTGTTCTGTGGCAGAGACTGTGATGCATTGTGTGTACTGAATTGTGTACTGGTAGTAGTGTTTGTTAATTTCTGGTGAGGGAGGGGGATCGGTGCACTGGGCTGGGTATTTGATCTCCTAAAATTCCAGTTAGTTATGATTTTCTGCAATTTTTCAAGTGGTAAACCATCCATTATGTCCCGGGGAACCCCTTTCTTTATTCCCATCATCCACCAGCGTTGTCTGTTGGAAATCTGTTTTCTTGGTTCTATGTTTTCAGTGTCCGGGGTTCCCATAAACCGGACACCTTTTGTTTTTTCAGATTTTTCTTCCAGGGTTTTTACAGGCCCATACTGTCTACAATAGTTTATTAAATCAACTGCTACCTCACCCCATGTCCAAGTCTTGCGATTACTATTAGATGTGTCAGATGGTGTTGTGGGAGCCTGTGTTGGTGTGTAGGGTGAAGGTGCAGTGTCAGTGGACTCAGACTGATCAGTGGAGTTGTTAAGAAGTCTTTCTAATCTATCTATTGGGCTTAGAGCCATAACTGTTTTCTGAATAGTGATTGCGGTTGATTTCAATGTTTCTGGAAGCCCACAAATTAAAGGGGTCATAATTTCAGGCTTCACAGGCAATTGCATTGGGGATTCAAAACCAGGAATTAATTTTTTCTCATGAATCATTTGCAAACATGCAGCTTTTTGTACACTTTCTAGGATTTGGTCAGGGGTAGTGGCAATTGCTAAGGGATCACCCCTTTCCAGGGGATTTATTCCCCCAGCCCAATAGGCTGCACGTTGTGTTAGAGACCAGGCATCACGCTTATCTCCTGTTGTTAGGAAAACACCATGTCCCCAGTAACCACTGGCTTCTTGTTCAGTTAACTTAATCTGGTCTCCGCCAGTGAGGGACACACGGAACACATATTCTGTTTCTGATTCGTGGGGGAGGCGGCCGAATTCCTTTTTCAATTTAGCTAATTCGGTAGCGCTGAATGGTGTTTGTTTGGTTGTTATGTGGGGATCCATGTCTTCATCATTAATGTAATTATATTCAGTTTTAATAAAAGGTCTCAAATGAGGACAACAATTTTCCCCACAATTTTTAGCTATTTCAGATTCTTTTTGTTTTGCTGCCTCGAGTTCTTTGTAAGGATAAATCTTTTTAATGCAAGGTGTTACTTTTTCTTCCTCCTCTGTAGAGGAGTTGATTTTGTGTATGGCTTTGGTGTGTTCTTCCCTAAGAGCAGCTCGCAGTGTGTAAATTTCATTTCTGTCCTCATTTAACTGTTTTTGCAAAATTTCAACCAAATTTTGAAGGGAATCTATAATTACCATTTCCTCAGTTCTCCGTTTACAGCGGTTTTCTATGGCTGCAGTAAGACATGCTCCAAGAACTGAGCAAAGAATGTTTTTATTTTTACCCATTTTAAATTTTGATTCATGTTGCAGAGAACATATTCTATCAATGACATTTTCCAAATTAAACCAATTGTTCTCTGCCCAAGTTTCTCCGCCAGATGACGGTTTAGCATGGTATTTAGCAAGCAACGTGTAAAAGTCAGCTTTTGCTTTAGGATTGAGATTTTCACTCATTTTGTGTGAAGGGACTAGGACTATACCAGGGAGCTGATTTGCGAACTCAAGTTACACAATCATACAGACTTTTGTTCCACTCTGTCTCCCTAGATAGCTGAAGAAACAAAATCTGTCTGGAAGGCACTGTTTTAATTGCTTCAGATTGTCCCTTCCTTTCCAGACAGTCCAGACACACACACTCACACACACACAAATGTTTTCTCTATGAGGGGACCAGAAACCTAGAACAGGGAAAAGCCACTCAGCCTTCGCTGCGCCGCCCCTCGCTCCCTGTGTAGGTGAAGGGACAATATCTGTCTAAAAGGCACTGCTTAATTACTTCAAGTCTGTCCCTTCCCTTTTAGACAGTCCAGGTACACAAAATACAGCAGTAAAAAAGAATAACAGGTTCAAATTCAGCTCAAAAAACAACAGTAACAGGTTCAGATTCAATTCAAATACAACAACAACAACAACAGTATCAATATCAGTATTGATATCAGTAACAGCATCAATATCAGGATCAGGAGAAGTATCAGTGTCAGTGTCCATGCCAGTAAAATCAGTAACAGAAGTGGCAGTAACAATTTCCCCTGCTTTTGCACCGAAAAATATTTGTGTCAATTCCGGAGCCTGTGTGCTCAATCGAGCGTGAGATTTGGCTTTGGCGTGTGTAGTCTGTGAGAGGTAACAAACTACACAAAACCTGCAAAATCTCACTGGCTGCTGGAATCCTTGTCCGTGACGCCAATTATGTGAAGGTCCGCCCGAAATAAACGGGTGATGAATGATTTTTGGGTGCAAAAATAACCAACACAAGGCACAGGGGTTTTGCAGTAACAAATCAACAAGGTGCAATTTATTGATTATAACCACAGCTAAATATGCGTTGGTTAAGGGATCCGGGGAAGAGAAGGGTAAGACAAGGAAAAAGGGAGGAAAGGAGGTCAGGGAATGGGGTATAGCTACCAAAACGTCATGTCTTTGGGGTCCTGCCGCCGAAACTCGCTGGTACACGTCTTGGGGAGATCTCAAAGGACAGTCGGGCCGAACCCCAATATATATACTGTTCTTGGTTGGGGGAAGGTAACTGAAATTAGGTTTCCATGGAGGGGAGAAGTCCATTGTTTTCATGGTCGAATGCTCACATGTACGTTAAGTTTTCCCCCTCCCTGAGTTGGGAGGGAGTGCAGTCCCAGTCTCTGGAAGGAGGTTGCCAGGGGGGTGCCATGGGGGTGCCATGGGGGTGACAATAGGGTGCCAGAGGGGTTCTTGGTTCCTTGGTGAGGGGATTCTCATCTCAGTTGGTCTGTCACGGTGGTTGAAGACAGGCAAGAGGGGTCTTCTCATGGAGCGGGGAGGAGCCACCCCAGAGCTCAGTCCAGCCAGCTCAGGAGTTTGGAAGAAAGTCCAGTTCAATTGTCCAGAAAAGGGCAGCATGCCCCCTTCGAGTACAGCATGGCGTGTTCTGCAAACATCACTTGTGAACACACTAGATAAGCAGGAGACTTTGTTTCCCAACTGGCTCAGCAGCTTTAATCCTTCAGTAGTCTTTTCTCACGACAATTGTGAGGCAAAAAATGAAGGATTTTCGGATGGACTTCTACAGTACGGAGCACAACTGCCTCGAGGGCTTGATGCTCACTGGCCTGTAGGGTCCCTCACCCTGTACAGCCTGTCCAGCAGGCTCTGTCAGACAGGCGGAGAGCACCGGCACCCTCGGGCCCCTCTGTTTCCTGAGCCTCTGACATGCTCCCTCCCTGCCCCTCTGGGCACCGGGGCTCTGTCACCCGGCCCCACGCAGCTGCATGGGGCATGGTGCTGACGCACAGCTCTGCTCCCACAGAGCCGCCGCGCTGATGTGGAGAGCCATCAGCACATCCGGAGTGGCCATCCAGGAGGTGCTTCCAGCACTGCTCTCTGCCATGGAGGAGCAGCCACCCTATGGCAGCTTCTCCTGCAGAGACAAGGGTGTCTTTACCCTGGCTGTGAGTTTCTGGAGCTGGCCTTTGCTCATCCTCCTGGTCACCTCTCCAGCAGCTCTCCCTGCTCTCCCCCGCCTGCAGCTCCCTGCCTGGGCTGAAAGCTGGCGTAGAGGCAGGCTCAGAGAGAGCAGGCCGCGTGCTCCCCCTGTGTCTCCCCTTGGGCCCTGCCTCATGGACACCCTGGCACTGAGCGCTGCCTCAGGCTGCTTTGTCTCTTGCAGGCAACTCTGGTGCTGTGGAGGATTGCCCCCATGTGTGAGTGGCACTGTGCCATTCTGCTTCATTCTCCCCAACTGTTTGTGGCTCTGTTCTTGCAAATTGTCACCACCACAGAACAGATGCCAGGGGACGTTGAAACCTGGAGATTCTGGAGAGCGTGCCAGGAGGAGCACGGCCTTCCCTGCCACCCCCACAGGTGCCGGTCACCTTATCCTTCCCACACCCTCATGGCCAGGGCCAGCACTCCCAGAGTGACCTGGCCTTGGCTCAGCACGCAGGTTTGCAGCGCAGACCATGAAGGCTCTGCTCTCCCGCCTGGGCTTTGACAATAAGCTGGTGGCTCTGGAGCACAAGCGTGTCTGGGAGAAGCTGCTCTGTGCCGACACCCAGCACTATGCAGCGGGTCTGCTGGCCAGGTGAGATCCCTTACTCCTGTCACCACCGCCAGCATTTGTGCCCCGTGTCCAGATTGCCCCACACAGTCCCCAGGGCTGTAAGCGAGAGGGTCTTGTCAGCAAGGGAGGGCCGAGCAGACTGGAAAAGGCTGGGAGAGGAGCATGCCCAGGAGCAGCCACCTCCCAAGGGGTCCATGTGCCCTTGCAGAGTGCTGGGGAAAGATCAGACCTATGTGAGTCATTGCTGGGAGAGGTTTGCTCACCCTGGGAGGCTCAGGGCCTTGGTGCCTTTTTTCCCTGGTAGGGAGATGCACCGTGGCTTGAGCC
Source organism: Ammospiza nelsoni (assembly GCF_027579445.1). Lineage (NCBI taxonomy): Eukaryota > Metazoa > Chordata > Aves > Passeriformes > Passerellidae > Ammospiza > Ammospiza nelsoni. Next base: position 622,092 of record NW_026683207.1, on the reverse strand, counting down.
CCTTGTGTCCCTTCATGGCCTCGCATCTGCTCAGCCTGCTCATGGGGAAGCAGCCCCGCTGACATCTGCCTGCCCTGGCCTTCTTTGTGGAGGGGAGCCTGATGGCCAGCGCTGCCTGGCTGAGCTGCCTCCCAGCTCTCGGGCCTCTCGTAGCTGCAGCCGCCTGGGACGCCACCCATGCCCTGTGCTGCTGCCTGGGCCCGGCCCTGTGCAGCTCCAGGCTCCTGCCAGCCGGGTCCCTGTCACTGCCCTCCTGTGCCTTTCAGCTCCTGGAGTGCCTGGACCTGAGCAAACACGGTCCCAGTGCCCTGCTGGTGGTATCCAGGCTCCTGCCGAGCCAGTGCAGGCACAGGCTGCGCCTGGCACTCAGAGGCCTCGTGGTGCTCAGCAAGGAGCCCTCGCTGGTGAGAAGGGGGCTGTGGCTGAAGCCACGCTGGCAGTGTGGGGCTGGGCAACGCAGACTTCTGGGCTTGGCTGGGCTTTGGCAGCAGAGGCGGTTGTTCCCAGCTCTCCCGCCTCCTGCTTCAGCTGCCCCAGTGCCCCAAGCAGCTGTTGGTGCTGCGGCCATTCACGGCTTCACAGCACAGCCTGGTCTTGCACACAGGGAGGAGGAATATGCGGCGTGTATCAACACCTGGTGCAGCAGCTGGCAGATCCAGATGCAGAGGTGGTCCGGATGAGCCTCTGTGTGCTCACACATATGCTCCGGGACAAAGACCTCCTGCTACCCAGCGTCACCGCCCTGAAGCTGGCTGAGTCCCTCCTGCCACACTTTGAGAATGTAAGGCTCTGTGCCCCCAGCCAAGGGCACTGGACATTGCCTGGAAACTTTGTGCTCTGTGCAGTTCTGAGCCTTTGCCCCAATGGGCCTGGAGTAGTTGGTGCTTAGGACTTTCCTTTCCTTCCAGGACAACAACCACATGCAGCTGCTCTCCATTCAGCTCTTTTGCAAGGTGATGGAGCTGGTAGTGGAAGAGGGGGAAGAGCTTCTCACGACAATCATGAACCAGAGCCTGCTCCCTCTATTCTTGCGCTGGCACGATGAGAACCTGCAGGTAGCCGAGGTGAGGTTTTGTGTGATGGTGCCACATCCCTGGCAGGGGGCTCAGCCGCCTCCTGCCCTGGCGTCTGGTGGGCTCCGGCCTCCCCTGGCCTTGGCACAGGGACACAGGTCCCGGGCCCTGGGCTCTGGTGTCACCTGCAGCTCTCTGCCGCTCTCCAGGCCTCTTTCCAAGCCCTGCTTTGAGCAGCACGCTTCCTGAGAAGGAGGGACCTCGAGGAGTTGTTGACAAAGGTGTGGCGGATTAAGTTCGCTGAGAGCCTGGTAAGGACAGCCCGGGAGCCCGAGCCCTGCTCCCAGTGCTCGGTGCGGGGGCCTGGCGGCTGTGGCCCTGCCCAGCGCCGCAGCCGGGCCCACCAGCCTGTGCCCCACACGCCGCTCCCTGCCCTGGGCCGTGCGGGCCGGCTCAGCCGGTGCTGGGGGCAGGGAGTGCCCGGCCGAGGGGCAGAGCCCACGCCGAGCCTCCCCTCCTGGTGCTCCCCGCAGCTGCTGCAGGACGAGAACCGAATGGCCAAGAGCCCACAGAGGACCCTGCGAGAGGCAGCCGTCAGGTTCATGGGTGAGCCAGCAGCCCGGCGCCCCTCCCTGCCCCCAGCCCGGCTGCTGCCCCGGCTACAGTAGGAGCCTAGCCTGGGCCACTGCAGCTGGCTGGGATGGCCCTGGCAGGAGGCTTTCCTTGGATTTCCTCAATCTGGCCTCTGACCTTGGCTCTGTTCCTCTCTCTTCCAGCTCTTCAAGCCCTGAAGGAAGATGAGAGTCCATCGTGCATGAGCAAACTGCTTCAGATGATCTTTGAAAGAAGATCTGCAGGACTTTGTTCATCTGATGGATCAGATGTACCAGCATCCATCAGCGATTTCCAGTGCCCATTGAAGATGGGACCCCCCTGCAGAGCAGGATGGACCAGATGGAGCTCCAGGCACAGCTCTGGCTGCTCACAGCTGAGCCTGTGCGAAGCTCCAGCAGCTCCTGCCATCCCCCTGTTGGCAGCTCCCTCCCTTCAGCCCTCAGGCCCTGCCCATCCCCTTTTCTGCCTCCCAGCTCACTCTTTACCTTCGTTTTCCCTTAATAGACAGTTTGGGTTTTTCACTTGACCAGCATCTCCGTGGAGCTGAAGCAACACAAAACCTGAGTCTGGAGACATGCACGGCCCTGCTGCCGTTCTCCTCCGCGCTGCATTCTGGGCATGGACAGAGAGGAACAAGGGCAGCTCAGGCTGCAAAGGTTCCTGTCCTGCTGCTCCAGCTGCACAGCAGCATGGAGTTAAAGGTCATGCTGAGCATGTTGAAGGCAATAAGGACCCTGGGTTTTAGAAGAGCCAGCTTGAGTATGCTGTGCGGGATTCCATGGCAAGCATCCACCGAGGGCAAAGGAGCCTGCAATGGCGGAAGGTTTCACAAAGAGCCAGAGACCTCCGTGGCCTAGCAGTGAGCTTTGAGTGTGCCTGAGAGCAAATGGAGCAGCAGCAGCAGCGCAGTGGCTGGGACTCAGGGGCGCCACCATCCCAGCGGCCTGAGCGCCGTCAGGCAGTGCCTGCATGCTGGGTACGCTTCTGGCGGCTCTGTTCTTCCCATAAGCGAGGAATTGCAGCCCCTGCCTCAGAGCCAGTCAGAAACCCAACCAAGCGAGACCAGAGGCAGGGGACCCTTCCCATCTCTCTGAGGCATGGCTGCCAAACAGCCGCAGCTGTGTCTTCCTGCCCCTCTGTTTGGGCTGTGCTGAGCCCAGAGTCAGACAGCTTGTGCTCTGCTGTGCCAAGAGCATTCTGGGCAGGTAGGAGAAGGGCTGCCTGCACAGTGGGGAAGGGGCTCACGAGAGCCTCCTGTGGGAACAGGGCTCCGCTCCCTGCCTGTGAACAGCCTGGTTTTGCTGCCATGAGAGAAAGCAGGAGCTCAGGCACGTGAAGAGACAGCGGGCAGCTCTTGTTTATAGGGGGCCTGGGGCTGTGTTCCACAAGGGACACATGGAAACAGGCTCGGGAGAAGGAAGATGAGCTCCAGCTGGAGTGCCTGTGTGCGGGGCACGGAGGTTCAGGGATATCACACCATGACCAACATGATCCAGTGAAGCCAAATTTATTATCCCTAAAAAGACTATATTTTTAAAAAATCTCTCCTGTCCACATGTCTCTAGCTAATACATGATTGGTTAATCCTAGCTGTTCACATGTCTAAATTAGAATGCTGATTGGATCACCTAATTTTTCACATGTCTTGCTGTGGTTGTCTGGCCCACCCATGGCTCACTTTTTTCTTACTTTCCCAAGCTCGCTGACAAGCCTCCTGAGTCTTAACAACTCTTCTTCTTTTATCGCTTTCAAGGATATACTGAGCCCATTTCTGTATATGTCCATTATTCATTGTTTGTGAACGTGACCATTGTTCATTAGTACAAGCAGGCTGGATTGTGCATCGGCTGAATATGGCCATTGTCTAGCAAGAACTCCTCAATCTGCAAAAAACTCTCAACAGTCCCCCATGCCCAGTCTGATGCTGCACATGGAGCCACTGCCCACAAGTGTCTGGCTACGTCCATCTGGCCAATGGCTCGTGTCCACAGCAGCCCACTCTGCCAAGGCAGGGCTCTGAGGGTGCAGGTCAGCCTGTCAAGTAGGACCATGACACAGTGGGTGCACGGTGGGACTGTGGGAACGGCCTGGGCACAGCAAGGGCTGCAAATGCTCAAGGCCAGGGGCTTCTCCATGCAGCTTCCAGTGGGCTCAGCTGCTGAAGGGGTGCTGGGTGTGGCCCTTTGTGACACAGGGCCCTTGATGATGCAGGACATGGTGGTGCCCAGAGACCATTGTGACATCAGAGAGCCCCACCATGACTGAGGGTGTATATAAGGGGCGCAGAGCCCTGGGGTGGCTAGTCCCGTGAAAGCTACTCTCGTAGAAGGAAGCAGCTCCCGAGATCTGTCCGTGCTACAGGAGCTCCGAGATGGAAGAGAGCAAGACAAAGCTCAACTCCTTCCAGTCACCCAGCCCCCTGCCCAGCTAGGGGCAAGACCAGGCCCTCAGCAGGCACTTGGTGGGAGCAGTGGATGCCTCAGCCTGGCCACGGTCAGACACTGAGGAGGAGGAGGAAGAGAAGAAACTTGACAGAGATAACAAGTGGGGAGATGTTGGGGCCCAAGAGCTTGGCCTGAGGGAAGAGGCAACAAGCTGTGAATTCTCCCAGTCGGTGCCAGCAATGGCAGCCAAGGAAGTGTCCCCACGCAGAGCAAGGAGTGCCCATGAGTTGCAGCAGTGGAAGGCGGCTGTGAGGGTGCTGTGGGGAGATGGGGCACAGCAACAGCCCTACCAGGGGCAGCAAAGGGCAACAGTCCAGGAGCTGCCCCCAATGGAAAAGGAGGTGACTGAGCCAAAGCTGAGCCAGCGAGGGGAAGGAAGTGTGAACAGCCGGGAGAAGCAGGCACATTCTCCTGCCCCCAGGGAGGAGGTGCCATCAGCATGGACACAGAGCCCAGTCCCTGCTCCAGACAGCCCCTGCTGCCCCCCCAGCCCCTCACCCAGCCCACTGGGAGCCCAAACCCCCTGTGAGCAGTGGGAAGAGGCAGAGCAGAGCTCAGTGCTGGCAGAGAAGGAGAGTGAGGAGGACACCTCAGCTGGCAATGATGAAGACTGGGAATCCTACAGTCAGACTGAGCTGTCCCAAGAGTGCCAAGGTGAGGCAGAGCCAGAGCTGTCCCAAGGAGAGTTCAGCAGCTCCCAAGACCTCTCCAGCTGTATTGAAGTGAAGGGAGACGACCATCCGATTGATGCATCGAACTCCAATTTATTGATCGATCAGCCACTTTATATAACAGTGTTAATTAACTTCATGCATATTGCAAAATCCAAGCTCACGATAGGCTAACAGAGAAAACTCTTACCACTCCTTTTGTTTTACAATACCTATGATTGTTTATTAAAAACAGAACCAGCGTTCCCACTGTGATATGAAAGGTTCCCAAAACTTCCATATCTGTTCCCAGGGAGCCGTCTTTTCCCAGACAGAGTGTTTTGCTTGTTATGGGAAGACTGTCTGAGAACCTTATTGTTTATAAAATGATGCTTGAGAGAGCCTAATTATTTATAGAATCAAGCCTGGGAACTGCTTTACAACTACCTTTTACTTTTCTCTCAACTGTGTGCCTTCATGGCCTCTTTCTTTCAGCCATGTTTGAACCAGGCTGTCCACACAGCTGGGAAGACTGCAGCGAACCAGAGCTCAGAGAACTCTGAGATGATTTCATGGAGGAAGACAGCAGCAGCACAGACCTGCCACAGGACTGCTGTGAAGGTAACAGCATCTTCAGCTTCGGGCCCACTCCCTTGCTGTGGGAGGAGGAGGACAGTGACTGGGATAAAGTCAGCATCCATGAGCTGTCTGAAGGAGAAGGCAGGGTCCAAAGGCTGGCAGATCTTGCCGCAGATGGGCTGCCACTACCCGTCCCTCAGGAGGGCTGGGTTGAGGGGCAGGCAGCGGAGTCCCTGTGGACCTCGCTTCCCTCCCTGTGCAGTGAAGGCTCTGTGGGCCAGCAGGGGCCCGAGGCAGGGCCACAGAGCCCAGGGCCTGCCCCACAGAGCCCTGGCGGCGCTTTAGCTGGCCAGCCGGGAGTGCAGGCCCACAGGCAGCAGCGGCTGCCCCGAGCAAACGGCCCGGCCGCCTCAGGCGGGCGCTGCGGGCACTGCGGGCGCTGCTCTGCTGGCCCTGCCTGGCGCGGCAGCTGCAGGAGCAGTGCCCATGGCCCTGCCCAGCCCGGGCCGGCTGATGGTGGCTGCTCCCTGCGCGGGGCCCCAGGGAGCCACACGGGCAGCCTCGGCCTGGACATGGCACTGCAGCCTCAGCTGCCCCAGCCAGCCTGGAGCATCTCCCCAGCACCCACAGTCACTGCTGGGGCCAGCCCCAAACAGCACGTGTGGGACACGATTAGTGCCAGAGCGCTCAACAGGGAATCCCAGAGTCATCAAGGTGGGAAGAGACCCTGACGCTCACCCAGTGCCAACGGCACCTTGGCAGCACCATCATCACCGCAAAACCACATCCGCAAGGGCCACCTGGAAGCAAAGGACCATTGGGAAACTGTGGGCCAGACATCCCGCACATTGACACCCCGCACCCTGACATCCCGCTCGTGGACAGCCGGCAGGCGGACGTCTAGAACAGGGACATCCCGCACGCGGACATTCTGCACGTTGACATCCTCCACCAGGAAATCCCGCATGAGGACATCCTGCACCTGGACATCAAGCACAAGGACATCCCGCATGAGGACATCCCAAACCAGGATATCGCGCACGTGGACATCCCCGCGAGTGGACATCCCTCACGTGGACATCCCCTACGCGAAAATCCTGCACGCGGACGTCCCACACGCAGATGTACTGCACATGGACGTCCCGCACCAGGACGTCCGGCACGTGGACATGCTGCAAAAGGACATAGCACAAGTGGATATCACACACGTTGACATCCCGCACAGGGACGTCACGCATGTGGACTCCCCCGCACGTGGACATCCCCGCACCGGAACGTCTCGCATGCGGACATTCCGCACGTTGACACCCTCCACCAGGACATCGTGCACGAGTACATCCCTCAACTGGACATCAAGCACATGGACATCCCGCACATGGACATCCTGTACTGGGACCTCCCCCACAGGGACCCCCCGCACATGGACATCCCGCACAGGGACATCCTGCACATGGACATCCCGCACATGGACATCCCGCGCAGGGACTTCCCACACAGGGACTTCCCACACAGGGACATCTCGCGCAGGCACGTCCTGCACACGGACATCCCAAGCAGGGACATCCAGAAAAGGGAAATCCAGCACGCAGACATCCTTCGTGCTGACATCCCGCACAGGAACGTCCAGCAGACGGACATCCTGCGCATGGACATCCCGCACAGGGACATCCTGCACGTGGACATCCTGCACGCGGACATTCCGCACTGGGATGGCCCGCACTGAGAAGCCTCACACAGGGACATCCAGCACATGGACATCCCGCAGAGGGACGTCCCACTAATGGACATTCGACACAGGAACATCCCGTACATAGACATGCCGCACAGGGTTATCCCGCACGTAGACATCCCGCACAGGGACGTCCCGCACAGGCACGTCCCGCACGGGGACGTCCCGCGCGGGGATATCCCGCACATGGATATCCTACACATGAACGTCCCACACAGGGATGTCCCTCACATGGACATCCCGCGCAAGGACATTCCGCACAGGGAAATCCCGCACAGGGACGTCCCGCACGTGGACTTCCCACACACAGACATCTCGGGCAGGGGACATCCCACACAGGGAGCCCCTGCACAGGAACATCCTGCGCAGGGACATACCACACGTGGAAATCCCGCATGTGGACATCCCGCACAGGGACATCCCGCACATGGACATCCCCCACAGGCACGTCCCAGACATGGACATGCCGCACGCTTACATCCCGCACGTGGACATCCCGCACATAAACATCCCACACGAGGACCTCCCCCACAGGGACGCCCCGCATATGGAGATCCCGCACAGGGACATCCTGCACAGGATATCCCGCACAGGGACGTCCCACACATGGACGTCCCCTACACGGACATCCCGCACAGGCACGTCCTGCACACGGACATCCTGCAAAGGGACATCCAGCAAAGGGAAATCCCGCACGCAGATACCCTTCACGCTGACATCCCGCATAGGGACGTCCCGCAGACAGTCAAACCGCACATGGACATCTTGCACAGGTACACCCTGCACATGGACATCCTGCACGCGGACATTCCGCACTGGGATGCCCGGCACAGGGACATCGCGCACATGGACATCTTGCACAGGGATTTCCCGCACATGGACATCCCACACATGGAGATCCCGCGAAAAGACATCCCGCACGGGGACATCCCCCTCGCGGACATCCCGCAGAGGGACATCCCGCTAATGGACATTCCACACAGGAACATCCCGTACATAGACATCCCGGACAGGGTTATCCCGCACATGGACATACCGCACAGGGATGTCCCGCACAGGGACTTCCTGCACACGGAGATCCCGCACAGGGACGCCGAGCACAGGGACGTGCCACACAGGGACATCCCGTGCGTGGACGTCCCCAACATTGACATCCCGCACAGGGACGTCCCGCATGAGGACATCCTACAAAGGGATATCCCGCACAGGGATGTCACACACGTGGACGTCCCCCACAGTGACACCCCGCACAGGGATATCCCGCACAGGGATTTCTCACACATGGACATTCCCCACGCGGACGTCCCGCACAGGGACGTCCCGCACATGGACATCTCGCAGAGGAACATCCCGCAGAGGCACATCCCGGACGCAGACAGCCCGCACGTGGACGCCCCGCACAGGGACGTGCCAAACAGGGACATTCCCCACGTTGACATCCCGCACAGGGACTTCCCACAGAGGCACGTCCCACGCAGGGACGTCCCGCACGGGGATATCCCGCACATGGATATCCGGCACTGGGACGTCCCACACGCAGGCATCCCGCACAGGGACGTCCCGCACGTGGACTTCCCACACGCGGACGTCCCGGACAGGAACATCCCACACAGGGAGCCCCTGCACAGGGACGTCCCACACAGGGACATACCAGATGTGGAAATCCCGCACGTGGACATCTCGCACAGGGATGTCCCGCATGGGGTAATCCTGCACATGAACATCCCCCAGAGGCACATGCCGCATGACGACATCCTGGGTAGGGATATCCTGCACAGGGACATCCCATACATGGACATCCCGCACAGGGACATCCTGCACGTGGACATCCTGCACGCGGACATTCCGCACTGGGATGGCCCGCACTGAGAAGCCTCACACAGGGACATCCAGCACATGGACATCCCGCAGAGGGACGTCCCACTAATGGACATTCGACACAGGAACATCCCGTACATAGACATGCCGCACAGGGTTATCCCGCACGTAGACATCCCGCACAGGGACGTCCCGCACAGGCACGTCCCGCACGGGGACGTCCCGCGCGGGGATATCCCGCACATGGATATCCTACACATGAACGTCCCACACAGGGATGTCCCTCACATGGACATCCCGCGCAAGGACATTCCGCACAGGGAAATCCCGCACAGGGACGTCCCGCACGTGGACTTCCCACACACAGACATCTCGGGCAGGGGACATCCCACACAGGGAGCCCCTGCACAGGAACATCCTGCGCAGGGACATACCACACGTGGAAATCCCGCATGTGGACATCCCGCACAGGGACATCCCGCACATGGACATCCCCCACAGGCACGTCCCAGACATGGACATGCCGCACGCTTACATCCCGCACGTGGACATCCCGCACATAAACATCCCACACGAGGACCTCCCCCACAGGGACGCCCCGCATATGGAGATCCCGCACAGGGACATCCTGCACAGGATATCCCGCACAGGGACGTCCCACACATGGACGTCCCCTACACGGACATCCCGCACAGGCACGTCCTGCACACGGACATCCTGCAAAGGGACATCCAGCAAAGGGAAATCCCGCACGCAGATACCCTTCACGCTGACATCCCGCATAGGGACGTCCCGCAGACAGTCAAACCGCACATGGACATCTTGCACAGGTACACCCTGCACATGGACATCCTGCACGCGGACATTCCGCACTGGGATGCCCGGCACAGGGACATCGCGCACATGGACATCTTGCACAGGGATTTCCCGCACATGGACATCCCACACATGGAGATCCCGCGAAAAGACATCCCGCACGGGGACATCCCCCTCGCGGACATCCCGCAGAGGGACATCCCGCTAATGGACATTCCACACAGGAACATCCCGTACATAGACATCCCGGACAGGGTTATCCCGCACATGGACATACCGCACAGGGATGTCCCGCACAGGGACTTCCTGCACACGGAGATCCCGCACAGGGACGCCGAGCACAGGGACGTGCCACACAGGGACATCCCGTGCGTGGACGTCCCCAACATTGACATCCCGCACAGGGACGTCCCGCATGAGGACATCCTACAAAGGGATATCCCGCACAGGGATGTCACACACGTGGACGTCCCCCACAGTGACACCCCGCACAGGGATATCCCGCACAGGGATTTCTCACACATGGACATCCCCCACGCGGACGTCCCGCACAGGGACGTCCCGCACATGGACATCTCGCAGAGGAACATCCCGCAGAGGCACATCCCGGACGCAGACAGCCCGCACGTGGACGCCCCGCACAGGGACGTGCCAAACAGGGACATTCCCCACGTTGACATCCCGCACAGGGACTTCCCACAGAGGCACGTCCCACGCAGGGACGTCCCGCACGGGGATATCCCGCACATGGATATCCGGCACTGGGACGTCCCACACGCAGGCATCCCGCACAGGGACGTCCCGCACGTGGACTTCCCACACGCGGACGTCCCGGACAGGAACATCCCACACAGGGAGCCCCTGCACAGGGACGTCCCACACAGGGACATACCAGATGTGGAAATCCCGCACGTGGACATCTCGCACAGGGATGTCCCGCATGGGGTAATCCTGCACATGAACATCCCCCAGAGGCACATGCCGCATGACGACATCCTGGGTAGGGATATCCTGCACAGGGACATCCCATACATGGACTTCCTGCACAGGGACATTCCTCACATGGACGTCCTGCACATGGACATCTCACACAGGGACATCCCCCACGGGCATGTCCGGAACCTGGACGTCCCCCGTGGTGACATCCCGCACATGGATATCATACACATGGACATCCCGCAGGGGGACAGCCCACACAGGGACATCCTGCAAGTGGACATCCCGAAAATGGACATCCCGCACGCGGACATAATTCACGCTGACATCCCGCATAGGGATATCCTGCACGCGGACATCCCGGACAGGGACATCCCGCACATGGACATCACGCAAGTGGACATCCCGCACAGGGATGTCCCGCACGAGGACATCCCGCACATGGACATCCCGCATGAGAACATCCTGCATGAGGACATCCTACAAAGGGATATCCAGCACAGGGACATCCCGCACAGGGACGTCCCACCCAGGAACGTCCCACAGGCCGGCATCCCGCACACGGCCATCCCGCACATGGACATCCCGCACATGGACGTCACACACGTGGACCTCCCCCACAGGGACATTCCGCACAGGGACATCCCGCACAAAGACAGCCAGCACAGGGACGCCCCGCACTGGGACAGCCAGCACAGAGACATCCCGCACATGGACAACCCGCCCATGGACATGCCGCACAGGGATATCCCGCACGTGGACATCCCGCACGCGGACGTCCCCCACATAGACATCTTGCACTAGGAAATCTCGCACGCTGACATCCCGCACATGGACAGCCTGTACTGGGACGCCCCGCAAAGGGATATCGCGCACAGGGACATCCCGCAGAGGGACACCCTGCAAAGGGATACCCTGCACAGGGACGTCCCGCAAATGGGCTTCCCGCACGGGGACATTCCGCACGTGGACGTCCCGCACTGGGACACCCCACACAGGGACGACGCACAGGGTTATCCCGCACAGGGACATCCCGCACATGGACATCCCACAGAGGGGCGTGCCGTATGACAACATCCTGCAGAGGATATCCCACACAGGGACGTCCCACACATGGACGTCCCGCACAGGGACATCCTGCACGTGGACATATTACACAGGGACGCCCCGCACAGGGACGTCCTGCACATGGACATATTGCACAGGGACATCCCGCACATGGACATCCCGCACAGGGAAATCCTTCACAGGAACATCCCGGACGCAGACAGGCCGCGCAGGGACGCCCCGCAAAGGGATGTGCCGCACAGTGACATCCCACACGTGGACATCCCCCACATTGACATCCCGCACCGGGACATTCCACAGAGGCACGTACCGCGCAGGGACGTCCCGCACAGGGATATCCCGCACATGGATATCCTACACATGGATGTCCCGCACAAGGACGTCCCTCACATGGACGTCCCGCGCAAGGACATCCCGCACAGGGATATCCGGCACCGGGACGTCCCGCACGGAGGCGTTCCGCACAGGGACGTCCCGCACTCGGACTTCCCGCACACGGACATCACGGGCAGGGACATCCCGCACAGGGAGCCCCTGCACAGGGATGTCCCGCACAGGGATATCCCGCACATGAACATCCCCCAGAGGGACAAGAGGGACATGCCGCATGACGACATCCTGGGTAGGAATATCCCGCACACGGACGTCCCGCACACGGACTTCCCGCACAGGGACATTCCTCACATGGACATGCCGCACGCGGACATCACTCACCCTGACATCCTGCATAGGGATATCCGGCACGTGGAAATGCCGCACATGGACATCCTGCACATGGACATCCCGTAAGTGGACATCCCGCACAGGGATGTCCCACACGAGGACATCCTGCACAGGGACATCCTGCACAGGGATATCCCGCACAAAGACACCCCGCACAGGGACAGCCCGCCCAGAGACATCCTGCACACTGACATCCTCCACAGGAACACCCCGCACAGGGATATCCCGCACAGGCACATCCCGCACATGGACATTCCACACAGGGACGTGCCGCATGACGACATCCTGTACAGTATATCCCGCACAGGGACGTCCCACACATGGACATCCCCCACGCGGACATCCCGCACAGGGACGTCCCGCAAATGGACATCCCGCACAGGGACATCCTGCACATGGACATCCCGCACAGGGACATCCTGCACAGGCACATCCCGGACGCAGACAGCCCGCGCAGTGACGCCAAGCACAGGGACGTGCCGCACAGGGACATCCCGCACGTGGACGTGCCCCACGTTTACATCCCGTACAGGGACGTCCTCCACAGGCACGTCCCGCGCTGGGACGTCCCACACGGGTATATCTCGCACATGGATATCCTACACATGGATGTCCCACACAGGGACGTCCCGCACAGGGACATCCCGCACGCAGGCGTCCCGCACAGGGACATTCCGCAGAGGGACGTCTCGCACGCAGATATCCCACACAGGGACGTCCCGCACGCGGACATCCTGCACACGGACATCCCGCACAGGGACATCCCGCACGCGGCCAAGCGCTTCAGGGTGGAGGGGAGTGTGTTCTTGTGTCTCACCTGGTTCCTGGGGGACGCCAAATTGATGAACAGGGTGGGAAGGTGGTGGGGTTGGTGGTGGGGGGTGTTCGTTGAGGTTGTGGGGTCCGTCATGGTTATGAGGTTATGGTGTCCATCAGGACCATGCGGTCATGGAGTTCCATCAAGGTCACGTGGTCACAAAAGTCTATCACGGTCATGGGTTCATGGGGTTCCATCAGGGTTATGGGGCCATGTGGTTATGAGGGTCCATCATGGTTATGGGGTTACGGGGTTCCATCCGGGTTATGGGGTTATGGAGGTCCATCACGGTCATGTTGTTATGGGGTTCCATCAGGGTTATGGGGTCATGTGGTTATGGGGGCCGATCAAGGTCATGAGGTTATGGGGTTCCATCAAGGCCATGTGGTTATGGGGGTCCATCAAGGTTATGGGGTTATGGGGGTCCATCATGGTTATGGGTTATGGGGTTCCATCAAGGCCATGGGGTTGTGCAGGTCCATCATGGTTATGGGATCATGGGGTTATGGGGGTCTATCAGGGTCATGGGTCCAGGGGGTTCCATCAGGGTTATGGGGTAATGGGGTTCCATGAGGGTCATGTGGTTATGGGGGTCCATCAGGGTATGGGGTCATGGGGTTCCATCAGGATCATGTGGCTATGGGGATCCATCAGGGTAATGGGGTTATGGGGGAGTTCCATCAAGGTCATGTGGTTATGAAGGTCTATCATGATGTGGTTCCATCATGGTTATGGGATCATGGGGTTATGTGGGGCCATCAGGGTCATGGGTCCAGGGGGTTTCATCAGGATTATGGGGTCATGTGGTTATGGGGGTCCATCATAGTTATGAGGTTATGGAGGCCCATCAAGGTCATGGGGTCATGTGGTTATGAGGGTCCATCAGGTTATGGGGGTCCATCAAGGCCATGGGGTTATGGGGTTCCATCAAGGCCATGGGGCTATGGGGGTCCATCAAGATCATGGGAGTAACCAGAGTCATGGTGTTATGGGGGTCCATCAAGGTTGTGCGGTTATGGGGTTCCATCAGGGTCATGGGGTTCCATCAAGGCCATGTGGTTATGGGGTCCATCAAGGTCATGGGGTTATGGGGGCCCATCAGGGTCATGGGGTCATGAGGTTATGGGGTTCCATCAAGGCCATGGGGTTATGGAGGTCCATCATGGTTATGGGGTTTCATCAAGGCCATGGGGTTATGGACGTCCATCATGGTTATGGGGTTATGGTGTTCCATCAGAGTCATGGAGATATGGGGTTATGGAGTTCCATCAAGGTTATGGGATCATGTGGTTTTGGGGGTCCATCAGGGTCATGGGGGTCCATCAAGGTCCTCGGGGTCCATCAAGGTCATGTGGTCACGGAGTTCCATCAGGGTCATGTGGTTATGAGGGTCTGTGGGATCTCAGCACCTCAGGACTGATGTGCAGAGTGACCGAGACCACCCTTGGGGGGCTCGGGAGTCCTGGAACATTGCCAGAAGTGTCTGGTGGCTAGACTTTGATCCTACACAGGAGACGACACCTGTATGAGGATGGGAGGATTTCACTGGGGTAAATGGTGAAGGGATAAGTTAATTAGAGTGTAAAACACAGGGTTTAGGATTTCTGTACAGGGGGGTTTAGAGAAGTAAGATGGAGGAATTGGGGCATGTCCTGTCCTTCTTCTTCTTCGCCTCCATCTTCTGTGGTGGTGTTGGCACTTTGGGATTGGTTATTACTAGAAGTGCACTGATCAATAAAGGTGACAGGTATTGGAGGAAAAAGGTAAATATTGTATACGTAACTTTGAGTATAAAGATAGGTGACCGCCCCGGGGGCTCTCAGTGTGCCCATGGCTGACATGCTGTGCAGACCTCTGTCGAGCCGAGAGAAAATCTTTTAGATAAACAACTATTAAACACTGAAGATCAAGAAAAAACCTAAAGCCTCTTCTCGTCCTTTGAAGCGCGGGCTGTCCAAGGCCATCCTCGAGCCTTTCCAGGCCATAAATCAGCCGGGAGAAATCCGGCAGGGGTCCATCAGGGTGATGTGGTTATGGGGGTCCACCAAGGTCATGGGGTTATGGAGGTCCATCATGGTTATGGAGTTATGGGGTTCCATCAGGATCATGGGGTCATGGAGTTCCATCAGGGTCATGCGGTTATGAAGTTCTATCAGGGTCATGGGGTTATGGAGTTCCATCATGGTTATGGGGTCATGGGGTTTTGGGGTTCCACCATGGTCATGGAGTTCCATCAAGGTCATGGGGTTATGGGGGTACATGGAGGTCATGGGGTTATGCAGTTCCATCAAGGTCATGGGGTTCCATTAAGATCATGTGGTCAAGGGGGGTCACCAGGGTCATGCTCGGCCACCATGGTCATGATGGTCACCACATGGCCACGGAGGCCAACTGAGGTCACGTGAGCCACCTCTGACCCCCTGACCCCATGTGCAGGTAGGTGATGGTGCTGGGAGGGCTCCAACCCCACCCAACCCAAACACCCCATGGTCCCACCACCCATCTTATGGTTCCACTGCTGACCCCATGGTCCCACCACCATCCCATGGTCCCATCATCCATCCCATGGTCCCACCACTGAGCCCAAAACCCACTCAACCCAACCCAACCCAACTCAACCCAACCCAACTCACCCCAACCCAACCCAACAACCCATCTCAACTCAACCCAACTCAACCCAATCTAACCCAACCCAACCCAACTCAACCAACCCAACCCAACCTAACTCAACCCAACCCAACCCACCCAACCCAACTCAACCCAACTCAACCCAACCCATGGTCTTATCACCACCCCATGGTCCCATCACCCATCCCATGGTCCCACCACTGATCTCATCATGTCCAGGTGATACGCTGGGGGCACTCCAACCCAACCCAACCCAACCCAACCCAACCCAACCCAACCCAACTCAACCATCTCATGGTCCCATCACCATCCCATGGTTCCACCAGCCATCTCATAGTCCCACCACCCATTCCCTGGTCTCACCACAGATGCCCTGACCCCACCACTGATCCCATGGTCCCACCACTGACCCCAAAACCCACCCCAACTCAACCCTACCCAACCCAACCCAACCCAAGGCTATGACCCCACTACCCATCCCATTGTTCCACCACCGATCCCAAACCCACCCCACATCCACTTGATGCATTGGGAGGGCTCCAACCCAACCCAACGAACCCAACCCAACTCAACCCAACCAACGCAACCCAATGAACCCAACCCAACCCAACTCACCCCAACCTAACCCATGCCATGGTCCCACCACCATCCCATGGTCCCACCACTGACCCTACCATGTCCTGGTGATGCACTGGGGGCATTCCAACCCAACCTGACCCAACCCAACCAACCCAACCCAACTCCTCCCACACCATGGTCCCATCAGCCACCCCATGGTCCCACCACCATTCATGGCCCCCCCACCGCTTCCAGGTGATGCGCTGGGAGGACTCCATGGCCACCAGCTTCAGGGGTGCCACGCAGATCTACGCCCACGTCACCGAGGACATCGGCACCTTGGGGATCTGTGGTGG
This sequence comes from Ammospiza nelsoni, assembly GCF_027579445.1. NCBI lineage: Eukaryota > Metazoa > Chordata > Aves > Passeriformes > Passerellidae > Ammospiza > Ammospiza nelsoni. Next base: position 605,342 of record NW_026683207.1, on the reverse strand, counting down.
CATCTGGAGGGACGTGGGGATGGTGGCCACTGTGACGTTGTGGAGATGGGGACATCAGGAGACACCTGGGTGTCATTTGGAGGGACGTGGGGATGGTGGCCACCATGATCTTGTGGAGATGGGGACACGAGGGAACACATGGTGGTGGCTGGAAGGATGTGGGGATGGTGGCCACCACATCAACATGGAGATGGGGACATCAGAGGAATCAGGGGACACGTGGTGGTGGCATCTGGAGGGACATGGGGATGGTGGCGACCATGTTGTTGTGGAGATGGGGACATTCTGGGGACACCGTGGGGACACCGTGGGGACAGCAGTGCCACCGCGGCCTCGTGCAGCTGCAGGGACTGGGGGACGTCCCCTGGGCTCGGTCACCTGAGGGACGCGGGGACATCGGGGACCAGACACAGCCGGACCTGGGGCCACCCTCACCCCATCCCCACGGCCACTGGTGACCCGATGTCCCCAGAGCCACCCTCACCCCAATGTCCCCAAGGCCACCACTGACCCGATGTCCCCACAGTCGCTGTCACCCCGATGTCACCCTTGGCTTTGTGTCCCCTCCTTGTGTCACCAATGTCCTGATGTCCCCAAGGCCACCAATGACCCTAGGACTTGTGTCACCTTCTGGTGCCACCATCTCCTCAATGTCTCCAAGGCCACCAATGCCCCGATGTCCCCCAAGGCCACCATCACCCAATGTCCCCAAAGACTTGTGTCACCTCCTGGTGCCACCATTGCCCTGATGTCCCCAAGGCCACCATCACTCAATGTCCCCTCCTGGTGCCACCATCTCCTTAGTGTCCCCAAGGCCACCATTGTCACCTCAGTGTCACCGCTGGTCTCGTGTCCTCTTCAGGTGCCACCATCGCCTTAGTGTCCCCAAGGCCACCAATGCCCCGATGTCTCCAAGGCCACCATCACTCCATGTCCCCAAGGCCTTGTGTCCCCTCCTGGTGTCACGATCTCCCCGATGTCCCCAAGGCCACCATTGACCCACAGTACGCAAAGCCACTGTCACCTCAGTGTCCCCTCCTGGTGCCACCATTATCCCAATGTCCCCAAGGCCACTGCCACTTCACCTCTGCTCTCGTGTCCTCTTCTAGTGCCTCCATCGCCTCAGTGTCCCCAAGGCCACCATGGCCCCGATGTCCCCAAGGCCACCAATGCCCCGATGTCCCCTCCCGGTGCCACCGCTGTCCCCGTGTCCCCTCCCCAGTGACCAAAATCCCATTTTTTCATCCGTTTTTATTCATTGCCTTTGCTGGGGACATTTGGGGACATTCTGGGGACATTTGGGGACATTTGGAGCCATTTGGGGACATTCTGGGGCCATTTGGGGCCATTTTGGGGCCATTTGGAGACATTTGGGGACATTTTGGGGACACTTGGGGACATTCTGGGGCATTCTGGGGCCATTTGGGACCATTTTGGGGCCATTTTGGGACATCTCAGGCTCCTGTGGAGAGAGGGGTGGGTCAGGGGTGGCACTGTCCCCTCAGTGTCCCCTCAATGTCCCCTCGGTGTCCCCAAAGTGTCCCCAATGTTTCCAATGACCCCAAATGTCCCCAAATCCTCCCCAGTGTCCCCAAATTTCTCCAATCCCTTCAGTGTCCCCAAATGTCCCCAAAATGTCCCAAAGTGTCCCCAATCCCCCAAATGTCCCCAACCCCCTCAATGTCCCCAAATGTCCCCAATGTCCCCAACCCCCAAATTACCCCAATTTTCCCCAAAGTGCCCCAAAAGTGTCCCCAATGTCCCCAAGTGTCCTCAACCCCAAATCCCCCCAATGTCCCCAAATGTCCCCAGATGTCCCCAAATTACCCCAAATGGCCCCAAAATGGCCCCAAATGGCCCCAAGATGTCCCCAGGTGTCCCCAGAGTGTCCCCAGGTGTGTCACAGGTGTCCCCAGCTGTCCCCAGAATGTCCCAAAATGTCCCCAAGGTGTTCTCAAAGTGTCTCCAAAGTGTCCCCAAGGAGGCCTTGTGTGTACCCAAAGATCCCCAGGTGTCCCCAAGGTGTCCCCAGGTGCCCCCAGGTGTCTCTAAAGTGTCCCCAGGTGTGTCACAGCTGTCCCCAGCTGTCCCCAGGTGCCCCCCCAGGTGTCCCCAAGGTGTTCCCGTGTGTCCCCAGACTGGTGTCACCTGCGCGTCGGTGGCCTCGTAGTGGCCGCGGTGCTGAGCGTGCTGGGGATCGCTGTCCAGTGAGTGACATTGTCATTGTCATTGTCACCTGTGTGTCACTGTCACCTGTGTGTCACTGTCATTGTAACCTGTGTCACCTGTGTGTCACTGTCACCTGTGTCCCCAAGGTCCCCAGGTCTCACCTGGCCTTGCTGCGGCACTTGCACTGCCCACCTGAGGGGACACAGAGGGGACACCGGGGACACAGGGGACACAGGACACCCCAAAATTCCTCCAAAATCTCAAAACTGCCACCTCAGGACACTCAAAATCCCACATACTCCCCCAAAATGCACCAAATTCCCCCTCAGGATCCCCAAAATGCCCCAAATTCCCCCAAAATGCCTCAAGTTCCCCCCAAAAATCCTCCAAATTCCCCCAAATTGCCCAGATTTCCCCCATCAGAGTCGTCCCCAAATCCCCCTAATTCCCCTGTTATGAACAAAAATTCAGTTGATATTTTTTCTGTGAGAAAAAGTTACCACTACTGCTGGGCTGCTGGCTGTGTTATGGTAATTACGGGTCGTTGTTGTTAATGGTTGTTTTTGCATTAGTAAAAGCTCTGGCTGGAGCGAGGTAATGGCCCTTCTCCTGAGACTGTAACGGGTGGGGACCTTCCCAAACAGTGAGGAGAAGAGACCTGGGGGCGGGGCTATGCAAAGTGACTCCAAGGACCAGCATGCTGTGGGACCCTTACTCCAAACATGCAGGAACCCCAAAAACAACGAGCCAAATAAGAGTTGAGAGACTGGAGTGATGTCTGGACGTGAGGAGCCAAGTGCTGAGCCTGCAGAGATGCGGAACACCTTCGGAGCCTCTCGCCCTGACCATGGAAGTTGTCCCCGGAGATGAGGACCTGCTAAGACAGCCAGCAAAATTAACATCTGACGGGGACACCACACCTTAAAGGCTTCCACGAGGACTGGATTCCCCCAGCTCTGCCCCTTGTGGACAGAGCTGTGCTTATCCTCCTCCTCTGAGTCACCTTGGGAGAGACGACGGATGCTGCAGACCCATGGAGCCACCCAATCCTGAGCTGATCGCTTTTAATAAAGGCATTAAAAAGGAGAAGAAGTCTCCTGGCCCTGTTTATTTCATCCCCCCTCAAATTCCCCCCAAAATCTCTCAAACTGCCCCTCAGGACACCCAAAATCCCCCAGATTCCCCCAAAATTCCCCCAAATTCCCCTCTAAGGACACCTAAAATCCCTCAAATTTCCCCAAAATCTCCCAAATTCTCCCCTCAGGACACCCCAAATCTCCCAAAATGCCCCAAATTTCCCCCAAATGCCCCAATCTCCCCAAAATCTCCCAATTTTCCCCCTCAGGATCCCCCAAATTGCCCCAAAATCCACAAATTCCCCCTCAGGATCCCCCAAATTGCCCCAAAATCCACAAATTCCCCCTCAGGACATCCAAAATGCCCCAAATTCCCCCCAAATCCTCCAAATCTCCCCAGTTATCCCCTCAGGACTCCCAAATTCCCCCAAAATTCTCCAAAATAACCCAAATTCCCCCTCAGGACAACAAAAATCTCCCAAATTCCTCTCAAATTCCCCAAAATCCTTCAAATCCCCACTCAGGAAACCTAAACTCCCCCAAAATCCCCAAATTCCCCCCTCAGGACACCCAACATGCCCTTAATTCTCCAAATTTCCCCAAATTCCTCCCTCAGGAAACAAAAAAATCCCTCAAAATGCCCCCAAATTCCCCCTCAGGATGCCCCAAATTTTCTAAATTCCCCCAAATCCCTCAAAATCCTGCAAATCCTCTAAATTCCCTCAAATTCCTCCCTCAGGACATCAAAAATCCTCCAAAATTCCCCAGATTCTCCCCAAATTCCTCCAAAATCCCCCAAATTCCCCCTCAGGACACCCCAAAATCTTCAAATCTCCCAAAATTCCTCAAATTACCCCTCAGGACACCTAAAATCCACAAAAATCTCCCCAAAATTCCACCAAATTCTGCCTTCAGGACACCCAATATCTCCCCAAATGCCCCAAATTTCCCCAAATGCCCCAATTTCCCCAAAATCTCCCAAATTTCCCCCTCAGCATCCCCCAAAATCCACAGACTGCCCCTCAGGACACCCAAAATCCTCCAAATTCCCACAAATTCCTCCCAAACTTTCACAAATTCCCTCAAAACCCTCGAAATTTCTCCCCAAATCCCTCAAAATTCCCCCAAATTGCCCCCAAAATCCTCCAAATTCCCCCCTCAGGAAACCCAAAGTGCCCCAAAATCCTCCCTCAGGAAACCTAAAATCCCTCAAATTCCCTCAAAATCTCCCAAACTGCCCCAAAATCTCCCAAATTCCCCCCTCAGGCTCCCCCAAATTGCCCCAAAATCCACAAACTGCCCCTCGGGACACCCAAAATCCCACAAATTCCCCCAAAATTCCCCAAATTCCCCCTCAGGAAACCAAAAATTCCCCAGATTTCCCCCAAATTCCCTCGAAAATCCACGCTCAGGACACCCAAAATGTCTCCATTTCCCCCAAAATCCACAAATTCGCCCCTCTGGACACCCAAAACCCCCAAAATGCCTCAAAATCCCCCAAATTCCCTCCAAAATCCTTCAAATTCCCCCAAAATTCCCCAAATTTGCCCTTCAGGGCACTCAACTTCCTCCAAGTTCCTTCCCCCAAATTCCCTCAAAATCCCCCCTCAGGACACCCAAAATCCTCCAAATTTCCCCCAAATCCCCCAATTTCCCCCCTCAGGACACCCAAATCCTCCAAAATCCCCCAAAATTCCCTCTCTGAACACCCAAATTCTGCCAAATTCTGCCAAAGTCCCCCTCAGAACACCCAAACTCCCCCAAATTCCTCCCAAACTTCCACAAATTCCCTCAAAATCCTCAAAATTTCTCCCCAGATCCCCCAAATCCCTCAAAATTCCCCCAAATTCCCCCCTCAGGACACCCAAATTCCACCCAAAATTCCCCCTCAGGAAACCCAAAATCCCCAAAATTCCCCAAAATAACCCAAATTCCCCCATCAGGACAACAAAAATCCCCCAAATTCCTCTCAAATCCCCCAAAACTCCCTCTCAGAACCCCAAAATTCTCCCAAATCCCCCCCTCAGGACACCTAAAATCCCTCAAAATCCCCAAAGTCCCCAAAATCCCCCCAAACTCCCCCTCAGAACACTAAAAATAGCCCAAATTCTCCCTCAGAACACTCAAACTCCCCAAAAATGCCCCAAATTTCCCCCTCAGGATGCCCAAATTCCCCCCAAAATCCCCTAAATTCCCATAAACTCCACCAAATTTCCCTAAAATTCCCCCAATTTCCCCAAAATTTCCCAAATTCCCTCCTCAGGACAACCTAAATCCACTAAAAAACCCCTTAGGACACCCAAATTCCCCCCAAAATTCCCCCCCAGGATGCCCCAAATCCCCCAAATTCTCCCAAAATGCCCCAAATTCTTCCCCAAATTCCCCACTCAAGACATCCAAACTCCCCCAAAATCCCCCTCAGGACACCCAAAGTCCCTCAAATTCCCACAAAATCCCCCCAAATTCCCCCTCAGGATACCCCAAAACCCCTCAAAAGCCTCCAAAACCCTCCCAAATTCCCTCAAATTCCCCAAAATCCCCCGAATTATCCCTCGGGACACCCCAAATCCCCCCCCCCCCAAATCCTCCAAATTTCCTCCTTAGGACACCCAAATTCCCAAGAATTCCCCCCAAATTCCCCCCAAATTCCCCTCTCAGAAAACCCAAACTTCCCCAAAATGCCTCAAATTCCCCCAAATCCCCCCTCAGGACACCCCAAATCCTCCAAATTCTCCAAAATTCCCCCTTTGGGACACCAAAATCCCCCAAATTCCCATTTTTGACCCCAAACTTCCCACCTGATCACCCAAATTCCCATTTTTAGTCCCAAACATTCCCTTCCTTGACAAAAATTCTCCTTTTTTAGTCCCCAATTTCCCTTTCTGGCCCCAAATTCCCCTTCTTTGGTCCAATTTTTCCCTTTTTTAGACTAAAATTCCCCTTTTTTAGATCCAGACTTCTCACCTGAGCACCCAAATTCCCCTTTTAGACCCAAATTCTCCTTTTTTGGTACAAATTTCCCTTTTTTGGATGCAAATTCTCCCATTTTCAGCCCAAATTCTCCATTTTTGGCCCCAAATTCTCCATTTTTGAACCCAAATTTCCCTTTTTAGTCCCAAATTTCCCTTTTTTGGACCCAAATTCCCCCTTTTTTTTGTTACAAATTACTCATTTTTGGACCCAAATCCTCCCTTTATTCAACCCAAGTTCTCCATTTTTGAACCCAATTTTCCCCTTTTTAGCCCCAAATTCTCTCTTTCTAGTCCCCATTTCCCCCTTTTCAGTCCCGAATTCCCATTTTTTATTCCCAAATTTCCCCTTTTTTCTAACAAATTTCCCCTTTTTGCCTCACAACTCACATCCCTATTGTTATGAACAAAAATTCTGTTGATTTTTTTCTGTGAGAAAAAGGTTACCACTGTTGCTGCTGGGGTTCTGCCTGTGTTATGGTGGTTACGGGTCGCTGTTGTTTATGGTTGGTTTTGTATCAGTGAAAGCCCTGGCTGAGGCAAGTTAATGGCCCTGCTCTGAGACAGTGAAGGGTGGGGACCTCCCGAACAGCAAGGAGAAGAGACTTTGGGGGGGAGGGATGTGCAAAATACTCCAAGGACCAGCATGCTGTGTGGGACCCCTGCTCCGAATGCGCTGAGAAAACCCCAAAAAAAACGAGTCACCTAAGAGTTGAGAGATTGGAGTGATATCTGAATGAGAGGAGCGGAGTGCTGGGCCTGCAGAGATGCTGAAATCCTTCACTGTTCCTCAGCCCGTGTTTGAGAGCCTCCGGGCCGGGTCTGGGAGGAAGCAAGACTGAGACCAACATTGGAGGGTCTTGATGCCCTAAAGGCTCCCATGAGGACCAGACCCCCAGCTCTGCCCTTAGTGGACAAAGCTGCACACGTTGTCCTCCTCCTCTGAGTTGCCCTGGGAGAGGCAGCGGGAGACTGCAGCCCCACGGAGCTGCCCAGTCCTGAGCTGATCACTTATAATAAAGGCATTAAAAGGAGAAGAAGTCTCCTGGCCCTATTTATTTCAGCTGGGGCGCTCATCCGGGATAGCCACGCCGAAAGAGGACACCAGGACTGGCCATCTTGGACCTCCAGGACAGCTGGCTACCAGGACCAGAGGGATCGGCTCAGAAGCAACGACGCAGAGGAGCACTGGAGCACCGGACTGGTGAGAAATCCAGTGGCGGGAGTGGGAGACGTGCGCATGAGTGTGTAAGTGAGACGAGGGCTGGCAGCCGGACCCTCGACCTGAGAGTGGACCCCTAAGTACCGCATTTCCGAGCTTTCGAGAGAAAGCCAGCTGGGAACAGGGGACGGTGCTTGGAACTAGTGTGAGTGAGTCGTCTCCTAAGGGGGGAAAAGGGCCCCCCCCCTCCGGGTGTGCAGAGGGAATATTTGTATGAGTGGCACGCACCCAAAGTAAGTCCTGACAGAGGGAAGTCAGGCAGATTTGTCAGTCCCGAGAAGGATTCGGGTAGCTCACAAGCGCTGCAGGCAAAGTAAGTCCTGACAAAGGAGTCAGGCACAAACCCCAGCGAAGGAGGCTGTGGTTTGCTTTTAAGTCCTGATACGGTGAAGCCTAAGAATTGGCAAGTTAGGCAAACTGAAAATCAGGCAGTTGTTTTTCCTGACAGAGGGAGTCAGGCACGACCCGGATTCTTAGGCCGAGGTTTCGTGTCTTCAAGTCCCGATAGATGTAAGACCTGATGTTGGGAAAGTTGGGCAATCAAGAGATCGGGCAGTTGTTCCAGTATAAAGTCCTGAGCATTGGGCAGAAATTTGAAGTTTGGTGGAGGAGGCTGAAGCTCCTCAGAGGAGTTTTTTTTTAAATTACCTGTCAGTAGAGGCACCTTTGGGATTTTTTGCTATTGAGATCTGAAAAATGGGAGGGTGTAATAGTAAAAAGACCAGCAAGAGGCTGAGGTATATACATCCCAATAGTCCCTTAGGAGAACTGTTAGTAAAATGGGATTCTATAGAGGCCACGGAGGGATTAGATAAAGTGAAAATGATCCACTACTGTGTAGAAGTCTGGCTAGAATTAGAGTTGCAAGGAGGATGGCCTTGGTGTGGGACAAAGGATAAGTGGATGTGCCAACAACTAAATAATTATTTGACAGCTCGAGGGGATATTGATCCTGAGCAATTACTGTATATATCTTGCTGGGTAAAGAGTGCTGTTGAAGATGAAGAAGGTGCAAATTTGTAAGGTACAGAGGAAGAAAGAGGGGAATGAAGGAGGGGATGATAGGACTAGTAAAAGATGGGACCCCCTGGATTATTTGCCTCCTTCTGCCCCTCCACCTTATAATCCTTTTCTTCAAGCACCTCAAATGGCAGGTCCGGTTCTTCCCCCGGCTGCCATCTCATTACCACCTGCTCCAACTCCTCCTTCTACCTCTTCAGCTTCCCCTATGACAAACCCAGTATCTCCTCCAGTTCCTTCTGCATCACCACAAGCGCCTACTCCACCTGCTGCATTCTCCACCCCTTCTCCAGCTCAACTTAATATCCACACAGGCTCTTCTCCCCCTCCTATTGCTGTCCCTTTACCTCCTCCTAGTTGGGACACAAATGCCTCCTCGCCCAGTAAACAGCTATCAGCAAATACACCTGCTGATGGGCAGAACGTTCAGGGTAACCCAGATGTCCCTCAAAGTAGGTTGGTATCTGAAGATGGGCCGTACTGTAGCACCAGATCCAAGACCTCCAAGGCAGAGAGACTTTTTCCCCTCAGAGAGGTTCCTATGGGAGGATTAGCAGGAAGTGTTGGCTTTGTGAATGCTCCCCTAACTGCTTCTGAGGTGAGAGGATTCAAGAAAGAGTTGGGACATTTAGTTGAGGACCCAGTGGGCATAGCCAACCAAGTGGATCAATTTCTAGGTCCAAATATCTACACTTGGGGGGAGATGAATTCCATCCTGAGTATATTATTTTCCCCAGAAGAGGTCCAGATGATTAGGGTGGCTGGCATAAGAATTTGGGAGACAGATAACAATCTAGGACCCCAGGTGCCATCAGGTGAACAGAAATTGCCACTAATGGATCCCAGCTGGAACCCTAACCAGGAGGAGGGGAGGAAGGCCATGATGGAATATAGGTCTTTGATAATTCGGGGGATCAAAGAGTCAGTTCCCAAAGGAACTAATACCCAATTGGCATTTGAGGGTGCACAAGAGAAGGATGAAGCTCCTGCTGCCTGGCTTAACCGCCTAAAGTGGAACTTCCAGTTGTACTCCAGAATAGACCCAGACACCCTAGAAGGTCAAATGCTACTAAAAGTCCAATTTGTTACCAAATCTTGGCCTGATATAAGGAGAAAATTGGAAAAGATGAAAGATTGGCAAGAGAAGGACATAAATGAGTTATTAAGAGAGGCATTGAAGGTGTATTTAAGGAGGGAGGAAGAAAAAGCAAAGGCCAAGGCTAAGGTCATGGTTTCTGTAGCTAGAGAAAGTGCAGGGTGGGAGGGTCCACCACCAGAAGGCAAGGATAGCTCAGTACTGTCAGGTACAAGAGGGATGGAGAGACCTCAAGTCTCTTTGAGAGAACGACATTGCTATTACTGTGGAGAGGCAGGACACATCAGGAGGTTTTGTAGAAAGCTCAGTCTCGATGCGGCAATAGCCAGGGAACAAGATAATTTAGGGAAGATCCTTAGAGGTGACAATTAGAGGGTCAGGGGCTTTACACTTTAGGGGACCTGATGCAACATCTAGAAGAGCCCTTGGTAAACTTTGAGGGGGGACCCCTAAATGAAGAATTAGAATTTTTTGACTAGATACAGGATCAGATAAGTCCTATCTCAACAAGGTAACATCTGAAGTTAGACAAAAACAGCTAAGTAGAAAGGATATCCAATAGCACCAAAACTGGCCAGTAACACTAAACTTGTAATAAGTGATGTGGAAGTAAAAGGTACCTTATTGTTTTCTTGTTGTGTGTGTGAGAGTGAGTCACAAGCAAAGTCAGCCTCAACTTCCCCGGCAGGTGGGAAGGGGGCAGTGGAAGTGTGTGTGTGACCTGCAAACCAGGCTTGTGTCCCCTGGGAAGGTGGGGGCTGTGGCTGAAGTGTGTGTGTGTGACCTGCAAACCAGACTAGTGCTCCCCAGATGTGTGAGGGAGCCGTAGCTGTAAGAGAGTGAGTGACACGCAGACAGCCTCACAGGTGAATGTGCACCAGAGGCAACCAGAGCCAGGGCCCTTCCAAGAGGCCCAGAAATGCTGAGACCTGTGGGCCAACCCCGAGGTGAGGGGAGCCACAGTGATTTTCTAGGAATAATGATCCAGTTTGTGTCTTGAGGGTGTGAAGGAATGGATGAATTGAATGAGAAATAATGTAGACTAATTAAAGTAGAGGTTATGTAGATTGTGCATTATAAGTTTTACCACATCTCCTTAGAGGGAAGTGTATTGTGTAGAAGAATGGTGTAAGAGAAAAAAAAAATAAGTGTAAGGGGTTGAAAGTAGGATTTAAGCTGTAAGTGAAAGTAAGAAACAGAAACGAGATAAATAGATAAGATCTTGAAAATAGAACAGAAAACCAGTCAATTAAATACACAAAAAAATAAGAGAATAAAAGTACTTTGGGAGTTAAGTTAGCTGACAGAAATACAACTCCTTACAAAATACAGAGTATGCAGAAGTTGATGAGAGAAACATGCAAGCTATGGAAAAAGAGAAATTACCAATAACATTAAACAGAGAAACTGCGTTTTGATAGAATCATAAAATTGCAGACCATTAATGCCTGTGTTTGAAAGCCCGTTTCAGGTACTCTTCATTACTAATTCGACGGTGCAGACCAAAGGAGAAAGGTTGGACCCACATCACCCTCACCCCCTGGAATTGGACCAGGATTAAACATAGGTTTTTTTTCCCTCTGGCATTCTGGCATTGCACCAGACTCCACCCCATTCTCCCTCTGGCATTGCACCAGACTCCACCCCATTCTCCCTCTGGCATTGGGCCAGACTCCCAGTTTTTCCCTCTGGCACTGGGCCAGAGTCCACACCACTCTCACCTCCGGGCACTGGATAAGGATTCAAATTCACCTAAGTATACTGTGAATTAAAGTTGACTCTCAGAAGGAAGAGTCAAAAAGACTGAACTGTATGGGAAAATACTTGGTATCAGAGTTCTAACATTGCTTAAAATGTTTCAAGACTGTTCTGTGTAAACTATGTTGGTAAAAAGTTTAAGACTGTAAATAAGTAATTCTGGTTAAGTTCCCCAATTTAATTCTAAGGCTCCAGGTTAATCCTCTACAGAGCACTTCCCTGGGAGAAACCAAAACTGGTAAGGAACAGACCAAGAGAAGTTTAACCAGAGAAGTGGGTGGAAGGGACTCTAAAGAGCTTGGAAGCTTCTTCTCAGTAAAATTCCCCAAGAGGCAAGGCCGGGTGGGCAGGCTCTGCAAGATGACCCATACCGGACTCTTGGGAAGGGTAGTACTGATGGCTCTGATTGCTGGCAGTGCTCTGGGGAGCCCAGCTGAGCCGTGCAGTGAGTGCTACCAACCCCGCTATGAGGAGGAGGAAGTGAGCTCCTGGTCTAGAGTCCACATCAATTCTAACCCTAACTGTGTTAACCTCTCCCCAATTGGTCCTTTATCAGAAAAATAAGAGAGTGTGTTGGATAGCCCACAATATTGTCACTTTTAGGCAGCCACTCCTAGGAGAGTGCCCTATAGGGGAAGCCTGGTTGTGATGCTGCTGAAACAAGCTCAGTAGATCTGGTAAAAAGAAAAGAAATGGTGAAAATGGTAAGAAAAATTGTTTGTAACAAGTATTTAGCAGTGGAGTATTCAGCCACCCAGTGGATCCCAAGAGATCCAAACAAATTAGACTCTTTTGAAAAAAAAAAAAAAAAAGAAAGAGACAAGTGTGATCACCATGAAGTTTATGAATGTTATGAGTGTACTGAAAAAGAGATAAATCCCTTTTGGAACACATTTCAGGAGAGCTCTAAACCCCTAGGTTTGATCTCTGATACCACAGCACACACCAAATTGTCAGGAGACTGGTCTGGCAGCTGCACCACTAGAATGATAAAACCAATTTTCTTCTTGTTGCCCAAAGAAACTTGATCAAGTTTAGGAGTTCCTATATATACTGATTTGGGAGAAATTAAACAGACCAGGCAAAGTGAAATAGAAATCGAGAAAATCCAAAATTGTAAAAGCCGAGTTCAGACCCCAATATCTATGTTAAACAAAGTCATCAGGCTCCAGGCAGTATTAAAAATAAAGAATGCAATTATTAGGAACATTTCAAATGAAATAAAGAGATTAGCATGTGTAAATAATCAAGATCAAACTCCTACACTTGATCCCAGTGGGTGGGAGAACCTGGAGATTTTCAGAAAAGATGTATGGGAAAAGGTAGTTTTTCTCGCTGTGTGTGTACTTGGAGGATTGCTCTTTTTACTATGCTTATTTATCTATTTCAGTAAAATAGTATTTGCCGTGCAGACCAACCTGAAGAAACCAAGGAAAGTAACAAGTTTAAGTAACCATGATTACCAAAGTGCACAAGAAATTTATAGTCAATTCAAAACAAAAAAACTGTAAGTTGATGCGAGCTTAAAATTTAAGCTCGATCAAAGAAAAAGAGGGGGGACGGTTATGAACAAAAATTCAGTTGATTTTTTTCTGTGAGAAAAAAAGTTACCACTACTGCTGGGCTGCTGGCTGTGTTATGGTAATTACGGGTCGTTGTTGTTAATGGTTGTTTTTGCATTAGTAAAAGCTCTGGCTGGAGCGAGGTAATGGCCCTTCTCCTGAGACAGTAACGGGTGGGGACCTTCCCAAACAGTGAGGAGAAGAGACCTGGGGGAGGGGTTTATGCAAAGTGACTCCAGGACCAGCACGCTGTGGGGGACTACGGCTCCAAACGCACAGAGAAAACCCCAAAAACAACGAGCCGCCTAAGAGCTGAGAGACTGGAGTGATGTCTGGATGTAAGGAGCCGAGCGCTAAGCCTGCAGAGATGCGAAACACCTTTGGAGTCCCTCTTGCCCTGACCATGGGAGTTGTCCCCAGCGCTGAGACTGAGGGAGACGGCACCGGGAAAACTAACATCGGAATGGATCACCATGCCCTAAAGGCTCCCACGAGGGCGTGATTCCCCAGTTCTGCCCCTGGTGGACAAAGCTGCCCATATCCTCCTCCTCTGAGTCGCCCTGGGAAACACGACGGGAGACTGCAGCCCTGCCGAGCTGCCCAATCCTGAGCTGATCACGTTTAATAAAGGCATTAAAAAGGAGAAGAAGTCTCCTGGCCTTGTTTATTTCACCCTACACAAGGACATCAGCCCCTTCACTGAATTATTGACCATTGCAAAGTGCTCCTTACCAGGGCTCTTTCTGATGAGAACTGCTTTTGCTGTTTTACTTTATATACTTTTAACTCTGCATCTTTTTCTTCAACCATTTTATCATATTCATTCTGTGGTAAAAAAACCAAACCAACAACAAACTCAAAACATGTGACTAAATGTTACAATTATAGAGTTATCCAGTCTTAATTTTTTTTTTCAAACCAGGCTCTTAAGATTCGGAAAGAAAAGATTCATTGATGCTTCTGCAGAAACTGTAAAACAGGAAATGCTCAATTCAAGTATTATTTTGTGGACTGGCAGAGAGTGCTTTATTTCTGTGCAGCAATATGTGCTCAGCACTAAGAGCCAGCTGTGCCATCTTAATTAATGTATCTGCTAAAGATATTGCAAAATGAGGAATAGAAAGGTAAACTAAAATGTGTCAGGCTAAACTGCTGACAGTCACTAAGTAGCCTCAGAGAAAGAACCAAACTGATACTGAAAAATATTGCATTCACGTGGTATCAAAGGAAGCCTGAACTGAAAAAGAAATCTAACAATCCCAGAAGTTTAGATTATTGGAATTTATCTGCCCATAGGAATCTTTTCAAAATCTTCAAATTAATTTGATTTTAGATGATGCAAAGTACAGCATGTGTTCAGCTTCCTTTTCCCAGACTCAGACCTGTTTCTGCTTTTGAAAGGTCATTTATGTGGTGTCACAAGTTATAAACATGGTATTGACATGGTATCACACATTGCAAACCACAGCAAGCAGGAAAATCTCTGACCTTGTGCTTTTCCATCAGTGCCACCATCTCAGTTATCTTGTGCTGACCTCTGGCATCAGTTTCTCTCTGTATCATTGCAGTTTCATCACAAAGCAACCTCATCTTTTCTACCTGTCAGTAATAAATTGCATTTTATTCATCAACATAACCCTATATTTCTTTTAAATCTCAATTTCTTCTTCCCCCTGTGGGTGCAAAGTTTGCAGTCCCACTTGGGCTTCATTTGCTTTTAAGATCCCTTTCAAATCCCTCATCTCTTCTGCAGATTGTTAAAATGGGCAAGATCAAAGGTACAGCCATGGCAGGCAAGCTCACTCCAAACCAAAATGCCATTTCAAGCACTCTGCCCCCTAACATTTCTTAGCATTGCCATCAGAAAATGTGTGTGCAGAAAAATCCTAATATGGGAGAAGTTATAATCTAATTTGATTGTGCTGACTTTATACCAAGGGTGGAATTTCTTTAAACTGTATCTTGAAAGAAAGAATTTTTAATGGAGTTCTCATTTTCAAAGACATATTCAAATACTTCAACCTAAGCACCTAATGTACTAAAGCTTTGCTCTCAGGCAAACACAAGTTCCATTTATGTTAATAAGACTGAAATATGAGCAAGGAGTCTGGCCAATAAAGCTTCATAAAACATTTTAGATTAAAAAAAAATTAAATTACAGTAAAAATTAACACCTCTCACCTCTTCACGAAGTTTATTTTCATTTACTTTTCTTGTTTCTATGTCTTTTTGATAGATGTCAACTTCTTCCTTATGTTGCTTGTTCATATTTTCCATCTCTAACTGCAATTTATTCACCTTTGGAGAAAGTAGAATTGCTGCTGTTATTTGTTTAGGAATTACTATGTTGATGATTTTTTCTTACCTCTTATTTTTGAGCACAAACACACAACACACTGTTACTTTTCAGGTATATGGTTCAAGTGTTTCCTATTTTAAGTTCAGCTTTTTTTAATAAAGAGTTGAACTTTGGCCTGAAGTGAGTTAGAAAATACTCAAAGGAACAATGGCAACAGCACAATGGGGAAGACTGCCCTAAGCACTCACCCTAAATGCTGTGAATGCCTTGGAAAAAACAAATACAGATGGAGATTTTATTCCCTCTCTTGTAAATCTGTATCAGATTTTCACAGGTTTTATGGTACATTTTCCTCCCAGCTGTGCATTTTGATTTTTTCCTTTTAAGTTTATCCTTACAGTTTTTCCTTTTAAGTTTATCATATGAACATCCTCAAAAACTTCACTTTTCTTCATGTGCAGTACCCAAAGCTGGGCACAATATTCCCACAATATTCCCATCAGAGGGATTGCCACTGCAGAACACATTTAAAGAACAGACTAAAAAGAGTTATATTTATATATATTTATATATATATATATATATATATATATAAGTCTTTTAAATGCTTTTCTGTTACAATGAGGTTGCTGAACCCTGTTCAGTCCACTATCAACAAAAGAAAAAAAAAGTAAGGAACAGATTAGAAACACAATCAATTGCAATGTGAATCCATCTCTTAAATGTACAATAGTCAGTGCCCAATGATTAAAAATGGAAGCATTTTCTAAAAACTATGAGCTCATTCCTGCAAAGTCTGTATCCCAGATCCAGAAACCAGCTCAGAATGTATTTAACAAGTGGATAATGTATTTAACATTATTTACAGTGGAACTTAAAAACACTCACCTCATCTTCTACATGATGTTAGTTAAACCTACCTTCCCTTCATAAGTATTGCTTTTCTTGCTTTCTGCAGTAATTTTCTTTTTCAGCACCTTATTCTGTTGAAATGAAACAAAACAAGCACTGTACCTTAATAAGTTCATAGAATTATGTCATGGTTTAACTGCATCAAGAAATTCCAGCTTTCATCAGGCAAATAACTCTCAGCTGTTGAGCAGCTCAGGTTCCAGAACAATTCTTCAAACAAATGAATGCTCAGCTAATTTCTGTGATAATTACTATTTCTTCATGGCCTTAAGAAAGGCTCCTCCTGAGCAGCAGCAGGGAATAACAAATGAGGTGCAGAATGGGAATTAAAACTAAGATGCTGCTGACAGAAGGTGTGAAAATGTCATGACCAAAAATACAAGTTATTTATTTTTACAGTCAAGTTACTACAGTTTGTGCCATGCAGAATTCTTTTCTACTAGTGGTAGCTGAGATACTCATTACAAGTACATAAATAACACTATGCACTAAATGAAAAAGAGTAGAAGTTTATTAAAGATTTTATTTTTGTAATTGCTGTTTTCAAATTAAGGCTCATTTAACAAATCAAGTGATCCCTAAGATGTCTCCCTAGTTTGCTCAGGGTTAGGATAAGAAAGGAGAATTTTTAAATTAAATAGGTGTATCTAAAGACATCACAGCAGACACAAACCCAAAATATAATGTGTTTATGTATTTCTGACATTTAAAATCTCCACACACCTCCTGATGCAACTCTTCAATGCATTTGGTTTTATTTTCCATCTGTTTCTTTAAATTATTCATCTGAAAGAGATATTTCAGACATGAATTAGTAAGTTCTACAAATGACTCCCTATGTGAGCAATTCCTGTAGATGTTCTCAAACCTGCCCTTGCACCAATCTGGTTTGTTCCGATGGGACTGAAACACCAGATGACATGTTAGAATAATCAGAGTTTTAGCCATAAAGTACCACAAGATGTTAATTAATAGCAGTGAGCCAGTTCTTTAGTGGTTATGGAGTTAAGAAAGAAGAAGAAAAGAACCCCAAGATCTTCACAATTTAAAAAATGCACTTGTATGAAGTTCCCTACATCCATGAAAAAATGAATTTTCCCAATTATTCTCTAGAATCTTCAATGGCTTTTCCTTTCTTGAAATTTCATTTTCAGTTCCCTTAACCTGAAATTAAATTGTAAATCTTTGACTTTTAGAATGAAATTTTGAAATTTGCTAAAACCCCAGGTTGCTTTGAACCAATAGAAAGAAAAGTAAAAATGTTTGAATCTATTTAAGCCCAAACTCACACTACATATAAAAAGCTAATCCAGAGCCCATCCATCACTGAGTGGGTATATGAAAAACAGAAAAGCAGGTTCTCTGTTTATCTGAAAACAAACAAATAAATCTTTAATATTAAACTTCCAGCACAGAGTGAACATCCCAGTGACTGTGCTTGTCTTTTGAAATACCAGGGCTCACATGTGGACACACAAGGGCACAGCTGGCAGCAGCTGGGAAAGAAGAAACCTCTGGTAGAGATCACATCCCCCAGGCAGAGCTTTGCAGGAAAAACCCCAACAAAGATTTTACATTGAATGCTGCTCTGCAGGTTCTGTAAGATATTTTCCTGACACATGACATACATTTTCTTCTCTTTCATCCAGTGAACTTTTCATCTCTTCACCTGTCTTTGCCATTTTCTCCTTCAAAGACTCCAGTTTATTTCTAAGTGCCAAATTAACAAGCATCAGTAAAAATTTCCTTATTGCCTTTAACTTATTTTCAGTACTTCTAACAAACCCATATTTTATTTTCTGAAAAGAGCTGCTAATGTTGATGGGAACTTCATAAGCTGCTCAATGAAAATGTTCTTAAAATGCAGCAACATGCCCAGTAAGTCAATATGTGAACTGTCCATACTTCTTTTAAGTAGGAAAAGATGTTCCAGGAACCCAAGGAAAATACATCCTGAACTGGACTATTGCAATGTAGCTGTGAAACATGGGAGCTGCCTGTCTGTTGAACTGGGGAGGATACAGAGAGTAACTCTGATCCAGTTTTGCCTTGTCACATTTCGTCCATAACCTTCAGCTTCCATTTGAATTTCCTTCACACCTGAGATGTCTAATGCAAAACAAGACAGCTCCTACTATGGAATACAAAATGATGGCAAACACTGTTCCTGCAGCAATTGGTATTTCTAATCGGAGAAAATTTCTACTTGGTCAACAGCAATTCTGAATAGTTTCTGTTTAGCTATGTTATCTAGAAAAACATTAATCAAAAAAATCCCAGAAAGCAGCATTTGAACATAACCAACTATTTGAGTCTACTTCCTTAAACAATATAAAATATTATTAATATTTGTTTTTACTTGCCTTAGCTGGCTATTTGCCTCTTCTAGGTTTTCAACTAACTGCTTTGTATTTTCTTCTTCTTTCTTACTATCCTAAATAAAGACCCATGTGTCAGCAAAGAAATAAAATTCAAAGTGACTTCTTAAACAATTCAAAGACATCCAAAGCACACTGACCTGCCTTGTTCACAAGTGTAAATACACTTCCTTTCCAATTCAAACACAAAAAATAGCTCAGGTACTCTACAGACCCAAGTCATGTTGCAGCTCATCATCTAATTTGTGAAACTGAGTCATCTGTCAAACTGAGTATTGACTCAAATTGAGTCCTTTCAAGAAAGCTGGAAGCTTACAACTTGCCTCTTGTTGTTCTTGCAGTTTCTTGAGTTCTGCTGCCACAGCATTTTTCTCTTGTGCTGTTTGTTCTTTCTCTGGTGAAAGCTTACTGAGATACACTGTTAGCTGTTCATTCTTTAACCTAATTTAAAACAAATGGCCAAGAGGAATAAGAGGATGCATCTTGAAATCTCCTTTTAAATAAACATACCCATTGTCAAGTGTTATTCCATGCTGAAAGAAGTCCAGGTCTTTATCTACAAATATAAGCTTTGCAGCAGAGCCAGAGAGATATAAAAAGGTGACAGAAGAAGGAAAGAAAATCAAAGTCAACTTTTATATAAATATAATGGTTAGTGAAGGTGATGTAGTTCAAAGCAAGATTAACAATGAATTCAGAAACTTTCTCTTCTTGTTAAATAAGTCAGAGAGATATGGAACAACTACATATGCCATAGAACACATACAAATAGAGAAAGTGGAATTGAGAAATGTAAGTATATAATTAATGTATATATATGTGGTTCAAAACTTTCATTAGAAAACAATCACAGTTCATTTCACTGTGTATTAAAGTAACTTCTATATTACACCAAAACTAATTCAATATTATATTTTCAAAATGGTCATATGCCTCTTGTTCAAGATCTGTTTTCAGAGTCACAAGCTGCTTTAAATAATCTTGTTCCTTCTCAGCTGTACTTGTCAGCTGTGCTTTCAGATCCTGGAATTCTTTCTGCAAAATGAAAAGGAAGAGTTTTCAGTATCCATGAGCAAACTCCAACTGCTGGAGGTTATCAGACATGAACTAAGAGCACAAGGCTTTCAGGAGAACCAAACAACATCCATGCCATGGATTATCCAGATTGGATCTTTGCAGTCTCTGCTGGGATCTGGAAGTGGTGTGAGACAGTGAACTGTGACACCGGTGCTGTTCATGTCTGTCCCCTGCTGTGAGTTCCATTACCTGGGCTGCAAAATTAGGGTGGGACCCTGCTCTGGGTGCTGTTTCTCGTGTATAAACTTGAATCCAAGTCATGATGTGTAACTGCACTATTTCTAAAAACATGTTACTATTGCCCTGCTTCAGACCTCTCTCATCTGGAGAGCATTTTCATTTCTCTCTCCACATTTTTCTCTCTCTGCAAATTTTCTACAGTAGCCTCAAGATTCTTCTTCAATAAAAGTCCTCCAATTTACCCATTTTAGAAAATGAGTGAAGCTCAGTTCAGAACACTCAATGCACAGATTATAACAACAAGCAGACACAGTAAAATGCACACAAGATTTCAGACTATCTTAACTTTAGTTGATATGGATTCTTGTTAGGCTTGTAAATATAAAATCATAATGAAAATAAACATCTGTTAAGAGTGTATTTCATATAGCTTAGACTTCTGCGACAGCAAATGGACCTATGTCACAGCACAGAAGGATTCACAGAGGCAAGAGCTAATTACCTTCCTGGAAGGAATTAAAAATGGGAAAACTTTATATCCAAAGGGAGTGGCATTTGAATGGGCATGAACAAAGACGGAAATAACCAAAAACCTTGAGAAGGAAAACCAAAAACAGGGAGACAAGAAAAACCAAAAGCACAGGAGACAAGAAAAACAGAGGCAATAAAGTTCTTCAAAGAAAACACTGAAATTGTGTGTGAGAAAGTTTAATAGAAATGTTAAGGTAGACTAGATGGAGTTTATTTATGGCATTTAAGATAATTACAAAGCAAGAGGAATTTCATATGAAGACCAAATGTCATGAGATTAATAAAAAGAACATTTACCAGAGTTTCTGACAGCTCTTCAAGTTGCACTTCTTTATCACATTTTACTTTAGTCATCTCTTCTACAGCACATGGAATGTAAAATGAATGGAACAGAAATGATTTTTCATATTTAGCAGGCAGTATAAAACTTTAACCCTTTTGCAATACCCAGTTCTCAAAACTTGTTGGATTAAGTTAAGAAACTGAAAAGCTCATTTATGACCTAATCTAAATATAGACTTGAAAAAATGATTCAGACATTAGCAAATCTATATCTGAAGAGAAACTAAATATTTATCTTAAATAAAATTTACAGCTTATTATGTTTTCTACAATTATAACTTCAAATAAACCATGGACTGTAAGACTAGAGTATTGTCCAAGTATCGATGCACCTGCATTGCTCCAGAAAAAAACCCTGAACTGCTGGATATGGTATCACATGGATATGCTGAGAAAGGAAACCAGTTGTTACTAACTTCCAAATGGTTTCTATGTGCACTTTCACAGTTCTGGTATTTTTTGCAAGTTCTCAACAGCAAGACAGAGCTCTGACTCTGGGGACTAAGGAGCGCATCCCTAGAAACTACAGGAATATTTAAAAACAACCCCTGCCAGAATCATTCCACTTCCAGCATGGGCAGGGTCACAGAAACCTCTATGGGAGGGTTTTATCTCTGCTGCAGAAGTCACCCCTGGCACCGGCAGTGCTGCTGCTCTGAGCTGCAAACCAAAATGACCTGCAGAGGAATTTATGCATGAATGGTCTGACTATTGGAGCTGTGCACAGCACTGCCCTTTGGCTGCTGCCAGCACCAATGAGCCCCAAAGAAAAGGGTTCAGCTAAATAAAAATAAATCCAGGCATTCCTGACAGGTACAGGCACTGTAAAATCATTTCTCCAACTACCAGAGACAGTCCATTTCCAGACAACAGCAGAAAACATTTTTATTACTGCCTAGCTCATTTTCTGCCTTTCTACAAGCCTTACCCAGTTCAGCAGATTTAATCTGGAGCTCCAAGGTAAGCAGCTTTGAATCGTCTTCAGATTTCTTTAATCTAAGGAAATGGTAAATTAAAAATCCCAAATGTAGAGTAAAAAGCACTGCATTTGAAACTTACAGGACAAGAAGACAAAGTCTTAGCACAAGCACTTTAAGAACATTTACCTTTCACCAGGCAGGTGATGTATCTGCCTGCAACACATATCAAATTTCACTTTTACAACCTCAGAACAGCAGACATAAAAGTAAACAAATATATACCTACAGAAATCTGTATATCTTAAAGAGAGAATTATGAAAGTTGGAGGGGGCAAAAATTTACTTTTTATACAGTATCAACTATCACAAACAAACAAAAAATTGCAATAAATTCTCTGCATTTAGACCACTGTTTGAAAAAAAACTCCAAATTTCAGCTTCATTTCCAATTGTTCTTGATTTTGCCATAGACTGCAACCTGTAAGATCACTCTTGGAATTTAAACTCATTAATTTACTTATTTTGCTCTTCTTGCAGCAAGCTTTTCAAATTGGCAACAGAAGTCTCAAACTCCTCTGTCAGGGCTGCAAGCAAAGCCTTCAGTTTTTAACATTCTTCCTCCTGCTCTTCCTTTTCTCCAGTGACCTGAATTAATGTTTTCACTGTAGTCTGGAATTCAGTTTCCAAGTTCTTCTGAGCAACCTTCAAGACATGATATCGTTTCTAAACATGTTTTGCAACAAAAAGCTACAGCTGTTTCATGTGTAAAGTAGCCATTATTATTTATGCAAATACTCATCTAGTCTATTTGTACTGTAAAACTATAAGCAAGGGGTACCTCTGCCTTTTGCAATGAAATTTTAGCCTCTTCCAGCTCTGCTCTCAAATGTTCTTTACTGTCCTGGGATTCCTTTAACATCTCTTCATTATGTACTAAATAAAAAACCATTTTTATATTTTTAAAAATAGGATTATTTACTAAAAATGCTGCTAAAAATGGAAAATTACATACATTTAAAGAATTTAACAAAGACCAATGGTACTGACATCATATACTAAAAAATAATAGATGAAATTTGAATATAGGTGGCTTAAAAATATTGAAAATCAAGTTCTGAAAAGTAAATTTCCTCAGTGACATCTGCCTGACTGTACATTTGCAAAACTGAAGCAACATATTTTCCCCTTGCAATTTTCAAAAGCTCTCACTGCTTGACTCCCCCTAAAAACTGCCCTGCCAGTCCTGCTCCCACATGAGCAGCTCCTGTTCCAAGCAAAAATAAGGCCTGCAAGGCCCCAAAATTCTGCTGCCAAGCAGCAACAGAATAAGACTATCATGGCCCTGTTTCCTATGCTTCTATAAACAATTACATATAATAAATAAACAATCATAAACAATCACATTTAAATTCTATAAACAATTACATTTAAACACAGCAAGCAGAACTCTTACATTTTGCTTCCATTAAGTCAGCAACCTTATTTTGTGATGTCTGCAGCTGAGCCTTGATGTCTTTTATGACATCATTTTTTTCATGTCTCTGTATGGTAAGAGCTGAAATCTAGAAAAATGCAAGAAATATCATCATGAAGTCTGGAGAAGGGACAAATATTAATTTTCATTTGTACCCAGGTATGATAAGCAGACATTTTGCTGTCATTCAAGTTAGATTAGATAGATAGATAGATAGATAGATAGATAGACAGATAGAAAATATTTGCTAGATATAATCTTAGCTAAATATCGATCAAGTCACATTACTCTAAACAAAAAAGATCTCAATTCAAAATAAAGCCATGAATTCCAGTAGACTAAAGGTACTGAAACATCACTAAACCCAGAAAGACTTCTTGGCTCTTGCATTGCCCCTTTAGGCACAAATAAAGCTCTACATCTTAGATAGTAAAATGAGCAAGCCTGCTTTTCCTTTTGACTGACTTCCAGTTTGCATTCTTTCTCAAACTTGTCCACCTTTTCTGCTTCTTCTTTTACTTTGGAGATACAGTAACATCCATAGTTAACATTCTAGCTGAAATATACTCCAAGTTCAATACAACTTCCACTTTAAGACTGCTTGGAATTGTACAGCTGTACCATTTGTTTCCCAAGAGTAATTGCTGAGGCAATGTTTGATTTTATAATCAAAATACAAACAGAAAAGAGCATGTGAGAATGAAACAGGAACATACCAGACTACACATACAGGGAGAGAGCATTTAGCTAAAGTTTCTGTAGCTATACACTAGTGCATTATCATTTAAATAAACAAACTACGTGAAATAAGTATTTATCTCTAGACTGTACTTCACAGACAAAACTTCAATTCTGAGTGACTGTTTGAGAAATAAAGTTCTAGCTTTGGCCCATTGGAACAGCAATAGAAGGGGTCAGGCAGTGACCAAAGGCAGCAGGAATAAAAGAAGGGTCCCAGTGTCTCAGTGTGAGCTGCTCACCATTCCAGCCCTTCACATTTCTCTGCCCTGACACTGCATGTGTAACACAAGCTATGAAGTACAAAACTGAGCCAGCTGCATAAACTCAAATTAAACAGAATTCTCACATTTGAAACTCATTTCCAATCTGTCGTTCTCTGCTTGCACACGAAGCTCTTCAAATGCCACTGCCATTCTCTAAAAACAAAATTTAATATTTGAAGTTCAATACTGGAAACCCTGGAACTTCTCCAGGGCTGCTGCCCACCTCAGCCATTCTGAGGAACCAGCAGGGAGGTGAAACAGAGCCCAAAAAGAAGCCAGAAGCTGTGGCAGTGACCCAGCACTAAGCACACATCACCCAGATCACAGGTTCTACATCCCACACACTGCTGCACCTTCTCCATTGAATGTGTTTGATAGAACACAAAAATAATTCTTGAAAAGGGATTGAAAACCCAACTTCCTGCATCACACATGACATGATACCCACACAGGATGAATACAAACAGTATCCCAACATAAACATGGAACTCAGCTCAGCTCACATAACTCACATTCCTTTCATCAAGCTTGCTCACTTCTATGTTGCTGTGAAGTTCCTCATACAATTGTATTGTTGCTTCCTTTTCCTGTTCATCTATCAAAGCAAGAACATATGAGAAAGTTTTTCTTTTGAACAAGAATGCCAGCTGCCCAAGTCATTGTACTGAATCAGCGTAATGAATTAACAAAGAAATTATCAGCTCCATTCTTACTAAATAAGTCATTATGAAGCATAAAAGTGCCAAAAGTTACAGACTCTAGGGAAAATGTGTATTTCATTGAAACATTAAGCAAGTTCAGCTTTTAAATTTCCTTCCTATTTTTTTCTGTGAAAAGTGTAATTCTGGATCAGTTTACGCGACCATATTAATTATTATACTATTAATGCTGTTGAATTATAATGTATCAAAACTATTAGTAGTTATAAACTGTAATCTAGGGTTTAGCACGGAATTTCTTCTTATCAGCAGATACCTATAACCACAGAGCTGTCATTATAAAATTGCAACACTCCATGTCCATATTTTCCTTCTTTCCTTTCACTTTTGTAATTGATACTCTTTTTTTCCTAAGAAAACAATTTAAAAGAGAACAGTAAAAGAAACAGCTATCAAAAAAGAACAGTACATCTATATACAATTGTTTCTAGAATTAAGGCTAAAAAGAAATAGACATTTCTTAGTATCCAGGATCAAGTTAGTAAAATTCTAATTATCATAATAACAATTCAAAATTGCATATACAGTAGGATTTCCAATCAAGAACATATTTTAAAACCTCAAGAATTTAAACTTCATTAAGTTATCCAACTGACTTGGCTTGTTCAGTTTCATTAGAAGAATTCCAGTTACTCATTACACCTTGGGGTTCAGACCCTTTTTCCCCATAAATGTGTGATGGCTGAAAACAGGAAATGTCAGCTCTGGAAATTTGTTCCAGAGTGCTGGGAATTCAGAGTAGATTCTACTGCCTAAAAACAGGCGTGAAGTGTCACTTCTCATGTCTGAATATATTCCCAGAGTGTGGCTGGGACTGCAAAGCTTCAATGGGCTGAGCAGCCTTGGGGAGCCCTGCCCTGCCCTGCAGTGGCTCCAGTGCCAGTCGGGGCTGTGGGCACTGCCTCAAACCTGGAGCACTGTTTGGGCACCCAAAGAGCTCCCAGGCTGGCAACCTTGCAGCAAGCAATCTCACTGCCTTCTAAAGCCTTCTGCATTTAGCATTACAAACCACAAGTCTGTTAGACCTGGGGCTTCACTTCCAATTTTGTGAGCCACTTAAAATTCACTTCTAATTTTGTGAGCCACTTAAAATTCACTTCTCATTCTGAGAGCCACATCCAGTCAATCTCAGCTGGAGAACTTTTCTGAACAGCACAAGAAATTTCTTCTTCTTGCTTCTGTTTGTGAATTTAGAGCAAGCTAGAAGCACATTTACTCTGATAAATAAAAACTAAAAAAGCATTTACATTTGCTGGTCTTCTCTGCAAAGCGAGTGCAGGTTTCCTTGAGCAGATTACACAGATGCCTTGAAGCAGCAGCTCTAAAGGAGGGAAAAATATCATGTTTGCACAGGAGTGCACAGTGCTTTGTGCACCTAAGGAGTAACAATGGAAATGACCTTCAAAATTTAACAGCTACATAAAACTGCCCACATGGAAACTGATTATTTCCACCACAAAAATATATACTTGGTTCTATTACTTACTCTTTCAAGAGATCTTTATTTTCACATATCTCATCTTCCAGTTTCAAATGGAGTTTTTCATTTTCAAACTGATTTCATAGGGAACAAATGCAAAAAGACACTGTTATTAAAAAATACATTAGAAATGCACTTTGACTTCTCAAATCCCTCATGAAAAAGTCATTTGGGGCATCAGTAGACAGAAATCTGTTTTATCTGGTATTACATGCTGAGTCATCTTTTGCATGAAAGATGTAATAATTAATGAACAATAATTTACCAGCAACTGAGACACTTACAGGTATATTCTTCATACATACCCTCACACAGGACAGGTGCCTGCAACTTCTCAAAATAATCATTTTCTCAAGGCACAAACCAAACTTCAACAGTCTTTAATATTTAATTGTATCAATAATAGTGTCATACTGAATCAGGAAGCACTGAACTTCATCTATTCAATGTACACTATACAATACTGGCCTGCAGTTCTTGAACGGCTTTCTTCTGTGCTTCAATAATCTTTCTATTCTCTTGGAGTTTTCTTTCTTTCTGGTTTAGTTCAGTTTCCACAGTCAGTTTCCACTGCTTGATCTTCTCAGCCTCTTTGTAGAGTTTTGAGAACAATTCATTCATTGTTTCTGGATTCTATTGAAACAGGTTCCACAATTTAATCTCGAATACTATCTAATTAATAGGATATAATATGTAATTAATACTGTTGTAGATAATGTATTTATCTCTTAGAAACATCACAAGAGTAATATTTTTCTACAGATGGTGATATAAAATTAGATATGATCAGGAGCCCAAGTTTAAATCTTTGTGCATCCTCTGTGTATGTATCAAAAGGCATTAGAGAGCACTTAGGAGAAACAAATGCAATGAAATATCCCAAACCCCCTTCAGACATCACCAAAGAGATGGGCTTAAAGACACGGATAACTGCAGTCCACCAAAATCAATAAAAGTTTTGCCAGAATTATCAGTGAAGCCAAAATTCCTTCTAGCAGGTTCTTCACACATTTCTGTCCTCTCCTTCTGACAGACACTTCTGAGTTAAGTAAAAGCAGCTTCAGAGACTTTGCCCAGGAGTACCTGTGATATTGCCATGGACACACACAGAATCACAGAATAATGAGGTTGGAAGAGACCTCTCAGATCATCGAGTCCAACCTATGCCCTGACACCTCAACTACAGCACCAAGTGCCACGTCCAGGCTTTTTTAATCACATCCAGAGATGGTGATTCTACCACCTCCCTGGGAAGAACATTCCAGTGCTTCATTATTCCTTTGGTGAAAATTTTTTCCCTAACATCCAACCTATCCTCTCCCTGCTGTAGCTTGAGACTGTGTCCTCTGGTTCTGTCAGTGCTGCCTGGTGGAAGAGACCGACCCACCTGGCTCCAACCTCCCTGCAGGAAGCTGTAGAGAGCAATAAGGTCACCCCTGAGCCTCCTCTTCTCCAGGCTAAACAGCCCCAGCTCCTACAAATGTTCCTCACAGGGCTTGTGTTCCAAACCCCTCACCAGCCTTGTTGCCCTCCTCTGGATGTGCTCCAGCATCTCAACGTCCTTCCTAAGCTGAGGGCCCAGAACCGGACACAGCACTCAAGGTGCAGCCTCAGCAGTGCCCATACAGGGGCAGAATGAGCTCCCTGCTCCTGCTGGCCACACCATTCCTGATCCAGGCCAGGATGCCATTGGCCTTCCTGGCCACCAGGGCACACTGCTGGCTCATGTTCAACCAGCTGTCCCCAGCACCCCCAGGGCCCTTTCTGCGTGAGCACTGCCCAGCCACACTGTCCCCAGCTTGGAACGTTGTAGGGGACTTCTGTGGCCAAAATGTGGAACTCAGCACTTGGACTGATTAAACCTCATGCTGCTGAACTCTGCCCATCCATCCAACAGATCTAAGTCTCTCTGCAGAGCCCTCCTTCCTTCCAAGAGATCAACACAAGCTCCCAGCTTAGTGTCCTCTGCAAATTTACTGATGAAGGACTCAATGCCCTCATCCATGTCATCTATAAAAATATTAAACAGAACTGGTCCCAGTACAGAGCCCTGAGGGACAGCACTGGTGCCTGGCTGCCAGCTGGATGCAGCACCATTCACCATCACTCTCTGGGCCGGCCATGCAGCCAGTTCTGAGCCCAGCACGGAGTGCTCCTGTCCCAGCCGTGGCTGCAGCTTCTCCAGGAATGTGCTGTGGGAGACAGTGCCAAAGGCCTTGCTGGAGCCCCAGATACACAACACCCACAGCCTTTCCTGCACACACCAGGCGGTCACCTGCTCACAGAAGGAGCCCAGGTTGGTCAGACATGACCCACCCTTGGTAAAGCCCTGCTGGCTGGGTCTGATAGCCTGGCCAGGCTGTGAGTGCCGTGTGATAGCACTCAGTGTGAACTGCTCCATTATCTCACCTGCTACTGAGGCCAGGCTGACTGGCCTGGAATTACCAGGATCCTCCTTCCTACCTTTTCTGTACATGGGTGTCACACTGGCCAGTGTCCAATCATCTGGAACCTCACAGTGAGCCACAACTCCTGATAAATGATGGAGAGAGGCTTGGCAAGCTCATCTGCCAGCTCCCTCATCACCCTGGCATGGATCCCATCTGGACCCATGGGTTTATAAATATCCAAGTGTCCCAGCAGTTCTCCGCTCACACATGGAGCAAGAAGGAAAACCACCACCCTTGGCACCCTTGTGCCCTTAGAACACCTTGAAAGTTCCCTACAAGCAGTGCTGGGCCAGTGGTCGAGGCAGGGAGAGCAACACACAAGCCCCAAGGGCCCTTTGGTTCACTTACAACAGCCCCAAACACCATCCTTGTTTTGGCTGCATCACAGTTTTGTTACAGTCCTGATGGTACTTTAATAGCTTAGGATTAAAAAAAGTCTAAAAAGTTGTCAGGGATATGAAAATCAGCAGAGAGAGCACAAGAAATGTGTTTTATTTTGTGCTAGCAAACAGTGTTTTGTAGCTGCAAATACAGAAGCTATTGCAAAAAAACTGAGCTGTACTGAGTTGTGCTAAAGCAGAGATCTGCTGGTAAAGACACTGTGAAAGGAATCCAATACTTGAGGAAACTACTGAATTAATTGTTTAACAGATAAAATAAAGCCAGACAAGGCAATTGGGATAATCCACTTCAGTTTTCCAAAGAATACTCTGACTTCAACCCTTCTGCCCCTCAACAGAATATTCAGAAGCAGTTCCACAAGGATGCTTAAGTGTTTAAATCTTACTCTAATTAAAGCTCATAGATTTTGCAGGCACTTGAAACAAAGAAAAAACAACAACAATATTGCAATCACCTTAATTTTTAAAGATTTTTTTCCAGGCATGTTCACTAAATCACAAATATCTCCTCTAAGTGATTCAGCTTTAAACAGGAGACAGAAAACATTATTCCCTTTTGACTACTTCCTTTAGCCCTTTCTTTAGCTTCAGGCACTGTTTGGGAACAAATTCAAAAGACCCCAAGGAATTAGATGTGCAGAGTTGATACTTAGCTGACCTCTTCATCTACTTCAGAGCAAAGTTTCACTTGCTGTGAAATTGTATCTGAAACATGAAGAGATTTTGATCAATGTATTTCTAAAACAAGTAACAGTGAAACTGTATTTAACAGTTACAGATATGAAACTGTGAGACTACTCATGAAAATTAAAACTTGACAATATATACAAATCTAAAGAAGGTGCATGGCAAATATTCCAATCTTACCTGAATCAGTGATTTCGCCACGGCTCGACACATTGAATGGAAATTTAAATTCATCATCTGAGCACCTGTTGAAACCCTGCACAAATTTAAAAATTAGTTCCTTATGGGCAGATTTGTAAAAAATGAATTGTAAAATTCAAGGGAAAAAAATCCCTACAGATGATGTGAAAATAGAATTTATCATTAATAAAACAGCTGCCTACAATCTTCAAAGCCCAAGGTATTGGTAATGGCTTTGGAACTCACTTCTTACTTCCCAGTGGTTGATCAAACTGTTGGTGTCCTGCAGTTTGATTTACAGACTGTGGCCAAAGGGGAGCTTTCAATGCAGGGAACTCAGCAGCTCCTGCCTGTCTGGGCACTGGTGCATGGCAAAGGACTCAAGGAGAAAAATTACTTTTTTGAAGACCAGTAGTTGATATTTCTATTTTGCTTTACTTCCAAGGGCACTTCTAAACCACATCTGATTATGTTTCAGCATGAGAATACCCTTTTACAAGGTTTTGAAGTCACAGAAGTTCATCCTGTAAACAGCTAACTCATCTGCTGCCAGAATATCGCATCTGAATCTCAACATATTTCATAAGGAGCTTCGACATGAAAAAATAACTTGTTCAATTCTCATAACTCAGTGTGGGGACAGAACATTTTCACTGTACACCTGATCTGGTGAGACCAAGACACCAACGCCAGTGCGAGCATCTGAGTGGGGCCTGTGGGAATCCATAAAATCAGAAGGGTTTGGGAAAGCTGCAAAAGGCAGGCCTCAGAGACAGCAGAACTGGGATGAGAGCCAAGCAGCAGCCATGAGATAGGTCAGCAGAAAAATCATGTAGAAAGTACAAAAGTAAGGACAAATAGAACAATGGTCTGTGTATTAACGCTTGGCTAGAATAACTCCCTAAGTTACAGAAAAGTTTATCTAGCGAGATATTAGGAAGCTTTAAGGTTAATAATGGAGCTCTGTGCATTGTGCTTAAGGGCTTAAAAGCAGGTATTGTATTCAAAATAAGCAAGCATTGTTTTAACCAAAGGTACGTGTGCTTATGGTGATTGGATAGAACTACTGTCAATGTGCTTTTGCTTTGTGTGACTGGTCAAAAAACTTTTAAAGTAAGTTGTAACATTAAGTTCTTGGTCAGCTGCCTGGGATGTGAGCTGCTGGCATCTTCCCATTGTCATAACCATGTAATGAGACTGATGCTGGAAAATAAAACAGCTCAAGGCAGTTCCTCAGCAGCCCCGTCCCGTTGGTGATTTGTACACAGACCCCGGCCAGCGACAGAGCCCTGCTCGCTCTCCGGGCTGAATTACCCACAGCAAACGTGGACTTACAACACAGAGCGGATGCTCCAGAAGATGATTCCCTTCAGTTTTGAGAAAACACAACAACAAAAGTCTTTGAAATTCAAACCGAAGATGTCTCTGCATGTGCCACTCCAGGCACACGCACAGAAATGAGTCCAGTGCAGGAGCCGTCCCAACCCATGCAGGGGCAGGTGTGTGTGTGCTCCAGCCCGGGGCAAGGGGCAGGTGTGTGTGTGCTCCAGCTCGGGGCCCTGCCGGGGTACTCGCCGGGCCCAGCACTGTCCCCGTGTCCCCAGGGAAGGGCCCCTGCGCTTTCCCCCCGTCCCCTCCTCAGCCGCGGCCTCCAGAGCAGCACAGCCCGAGGGGGCGGCCGGGGGGGTGTGTGGTATGGGCCGCCTTCAGCGGCCCCGTGGCCGAGCACTCACCTGGGATCTGCCCGCAGACACCTGCCCAGCGCTCAGGCGCGGCGGCATGAACAATTTAAAGCGGTTTCCTTCTCCATGGCTCCGATAAAAGGGCGGGCGGGGCGGCCCCAGCTCCCGGCGGCCGCTGAGGGCGGGCACGAAGGGCGGGAAGCGGCAGCGGCCCCTCAGCGCGGGAGAGCTCTGAGGGGAAGGGGCGGGGGGTCCCGCCGGTACAGGGAATAACTGGGGGAGCCCAGTCCTCCTGTGGGAAAAATGCGTGTTTTATGATTGCCTTTTCGCAAATATTAAAATTAATATTATATGTGTTGTGTCAGGAAGTTATGCTGTAATAATTTTCTTAAGTAGTGTGTTAAATCTAGTTTTAGGGTATAACATAATGTTAAAATAAAAATATGCTATGTGAGGTACTTTTTTTAAAGAAAGGACTCGCAACGAGATAGCGGCCACAGGACACCTAAATCTTTCAGAGAAAGAGAATTTATTGCTCTCTTATCAGAAGAAACGAACTTCTTCCTGCCTGCTCAGCCATGAAGGTGCCGTCAGGATTCAGAGGAAGAAGCTGACACTGATCAGACAGAATCCTGTGTTTGAATCAAACTTATGCATCATGTATGAGGGGTATGAATATGCAACAGGCTATTGTTTTTAAGGGTTAATCCTCTGTTAAAGTGTGTCCTTTTTCAGGCTTATGCTGCCCAGAAGAAGTTACCCAGACGTCTGTAACTCTTTGTTTCTATTATGTCATATTGTCCTAATTCAAATTGTCCAAATTATTAATACTCTAATTATAAAAGTATCTTACGTAGCATAGTTCCTATTTTAACATTATGTTATAATCTAAAACTAGATTTAACACACTACTTAATAAAATTAGTACAACATAACTTTCTAACACAACACATATAATATTCATTTTAATATTTGTGAAAAACAAGTCATACAATATGCATTTTTCACACAGGTAATGCAGGCCCTGGAGGCATCTCCTGAAGCTGGCACAGCCCCAGCAGATGGCATCGGTGAGGAGGGGGCTGCTGGGGGTCAGTTTGGAATAACTGTGCTGTCCTAGGGTGACATTAGGACGCTTGAATCCCCAGCTGTCTGTTCTGTTTATGCTGGATATTATGTTCTGTGCCTTCAAGACTGGCTCTGAAGAGCGAAGTTTTGTTTTGGTTTTCTTATCAGCCGCTCCCCCATGGCTGGCAGGACACAGAGACAGGGCAGTACATGGTGCTGCTTTTGCTTTTTGCTTGGCTTTTTACTTTGCTCTTGCTTTTGTTTCTGCTCATTAGTTAGTTTAGCTAAGCAGTCTGAATTTTTCCCTGGACTGTTTTCCTTTCCCTTTTTTGGAACCACTCAAACTGCTCCAGACTGGGCCCTGGGAAACACCGAGAGTTTGCACCTTGTGGCTGCAGCAGCTGCCCCAGCACCAGAGGGACTGATAACAGAGCGACCACTCCCAAGAGAGACTTTCTGAACTTGTCATCTTTTTCAGAGTGGTGAAAGAGTGTTGTCACCTGGTATTGTTCATTTTGTGTGCTGGGAGTGCTTTGCCTGTAAAATAAACAGGTTCTTTCCACTTCTCTCCAGGGAATCCTTCCCGACCCGGCTGGGGAGAGGGGCTGTGTGTGTTTCCTTTCTGGAGGGGCCCCTTTGGAGGTTTTCTCCCAAATTTGCCCTAAACCAGGACAAAAGTTGGTGCCCAATGCATGGGGCTTGAGAGAGAGTGGAAAAACCCTGGTCTGACTGCATTTTGGTTGCCATTACTCTGTGTTGTTATCAAGCAGTTAATGGCCATGTTTTTTGAATTCATAATGTCTCTTGGGGTGGAGGCTTGCATGCATTTCTGGTCCCCAGGTGCAGAGGATCATTAACGGGACATCACACCATGATCAATATGATCAAGTGAAGCCAATTTATTACAAAAAGCAAGCCATTTTTATACTGTTCTCTATTGTTCACACCTCAAGCTAATGCATGATTGGTTAAATCCTTTTTACACACGCATTTTGACATTTCAGTTAATTTTAGTTAGTCTTTCTTCTTCATGCATCTTGCTGCAGGTTTTCTTGTGTGCCTTTGCATCCTGAACCATCTGCTGCTGAGCATGTTCGCCTTTTGTGTCCTTCAAGGGCATAGAGACCTTACTCAGTTTCTATGAAGGCTGGATTGTGCATATGTTGCATAGTCCATTGTCCTTCAAAAACCCCTCAACACTCCTCCCAATGCTTTCTGGTCATTGAAGTGCCCTTCAGCTGACTGGTTTCATGCTTTGAGCTTCAGGGAATTGCCTAATATTTCTGAAGCTCAAATAAATATCATATTAGTCAACATCCTAATTGTGTTTATATCTCACAGAATTACCTTTTCTTTTGTCTTTGTCTGAAACTGTTGCTGTACGGAAATCTCTGGGAGATG
Source organism: Ammospiza nelsoni (assembly GCF_027579445.1). Classification (NCBI taxonomy): domain Eukaryota; kingdom Metazoa; phylum Chordata; class Aves; order Passeriformes; family Passerellidae; genus Ammospiza; species Ammospiza nelsoni. Next base: position 571,285 of record NW_026683207.1, on the reverse strand, counting down.
GTGGACATGTCAGATGCTGTTTGGACATCCCAGAGCACTTGGACCTTGGCTCTGCACAGGAGAGCTCTTCATCCCCTTTCTCTCTTTTCCTCCCTCTGGGCATGGAGGGAGCTCCTGACTTCAGCATGTGACTCGTGTGTGCAAAGAGCAAATCTGGACAGAATCGGGGCAGGGAGGGTTTGGGGAGACCTTGGGATCTGTGCTGGGCACAGAAGATGTTTTCCATTGCTCTGAGACTGTCTGCTGTGGAAAGTGGATTTATTATCCCACAGAGGAATGACTTTTCCATTTGATGGAGCTGTGCCTTCCCTTGGCTTTGTTGGCTGACAAGAAATGAACATCCCTCTGTGTCTCGGGCAGCTCCTTCTCCAAGGAAAGCAGGCGGGTGTTGGAGCCAAGGAGCTGCAAGCTGCAGGTGCAGCCTGGGCTGGAGGGAGCTTAGATTTGCACAAGGCTGCTCTGAGTGCCAGGGCTTGGATGGGGGAAATGGTGGGGTGGGGGCAGGGACAGAGTCTGATTGATTGTCAGCCATGAAGGCTATTGATTTTCATATCTATTCAAACTGCATGAGGAGATACTTGGATTCAGAGATGACTGGAGATTGCATATATCGATTTATGAACAGGAAAATGTCCTAAACAGGACATAAAAAATGTTTTCTCACTGTCTTTTTAAATATAATGCATTCAGTCAAAACACACTACTAAAATCTGTCAAATTACCACAAAAGATTTGAACACTTAAATCAAATTATTCCCAGAGGCCTGGCTTGTTAAGGTGTTCTGAATGTTAATGAGCCCTGGGACACTGAATTCCTGCACTGAAGAGCTGAAGGCTGAACAAGCCTCTGGAGCAGGAAAATTCAGCAGCAGCCTCCAAGGTGCTGAGGATGTCAGCAGCCCCCACTGAGGCCATCCCTGCCCAGAGACCGTGGGGGAATGGGCAGACAAGGAGAGCGTCCCTGGGGCTGGGGCAGCACAACTCAGAGGCACCAGGGGCTCCAGCTGGGAAATGGAGTGTGGAATGTGGCTGGGAAAGCCCTGCCTGGGCTGTGCCAAGCAGGACACACAAGCCCTGACTGCCATCCCCCAAACAACTCTCTCAAGGAGAAATTTAAAAGGAATTACAATTGTTTGTGTCCTCTGAGTGAGGTGCACTGGAGAAACACCAACAAGAGATTCTCAGGAGCTTGAAAGAACAAAACAGCCTTTACGGGGAATTTAGAAAATCAGAGAAAATTTGGCAAATTGTTTTATACGACATTCAATCAACTAAAAAACACTTCTCAAAGCATTTAACTTCATAAAGTCTAAGCTTTTACAATTTTAAGTTACTTAGAATTTTCAAGAGGACATATGCAGTAGAAGTAGACACAGAGAGAGAAATTCAAGTAAGAAAGATACAGAGGAGCACACACACAGCTACCAACTCCTGGATTCCAGCAGTGTTCAGAGGGAAATTCCTAGATGAGGTAGGGTCAAGATGTGTGCTTGCCTTGTGGTCAGCCTTCAATACCCCTTGGTCTCCCTGGGCCCTTCCCCCAGGTGGGGCTTGGGCTCATTTGGTCCCTCAGGAGCTGGGCTGGGGGCTGCAGAGGTGGCTGTGGAGCATTGCCTGTGCTGTGCCAGGGACTGGCAGACACTGCTGGGCTGGGATAGAGGCTCAGGGGGGATTGGGGTTCCAGGGCAGGGCATGGCTGGACCTGCCCCTTCCTCCCCCACACATGAAATGTTTCGATCCAACAATCTCCTCCAGTTTGTCTCAACAGGCAATGATGGAGGTGAAATCCCAATTGTGGCCATGGGCACCTGGCCGAGAAGGGCAGCTCTTTTCCATAGGAAGGAAAGCACAGAGCCCCAGTGTTTGGAAGGCTTGTGAGAGACTCACTAGCCCAGCCAGACTTATCAGTAATGGCAGGTTTTGTCTGGGAGCAATCTTTGGATTTAGGGAATTTTGGAGGTGGAAGATCAATCTCATCCATGGGCGCCTGGAGAAGCAGCAGTTTTTTCCCATAGGAAGAAGAGCACGGAGCCTTCCCCAGTGTTTTGGGGACAGATGAGAGCTGACCCATGTGAAACCACTGCCAGCCAGATTTGTCCTGGCAATATTCCTATGGGAACAATGCCTGGATATAAGGAAATTTGGAAGTGAAATCCCAATTCTGGCCATGGATGCTTGGAGGTGAAGGAGAGTTCTTTTTCTATAGGAAGGAAAGCACGGAGCCCCAGTGTTTCATTAGCACAGACAACTGAGTTCTTGAGGGTGTTGGCACCAAGGGGCACCCCATTCCATGGGGTCCAGCAGTGTCGCAATGGTCCCAATGATTCCATGAGGCCTTGCAGTGTCACAATGGTCTCTGTGGTTCCCCAGGGGCCACAATGTCACTTGAGCCTACACCCATGAGCCCTGCAATGTCACAATGGACCTTTGGCTCCATGGGGTCTCACAGTGTCACAATGACCCCTTGGTTCCATGACACCCCAAGGCGTCACAATGGTCTCCACAATTCCAGGAGGCCTGGCAGGGTCATAATGGACCCTTGGTTTGGTGGGGCCTCTCAGTGTCACAATGATCCCTACACTCCATGGAGTCACACAGCTGGCCTTCCACACATGGAATAGAGGTGTGTGTTTCCATGGAATGTAGGGATCATTGTGACGCTGGTGGTGGGACCTGGGGGCACAGGGGACCCCACTGTGCATGAGCAGCGTTGGATTTCCCTGGGGTAAACTGTGAGGGGGGGCCGGGGAGGATTGACCTCCTTAGTGACCTCACACAGCCCCCTTGGGATGTCACACAGACCCCTTGGGATGTCACACAGCCTTCTATGTAATATCACACTGCCCCATGATGTCATACACAACCTGTGATGTCACAGAGCTCCTGTGATATCAGAGAGCTAATTCTGTTACCCTGTAATGTCATACAGCAGTGCTGTGATGTTATAAAAGACTGTGATGTCACAAAGTGACCCTGTGAGGTTACAGTCTTTTCTGTGATGTCACAGCCTACACTATGATGTTACACAGTGATGTTACCTGGTGATGTCACAACCCACTCTCTGATGCCACAAAGCCACACTCTGTGATGGCAGGGCCTGCTCTGTGATGTCACAATTCCCTCAGTTATGTCACAAAACCCTCAAGAACTCAGTTACACTGGAACATCGAAGTCTCTTGGAATTTGAAAAGATCCCTGTCAGAGACACAACTGAGAAAGTTTCCCCAGGTTCCAAGTAGAGCAGAACACTGGAGGCAGTCATGACAGGTTGGGACAAACAAGGCAAAGGTGTCTCTGGGGCAGAGAAAAGCTGGATGTGTTTCAGGAATGCAAAGGGCCAAGGCCTGAGCCCCAGCCCCTGGCCAGGCAGATCCTCTCCCTCCCTCCTTGCTCAGGGCTCTTCCCGGGATGTGCAATGCCAGGGACAGGAGCATGGGGCGGCCCCTGCCAGGCTGCTGAGCAGGGACAAGGAGGCAATGAGGCCCCAGGCCTGCAAGGGTCACTTGTCCCCTCGTGGCCTCAGGCCCAGGGCCAGCAGCCATGGCCAAAGTGCTGCCCAAGTTGGCTCTGGCAGGGCTGTCTGGCAGCTGCTGCCCATCCCTGTGCCCTGTGCAGCCCAGGCTGTCCCACGGTGTCCCTGCCCTGCACCTCTGTCCCTGCAGGCTGTCAGCATCCCCTGGCTGCCCCACCTGGCTGGGCCCTTCCTTTGCTGACAGCTCTGCCTCCTGCCTGCCCCTGCCTGCCCTCACAAAGCCTTGGGCTGATACCAAAAGGGTTAATTCAATTTTTACTGTGCCTGTGAACTTTCAGCACAGGAACAAGGCATTCAGGGGCTGCTTTCCCAGCAGGAATGGTTGGAAGAGAAGATGAAGACATCTGGCTCAAGGGTGCAGGGATAGAGAAAACAAGGAGTGAATCTGGGAACTTGCGGTGGGTTTTATGGAAATGGGTAAATTGTAATTCACATTTAGTGAATGTATATAAGCAACACGCTGGTAGAATTACATGTCCATGTGAGGTTGGGAGTTATCCCTCACCAGACCTCAGGCCTGAGTAAATGACACCCTCTGAAACAACACATTCATGTACAGGCACAAAGCAGCTCTGTGCTCAGTGGAGTGGAGACTGAGGACAGCAGAGGAGCCCTGGGAGGGATTGAAGGGAAGTTTTAGGGATGCTGGATCCTTTTGGCATAATAGAGAACAGCCAGAGAAAGAAAGAATTAATGCAAAGGACAGATAGGGAGAGCCAGACAGGACCCAAACAGAAAGGAATTTCCCTGCCAGGGCAGGGCTGTGGTGCAGCATGTCCCCCAGAAGGAGCCTTGCCAGGAGTCAAAGTCAGAAGAAAACCCCAAAGTGTCTTCAGGCATGAATGGGTCTCTCTGAGGTCCATCCCAAACACAGGCTCCTCATGGACTCCTTGGAGGAGAGAATTGGAGGCCAGGATGGCATGAAATCCTCTCAGAGACTCAGTGCAGAAAGGAAAATCCAAAGTACCTTAAAAACCTTGAGTATCTCAAAATATTAATGAGCCCCACTGAGTGTCAGTACAAAGCTCTCAAGGGACTCGTTAAAGCAGAAAATTTGGGCCATGATTGCACAAAGCTCTCACAGAGTCTGTATCAAAAGGGAAACACCAAGTACCTTAAAAAATCTGAAGTACCCTGAAGCATTAATGAGCCCCACTGAGTGTTGTTACTGACAAAGCCTCTCCAGGGACTAATTACAGCAGATAATTGGAGGCCATGATTGCAGAAAACTCTCAGAGACTGCAAGATAAAAGCCAAACCCAAAGTCCTTTGAAAAACCTGCAGAGAGGCTCCTGGCACAGAGGCAGATCCTGGCAAGGGCAGCGCTGCAGAGAGACAGCTCTGCACAGGAGCAGCTCCTGTGCACAGCCCAGCAGGGCTGGGGCACTGCCTGCAGCCACCCCGGGCACAGCACAGAGGCACAGAGGGGTTAAACTCAGTCTGGGCTGGGAGCACAGAGCAGAGCTCACTCAGGGCTCACCAGAGCAGAAATCAGCCCAGGTTTGAAACAGTCATTCCCTGGCTGTGGGAAGAGAAGCTGCAGTTCCTGCAGAGATCTCCTGGAGCTGGCACATCCCACAGCTTTTAGGACATTTCAGGAGGACTCTCAGAGCTGCTCCAAGGCAGGGCTGTGGCCCTAGGGCAGGGCTGGCTTTCCCTTCTGCCCCAGCCGAGGCACAGCCCAAGGCAGTTCCTGTTGCCAGGCTCTGCTGCAGGGCTGAGCAGCCGGGGCTGCAGCCAGGGGTGCCCAGGACTGTCCTGCAGAGCAGGGTCCTGCAGCCCAGGGCGCTGTGCTGGGGCAGGGACTCTGCTGCTGCCAGGGACAGCTCTCAGCCGGCCCGGGGAGCTGCTCCCAGTGCTGGGGAGAAGCTCTGGGGGAAAGGAGCCACCCTGAGCAGGGCAGGGGCTGCTGCTGAGAGGGGCTGGGTGGGGCAGGGCTGCTCCCAGCTCCAGACCTGCCTGGGCACAGCTCCAGAGGACACTTGTCAATGAAGGTAAGCCTGGGATTGCTATAAAGATCAGGAGCTTTCCTGAGAGTGTTTTCAATTTCCTTCTTGGAGAAAGATGGGAAAGTTGGGGTGGTGACAAAAAGATTTTTGCATTTTATACATTTTTATATATTCATAGTTCTTGAAATTACTATTATATAGTTATAATACTCTAATCCTTACTTAACTCTATTAAACTCCTAATTCCATTAAACCACTATTATATTCTTATATAGCTTTAATCCTTAATTAACTCTAGTATGTTTCCTTACTTTTCTCTTAAAACCCTGACTGTCTAAATATATTCCTAAAATGCTGTATAATCCTATTCTTTTATATAGTCCTGAAATACTATATAGTCTTATAGGAAGTGGACCTATAGCAATATTTTGGGTTTTGAGAATGAGCAGAATATGAGCAGTCATTATAAAAAGTGAAGGCAAAGAAGCCTTTTGACCTATTCCAATGGGTTGACCCAGGGGCGTGTAACTAGGGAAACTGAATCTCCTTTTGGATGTTCCTGTTAAATATCCTAATTATCGACCTTAATAAATTGTTGAAATGAGGAGCTGGGTGTGCCCTTTCCCACTGGGACACCTGGAATCTTCCAATAAATGTCTGGGTTTTACTTTACTGTTCGAACACTGTTGCAAAGGGTTTTTTTTCTCTTTGGATTATAGACAACAGGGGAATGAGAGAAGCAGAACAGGAATTGTAATCCCAGAATCACAGAACATTTTGAGTTGAAAGTGACACACTGGATCATACAACTAATGTATGAACATTTACAGGGACTGCAGAACTGTATGTTAAGTTGGCCAGTCTCTCTGCTGGGAGCCTCCCAAAGGGCCCTCAGCCACTCCTCAGCCCTGGACAGCAGCAGCATCACCTCTGCAGGGCCCAGCAGGGCTCTCCTGAGCTGCCCTTGCCCAGCTGCACACAGAGCCTGCCCCAGCCAGGGCCCTACACACAGGCAGGTTTCTGTAGGGCCCAGCCAGGGCACACAGGCTGGGATGGGCTCTGTGAGCGCTGGCAGGGACAAGGCTCCTCTCAGGAGGGAATGTCCAGGCCCAGGGAGATGCTCAGGGAAGGAGAAGGGGCTGAAGAGAGCAGTGCTGGGGGCAGGAGGGCACTGTTGGTGTGTGGGAGGTACCGGGCACAGCTGGGCACGGGAACACTGTCCTGAGTGCCCGGCTGTCTCTGCTGTGCCCTCTCAGGCACAGCACCACAACATCTTCTCTTGGTTCTGCCCTGCCCTGATATTGTCACTGTTATCTGCTGCTCTCAGGGAGGCTCTGGCATTTGCAGCAGCTGAGTCAGGCACTGACCTTGGCATTCCTGTCAGGCAGGGGTGTGTCCATGGGAATGGGGTGTCCAAGCTTCCCTGGCACCTGTGGGGCTGAGGGCAAAGCAGTCCATGGGAGAGGGGAATGAGCTGAGCCCCCTCCCTGAGATCCCATCATGGACACAGCCAGGGATCTCCTTGCTGTGCCCTTCCAAGCTCTGAGCTGCCCTCCTGGGTGCAAATCTGTGCCAGAGCCTCTGGGAGTTCCCTGAATGTCCCACGGGGAAGGGCAGAGCTGCCAGAGCTGAGGAAATGCTGCTGGGTTTGCCAAGGAAGTCGTGAGCATCCTTGGCACAAGGGGGTGCTGAGACCTTGCCCAGACACCTTGAGAGAGGGTGAGACATTCAGGGATCCCTCTGCTCTGGGCAGGGTATGGTTTATCCCAGGGTGACCCGGCAGTGTGACTGTGCTCTGATTGCAGCCAAAGGTGCAAAACCAGGGCAGTTGGGAACAAGCCCATCCAGCCCCGCATCTTCCCTCAGCCACAGGGAATCCTTTGCCTCTCCCATCTCTCAGTAGCAAACTCTGAGTGCAGCAGGAATGCTAGGGATTTCTGACCTCAGAGAGGCAGGAACGATGTGTGGGTAGGAAAACAATTCCTAAAACCAACTCCTGCCATCCATGTCCTATAGAAATGGGAGTGCAGATGCTACCAAGCCTGTCTTCATTCTGAGTGATTCCCCTGACAAATCCTGAATATCCAGCCTTGTCTCTCTGCCCCATGGCCACAAACCCAGGGCAGTGGGGCAGAGATGGTTCCTTGAGAGCCCCCATGAACAGACCTGGCTGCTCCTGGCACACTCAGCCAGCACAACTGGAGCTGAGGCAGGGACCTGGGTGAAGGTTTTCCCAGAGCAAGAACAAGGCTGGGTGAGTCCCAGTGCGACAGTCTGCAGGGAATCGATCAAGTTTGGCTCCAAGCAGCCTCTCGTGACTTGTCACTGTCCTTTCTCCATCAACAGGTCCCCATGCCCAGCCTCAGCAAATGTCCAACAGCAGCTCCATCAGGCACTTCCTCCTGCTGGCATTGGCAGACACGCGGCAGCTGCAGCTCCTGCACTTCTGCCTCTTGCTGGGCATCTCCCTGGCTGCCCTCCTGGGCAACGGCCTCATCATCAGCGCTGTAGCCTGCGGCCACCACCTGCACACACCCATGTTCTTCTTCCTGCTCAACCTGGCCCTCAGCGACCTGGGCTCCATCTGCACCACTGTCCCCAAAGCCATGCACAATTCCCTCTGGGACACCAGGAACATCTCCTACACAGGATGCGCTGCTCAGCTATTTTTCTTTCTCTTCTTTATTTCAGCAGAGTTTTTCCTCCTGATCATCATGTGCTATGACCGCTACGTGTCCATCTGCAAACCCCTGCACTACGGGACCCTCCTGGGCAGCAGAACTTGTGCCCACATGGCAGCAGCTGCCTGGGCCAGTGCTTTTCCTAATGCTCTGCTGCACACAGCCAATACATTTTCCCTGCCCCTGTGCCATGGCCATGTCCTGGGCCAGTTCTTCTGTGAAATCCCACAGATCCTCAAGCTATCCTGCTCAAATTTGTACCTCAGGGAACTTGAGCTTCTTGCATTTTCCTTCTGTTTGGGCTTTGGTTGTTTTGTGTTCATTGTTTTCTCCTATGTGCAGATCTTCAGGGCTGTGCTGAGGATCCCCTCTGAGCAGGGACGGCACAAAGCCTTTTCCACCTGCCTCCCTCACCTGGGCGTGCTCTCTCTGTTCCTTAGCACTGCCACATTTTCTGACCTGAAGCCCCGCTCCATGTCCTCCCCATCCCTGGATCTATCAGTGTCAGTTCTGTACTCAGTGGTGCCTCCAACCCTGAACCCCCTCATCTACAGCCTGAGGAACCAGGAGTTCAAGGCTACAGTGTGGAAACTGATAACTGGATGGTTTCAGGGACATTAAACCACTGGCCAATTTCTGCAAATATCTTGTAATCAAAGTCATCTTTGATACTTCTTGTTGGCTTCATTTTGGAGGTTCTTTTTCTTTGTTTTACCTTACTAATCTTTTCCACAAAGAAATGTCATGGTTTGTGGTTTTTTTCTCATTTTGTTTCTCTCCATCTTCCCTGTGGCCAGAGATTGTGTCAATGAGGGGCTGCACTCTTGGTGGCTTTAATGGAACTAAAGGATCTCGCAGCAAAGTTTTTTTCCAGATATACCCTTGTGTTCCCTTCTCTGGAGCTGCAGCAGCAATGTCTGTGTGCATAGCTGGGGGCATATCTGTGCTGGCACAGCAGCTCTGGTCCTGCTGGCCACACCATTCCTGATCCAGGCCAGGAGCCATTGGCCTTCTTGCCCACCTGGGCACACTGCTGACTCATGTCCAGCCTGCTCTCCATCAGTCCCTGCAGGTCCCTTTCTGCCTGGCTGCTGTCCAACCACTCTGTCCCCAGCCTGTAGCACCAGGGCCAAATATCAGGGCCTGGCACTTGGTCTTCTTAAGCTGCAACTTGTTGGATTCTTTCCCCTGGATCCAGCCTGTCCAGGTCCGTGTGCAGAGCCCTCCTATGCTCCCACAGATCAACACTCACATCCAGCTTGGTATCATCTGCAAAGATGTCCTTGGTTCCATGGCACCCCTCAGTGTCACAATGGCCTCTTGGTTACACCAGGCCCTGCACTGTCACACTGATCTCTTTGGTTCCAGTAGACTATGCCGAGCAACAATGGTCTCCTTGGTTCCATGGGGCCCCAAAATATGACAATGGTCTCCTTGGTTCCACTTGGCCCCAGAGTGTCACAATGGTCCCATGGTTACATGAGGTCCCACACTGTCACCATGGGCTCTGTGATTCCACAAGTCTCCTCAGTGTCACAATGGACTCCTCGTTTCCACAAGGCCATACAGTGTCACAACGTTCTTCCAGATTCCTGGAGGCCCCATCCTGTCACAGTGGCCCCTTGGTTACACAGGATCCTGCAGTGTCACAATGTCCCCTTGGTTCCATGAGGTCCCTTAGTGTCAGAACAGCCCCTTGGTTCCACTGGGCCCTGGAGTCTCCCAATCATCTGTTTGGTTTTGCAGTGTGAAAATGGTGAAACCCCTTGGTTACACAAGGCCCTGCAGTGTCACAATGGCCTCTGTGGTTCCACAAGGACCCAGAGTGTCACGGTGCACTCCCTGGTTCCATTTGGCCCCAGAGCACAACAATGGATTCTTGGTTCTGTGGGGCTGCACAGTGTCACCATGATCCTCTTAGTTCCATGAGGCCCTGCAGTTTCACAATGGCCCCAGAGTGTCCCAGTCATCACAGAATGACAGAATCAAATAGGCTGGAAAAGACCTTTGGGATCATCAAGCCCAACCAATGCCCTAATACTGCCTTGTCACCCGGACCATGCCACTAAGTGCCACTGGAGAGGGACAGTGACTCTGCCACCTCCCCCCTGTCCAGCCCATTCCAATGCCCACTCATCCTTTCTGTGAAAAACTTCTTCCTATTGTCCAGCCTGACCAGTGTTAGGGTTAGGGTTAGGGTTACGCCTAGCTGTAGAGCTTTTTAAACCAGCAAGCTCTGAGCTCCAGGCACACGGCAGCTGCGAAAGGCATCCAGAGGGGAGCACAAAAGTGCCAGAAAATGACTGCCTCCACACGTTTTCATTGGCACCATTGCAAAGCCTAGATTGAATTACATGCCTCCAGTCTCAGCTAGGGACAAGGTTTTTAAACCAGGAAGCCCTGAGCTCCAGGCACACGGCAGCTGAGAAAGGCATCCCAAGGGGAGCGCAAAAGTGACACAACTTGGCTGCCTCCGCTGCTATTTCCATGAGACCATCCCGAACCATAGGCTGATTTTCCTTCCTAGGGTTAAGGTTTGAGTTACGCCTAGGGTTAGTGTCCTTTTAACCAGAAAGCCCTGAGTTCCAAGAACACAGCAGCTGCAAAGGACTAGCCAAGAAGAGCGCAAAAGTACCAAAACATGCCTGCCTCCACAGTTTTTCCTTGGGGACATCCCTAATTCCTGGCTGCTTTGCCTTTCTCGTCTCAGGGTTGGCGTTAGGCCTAGGGCTAGGATTTTTAAAATCAGGAAGCCCAGACCTCCAGGCACACTGGAGCTGTGAAAGGCATCCAAAAGGGAGTGCAAAAGTGCCACAACATGGCTGCTTTCATGGCTTTTTCCTTGGCAAGAAGCCTAACACCAGGCTGATTTACCTTCCCAGTGTTAGTGTTAGGCTTAGGCCTAGGATTTTTAAAACTAGGAAGCCCTTAGCTCCAGGCACACTGCAGCTGTTAAAGGCATCCCAAGAGGGATGCAAAAGTGACACAACTTGGCTGCCTCTGCTGCTATTCTCATGAGTCCATCCCGAACCATAGGCTGATTTTCCTTCCTAAGGTTAGGGTTAGAGTTACGCCTATGGTTAGGGCATTTTTAACCAGAAAGCCCTGAGTTCCAAGAACACAGCAGCTGCGAAGGACTAGCCAAGAAGAACACAAAAGTACAACAACATGGCTGCCTCCACAGCTTTTTCCTTGGGGACATCCCTAATTCCTGGCTGCTTTGCCTTTCTCGTCTTAGGGTTGGCGTTAGGCCTAGGGCTAGGATTTTTAAAATCAGGAAGCCCAGACCTCCAGGCACACTGGAGCTGTGAAAGGCATCCAAAAGGGAGTGCAAAAGTGCCACAACATGGCTGCTTTCACGGCTTTTTCCTTGGCAAGAAGCCTAACACCAGGCTGATTTACCTTCCCAGTGTTAGTGTTAGGCTTAGGCCTAGGATTTTTAAAACTAGGAAGCCCTTAGCTCCAGGCACACTGCAGCTTTTGAAGGCATCCCAAGAGGGCCGCAAAAGTGACACAACTTGGCTGCCTCTGCTGCTATTCTCATGAGTCCATCCCGAACCATAGGCTGATTTTCCTTCCTAGGGTTAGGGTTAGAGTTACGCCTAGGGTTAGGGGTTTTTTAACCAGAAAGCCCTGAGTTCCAAGAACACAGCAGCTGCGAAGGACTACCCAAGAGGAGCGCAAAAGTGCCACAACATGGCGGCCTCCAGCGCTTTTTCCTTGGGACCCTCTTGGACCCTAGGCTGATTTACTTGCCTCCAGTTGCAGCTATGGTCACGCCAAGGGATAGGGTTTTTAAATCAGTAAACCCTGAGCTCCAGACCCAGTGCAGCTGCAAAAGGCTTCCTAAGGGCAGCCAAAAATTTCCTCAACATTCTCCCTCCAGTGCTTTTTTCCTTGGGAACATCCCTATACCTAGGCTGATTTATCTGCCGAGGGTTAGGGTTAGGGTTCAGCCTAGGGATAGGATTTTTTAAAAAAGGAAGCCCTGAGTTCCAGGGGCACTGCAGCTGCCTAAGGCATGCCAAGGGGAAAGCAAATGTGCCACAACTTGGCTGTGTCCAGAGCTTTTTCCTTGGGACCATCCCGAAACGAAGGCTGATTTAGAAGCCTCCAGTTAGGGCTAAAGTTGTGGTTTTCTAAACCAGGAAGCCCTGTGCTCCAAGCACACTGCAGCTGTGAAAGGCATCCCAAGGGGAGCGCAAAAGTGCCACAACATGGCTGTCTCCACAGCTTTTCCTTGGGATAATTCCTAAACCCAGGCTGATTTAAATGACCAGGGTTAGGGTTAGGGTTATGCCTAAGTGCAGAGATTTTTAAACCAGCAAGCTCTGAGCTCCAGGCACACAGCGGCTGCGAAAGGCATCCAGAGGGGAGCACAAAAGTGCCAGAAAATGGCTGCCTCCACACGTTTTCATTGGCACCATTGCAAAGCCTAGGCTGAATTACCTGCCTCCAGTCTCAGCTAGGGACAAGGTATTTTAAACCAGGAAGCCCTGAGCTCCAGGCACACGGCAGCTGTCAAAGGCATCCCAAGGGGAGTACAAAAGTGCAACATCATGACAGCTTTCACAGCTTTTTCCTTGGCACAATCCCTATACCTAGGCTGATTTATCTGTCTAGGGTTAGGGTCAGGGTTCAGCCTCGGCTAGGATTTTTTAAAACAGGAAGCCCTGAGTTGCAGGCTTACTGCAGCTGCCAAAGGCATCCCAAGGGGAGCGCAGAAGTTCCACAACATGGCTGCTTTCACAGCTTTTTCCTTAAGAAGAACCCTAATACCCAGCTGATTTACCTTCCTAGGGTTACTGTTAGGCTAAAGCCTAGGACTTTAAAACCAAGAAGCCCTGAGCTCCAGGCACACGGCAGCTGAGAAAGGCATCCCAAGGGGAGTAAAAAAGTGCAACAACATGGCAGCTTTCACAGCTTTTTCCTTGGCACAATCCCTATACCAAGGCTGATTTATCTGCCTAGGGTTAGGGTTAGGGTTCAGCCTAGGGATAGGATTTTTTTAAAAGAGGAAGCCCTGAGTTCCAGGGGCACTGCAGCTGCCAAAGGCATGCCAAGGGGAAAGCAAATGTGCCACAACATGGCTGTGTCCAGAGCTTTTTCCTTGGGACCATCCCGAAACGAAGGCTGATTTAGAAGCCTCCAGTTAGGGCTAAAGTTGTGGTTTTTTAAACCAGGAAGCCCTGTGCTCCAAGCACACTGCAGCTGTGAAAGGCATCCCAAGGGAAGCGCAAAAGAGCCACAACATGGCTGTCTCCACAGCTTTTCCTTGGGATAATTCCTAAACCCAGGCTGATTTAAATGACCCAGGTTAGGGTTAGGGTTATGCCTAGGTGCAGAGATTTTTAAACCAGCAAGCTCTGAGCTCCAGGCACACGGCGGCTGCGAAAGGCATCCAGAGGGGAGCACAAAAGTGCCAGAAAATGCCTGCCTCCACACGTTTTCATTGGCAACATTGCAAAGCCTAGGCTGAATTACCTGCCTCCAGTCTCAGCTAGGGACATGGTTTTTTAAACCAGGAAGCCCTGTGCTCCAAGCACACTGCAGCTTTGAAAGGCATCCCAAGGGGAGTACAAAAGTGCAACAACATGGCAGCTTTCACAGCTTTTTCCTTGGCACAATCCCTATACCTAGGCTGATTTATCTGCCTAGGGTTTGGGTCAGGGTTCAGCCTAGGGCTAGGATCTTTTAACACAGGAAGCCCTGAGTTCCAGGCTTACTGCAGCTACCAAAGGCATCCCAAAGGGAGTGCAGAAGTGCCACAACATGGCTGTCTCCACAGCTTTTTCCTTGGCATAATTCCTAAACCCAGGCTGATTTAATTGACCAGTGTTAGGGTTAGGGTTAGGTTTACGCCTAAGTGTAGAGCTTTTTAAGCCAGCAAGCTCTGAGCTCCAGGCACTTGGCAGCTGCGAAAGGCATCCCAAGGGGAGCGCAAAAGTGCCACAATATGGCTGTCTCCACAGCTTTTTCCTTGGCATAATTCCTAAACCCAGGCTGATTTAAATGACCAGTGTAAGGGTTAGGGTTAGGGTCACGCCTAGGTGTAGAGCTTTTTAAACCAGCAAGCTCTGAGCTCCAGGCACACAGCAGCTGCGAAAGGCATCCAGAAGGGAGCACAAAAGTGCCAGAAAATGGCTGCCTGCACACGTTTTCTTTGGCACCATTGCTAAGCGTAGGCTGAATTACCTGCCTCCAGTCTCAGCTAGGGACATGGTTTTTTAAACCAGGAAGACCTGAGCTCCAGGCTTACTGCAGCTGCCAAAGGCATCCCAAAGGGAGCGCAAAAGTGCCACAACATGGCTGCCTCCAGCGCTTTTTCCTTGGGACCATCATGGACTCTAGGCTGATTTACTTGCCTCCTGTTGCACGCCAAGGGAGAGGGTTTTTAAATCAGTAAACCCTGAGCTCCAGACCCAGTGCAGCTGCGAAAGGCTTCCCAAGGGCAGCCAAAAATTTCCTCAACATGCTCCCTCCAGCGCTTTTTTCCTTGGGAACATCCCTATACCTAGGCTGACTTACCTGCCTAGGTTTAGGGTTAGGGTTCAGCCTAGGGATAGGATTTTTTCAAACAGGAAGCCCTGAGTTCCAGGGGCACTGCAGCTGCCAAAGGCATGCCAAGGGGAAAGCAAATGTGCCACAACTTGGCTGTGTCCAGAGCTTTTTCCTTGGGACCATCCCAAAACGAAAGCTGATTTAGAAGCCTCCAGTTAGGGCTAAAGTTGTGGTTTTTTAAACCAGGAAGCCCTGTGCTCCAAGCACACTGCAGCTGTTAAAGGCATCCCAAGGGGAGCGCAAAAGTGCCACAACATGGCTGTCGCCACAGCTTTTTCCTTGGCAAAATTTCTAAACCCAGGCTGATTTAAATGACCAGGGTTAGGGTTAGGGTTATGCCTAGGTGCAGAGATTTTTAAACCAGCAAGCTCTGAGCTCCAGGCACACGGCGGCTGCGAAAGGCATCCAGAGGGGAGCACAAAAGTGCCAGAAAATGCCTGCCTCCACACGTTTTCATTGGCAACATTGCAAAGCCTAGGCTGAATTACCTGCCTCCAGTCTCAGCTAGGGACATGGTTTTTTAAACCAGGAAGCCCTGTGCTCCAAGCACACTGCAGCTTTGAAAGGCATCCCAAGGGGAGTACAAAAGTGCAACAACATGGCAGCTTTCACAGCTTTTTCCTTGGCACAATCCCTATACCTAGGCTGATTTATCTGCCTAGGGTTTGGGTCAGGGTTCAGCCTAGGGCTAGGATCTTTTAACACAGGAAGCCCTGAGTTCCAGGCTTACTGCAGCTACCAAAGGCATCCCAAAGGGAGTGCAGAAGTGCCACAACATGGCTGTCTCCACAGCTTCTTCCTTGGCATAATTCCTAAAACCAGGCTGATTTAAATGACCAGTGTTAGGGTTAGGGTTAGGTTTACGCCTAAGTGTAGAGCTTTTTAAGCCAGCAAGCTCTGAGCTCCAGGCACTTGGCAGCTGCGAAAGGCATCCCAAGGGGAGCGCAAAAGTGCCACAACATGGCTGTCTCCACAGCTTTTTCCTTGGCATAATTCCTAAACCCAGGCTGATTTAAATGACCAGTGTAAGGGTTAGGGTTAGGGTCACGCCTAGGTGTAGAGCTTTTTAAACCAGCAAGCTCTGAGCTCCAGGCACACAGCAGCTGCGAAAGGCATCCAGAAGGGAGCACAAAAGTGCCAGAAAATGGCTGCCTGCACACGTTTTCTTTGGCACCATTTCTAAGCGTAGGCTGAATTACCTGCCTACAGTCTAAGCTAGGGACATGGTTTTTTAAACCAGGAAGACCTGAGCTCCAGGCTTACTGCAGCTGCCAAAGGCATCCCAAAGGGAGCGCAAAAGTGCCACAACATGGCTGCCTCCAGCGCTTTTTCCTTGGGACCATCATGGACTCTAGGCTGATTTACTTGCCTCCTGTTGCACGCCAAGGGAGAGGGTTTTTAAATCAGTAAACCCTGAGCTCCAGACCCAGTGCAGCTGCGAAAGGCTTCCCAAGGGCAGCCAAAAATTTCCTCAACATGCTCCCTCCAGCGCTTTTTTCCTTGGGAACATCCCTATACCTAGGCTGACTTACCTGCCTAGGTTTAGGGTTAGGGTTCAGCCTAGGGATAGGATTTTTTCAAACAGGAAGCCCTGAGTTCCAGGGGCACTGCAGCTGCCAAAGGCATGCCAAGGGGAAAGCAAATGTGCCACAACTTGGCTGTGTCCAGAGCTTTTTCCTTGGGACCATCCCAAAACGAAAGCTGATTTAGAAGCCTCCAGTTAGGGCTAAAGTTGTGGTTTTTTAAACCAGGAAGCCCTGTGCTCCAAGCACACTGCAGCTGTGAAAGGCATCCCAAGGGGAGCGCAAAAGTGCCACAACATGGCTGTCGCCACAGCTTTTTCCTTGGCATAATTCCTAAACCCAGGCTGATTTAAATGACCAGGGTTAGGGTTAGGGTTATGCCTAGGTGCAGAGATTTTTAAACCAGCAAACTCTGAGCTCCAGGCACACGGCGGCTGCGAAAGGCATCCAGAGGGGAGCACAAAAGTGCCAGAAAATGGCTGTCTCCACACGTTTTCATTGGCAACATTGCAAAGCCTAGGCTGAATTACCTGCCTCCAGTCTCAGCTAGGGACATGGTTTTTTAAACCAGGAAGCCCTGTGCTCCAAGCACACTGCAGCTTTGAAAGGCATCCCAAGGGGAGTACAAAAGTGCAACAACATGGCAGCTTTCACAGCTTTTTCCTTGGCACAATCCCTATACCTAGGCTGATTTATCTGCCTAGGGTTTGGGTCAGGGTTCAGCCTAGGGCTAGGATCTTTTAACACAGGAAGCCCTGAGTTCCAGGCTTACTGCAGCTACCAAAGGCATCCCAAAGGGAGTGCAGAAGTGCCACAACATGGCTGTCTCCACAGCTTTTTCCTTGGCATAATTCCTAAACCCAGGCTGATTTAATTGACCAGTGTTAGGGTTAGGGTTAGGTTTACGCCTAAGTGTAGAGCTTTTTAAGCCAGCAAGCTCTGAGCTCCAGGCACTTGGCAGCTGCGAAAGGCATCCCAAGGGGAGCGCAAAAGTGCCACAACATGGCTGTCTCCACAGCTTTTTCCTTGGCATAATTCCTAAACCCAGGCTGATTTAAATGACCAGTGTAAGGGTTAGGGTTAGGGTCACGCCTAGGTGTAGAGCTTTTTAAACCAGCAAGCTCTGAGCTCCAGGCACACAGCAGCTGCGAAAGGCATCCAGAAGGGAGCACAAAAGTGCCAGAAAATGGCTGCCTGCACACGTTTTCTTTGGCACCATTTCTAAGCGTAGGCTGAATTACCTGCCTACAGTCTATGCTAGGGACATGGTTTTTAAACCAGGAAGACCTGAGCTCCAGGCTTACTGCAGCTGCCAAAGGCATCCCAAAGGGAGTGCAAAAGTGCCACAACATGGCTGCCTCCAGCGCTTTTTCCTTGGGACCATCATGGACCCTAGGCTGATTTACTTGCCTCCAGTTGCACGCCAAGGGAGAGGGTTTTTAAATCAGTAAACCCTGAGCTCCAGACCCAGTGCAGCTGCGAAAGGCTTCCCAAGGGCAGCCAAAAATTTCCTCAACATGCTCCCTCCAGCGCTTTTTTCCTTGGGAACATCCCTATACCTAGGCTGACTTACCTGCCTAGGTTTAGGGTTAGGGTTCAGCCTAGGGATAGGATTTTTTCAAACAGGAAGCCCTGAGTTCCAGGGGCACTGCAGCTGCCAAAGGCATGCCAAGGGGAAAGCAAATGTGCCACAACTTGGCTGTGTCCAGAGCTTTTTCCTTGGGACCATCCCGAAACGAAGGCTGATTTAGAAGCCTCCAGTTAGGGCTAAAGTTGTGGTTTTTTAAACCAGGAAGCCCTGTACTCCAAGCACACTGCAGCTGTGAAAGGCATCCCAAGGGGAGCGCAAAAGTGCCACAACATGGCTGTCGGCACAGCTTTTTCCTTGGCATAATTCCTAAACCCAGGCTGATTTAAATGACCAGCGTTAGGGTTAGGGTTATGCCTAGGTGCAGAGATTTTTAAACCAGCAAGCTCTGAGCTCCAGGCACACGGCGGCTGCGAAAGGCATCCAGAGGGGAGCACAAAAGTGCCAGAAAATGGCTGCCTCCACACGTTTTCATTGTCACCATTGCAAAGCCTAGGCTGAATTACCTGCCTCCAGTCTCAGCTAGGGACAAGGTTTTTTAAACCAGGAAGCCCTGAGCTCCAGGCACACGGCAGCTGTCAAAGGCATCCCAAGGGGAGTACAAAAGTGCAACATCATGACAGCTTTCACAGCTTTTTCCTTGGCACAATCCCTATACCTAGGCTGATTTATCTGTCTAGGGTTAGGGTCAGGGTTCAGCCTCGGGCTAGGATTTTTTAAAACAGGAAGCCCTGAGTTGCAGGCTTACTGCAGCTGCCAAAGGCATCCCAAAGGGAGCGCAGAAGTTCCACAACATGGCTGCTTTCACAGCTTTTTCCGTAAGAAGAACCCTAATACCCGGCTGATTTACCTTCCTGGGGTTACTGTTAGGCTAAAGCCTAGGACTTTTAAACCAGGAAGCCCTGAGCTCCAGGCACACGGCAGCTGAGAAAGGCATCCCAAGGGGAGTAAAAAAGTGCAACCACATGGCAGCTTTCACAGCTTTTTCCTTGGCACAATCCCTATACCAAGGCTGATTTATCTGCCTAGGGTTTGGGTCAGGGTTCAGCCTAGGGCTAGGATTTTTAACCAGGAAGCCCTGAGTTCCAGGCTTAATGCAGCTGCCAAAGGCATCCCAAAGGGAGCAGAGAAGTGTCACAACATAGCTGCTTTCACAGCTTTTTCCTTAGGAAGAACCCTAATACCCGGCTGATTTGCCTTCCTAGGGTTACTGTTTGGCTTAGGCCTAGGACTTTTAAAACCAGGAAGCCCTGTGCTCCAGGCACACTGCAGCTGTGAAAGGCATCCCAAGGGGAGCGCAAAAGTGCCACAACTTGGCTGCCTCCGCTGCTATTTCCATGAGACCATCCCGAACCATAGGCTGATTTTCCTTCCTAGGGTTGAGGTTTGAGTTACGCCTAGGGTTAGTGTCCTTTTAACCAGAAAGCCCTGAGTTCCAAGAACACAGCAGCTGCGAAGGACTAGCCAGGAGCAGCGCAAAAGTACGACAACATGCCTCCCTCCGCAGCTTTTTCTTTGGGGACATCCCTAATTCCTGGCTGCTTTGCCTTTCTCGTCTTAGGGTTGGCGTTAGGCCTAGGGCTAGGATTTTTAAAATCAGGAAGCCCAGACCTCCAGGCACACTGGAGCTGTGAAAGGCATCCAAAAAAAGGGAGTGCAAAAAGGGAGTGCAAAAGTGCCACAACATGGCTGCTTTCACGGCTTTTTCCTTGGCAAGAAGCCTAACACCAGGCTGATTTACCTTCCCAGGGTTAGTGTGAGGCTTAGGGCTAGGATTTTTAAAACTAGGAAGCCCTTAGCTCCAGGCACACGGCAGCTTTTGAAGGCATCCCAAGAGGGCCGCAAAAGTGACACAACTTGGCTGCCTCTGCTGCTATTCTCATGAGTCCATCCCGAACCATAGGCTGATTTTCCTTCCTAGGGTTAGGGTTAGAGTTAGGCCTAGGGTTAGGGCTTTTTTAACCAGAAAGCCCTGAGTTCCAAGAACACAGCAGCTGCGAAGGACTACCCAAGAGGAGCACAAAAGTGTCACAACATGGCTGCCTCCAGCGCTTTTTCCTTGGGACCCTCATGGACCCTAGGATGATTTACTTGCCTCCAGTTGAAGCTGTGGTCATGCCAAGGGATAGGGTTTTTAAATCAGTAAGCCCTGAGCTCCAGACCCAGTGCAGCTGCGAAAGGCTTCCCAAGGGCAGCCAAAAATTTCCTCAACATGCTCCCTCCAGCGCTTTTTTCCTTGGGAACATCCCTATACCTAGGCTGACTTACCTGCCTAGGTTTAGGGTTAGGGTTCAGCCTAGGGATAGGATTTTTTAAAAGAGGAAGCCCTGAGTTCCAGGGGCACTGCAGCTGCCAAAGGCATGCCAAGGGGAAAGCCAATGTGCCACAACTTGGCTGTGTCCAGAGCTTTTTCCTTGGGACCATCCCAAAACGAAAGCTGATTTAGAAGCCTCCAGTTAGGGCTAAAGTTGTGGTTTTTTAAACCAGGAAGCCCTGTGCTCCAAGCACACTGCAGCTGTGAAAGGCATCCCAAGGGGAGCGCAAAAGTGCCACAACATGGCTGTCGGCACAGCTTTTTCCTTGGCATAATTCCTAAACCCAGGCTGATTTAAATGACCAGGGTTAGGGTTAGGGTTATGCCTAGGTGCAGAGATTTTTAAACCAGCAAGCTCTGAGCTCCAGGCACACGGCGGCTGCGAAAGGCATCCAGAGGGGAGCACAAAAGTGCCAGAAAATGCCTGCCTCCACACGTTTTCATTGGCAACATTGCAAAGCCTAGGCTGAATTACCTGCCTCCAGTCTCAGCTAGGGACATGGTTTTTTAAACCAGGAAGCCCTGTGCTCCAAGCACACTGCAGCTTTGAAAGTCATCCCAAGGGGAGTACAAAAGTGCAACAACATGGCAGCTTTCACAGCTTTTTCCTTGGCACAATCCCTATACCTAGGCTGATTTATCTGCCTAGGGTTTGGGTCAGGGTTCAGCCTAGGGCTAGGATCTTTTAACACAGGAAGCCCTGAGTTCCAGGCTTACTGCAGCTACCAAAGGCATCCCAAAGGGAGTGCAGAAGTGCCACAACATGGCTGTCTCCACAGCTTTTTCCTTGGCATAATTCCTAAACCCAGGCTGATTTAATTGACCAGTGTTAGGGTTAGGGTTAGGTTTACGCCTAAGTGTAGAGCTTTTTAAGCCAGCAAGCTCTGAGCTCCAGGCACTTGGCAGCTGCGAAAGGCATCCCAAGGGGAGCGCAAAAGTGCCACAACATGGCTGTCTCCACAGCTTTTTCCTTGGCATAATTCCTAAACCCAGGCTGATTTAAATGACCAGTGTAAGGGTTAGGGTTAGGGTCACGCCTAGGTGTAGAGCTTTTTAAACCAGCAAGCTCTGAGCTCCAGGCACACAGCAGCTGCGAAAGGCATCCAGAAGGGAGCACAAAAGTGCCAGAAAATGGCTGCCTCCACACGTTTTCTTTGGCACCATTTCTAAGCGTAGGCTGAATTACCTGCCTACAGTCTAAGCTAGGGACATGGTTTTTTAAACCAGGAAGACCTGAGCTCCAGGCTTACTGCAGCTGCCAAAGGCATCCCAAAGGGAGCGCAAAAGTGCCACAACATGGCTGCCTCCAGCGCTTTTTCCTTGCGACCATCATGGACTCTAGGCTGATTTACTTGCCTCCAGTTGCACGCCAAGGGAGAGGGTTTTTAAATCAGTAAACCCTGAGCTCCAGACCCAGTGCAGCTGCGAAAGGCTTCCCAAGGGCAGCCAAAAATTTCCTCAACATGCTCCCTCCAGCGCTTTTTTCCTTGGGAACATCCCTATACCTAGGCTGACTTACCTGCCTAGGTTTAGGGTTAGGGTTCAGCCTAGGGATAGGATTTTTTCAAACAGGAAGCCCTGAGTTCCAGGGGCACTGCAGCTGCCAAAGGCATGCCAAGGGGAAAGCAAATGTGCCACAACTTGGCTGTGTCCAGAGCTTTTTCCTTGGGACCATCCCAAAACGAAAGCTGATTTAGAAGCCTCCAGTTAGGGCTAAAGTTGTGGTTTTTTAAACCAGGAAGCCCTGTGCTCCAAGCACACTGCAGCTGTGAAAGGCATCCCAAGGGGAGCGCAAAAGTGCCACAACATGGCTGTCGCCACAGCTTTTTCCTTGGCATAATTCCTAAACCCAGGCTGATTTAAATGACCAGGGTTAGGGTTAGGGTTATGCCTAGGTGCAGAGATTTTTAAACCAGCAAGCTCTGAGCTCCAGGCACACGGCGGCTGCGAAAGGCATCCAGAGGGGAGCACAAAAGTGCCAGAAAATGCCTGCCTCCACACGTTTTCATTGGCAACATTGCAAAGCCTAGGCTGAATTACCTGCCTCCAGTCTCAGCTAGGGACATGGTTTTTTAAACCAGGAAGCCCTGTGCTCCAAGCACACTGCAGCTTTGAAAGGCATCCCAAGGGGAGTACAAAAGTGCAACAACATGGCAGCTTTCACAGCTTTTTCCTTGGCACAATCCCTATACCTAGGCTGATTTATCTGCCTAGGGTTTGGGTCAGGGTTCAGCCTAGGGCTAGGATCTTTTAACACAGGAAGCCCTGAGTTCCAGGCTTACTGCAGCTACCAAAGGCATCCCAAAGGGAGTGCAGAAGTGCCACAACATGGCTGTCTCCACAGCTTCTTCCTTGGCATAATTCCTAAACCCAGGCTGATTTAATTGACCAGTGTTAGGGTTAGGGTTAGGTTTACGCCTAAGTGTAGAGCTTTTTAAGCCAGCAAGCTCTGAGCTCCAGGCACTTGGCAGCTGCGAAAGGCATCCCAAGGGGAGCGCAAAAGTGCCACAACATGGCTGTCTCCACAGCTTTTTCCTTGGCATAATTCCTAAACCCAGGCTGATTTAAATGACCAGTGTAAGGGTTAGGGTTAGGGTCACGCCTAGGTGTAGAGCTTTTTAAACCAGCAAGCTCTGAGCTCCAGGCACACAGCAGCTGCGAAAGGCATCCAGAAGGGAGCACAAAAGTGCCAGAAAATGGCTGCCTGCACACGTTTTCTTTGGCACCATTGCTAAGCGTAGGCTGAATTACCTGCCTCCAGTCTCAGCTAGGGACATGGTTTTTTAAACCAGGAAGACCTGAGCTCCAGGCTTACTGCAGCTGCCAAAGGCATCCCAAAGGGAGCGCAAAAGTGCCACAACATGGCTGCCTCCAGCGCTTTTTCCTTGGGACCATCATGGACTCTAGGCTGATTTACTTGCCTCCTGTTGCACGCCAAGGGAGAGGGTTTTTAAATCAGTAAACCCTGAGCTCCAGACCCAGTGCAGCTGCGAAAGGCTTCCCAAGGGCAGCCAAAAATTTCCTCAACATGCTCCCTCCAGCGCTTTTTTCCTTGGGAACATCCCTATACCTAGGCTGACTTACCTGCCTAGGTTTAGGGTTAGGGTTCAGCCTAGGGATAGGATTTTTTCAAACAGGAAGCCCTGAGTTCCAGGGGCACTGCAGCTGCCAAAGGCATGCCAAGGGGAAAGCAAATGTGCCACAACTTGGCTGTGTCCAGAGCTTTTTCCTTGGGACCATCCCAAAACGAAAGCTGATTTAGAAGCCTCCAGTTAGGGCTAAAGTTGTGGTTTTTTAAACCAGGAAGCCCTGTGCTCCAAGCACACTGCAGCTGTGAAAGGCATCCCAAGGGGAGCGCAAAAGTGCCACAACATGGCTGTCGCCACAGCTTTTTCCTTGGCATAATTTCTAAACCCAGGCTGATTTAAATGACCAGGGTTAGGGTTAGGGTTATGCCTAGGTGCAGAGATTTTTAAACCAGCAAGCTCTGAGCTCCAGGCACACGGCGGCTGCGAAAGGCATCCAGAGGGGAGCACAAAAGTGCCAGAAAATGCCTGCCTCCACACGTTTTCATTGGCAACATTGCAAAGCCTAGGCTGAATTACCTGCCTCCAGTCTCAGCTAGGGACATGGTTTTTTAAACCAGGAAGCCCTGTGCTCCAAGCACACTGCAGCTTTGAAAGGCATCCCAAGGGGAGTACAAAAGTGCAACAACATGGCAGCTTTCACAGCTTTTTCCTTGGCACAATCCCTATACCTAGGCTGATTTATCTGCCTAGGGTTTGGGTCAGGGTTCAGCCTAGGGCTAGGATCTTTTAACACAGGAAGCCCTGAGTTCCAGGCTTACTGCAGCTACCAAAGGCATCCCAAAGGGAGTGCAGAAGTGCCACAACATGGCTGTCTCCACAGCTTCTTCCTTGGCATAATTCCTAAAACCAGGCTGATTTAAATGACCAGTGTTAGGGTTAGGGTTAGGTTTACGCCTAAGTGTAGAGCTTTTTAAGCCAGCAAGCTCTGAGCTCCAGGCACTTGGCAGCTGCGAAAGGCATCCCAAGGGGAGCGCAAAAGTGCCACAACATGGCTGTCTCCACAGCTTTTTCCTTGGCATAATTCCTAAACCCAGGCTGATTTAAATGACCAGTGTAAGGGTTAGGGTTAGGGTCACGCCTAGGTGTAGAGCTTTTTAAACCAGCAAGCTCTGAGCTCCAGGCACACAGCAGCTGCGAAAGGCATCCAGAAGGGAGCACAAAAGTGCCAGAAAATGGCTGCCTCCACACGTTTTCTTTGGCACCATTTCTAAGCGTAGGCTGAATTACCTGCCTACAGTCTAAGCTAGGGACATGGTTTTTTAAACCAGGAAGACCTGAGCTCCAGGCTTACTGCAGCTGCCAAAGGCATCCCAAAGGGAGCGCAAAAGTGCCACAACATGGCTGCCTCCAGCGCTTTTTCCTTGGGACCATCATGGACTCTAGGCTGATTTACTTGCCTCCTGTTGCACGCCAAGGGAGAGGGTTTTTAAATCAGTAAACCCTGAGCTCCAGACCCAGTGCAGCTGCGAAAGGCTTCCCAAGGGCAGCCAAAAATTTCCTCAACATGCTCCCTCCAGCGCTTTTTTCCTTGGGAACATCCCTATACCTAGGCTGACTTACCTGCCTAGGTTTAGGGTTAGGGTTCAGCCTAGGGATAGGATTTTTTCAAACAGGAAGCACTGAGTTCCAGGGGCACTGCAGCTGCCAAAGGCATGCCAAGGGGAAAGCAAATGTGCCACAACTTGGCTGTGTCCAGAGCTTTTTCCTTGGGACCATCCCAAAACGAAAGCTGATTTAGAAGCCTCCAGTTAGGGCTAAAGTTGTGGTTTTTTAAACCAGGAAGGCCTGTGCTCCAAGCACACTGCAGCTGTGAAAGGCATCCCAAGGGGAGCGCAAAAGTGCCACAACATGGCTGTCGCCACAGCTTTTTCCTTGGCATAATTTCTAAACCCAGGCTGATTTAAATGACCAGGGTTAGGGTTAGGGTTATGCCTAGGTGCAGAGATTTTTAAACCAGCAAGCTCTGAGCTCCAGGCACACGGCGGCTGCGAAAGGCATCCAGAGGGGAGCACAAAAGTGCCAGAAAATGCCTGCCTCCACACGTTTTCATTGGCAACATTGCAAAGCCTAGGCTGAATTACCTGCCTCCAGTCTCAGCTAGGGACATGGTTTTTTAAACCAGGAAGCCCTGTGCTCCAAGCACACTGCAGCTTTGAAAGGCATCCCAAGGGGAGTACAAAAGTGCAACAACATGGCAGCTTTCACAGCTTTTTCCTTGGCACAATCCCTATACCTAGGCTGATTTATCTGCCTAGGGTTTGGGTCAGGGTTCAGCCTAGGGCTAGGATCTTTTAACACAGGAAGCCCTGAGTTCCAGGCTTACTGCAGCTACCAAAGGCATCCCAAAGGGAGTGCAGAAGTGCCACAACATGGCTGTCTCCACAGCTTCTTCCTTGGCATAATTCCTAAAACCAGGCTGATTTAAATGACCAGTGTTAGGGTTAGGGTTAGGTTTACGCCTAAGTGTAGAGCTTTTTAAGCCAGCAAGCTCTGAGCTCCAGGCACTTGGCAGCTGCGAAAGGCATCCCAAGGGGAGCGCAAAAGTGCCACAACATGGCTGTCTCCACAGCTTTTTCCTTGGCATAATTCCTAAACCCAGGCTGATTTAAATGACCAGTGTAAGGGTTAGGGTTAGGGTCACGCCTAGGTGTAGAGCTTTTTAAACCAGCAAGCTCTGAGCTCCAGGCACACAGCAGCTGCGAAAGGCATCCAGAAGGGAGCACAAAAGTGCCAGAAAATGGCTGCCTCCACACGTTTTCTTTGGCACCATTTCTAAGCGTAGGCTGAATTACCTGCCTACAGTCTAAGCTAGGGACATGGTTTTTTAAACCAGGAAGACCTGAGCTCCAGGCTTACTGCAGCTGCCAAAGGCATCCCAAAGGGAGCGCAAAAGTGCCACAACATGGCTGCCTCCAGCGCTTTTTCCTTGGGACCATCATGGACTCTAGGCTGATTTACTTGCCTCCTGTTGCACGCCAAGGGAGAGGGTTTTTAAATCAGTAAACCCTGAGCTCCAGACCCAGTGCAGCTGCGAAAGGCTTCCCAAGGGCAGCCAAAAATTTCCTCAACATGCTCCCTCCAGCGCTTTTTTCCTTGGGAACATCCCTATACCTAGGCTGACTTACCTGCCTAGGTTTAGGGTTAGGGTTCAGCCTAGGGATAGGATTTTTTCAAACAGGAAGCCCTGAGTTCCAGGGGCACTGCAGCTGCCAAAGGCATGCCAAGGGGAAAGCAAATGTGCCACAACTTGGCTGTGTCCAGAGCTTTTTCCTTGGGACCATCCCAAAACGAAAGCTGATTTAGAAGCCTCCAGTTAGGGCTAAAGTTGTGGTTTTTTAAACCAGGAAGGCCTGTGCTCCAAGCACACTGCAGCTGTGAAAGGCATCCCAAGGGGAGCGCAAAAGTGCCACAACATGGCTGTCGCCACAGCTTTTTCCTTGGCATAATTTCTAAACCCAGGCTGATTTAAATGACCAGGGTTAGGGTTAGGGTTATGCCTAGGTGCAGAGATTTTTAAACCAGCAAGCTCTGAGCTCCAGGCACACGGCGGCTGCGAAAGGCATCCAGAGGGGAGCACAAAAGTGCCAGAAAATGCCTGCCTCCACACGTTTTCATTGGCAACATTGCAAAGCCTAGGCTGAATTACCTGCCTCCAGTCTCAGCTAGGGACATGGTTTTTTAAACCAGGAAGCCCTGTGCTCCAAGCACACTGCAGCTTTGAAAGGCATCCCAAGGGGAGTACAAAAGTGCAACAACATGGCAGCTTTCACAGCTTTTTCCTTGGCACAATCCCTATACCTAGGCTGATTTATCTGCCTAGGGTTTGGGTCAGGGTTCAGCCTAGGGCTAGGATCTTTTAACACAGGAAGCCCTGAGTTCCAGGCTTACTGCAGCTACCAAAGGCATCCCAAAGGGAGTGCAGAAGTGCCACAACATGGCTGTCTCCACAGCTTTTTCCTTGGCATAATTCCTAAACCCAGGCTGATTTAATTGACCAGTGTTAGGGTTAGGGTTAGGTTTACGCCTAAGTGTAGAGCTTTTTAAGCCAGCAAGCTCTGAGCTCCAGGCACTTGGCAGCTGCGAAAGGCATCCCAAGGGGAGCGCAAAAGTGCCACAACATGGCTGTCTCCACAGCTTTTTCCTTGGCATAATTCCTAAACCCAGGCTGATTTAAATGACCAGTGTAAGGGTTAGGGTTAGGGTCACGCCTAGGTGTAGAGCTTTTTAAACCAGCAAGCTCTGAGCTCCAGGCACACAGCAGCTGCGAAAGGCATCCAGAAGGGAGCACAAAAGTGCCAGAAAATGGCTGCCTCCACACGTTTTCTTTGGCACCATTTCTAAGCGTAGGCTGAATTACCTGCCTACAGTCTAAGCTAGGGACATGGTTTTTTAAACCAGGAAGACCTGAGCTCCAGGCTTACTGCAGCTGCCAAAGGCATCCCAAAGGGAGCGCAAAAGTGCCACAACATGGCTGCCTCCAGCGCTTTTTCCTTGGGACCATCATGGACTCTAGGCTGATTTACTTGCCTCCAGTTGCACGCCAAGGGAGAGGGTTTTTAAATCAGTAAACCCTGAGCTCCAGACCCAGTGCAGCTGCGAAAGGCTTCCCAAGGGCAGCCAAAAATTTCCTCAACATGCTCCCTCCAGCGCTTTTTTCCTTGGGAACATCCCTATACCTAGGCTGACTTACCTGCCTAGGTTTAGGGTTAGGGTTCAGCCTAGGGATAGGATTTTTTCAAACAGGAAGCCCTGAGTTCCAGGGGCACTGCAGCTGCCAAAGGCATGCCAAGGGGAAAGCCAATGTGCCACAACTTGGCTGTGTCCAGAGCTTTTTCCTTGGGACCATCCCAAAACGAAAGCTGATTTAGAAGCCTCCAGTTAGGGCTAAAGTTGTGGTTTTTTAAACCAGGAAGCCCTGTGCTCCAAGCACACTGCAGCTGTGAAAGGCATCCCAAGGGGAGCGCAAAAGTGCCACAACATGGCTGTCGCCACAGCTTTTTCCTTGGCATAATTCCTAAACCCAGGCTGATTTAAATGACCAGGGTTAGGGTTAGGGTTATGCCTAGGTGCAGAGATTTTTAAACCAGCAAGCTCTGAGCTCCAGGCACACGGCGGCTGCGAAAGGCATCCAGAGGGGAGCACAAAAGTGCCAGAAAATGCCTGCCTCCACACGTTTTCATTGGCAACATTGCAAAGCCTAGGCTGAATTACCTGCCTCCAGTCTCAGCTAGGGACATGGTTTTTTAAACCAGGAAGCCCTGTGCTCCAAGCACACTGCAGCTTTGAAAGGCATCCCAAGGGGAGTACAAAAGTGCAACAACATGGCAGCTTTCACAGCTTTTTCCTTGGCACAATCCCTATACCTAGGCTGATTTATCTGCCTAGGGTTTGGGTCAGGGTTCAGCCTAGGGCTAGGATCTTTTAACACAGGAAGCCCTGAGTTCCAGGCTTACTGCAGCTACCAAAGGCATCCCAAAGGGAGTGCAGAAGTGCCACAACATGGCTGTCTCCACAGCTTTTTCCTTGGCATAATTCCTAAACCCAGGCTGATTTAATTGACCAGTGTTAGGGTTAGGGTTAGGTTTACGCCTAAGTGTAGAGCTTTTTAAGCCAGCAAGCTCTGAGCTCCAGGCACTTGGCAGCTGCGAAAGGCATCCCAAGGGGAGCGCAAAAGTGCCACAACATGGCTGTCTCCACAGCTTTTTCCTTGGCATAATTCCTAAACCCAGGCTGATTTAAATGACCAGTGTAAGGGTTAGGGTTAGGGTCACGCCTAGGTGTAGAGCTTTTTAAACCAGCAAGCTCTGAGCTCCAGGCACACAGCAGCTGCGAAAGGCATCCAGAAGGGAGCACAAAAGTGCCAGAAAATGGCTGCCTCCACACGTTTTCTTTGGCACCATTTCTAAGCGTAGGCTGAATTACCTGCCTACAGTCTAAGCTAGGGACATGGTTTTTTAAACCAGGAAGACCTGAGCTCCAGGCTTACTGCAGCTGCCAAAGGCATCCCAAAGGGAGCGCAAAAGTGCCACAACATGGCTGCCTCCAGCGCTTTTTCCTTGCGACCATCATGGACTCTAGGCTGATTTACTTGCCTCCAGTTGCACGCCAAGGGAGAGGGTTTTTAAATCAGTAAACCCTGAGCTCCAGACCCAGTGCAGCTGCGAAAGGCTTCCCAAGGGCAGCCAAAAATTTCCTCAACATGCTCCCTCCAGCGCTTTTTTCCTTGGGAACATCCCTATACCTAGGCTGACTTACCTGCCTAGGTTTAGGGTTAGGGTTCAGCCTAGGGATAGGATTTTTTAAAAGAGGAAGCCCTGAGTTCCAGGGGCACTGCAGCTGCCAAAGGCATGCCAAGGGGAAAGCAAATGTGCCACAACTTGGCTGTGTCCAGAGCTTTTTCCTTGGGACCATCCCAAAACGAAAGCTGATTTAGAAGCCTCCAGTTAGGGCTAAAGTTGTGGTTTTTTAAACCAGGAAGCCCTGTGCTCCAAGCACACTGCAGCTGTGAAAGGCATCCCAAGGGGAGCGCAAAAGTGCCACAACATGGCTGTCGCCACAGCTTTTTCCTTGGCATAATTCCTAAACCCAGGCTGATTTAAATGACCAGGGTTAGGGTTAGGGTTATGCCTAGGTGCAGAGATTTTTAAACCAGCAAACTCTGAGCTCCAGGCACACGGCGGCTGCGAAAGGCATCCAGAGGGGAGCACAAAAGTGCCAGAAAATGCCTGCCTCCACACGTTTTCATTGGCAACATTGCAAAGCCTAGGCTGAATTACCTGCCTCCAGTCTCAGCTAGGGACATGGTTTTTTAAACCAGGAAGCCCTGTGCTCCAAGCACACTGCAGCTTTGAAAGGCATCCCAAGGGGAGTACAAAAGTGCAACAACATGGCAGCTTTCACAGCTTTTTCCTTGGCACAATCCCTATACCTAGGCTGATTTATCTGCCTAGGGTTTGGGTCAGGGTTCAGCCTAGGGCTAGGATCTTTTAACACAGGAAGCCCTGAGTTCCAGGCTTACTGCAGCTACCAAAGGCATCCCAAAGGGAGTGCAGAAGTGCCACAACATGGCTGTCTCCACAGCTTTTTCCTTGGCATAATTCCTAAACCCAGGCTGATTTAATTGACCAGTGTTAGGGTTAGGGTTAGGTTTACGCCTAAGTGTAGAGCTTTTTAAGCCAGCAAGCTCTGAGCTCCAGGCACTTGGCAGCTGCGAAAGGCATCCCAAGGGGAGCGCAAAAGTGCCACAACATGGCTGTCTCCACAGCTTTTTCCTTGGCATAATTCCTAAACCCAGGCTGATTTAAATGACCAGTGTAAGGGTTAGGGTTAGGGTCACGCCTAGGTGTAGAGCTTTTTAAACCAGCAAGCTCTGAGCTCCAGGCACACAGCAGCTGCGAAAGGCATCCAGAAGGGAGCACAAAAGTGCCAGAAAATGGCTGCCTCCACACGTTTTCTTTGGCACCATTTCTAAGCGTCGGCTGAATTACCTGCCTACAGTCTAAGCTAGGGACATGGTTTTTTAAACCAGGAAGACCTGAGCTCCAGGCTTACTGCAGCTGCCAAAGGCATCCCAAAGGGAGCGCAAAAGTGCCACAACATGGCTGCCTCCAGCGCTTTTTCCTTGCGACCATCATGGACTCTAGGCTGATTTACTTGCCTCCAGTTGCACGCCAAGGGAGAGGGTTTTTAAATCAGTAAACCCTGAGCTCCAGACCCAGTGCAGCTGCGAAAGGCTTCCCAAGGGCAGCCAAAAATTTCCTCAACATGCTCCCTCCAGCGCTTTTTTCCTTGGGAACATCCCTATACCTAGGCTGACTTACCTGCCTAGGTTTAGGGTTAGGGTTCAGCCTAGGGATAGGATTTTTTCAAACAGGAAGCCCTGAGTTCCAGGGGCACTGCAGCTGCCAAAGGCATGCCAAGGGGAAAGCCAATGTGCCACAACTTGGCTGTGTCCAGAGCTTTTTCCTTGGGACCATCCCAAAACGAAAGCTGATTTAGAAGCCTCCAGTTAGGGCTAAAGTTGTGGTTTTTTAAACCAGGAAGCCCTGTGCTCCAAGCACACTGCAGCTGTGAAAGGCATCCCAAGGGGAGCGCAAAAGTGCCACAACATGGCTGTCGCCACAGCTTTTTCCTTGGCATAATTCCTAAACCCAGGCTGATTTAAATGACCAGGGTTAGGGTTAGGGTTATGCCTAGGTGCAGAGATTTTTAAACCAGCAAGCTCTGAGCTCCAGGCACACGGCGGCTGCGAAAGGCATCCAGAGGGGAGCACAAAAGTGCCAGAAAATGCCTGCCTCCACACGTTTTCATTGGCAACATTGCAAAGCCTAGGCTGAATTACCTGCCTCCAGTCTCAGCTAGGGACATGGTTTTTTAAACCAGGAAGCCCTGTGCTCCAAGCACACTGCAGCTTTGAAAGGCATCCCAAGGGGAGTACAAAAGTGCAACAACATGGCAGCTTTCACAGCTTTTTCCTTGGCACAATCCCTATACCTAGGCTGATTTATCTGCCTAGGGTTTGGGTCAGGGTTCAGCCTAGGGCTAGGATCTTTTAACACAGGAAGCCCTGAGTTCCAGGCTTACTGCAGCTACCAAAGGCATCCCAAAGGGAGTGCAGAAGTGCCACAACATGGCTGTCTCCACAGCTTTTTCCTTGGCATAATTCCTAAACCCAGGCTGATTTAATTGATCAGTGTTAGGGTTAGGGTTAGGTTTACGCCTAAGTGTAGAGCTTTTTAAGCCAGCAAGCTCTGAGCTCCAGGCACTTGGCAGCTGCGAAAGGCATCCCAAGGGGAGCGCAAAAGTGCCACAACATGGCTGTCTCCACAGCTTTTTCCTTGGCATAATTCCTAATCCCAGGCTGATTTAAATGACCAGTGTAAGGGTTAGGGTTAGGTTTACGCCTAGGTGTAGAGCTTTTTAAACCAGCAAGCTCTGAGCTCCAGGCACACAGCAGCTGCGAAAGGCATCCAGAAGGGAGCACAAAAGTGCCAGAAAATGGCTGCCTCCACACGTTTTCTTTGGCACCATTTCTAAGCGTAGGCTGAATTACCTGCCTACAGTCTAAGCTAGGGACATGGTTTTTTAAACCAGGAAGACCTGAGCTCCAGGCTTACTGCAGCTGCCAAAGGCATCCCAAAGGGAGCGCAAAAGTGCCACAACATGGCTGCCTCCAGCGCTTTTTCCTTGCGACCATCATGGACTCTAGGCTGATTTACTTGCCTCCAGTTGCACGCCAAGGGAGAGGGTTTTTAAATCAGTAAACCCTGAGCTCCAGACCCAGTGCAGCTGCGAAAGGCTTCCCAAGGGCAGCCAAAAATTTCCTCAACATGCTCCCTCCAGCGCTTTTTTCCTTGGGAACATCCCTATACCTAGGCTGACTTACCTGCCTAGGTTTAGGGTTAGGGTTCAGCCTAGGGATAGGATTTTTTCAAACAGGAAGCCCTGAGTTCCAGGGGCACTGCAGCTGCCAAAGGCATGCCAAGGGGAAAGCCAATGTGCCACAACTTGGCTGTGTCCAGAGCTTTTTCCTTGGGACCATCCCAAAACGAAAGCTGATTTAGAAGCCTCCAGTTAGGGCTAAAGTTGTGGTTTTTTAAACCAGGAAGCCCTGTGCTCCAAGCACACTGCAGCTGTGAAAGGCATCCCAAGGGGAGCGCAAAAGTG
Source organism: Ammospiza nelsoni (assembly GCF_027579445.1). NCBI lineage: Eukaryota > Metazoa > Chordata > Aves > Passeriformes > Passerellidae > Ammospiza > Ammospiza nelsoni. Next base: position 538,382 of record NW_026683207.1, on the reverse strand, counting down.
CCACAACATGGCTGTCGCCACAGCTTTTTCCTTGGCATAATTCCTAAACCCAGGCTGATTTAAATGTCCAGGGTTAGGGTTAGGGTTATGCCTAGGTGCAGAGATTTTTAAACCAGCAAGCTCTGAGCTCCAGGCACACGGCAGCTGCGAAAGGCATCCAGAGGGGAGCACAAAAGTGCCAGAAAATGCCTGCCTCCACACGTTTTCATTGGCAACATTGCAAAGCCTAGGCTGAATTACCTGCCTCCAGTCTCAGCTAGGGACATGGTTTTTTAAACCAGGAAGCCCTGTGCTCCAAGCACACTGCAGCTTTGAAAGGCATCCCAAGGGGAGTACAAAAGTGCAACAACATGGCAGCTTTCACAGCTTTTTCCTTGGCACAATCCCTATACCTAGGCTGATTTATCTGCCTAGGGTTTGGGTCAGGGTTCAGCCTAGGGCTAGGATCTTTTAACACAGGAAGCCCTGAGTTCCAGGCTTACTGCAGCTACCAAAGGCATCCCAAAGGGAGTGCAGAAGTGCAACAACATGGCTGTCTCCACAGCTTTTTCCTTGGCATAATTCCTAAACCCAGGCTGATTTAATTGACCAGTGTTAGGGTTAGGGTTAGGTTTACGCCTAAGTGTAGAGCTTTTTAAGCCAGCAAGCTCTGAGCTCCAGGCACTTGGCAGCTGCGAAAGGCATCCCAAGGGGAGCGCAAAAGTGCCACAACATGGCTGTCTCCACAGCTTTTTCCTTGGCATAATTCCTAAACCCAGGCTGATTTAAATGACCAGTGTAAGGGTTAGGGTTAGGGTCACGCCTAGGTGTAGAGCTTTTTAAACCAGCAAGCTCTGAGCTCCAGGCACACAGCAGCTGCGAAAGGCATCCAGAAGGGAGCACAAAAGTGCCAGAAAATGGCTGCCTCCACACGTTTTCTTTGGCACCATTTCTAAGCGTAGGCTGAATTACCTGCCTACAGTCTAAGCTAGGGACATGGTTTTTTAAACCAGGAAGACCTGAGCTCCAGGCTTACTGCAGCTGCCAAAGGCATCCCAAAGGGAGCGCAAAAGTGCCACAACATGGCTGCCTCCAGCGCTTTTTCCTTGCGACCATCATGGACTCTAGGCTGATTTACTTGCCTCCAGTTGCACGCCAAGGGAGAGGGTTTTTAAATCAGTAAACCCTGAGCTCCAGACCCAGTGCAGCTGCGAAAGGCTTCCCAAGGGCAGCCAAAAATTTCCTCAACATGCTCCCTCCAGCGCTTTTTTCCTTGGGAACATCCCTATACCTAGGCTGACTTACCTGCCTAGGTTTAGGGTTAGGGTTCAGCCTAGGGATAGGATTTTTTAAAAGAGGAAGCCCTGAGTTCCAGGGGCACTGCAGCTGCCAAAGGCATGCCAAGGGGAAAGCAAATGTGCCACAACTTGGCTGTGTCCAGAGCTTTTTCCTTGGGACCATCCCAAAACGAAAGCTGATTTAGAAGCCTCCAGTTAGGGCTAAAGTTGTGGTTTTTTAAACCAGGAAGGCCTGTGCTCCAAGCACACTGCAGCTGTGAAAGGCATCCCAAGGGGAGCGCAAAAGTGCCACAACATGGCTGTCGCCACAGCTTTTTCCTTGGCATAATTCCTAAACCCAGGCTGATTTAAATGACCAGGGTTAGGGTTAGGGTTATGCCTAGGTGCAGAGATTTTTAAACCAGCAAGCTCTGAGCTCCAGGCACACGGCGGCTGCGAAAGGCATCCAGAGGGGAGCACAAAAGTGCCAGAAAATGCCTGCCTCCACACGTTTTCATTGGCAACATTGCAAAGCCTAGGCTGAATTACCTGCCTCCAGTCTCAGCTAGGGACATGGTTTTTTAAACCAGGAAGCCCTGTGCTCCAAGCACACTGCAGCTTTGAAAGGCATCCCAAGGGGAGTACAAAAGTGCAACAACATGGCAGCTTTCACAGCTTTTTCCTTGGCACAATCCCTATACCTAGGCTGATTTATCTGCCTAGGGTTTGGGTCAGGGTTCAGCCTAGGGCTAGGATCTTTTAACACAGGAAGCCCTGAGTTCCAGGCTTACTGCAGCTACCAAAGGCATCCCAAAGGGAGTGCAGAAGTGCCACAACATGGCTGTCTCCACAGCTTTTTCCTTGGCATAATTCCTAAACCCAGGCTGATTTAATTGACCAGTGTTAGGGTTAGGGTTAGGTTTACGCCTAAGTGTAGAGCTTTTTAAGCCAGCAAGCTCTGAGCTCCAGGCACTTGGCAGCTGCGAAAGGCATCCCAAGGGGAGCGCAAAAGTGCCACAACATGGCTGTCTCCACAGCTTTTTCCTTGGCATAATTCCTAAACCCAGGCTGATTTAAATGACCAGTGTAAGGGTTAGGGTTAGGGTCACGCCTAGGTGTAGAGCTTTTTAAACCAGCAAGCTCTGAGCTCCAGGCACACAGCAGCTGCGAAAGGCATCCAGAAGGGAGCACAAAAGTGCCAGAAAATGGCTGCCTCCACACGTTTTCTTTGGCACCATTTCTAAGCGTAGGCTGAATTACCTGCCTACAGTCTAAGCTGGGACATGGTTTTTTAAACCAGGAAGACCTGAGCTCCAGGCTTACTGCAGCTGCCAAAGGCATCCCAAAGGGAGCACAAAAGTGCCACAACATGGCTGCCTCCAGCGCTTTTTCCTTGGGACCATCATGGACTCTAGGCTGATTTACTTGCCTCCAGTTGCACGCCAAGGGAGAGGGTTTTTAAATCAGTAAACCCTGAGCTCCAGACCCAGTGCAGCTGCGAAAGGCTTCCCAAGGGCAGCCAAAAATTGCCTCAACATGCTCCCTCCAGCGCTTTTTTCCTTGGGAACATCCCTATACCTAAGCTGATTTATCTGCCTATGGTTAGGGTTGGGGTTCAGCCTAGGGATAGGATTTTTTCAAACAGGAAGCCCTGAGTTCCAGGGGCACTGCAGCTGCCAAAGGCATCCCAAAGGGAGTGCAGAAGTGCCACAACATGGCTGCTTTCACAGCTTTTTCCTTAGGAAGGACCCTTACACCTGGCTGATCTACCTTCCTAGGGTTACTGTTAGGCTTAGGCCCAGGACTTTTAAAATCAGGAAGCCCTGTGCTCCAAGCACACTGCAGCTGTGAAAGGCATCCCAAGGGGAGCGCAAAAGTGCCACAACATGGCTGTCTCCACAGCTTTTTCCTTGGCATAATTCCTAAACCCAGGCTGATTTAAATGACCAGGGTTAGGGTTAGGGTTAGGGTTACGCCTAGGTGTAGAGCTTTTTAAACCAGCAAGCTCTGAGCTCCAGGCACACAGCAGCTGCGAAAGGCATCCCAAGGGGAGCACAAAAGTGCAACAACATGGCAGCTTTCACAGCCTTTTCCTTGGCACCATTGCTATACCTAGGCTGTTTTATCTGCCTCGGGTTAGGGTCAGGGTTCAGCCTAGGGATAGGATTTTTTTAAGCAGGATGCCCTGAGTTCCAGATTTACTGCAGATGCCAAAGGCATCCCAAAGGGAGCGCAGAAGTGGCACGACATGGCAGCTTTCACAGCTTTTTCCTTGGCACCATTGCTATACCTAGGCTGATTTATCTCCCTCGGGTTAGGGTTAGGGTTCAGCTTAGGGCTAGTATTTTTTTAACCAGGAAGCCCTGAGTTCCAGGCTTACTGCAGCTGCAAAAGGCATCCCAAAGGGAGTGCAGAAGTGCCACAACATGGCTGCTTTCACAGCTTTTTCCTTAGGAAGAACCCTAATACCGGCTGATTTACCTTCCTAGGGTTACTGTTATGCTTCGGCCTAGGACTTTTAAACCAGGAAGCCCTGTGCTCCAGACACACTGCATCTGTGAAAGGCATCCCAAGGGGAGCACAAAAGTGACACAACTTGGCTGCCTCCGCTTCTATTTCCATGACACCATCCCGAACCATAGGCTGATTTTCCTTCCTAGGGTTGAGGTTTGAGTTACGCCTAGGGTTAGTGTCCTTTTAACCAGAAAGCCCTGAGTTCCTAGAACACAGCAGCGACGAAGAACTAGCCAAGAAGAGGGCAAAAGTACCACAACATGCCTGCCTCCACAGCTTTTTCCTTGGGGACATCCCTAATTCCTGGCTGCTTTGCCTTTCTCGTCTTAGGGTTGACGTTAGGCCTAGGGCTAGGATTTTTAAAATCAGGAAGCCCAGACCTCCAGGCACACTGGAGCTGTGAAAGGCATCCAAAAGGGAGTGCAAAAGTGCCACAACATGGCTGCTTTCACGGCTTTTTCCTTGGCAAGAAGCCTAACACCAGGCTGATTTACCTTCCCAGGGTTAGTGTGAGGCTTAGGCCTGGGATTTTTAAAACTAGGAAGCCCTTAGCTCCAGGCACAATGCAGCTGTTAAAGGCATCCCAAGAGGGCTGCAAAAGTGACACAACTTGGCTGCCTCTGCTGCTATTCTCATGAGTCCATACCAAACCATAGGCTGATTTTCCTTCCTAGGGTTGGGGTTAGAGTTAGGCCTAGGGTCAGGGCTTTTTTAACCAGAAAGCCCTGAGTTCCAAAAACACAGCAGCTGCGAAGGACTACCCAAGAGGAGCACAAAAGTGCCACAACATGGCTGCCTCCAGCGCTTTTTCCTTGGGACCATCATGGACCCTAGGCTGATTTACTTGCCTCCAGTTGCAGCTATGGTCACGCCAAGGGAGAGGGTTTTTAAATCAGTAAACCCTGAGCTCCAGACCCAGTGCAGCTGCCAAAGGCTTCCCAAGGGCAGCCAAAAATTGCCTCAATATGCTCCCTCCAGCGCTTTTTTCCTTGGGAACATCCCTATACCTAGGCTGATTTATCTGCCTAGGTTTAGGGTTAGGGTTCAGCCTAGGAATAGGATTTTTTCAAACAGGAGGCCCTGAGTTCCAGGGGCACTACAGCTGCCAAAGGAATCCCAAGGGGAAAGCAAATGTGCTACAACTTGGCTGTGTCCAGAGCTTTTTTCTTGGGACCATCCTGAAACGAAAGCTGATTTAGAAGCCTCCAGTTAGGGCTAAAGTTGTGGTTTTTTAAACCAGGAAGGCCTGTGCTCCAAGCACACTGCAGCTGTGAAAGGCATCCCAAGGGGAGCGCAAAAGTGCCACAACATGGCTGTCTCCACAGCTTTTTCCTTGGCATAATTCCTAAACCCAGGCTGATTTAAAAGACCAGTGTTAGGTTTAGGGTTAGGGTTACGCTTAGGTGTAGACCTTTTTAAACCAGCAAGCTCTGAGCTCCAGGCACACGGCAGCTGCGAAAGGCATCCAGAAGGGAGCACAAAAATGCCAGAAAATGGCTGCCTCCACACGTTTTCTTTGTCACCATTGCTAAGCCTAGGCTGAATTACCTGCCTACAGTCTCAGCTAGGGACATGGGTTTTTAAACCAGGAAGCCCTGAGCTCCAGGCACACGGCAGCTGCCAAAGGCATCCCAAAGGGAGCGCAGAAGTGCCACGACATGGCTGCTTTCACAGCTTTTTCCTTAGGAAGGACCCTTACACCTGGCTGATTTACCTTCCTAGGGTTACTGTTAGGCTTAGGCCTAGGACTTTTAAAATCAGGAAGCCCTGTGCTCCAAGCACACTACAGCTGTTAAAGGGATCCCAAGGGGAGCGCAAAAGTGCCACAACATGGCTGTCTCAACAGCTTTTTCCTTGGCATAATTCCTAAACCTAGGCTAATTTAAATGACCAGTGTTAGGGTTAGGGTTAGGGTTACGCCTAAGTGTAGAGCTTTTTAAGCCAGCAAGCTCTGAGCTCCAGGCACTTGGCAGCTGCGAAAGGCATCCCAAGGGGAGCGCAAAAGTGCCACAACATGGCTGTCTCCACAGCTTTTTCCTTGGCATAATTCCTAAACCCAGGCTGATTTAAATGACCAGTGTAAGGGTTAGGGTTACGGTCACGCCTAGGTGTAGAGCTTTTTAAACCAGCAAGCTCTGAGCTCCAGGCACACAGCAGCTGCGAAAGGCATCCAGAAGGGAGCACAAAAGTGCCAGAAAATGGCTGCCTCCACACGTTTTCTTTGGCACCATTTCTAAGCGTAGGCTGTATTACCTGCCTACAGTCTAAGCTAGGGACATGGTTTTTTAAACCAGGAAGACCTGAGCTCCAGGCTTACTGCAGCTGCCAAAGGCATCCCAAAGGGAGCGCAAAAGTGCCACAACATGGCTGCCTCCAGCGCTTTTTCCTTGGGACCATCATGGACTCTAGGCTGATTTACTTGCCTCCAGTTGCAGCTATGGTCACGCCAAGGGAGAGGGTTTTTAAATCAGTAAACCCTGAGCTCCAGACCCAGTGCAGCTGCGAAAGGCTTCCCAAGGGCAGCCAAAAATTGCCTCAACATGCTCCCTCCAGCGCTTTTTTCCTTGGGAACATCCCTATACCTAAGCTGATTTATCTGCCTAGGGTTAGGGTTAGGGTTCAGCCTAGGGATAGGATTTTTTCAAACAGGAAGCCCTGAGTTCCAGGGGCACTGCAGCTGCCAAAGGCATCCCAAAGGGAGCGCAGAAGTGCCACGACATGGCTGCTCTCACAGCTTTTTCCTTAGGAAGGACCCTTACACCTGGCTGATTTCCCTTCCTAGGGTTACTGTTAGGCTTAGGCCTAGGACTTTTAAAATCAGGAAGCCCTGTGCTCCAAGCACGCTGCAGCTGTTAAAGGCATCCCAAGGGGAGCGCAAAAGTGCCACAACATGGCTGTCTCCACAGCTTTTTCCTTGGCATAATTCCTAAACCCAGGCTGATTTAAATGACCAGTGTTAGGGTTAGGGTTAGGGTTACGCCTAGGTGTAGAGCTTTTTAAACCAGCAAGCTCTGAGCTCCAGGCACACGGCAGCTGCGAAAGGCATCCAGAGGGGAGCACAAAAGTGCAACAACATGGCAGCTTTCACAGCTTTTTCCTTGGCACCATTGCTATACCTAGGCTGTTTTATCTGCCTTGGGTTAGGGTCAGGGTTCAGCCTAGGGATAGGATTTTTTTAAGCAGGATGCCCTGAGTTCCAGATTTACTGCAGCTGCCAAAGGCATCCCAAAGGGAGCGCAGAAGTGCCACGACATGGCTGCTTTCACAGCTTCTTCCTTAGGAAGGACCTTTACACCTGGCTGATTTACCTTCCTAGGGTTATTGTCAGGCTTAGGCCTAGGACTATTAAAATCAGGAAGCCCTGTGCTCCAAGCACACTGCAGCTGTTAAAGGCATCCCAAGGGGAGCGCAAAAGTGCCACAACATGGCTGTCTCCACAGCTTTTTCCTTGGCATAATTCCTAAACCCAGGCTGATTTAAATGACCAGTGTTAGGGTTAGGGTTAGGGTCACGCCTAGGTGTAGAGCTTTTTAAACCAGCAAGCTCTGAGCTCCAGGAACACGGCAGCTGCGAAAGGCATCCAGAAGGGAGCACAAAAGTGCCAGAAAATGGCTGCCTCCACACGTTTTCTTTGGCACCATTGCTAAGCGTAGGCTGAATTACCTGCCTCCAGTCTCAGCTAGGGACATGGTTTTTTAAACCAGGAAGCCCTGAGCTCCAGGCACACGGCAGCTGCCAAAGGCATCCCAAAGGGAGCGCAGAAGTGCCACGACATGGCTGCTTTCACAGCTTTTTCCTTAGGAAGAACCCTAATACCGGCTGATTTACCTTCCTAGGGTTACTGTTAGGCTTAGGCCTAGGACTTTTAAACCAGGAAGCCCTGTGCTCCAGGCACACTGCAGCTGTTCAAGGCATCCCAAGGGGAGCACAAAAGTGGCACAACATGGCTGCCTCCGCTGCTATTTCCATGAGACCATCCCGAACCATAGGCTGATTTTCCTTCCTAGGGTTGAGGTTTGAGTTACGCCTAGGGTTAGTGTCCTTTTAACCAGAAAGCCCTGAGTTCCAAGAACACAGCAGCTGCGAAGGACTAGCCAAGAAGAGCGCAAAAGTACCACAACATGCCTGCCTCCACAGCTTTTTCCTTGGGGACATCCCTAATTCCTGGCTGCTTTGCCTTTCTCGTCTTAGGGTTGGCGTTAGGCCTAGGGCTAGGATTTTTAAAATCAGGAAGCCCTGAGCTCCAGGCACACTGGAGCTGTGAAAGGCATCCAAAAGGGAGTGCAAAAGTGCCACAACATGGCTGCTTTCACGGCTTTTTCCTTGGCAAGAAGCCTAACACCAGGCTGATTTACCTTCCCAGGGTTAGTGTGAGGCTTAGGCCTAGGGCTAGGATTTTTAAAACTAGGAAGCCCTTAGCTCCAGGCACACTGCAGCTGTTATAGACATCCCAAGAGGGCTGCAAAAGTGACACAACTTGGCTGCCTCTGCTGCTATTCTCATGAGTCCATCCTGAACCATATGCTGATTTTCCTTCCTAGGGTTAGGGTTAGAGTTAGGCCTGGGGTCAGGGCTTTTTTAACCAGAAAGCCCTGAGTTCCAAAAACACAGCAGCTGCGAAGGACTACCCAAGAGGAGCACAGAAGTGCCACAACATGGCTGCCTCCAGCGCTTTTTCCTTGGGACCATCATGGACCCTAGGCTGATTTACTTGCCTCCAGTTGCAGCTATGGTCACGCCAAGGGAGAGGGTTTTTAAATCAGTAAACCCTGAGCTCCAGACCCAGTGCAGGTGCAAAAGGCTTCCAAAGGGCAGCCAAAAATTGCCTCAACATGCTCCCTCCAGCGCTTTTTTCCTTGGGAACATCCCTATACCTAAGCTGATTTATCTGCCTAGGGTGAAGTTAAGGGTTCAGCATAGGGCTAGGATTTTTTTAACCAGGAAGCCCTGAGTTCCAGGGGCACTGCAGCTGCCAAAGGCATCCCAAAGGGAGCGCAGAAGTGCCACGACATGGCTGCTTTCACAGCTTTTTCCTTAGGAAGGACCCTTACACCTGGCTGATTTACCTTCCTAGGGTTACTGTTAGGCTTAGGCCTAGGACTTTTAAAATCAGGAAGCCCTGTGCTCCAAGCACACTGCAGCTGTTAAAGGCATCCCAAGGGGAGCGCAAAAGTGCCACAACATGGCTGTCTCAACAGCTTTTTCCTTGGCATAATTCCTAAACACAGGCTGATTTAAATGACCAGTGTAAGGGTTAGGGTTAGGGTTACGCCTAAGTGTAGAGCTTGTTAAGCCAGCAAGCTCTGAGCTCCAGACACATGGCAGCTGCGAAAGGCATCCAGAGGGGAGCACAAAACTGCCAGAAAATGGCTGCCTCCACACGTTTTCTTTGGCACCATTGCTAAGCCTAGGCTGAATTACCTGCCTACAGTCTCAGCTAGGGACATGGTTTTTTAAACCAGGTAGCCCTGAGCTCCAGGCACACGGCGGCTGCGAAAGGCATCCAGAGGGGAGCACAAAAGTGCCACGACATGGCTGCTTTCACAGCTTTTTCCTTGGCAGCATCCCTATACCTAGGCTGATTTATCTGCCTAGGGTTAGGGTTAGGGTTCAGCCTAGGGCTAGGATTTTTTTAACCAGGAAGCCCTGAGTTCCAGCGGCACTGCAGCTGCCAAAGGCATGCCAAGGGGAAAGCAAATGTGCCACAATTTGGCTGTGTCCAGAGCTTTTTCCTTTGGACCATCCTGAAACGAAGGCTGATTTAGAAGCCTCCAGTTAGGGCTAAAGTCGTGGTTTTTTAAACCAGGAAGCCCTGTGCTCCAAGCACACTGCAGATGTGAAAGGCATCCCAAGGGGAGCGCAAAAGTGCCACAACATGGCTGTCTCCACAGCTTTTTCCTTGGCATAATTCCTAAACCCAGGCTGATTTAAATGACCAGTGTTAGGGTTAGGGTTAGGGTCACGCCTAGGTGTAGAGCTTTTTAAACCAGCAAGCTCTGAGCTCCAGGCACACGGCAGCTGCGAAAGGCATCCAGAAGGGAGCACAAAAATGCCAGAAAATGGCTGCCTCCACACGTTTTCTTTGTCACCATTGCTAAGCCTAGGCTGAATTACCTGCCTACAGTCTCAGCTAGGGACATGGGTTTTTAAACCAGGAAGCCCTGAGCTCCAGGCACACGGCAGCTGCCAAAGGCATCCCAAAGGGAGCGCAGAAGTGCCACGACATGGCTGCTTTCACAGCTTTTTCCTTAGGAAGGACCCTTACACCTGGCTGATTTACCTTCCTAGGGTTACTGTTAGGCTTAGGCCTAGGACTTTTAAAATCAGGAAGCCCTGTGCTCCAAGCACACTACAGCTGTTAAAGGGATCCCAAGGGGAGCGCAAAAGTGCCACAACATGGCTGTCTCAACAGCTTTTTCCTTGGCATAATTCCTAAACCTAGGCTAATTTAAATGACCAGTGTTAGGGTTAGGGTTAGGGTTACGCCTAAGTGTAGAGCTTTTTAATCCAGCAAGCTCTGAGCTCCAGGCACTTGGCAGCTGCGAAAGGCATCCCAAGGGGAGCGCAAAAGTGCCACAACATGGCTGTCTCCACAGCTTTTTCCTTGGCATAATTCCTAAACCCAGGCTGATTTAAATGACCAGTGTAAGGGTTAGGGTTACGGTCACGCCTAGGTGTAGAGCTTTTTAAACCAGCAAGCTCTGAGCTCCAGGCACACAGCAGCTGCGAAAGGCATCCAGAAGGGAGCACAAAAGTGCCAGAAAATGGCTGCCTCCACACGTTTTCTTTGGCACCATTTCTAAGCGTAGGCTGAATTACCTGCCTACAGTCTAAGCTAGGGACATGGTTTTTTAAACCAGGAAGACCTGAGCTCCAGGCTTACTGCAGCTGCCAAAGGCATCCCAAAGGGAGCGCAAAAGTGCCACAACATGGCTGCCTCCAGCGCTTTTTCCTTGGGACCATCATGGACTCTAGGCTGATTTACTTGCCTCCAGTTGCAGCTATGGTCACGCCAAGGGAGAGGGTTTTTAAATCAGTAAACCCTGAGCTCCAGACCCAGTGCAGCTGCGAAAGGCTTCCCAAGGGCAGCCAAAAATTGCCTCAACATGCTCCCTCCAGCGCTTTTTTCCTTGGGAACATCCCTATACCTAAGCTGATTTATCTGCCTAGGGTTAGGGTTAGGGTTCAGCCTAGGGATAGGATTTTTTCAAACAGGAAGCCCTGAGTTCCAGGGGCACTGCAGCTGCCAAAGGCATCCCAAAGGGAGCGCAGAAGTGCCACGACATGGCTGCTCTCACAGCTTTTTCCTTAGGAAGGACCCTTACACCTGGCTGATTTCCCTTCCTAGGGTTACTGTTAGGCTTAGGCCTAGGACTTTTAAAATCAGGAAGCCCTGTGCTCCAAGCACGCTGCAGCTGTTAAAGGCATCCCAAGGGGAGCGCAAAAGTGCCACAACATGGCTGTCTCCACAGCTTTTTCCTTGGCATAATTCCTAAACCCAGGCTGATTTAAATGACCAGTGTTAGGGTTAGGGTTAGGGTTACGCCTAGGTGTAGAGCTTTTTAAACCAGCAAGCTCTGAGCTCCAGGCACACGGCAGCTGCGAAAGGCATCCAGAGGGGAGCACAAAAGTGCAACAACATGGCAGCTTTCACAGCTTTTTCCTTGGCACCATTGCTATACCTAGGCTGTTTTATCTGCCTTGGGTTAGGGTCAGGGTTCAGCCTAGGGATAGGATTTTTTTAAGCAGGATGCCCTGAGTTCCAGATTTACTGCAGCTGCCAAAGGCATCCCAAAGGGAGCGCAGAAGTGCCACGACATGGCTGCTTTCACAGCTTCTTCCTTAGGAAGGACCTTTACACCTGGCTGATTTACCTTCCTAGGGTTATTGTCAGGCTTAGGCCTAGGACTATTAAAATCAGGAAGCCCTGTGCTCCAAGCACACTGCAGCTGTTAAAGGCATCCCAAGGGGAGCGCAAAAGTGCCACAACATGGCTGTCTCCACAGCTTTTTCCTTGGCATAATTCCTAAACCCAGGCTGATTTAAATGACCAGTGTTAGGGTTAGGGTTAGGGTCACGCCTAGGTGTAGAGCTTTTTAAACCAGCAAGCTCTGAGCTCCAGGAACACGGCAGCTGCGAAAGGCATCCAGAAGGGAGCACAAAAGTGCCAGAAAATGGCTGCCTCCACACGTTTTCTTTGGCACCATTGCTAAGCGTAGGCTGAATTACCTGCCTCCAGTCTCAGCTAGGGACATGGTTTTTTAAACCAGGAAGCCCTGAGCTCCAGGCACACGGCAGCTGCCAAAGGCATCCCAAAGGGAGCGCAGAAGTGCCACGACATGGCTGCTTTCACAGCTTTTTCCTTAGGAAGAACCCTAATACCGGCTGATTTACCTTCCTAGGGTTGCTGTTAGGCTTAGGCCTAGGACTTTTAAACCAGGAAGCCCTGTGCTCCAGGCACACTGCAGCTGTTCAAGGCATCCCAAGGGGAGCACAAAAGTGGCACAACATGGCTGCCTCCGCTGCTATTTCCATGAGACCATCCCGAACCATAGGCTGATTTTCCTTCCTAGGGTTGAGGTTTGAGTTACGCCTAGGGTTAGTGTCCTTTTAACCAGAAAGCCCTGAGTTCCAAGAACACAGCAGCTGCGAAGGACTAGCCAAGAAGAGCGCAAAAGTACCACAACATGCCTGCCTCCACAGCTTTTTCCTTGGGGACATCCCTAATTCCTGGCTGCTTTGCCTTTCTCGTCTTAGGGTTGGCGTTAGGCCTAGGGCTAGGATTTTTAAAATCAGGAAGCCCTGAGCTCCAGGCACACTGGAGCTGTGAAAGGCATCCAAAAGGGAGTGCAAAAGTGCCACAACATGGCTGCTTTCACGGCTTTTTCCTTGGCAAGAAGCCTAACACCAGGCTGATTTACCTTCCCAGGGTTAGTGTGAGGCTTAGGCCTAGGGCTAGGATTTTTAAAACTAGGAAGCCCTTAGCTCCAGGCACACTGCAGGTGTTATAGAAATCCCAAGAGGGCTGCAAAAGAGACACAACTTGGCTGCCTCTGCTGCTATTCTCATGAGTCCATCCTGAACCATATGCTGATTTTCCTTCCTAGGGTTAGGGTTAGAGTTAGGCCTGGGGTCAGGGCTTTTTTAACCAGAAAGCCCTGAGTTCCAAAAACACAGCAGCTGCGAAGGACTACCCAAGAGGAGCACAAAAGTGCCACAACATGGCTGCCTCCAGCGCTTTTTCCTTGGGACCATCATGGACTCTAGGCTGATTTACTTGCCTCCAGTTGCAGCTATGGTCACGCCAAGGGAGAGGGTTTTTAAATCAGTAAACCCTGAGCTCCAGACCCAGTGCAGGTGCAAAAGGCTTCCAAAGGGCAGCCAAAAATTGCCTCAACATGCTCCCTCCAGTGCTTTTTTCCTTGGGAACATCCCTATACCTAAGCTGATTTATCTGCCTAGGGTGAAGTTAAGGGTTCAGCATAGGGCTAGGATTTTTTTAACCAGGAAGCCCTGAGTTCCAGGGGCACTGCAGCTGCCAAAGGCATCCCAAAGGGAGCGCAGAAGTGCCACGACATGGCTGCTTTCACAGCTTTTTCCTTAGGAAGGACCCTTACACCTGGCTGATTTACCTTCCTAGGGTTACTGTTAGGCTTAGGCCTAGGACTTTTAAAATCAGGAAGCCCTGTGCTCCAAGCACACTGCAGCTGTTAAAGGCATCCCAAGGGGAGCGCAAAAGTGCCACAACATGGCTGTCTCCACAGCTTTTTCCTTGGCATAATTCCTAAACCCAGGCTGATTTAAATGACCAGTGTAAGGGTTAGGGTTAGGGTTACGCCTAAGTGTAGAGCTTGTTAAGCCAGCAAGCTCTGAGCTCCAGACACATGGCAGCTGCGAAAGGCATCCAGAGGGGAGCACAAAACTGCCAGAAAATGGCTGCCTCCACACGTTTTCTTTGGCACCATTGCTAAGCCTAGGCTGAATTACCTGCCTACAGTCTCAGCTAGGGACATGGTTTTTTAAACCAGGTAGCCCTGAGCTCCAGGCACACGGCGGCTGCGAAAGGCATCCAGAGGGGAGCACAAAAGTGCCACGACATGGCTGCTTTCACAGCTTTTTCCTTGGCAGCATCCCTATACCTAGGCTGATTTATCTGCCTAGGGTTAGGGTTAGGGTTCAGCCTAGGGCTAGGATTTTTTTAACCAGGAAGCCCTGAGTTCCAGCGGCACTGCAGCTGCCAAAGGCATGCCAAGGGGAAAGCAAATGTGCCACAATTTGGCTGTGTCCAGAGCTTTTTCCTTTGGACCATCCTGAAACGAAGGCTGATTTAGAAGCCTCCAGTTAGGGCTAAAGTCGTGGTTTTTTAAACCAGGAAGCCCTGTGCTCCAAGCACACTGCAGCTGTGAAAGGCATCCCAAGGGGAGCGCAAAAGTGCCACAACATGGCTGTCTCCACAGCTTTTTCCTTGGCATAATTCCTAAACCCAGGCTGATTTAAATGACCAGTGTTAGGGTTAGGGTTAGGGTCACGCCTAGGTGTAGAGCTTTTTAAACCAGCAAGCTCTGAGCACCAGGCACACGGCAGCTGCGAAAGGCATCCAGAACGGAGCACAAAAGTGCCAGAAAATGGCTGCCTCCACATGTTTTCTTTGGCACCATTGCTAAGCCTCGGCTGAATTACCTGCCTCCAGTCTCAGCTAGGGACATGGTTTTTTAAACCAGGAAGCCCTGATCTCCAGGCACACTGGAGCTGTGAAAGGCATCCAAAAGGGAGTGCAAAAGTGCCACAACATGGCTCCTTTCACGGCTTTTTCCGTGGCAAGAACCCTAATACCGGCTGATTTACCTTCCCAGGGTTAGTGTGAGGCTTAGGCCTAGGGCTAGGATTTTTAAAACTAGGAAGCCCTTAGCTCCAGGCACACTGCAGCTGTTAAAGACATCCCAAGAGGGTTGCAAAAGTGATACAACTTGGCTGCCTCTGCTGCTATTCTCATGAGTCCATCCCGAACCATAGGCTGATTTTCCTTCCTAGGGTTAGGGTTAGAGTTAGGCCTGGGGTCAGGGCTTTTTTAACCAGAAAGCCCTGAGTTCCAAAAACACAGCAGCTGCGAAGGACTACCCAAGAGGAGCACAAAGGTGTCACAACATTGCTGCCTCCAGCGCTTTTTGCTTGGGACCATCATGGACCCTAGGCTGATTTACTTGCCTCCAGTTGCAGCTATGGTCACGCCAAGGGAGAGGGTTTTTAAATCAGTAAACCCTGAGCTCCAGGCCCAGTGCAGCTGCAAACGGCATCCAAGGGCAGCCAAAAATTGCCTCAACATGCTCCCTCCAGCGCTTTTTTCCTTGGGAACATCCGAATACCTAGGCTGATTTATCTGCCTAGGGTTAGGGTTAGGGTTCAGCCTAGGGCTAGGATTTTTTCAAACAGGAAGCCCTGAGTTCCAGGGGCACTGCAGCTGCCAAAGGCATCCCAAGGGGAGCGCAAATGTGCCACAACAGAGCTTTTTCCTTGGGACCATCCTGAAACGAAGGCTGATTTAGAAGCCTCCAGTTAGGGCTAAAGATGTGGTTTTTTAAACCAGGAAGTCCTGTGCTCGAAGCACACTGCAGCTGTGAAAGGCATCCCAAGGGGAGCGCAAAAGTGCCACAACATGGCTGTCTCCACAGCTTTTTCCTTGGCACCATTGCTATACCTAGGCTAATTTTTCTGCCTCGCGTTAGGGTCAGGGTTCAGCCAAGGGATAGGATTTTTTAACCAGGAAGCCCTGAGTTCCAGGCTTACTGCAGCTGCCAAAGGCATCCCAAAGGGAGCGCAGAAGTGCCACGACATGGCTGTCTCCACAGCTTTTTCCTTGGCATAATTCCTAAACCCAGGCTGATTTAAATGACCAGTGTTAGTGTTAGGGTCACGCCTAGGCGTAGAGCTTTTTAAACCAGCAAGCTCAGAGCTCCAGGCACACGGCAGCTGCGAAAGGCATCCAGAAGGGGGCACAAAAGTGCCAGAAAATGGCTGCCTCCACACGTTTTCTTTGGCACCATTGCTAAGCCTAGGCTGAATTACCTGCCTCCAGTCTCAGCTAGGGACATGCTTTTTTAAACCAGGAAGCCCTGAGCTTCTGGCACACGGCAGCTGCCAAAGGCATCCCAAAGGGAGCGCAGAAGTGCCAAAACATGGCTGCTTTCACAGCTTTTTCCTTAGGAAGAACCCTAATACCGGCTGATTTTCCTTCCTAGCGATACTGTTAGGATTAGGCCTAGGACTTTAAAACCAAGAAGCCCTGTGCTCCAGGCACACTGCAGCTGCGAAAGGCATCCCAAGGGGAGCGCAAAAGTGACGCAACTTGGCTGCCACCACTGATATTTCCATGAGACCATCCCGAACCATAGGCTGATTTTCCTTCCTAGGGTTGAGGTTTGAGTTGCGCCTAGGGTTAGTGTCCTTTTAACCAGAAAGCCCTGAGTTCCAAGAACACAGCAGCTGCGAAGGACTAGCCAAGAAGAGCGCAAAAGTACCACAACATGCCTGCCTCCACAGCTTTTTCCTTGGGGACATCCCTAATTCCTGGCTGCTTTGCCTTTCTCGTCTTAGGGTTGGCGTTAGGCCTAGGGCTAGGATTTTTAAAATCAGGAAGCCCTGAGCTCCAGGCACACTGGAGCTGTGAAAGGCATCCAAAAGGGAGTGCAAAAGTGCCACAACATGGCTGCTTTCACGGCTTTTTCCTTGGCAAGAAGCCTAACACCAGGCTGATTTACCTTCCCAGGGTTAGTGTGAGGCTTAGGCCTAGGGCTAGGATTTTTAAAACTAGGAAGCCCTTAGCTCCAGGCACACTGCAGCTGTTCAAGGCATCCCAAGAGGGCCGCAAAAGTGACACAACTTGGCTGCCTCTGCTGCTATTCTCATGAGTCCATCCCGAACCATAGGCTGATTTTCCTTCTAGGGTTAGGGTTAGAGTTAGGCCTAGGGTCAGGGCTTTTTTAACCAGAAAGCCCTGAGTTCCAAAAACACAGCAGCTGCGAAGGACTACCCAAGAGGAGCACAAAAGTGCCACAACATGGCTGCCTCCAGCGCTTTTTCCTTGGGACCATCATGGACCCTAGGCTGATTTACTTGCCTCCAGTTGCAGCTATGGTCACGCCAAGGGATAGGGTTTTTAAATCAGTAAACCCTGCACTCCAGAACCAGTGCAGCTGCAAAAGGCTTCCAAAGGGCAGCGAAAAATTGCCTCAACATGCTCCCTCCAGCGCTTTTTTCCTTGGGAACATCCCTATACCTAAGCTGATTTATCTGCCGAGGGTTAGGGTTAGGGTTCAGCCTAGGGATAGGATTTTTTCAAACAGGAAGCCCTGAGTTCCAGGGGCACTGCAGCTGCCAAAGGAATCCCAAGGGGAAAGCAAATGTGCTACAACTTGGCTGTGTCCAGAGCTTTTTCCTTGGGACCATCCCGAAACGAAGGCTGATTTAGAAGCCTCCAGTTAGGGCTAAAGTTGTGGTTTTTTAAACCAGGAAGGCCTGTGCTCCAAGCACACTGCAGCTGTGAAAGGCATCCCAAGGGGAGCGCAAAAGTGCCACAACATGGCTGTCTCCACAGCTTTTTCCTTGGCATAATTCCTAAAACCAGGCTGATTTAAATGACCAGTGTTAGGGTTAGGGTTAGGGTTATGCCTAGGTGTAGAGCTTTTTAAACCAGCAAGCTCTGAGCTCCAGGCACACGGCAGCTGCGAAAGGCATCCAGAGGGGAGCACAAAAGTGCAACAACATGGCAGCTTTCACAGCTTTTTCCTCGGCACCATTGCTATACCTAGGCTGATTTATCTGCCTCAGGTTAGGGTCAGGGTTCAGCCTAGGGCTAGGATTTTTTTAACCAGGAAGCCCTGAGTTCCAGGCTTACTGCAGCTGCCAAAGGCATCCAAAAGGGAGCGCAGAAGTGCCACGACATGGCTGCTTTCACAGCTTTTTCCTTAGGAAGGACCCTTACACCTGGCTGATTTACCTTCCTAGGGTTACTGTTAGGCTTAGGCCTAGGACTATTAAAATCAGGAAGCCCTGTGCTCCAAGCACACTGCAGCTGTTAAAGGCATCCCAAGGGGAGCGCAAAAGTGCCACAACATGGCTGTCTCAACAGCTTTTTCCTTGGCATAATTCCTAAACCCAGGCTGATTTAAATGACCAGGGTTAGGGTTAGGGTTATGGTTACGCCTAAGTGAAGAGCTTTTTAAGCCAGCAAGCTCTGAGCTCCAGGCACATGGCAGCTGCGAAAGGCATCCAGAGGGGAGCACAAAACTGCCAGAAAAGGGCTGCCTGCACACGTTTTCTTTGGCACCATTGCTAAGCCTAGGCTGAATTACCTGCCTCCAGTCTCAGCTAGGGACATGGTTTTTTAAACCAGGAAGCCCTGAGCTCCAGGCATACGGCAGCTGCCAAAGGCATCCAGAGGGGAGCACAAAAGTGCCACGACATGGCTGCTTTCACAGCTTTTTCCTTGGCACCATCCCTATACCTAGGCTGATTTACCTGCCTAGGGTTAGGGTCAGGGTTCAGCCTAGGGATAGGATTTTTTTAACCAGGAAGCCCTGAGTTCCAGGGGCACTGCAGCTGCCAAAGGCATGCCAAGGGGAAAGCAAATGTGCCACAACTTGGCTGTGTCCAGAGCTTTTTCCTTTGGACCATCCTGAAACGAAGGCTGATTTAGAAGCCTCCAGTTAGGGCTAAAGTTGTGGTTTTTTAAACCAGGAAGCCCTGTGCTCCAAGCACACTGCAGCTGTGAAAGGCATTCCAAGGGGAGCTCAAAAGTGCCACAACATGGCTGTCTCCACAGCTTTTTCCTTGGCATAATTCCTAAACCCAGGCTGATTTAAATGACCAGCGTTAGGGTTAGGGTTAGGTTTCCGCCTAGGTGTAGAGCTTTTTAAACCAGCAAGCTCTGAGCTCCAGGCACACGGCAGCTGCGAAAGGCATCCAGAGGGGAGCACAAAAGTGCAACAACATGGCAGCTTTCACAGCTTTTTCCTCGGCACCATTGCTATACCTAGGCTGATTTATCTGCCTCGGGTTAGGGTCCGGGTTCAGCCTAGGGCTATGATTTTTTTAACCGGGAAGCCCTGAGTTCCAGGCACAGGGCAGCTGCCAAAGGCATCCCAAAGGGAGCGCAGAAGAGCCACGACATGGCTGCTTTCACAGCTTTTTCCTTAGGAAGGACCCTTACACCTGGCTGATTTACCTTCCTAGGGTTACTGTTAGGCTTAGGCCTAGGACTTTTAAAATCAGGAAGCCCTGTGCTCCAAGCACACTGCAGCTGTGAAAGGCGTCCCAAGGGAGCGCAAAAGTGCCACAACATGGCTGTCTCCACAGCTTTTTCCTTGGCATAATTCCTAAACCCAGGCTGATTTAAATGACCAGTGTTAGGGTTAGGGTTAGGGTTACACCTAGGTGTAGAGCTTTTTAAACCAGCAAGCTCTGAGCTCCAGACACAGCAGCTGCGAAAGGCATCCAGAGGGGAGCACAAAACTGCCAGAAAATGGCTACCTCCACACGTTTTCATTGGCACCATTGCGAAGCCTCGGCTGTATTACCTGCCTCCAGTCTCAGCTAGGGACATGGTTTTTTAAACCAGGAAGCCCTGAGCTCCAGGCACACTGGAGCTGTGAAAGGCATCCAAAAGGGAGTGCAAAAGTGCCACAACATGGCTGCTTTCACGGCTTTTTCCTTGGCAAGAAGCCTAACACCAGGCTGATTTACCTTCCCAGGGTTAGTGTGAGGCTTAGGCCTAGGGCTAGGATTTTTAAAACTAGGAAGCCCTTAGCTCCAGGCACACTGCAGCTGTTCAAGGCATCCCAAGCGGAGCGCAAAAGTGCCACAACATGGGTGTCTCCACAGCTTTTTCCTTGGCATAATTCCTAAACCCAGGCTGATTTAAATGACCAGTGTTGGGGTTAGGGTTAGAGTTACGCCTAGGTGTAGAGCTTTTTAAGCCAGCAAGCTCTGAGCTCCAGGCACACTGCAGCTGCGAAAGGCATCCCAAGGGGAGCGCAAAAGTGCCACAACATGGCTGTCTCCACAGCTTTTTCCTTGGCATAATTCCTAAACCCAGGCTGATTTAAATGACCAGTGTTAGAGTTAGGGTTAGGGTTACGCCTAGGTGTAGAGCTTTTTAAACCAGCAAGCTCTGAGCTCCAGGCTCACGGCAGCTGCGAAAGGCATCCAGAAGGGAGCAAAAAAGTGCCAGAAAATGGCTGCCTCCACATGTTTTCTTTGGCACCATTGCTAAGCCTAGGCTGAATTACCTGCCTACAGTCTCAGCTCGGGACATGGTTTTTTAAACCAGGAAGCCCTGAGCTCCAGGCACAGGGCAGCTGCCAAAGGCATCCCAAAGGGAGCGCAGAAGTGCCACGACATGGCTGCTTTCACAGCTTCTTCCTTAGGAAGGACCCACATACCCGGGTGATTTACCTTCCTAGGGTTACTGTTAGGCTTAGGCCTAGGACTTTTAAAATCAGGAAGCCCTGTGCTCCAAGCACACTGCAGCTGTTAAAGGCATCCCAAGGGGAGCGCAAAAGTGCCACAACATGGCTGTCTCCACAGCTTCTTCCTTGGCATAATTCCTAAAACCAGGCTGATTTAAATGACCAGTGTTAGGGTTAGGGTTAGGGTTCCGCCTAGGTGTAGAGCTTTTTAAATCAGCAAGCTCTGAGCTCCAGGAAAACTGCAGCTGTTCAAGGCATCCCAAGGGGAACGCAAAAGTGACACAACTTGGCTGCCTCCGCTGCTATTTCCATGAGACCATCCCGAACCATAGGCTGATTTTCCTTCCTAGGGTTGAGGTTTGAGTTACGCCTAGGGTTAGTGTCCTTTAAACCAGAAAGCCCTGAGTTCCAAGAACACAGCAGCTGCGAAGAACTAGCCAAGAAGAGTGCAAAAGTACCACAACATGCCTGCCTCCACAGCTTTTTCCTTGGGGACATCCCTAATTCCTGGCTGATTTGCCTTTCTCGTCTTAGGGTTGGCGTTAGGCCTAGGGCTAGGATTTTTAAAATCAGGAAGCCCAGACCTCCAGGCACACTGGAGCTGTGAAAGGCATCCAAAAGGGAGTGCAAAAGTGCCACAACATGGCTGCTTTCACGGCTTTTTCCTTGGCAAGAAGCCTAACACCAGGCTGATTTACCTTCCCAGGGTTAGTGTGAGGCTTAGGCCTAGGGCTAGGATTTTTAAAACTAGGAAGCCCTGTGCTCCAGGCACACTGCAGCTGTTAAAGGCATCCCAAGAGGGCCGCAAAAGTGACACAACTTGGCTGCCTCTGCTGCTATTCTCATGAGTCCATCCTGAACCATAGGCTGATTTTCCTTCCTAGGGTTAGGGTTAGAGTTAGGCCTAGGGTCAGGGCTTTTTTAACCAGAAAGCCCTGAGTTCCAAAAACACAGCAGCTGCGAAGGACTACCCAAGAGGAGCACAAAAGTGCCACAACATGGCTGCCTCCAGCGCTTTTTCCTTGGGACCATCATGGACCCTAGGCTGATTTACTTGCCTCCAGTTGCAGCTATGGTCACGCCAAGGGATAGGGTTTTTAAATCAGTAAACCCTGCGCTCCAGAACCAGTGCAGCTGCAAAAGGCTTCCAAAGGGCAGCCAAAAATTGCCTCAACATGCTCCCTCCAGCGCTTTTTTTCTTTGGGAACATCCCTATACCTAGGCTGATTTATCTGCCTAGGTTTAGGGTTAGGGTTCAGCCTAGGGATAGGATTTTTTCAAACAGGAAGCCCTGAGTTCCAGGGGCACTGCAGCTGCCAAAGGAATCCCAAGGGGAAAGCAAATGTGCTACAACTTGGCTGTGTCCAGAGCTTTTTCCTTGGGACCATCCCGAAACGAAGGCTGATTTAGAAGCCTCCAGTTAGGGCTAAAGTTGTGGTTTTTTAAACCAGGAAGGCCTGTGCTCCAAGCACACGGCAGCTGTGAAAGGCATCCCAAGGGGAGCGCAAAAGTGCCACAACATGGCTGTCTCCACAGCTTTTTCCTTGGCATAATTCCTAAAACCAGGCTGATTTAAATGACCAGTGTTAGGGTTAGGGTTAGGGTTATGCCTAGGTGTAGAGCTTTTTAATCCAGCAAGCTCTGAACTCCAGGCACACGGCAGCTGCGAAAGGCATCCAGAGGGGAGCACAAAAGTGCAACAACATGGCAGCTTTCACAGCTTTTTCCTCGGCACCATTGCTATACCTAGGCTGATTTATCTGCCTCAGGTTAGGGTCAGGGTTCAGCCTAGGGCTAGGATTTTTTTAACCAGGAAGCCCTGAGTTCCAGGCTTACTGCAGCTGCCAAAGGCATCCCAAAGGGCGCGCAGAAGTGCCACGACATGGCTGCTTTCACAGCTTTTTCCTTAGGAAGGACCCTTACACCTGGCTGATTTACCTTCCTAGGGTTACTGTTAGGCTTAGGCCTAGGACTTTTAAAATCAGGAAGCCCTGTGCTCCAAGCACACTGCAGCTGTTAAAGGCATCCCAAGGGGAGCGCAAAAGTGCCACAACATGGCTGTCTCAACAGCTTTTTCCTTGGCATAATTCCTAAACCCAGGTTAATTTAAATGACCAGTGTTAGGGTTAGGGTTAGGGTTACGCCTAAGTGTAGAGCTTTTTAAGCCAGCAAGCTCTGAGCTCCAGGCACATGGCAGCTGCGAAAGGCATCCAGAGGGGAGCACAAAACTGGCAGAAATTGGCTGCCTCCACACGTTTTCCTCGGCACCATTGCTATACCTAGTCTGAATTACCTGCCTCCAGTCTCAGCTAGGGACATGGTTTTTTAAACCAGGAAGCCCTGAGCTCCAGGCACACGGCAGCTGCGAAAGGCATCCAGAGGGGAGCACAAAAGTGCCACGACATGGCTGCTTTCACAGCTTTTTCCTTAGCACCATCCCTATACCTAGGCTGATTTATCTGCCTAGGGTTAGGGTCAGGGTTCAGCCTAGGGATAGGATTTTTTCAAACCGGAAGCCCGGAGTTCCAGGGGCACTGCAGCTGCCAAAGGCATCCCAAGGGGAAAGCAAATGTGCCACAACTTGGCTGTGTCCAGAGCTTTTTCCTTGGGACCATCCCGAAACGAAGGCTGATTTAGAAGCCTCCAGTTAGGGCTAAAGTTGTGGTTTTTTAAACCAGGAAGGCCTGTGCACCAAGCACACTGCAGCTCTGAAAGGCATCCCAAGGGGAGCGCAAAAGTGCCACGACATGGCTGCTTTCACAGCTTTTTCCTTAGGAAGGACCCTTACACCTGGCTGATTTACCTTTCTCGGGTTACTGTTAGGCTTAGGCCTAGGACATTTAAAATCAGGAAGCCCTGTGCTCCAAGCACACTGCTGCTGTTAAAGGCATCCCAAGGGGAGCGCAAAAGTGCCACAACATGGCTGTCTCCACAGCTTTTTCCTTGGCATAATTCCTAAACCCAGGCTGATTTAAATGACCAGTGTTAGAGTTAGGTTTAGGGTTACGCCTAGGTGTAGAGCTTTTTAAACCAGCAAGCTCTGAGCTCCAGGCTCACGGCAGCTGCGAAAGGCATCCAGAAGGGAGCAAAAAAGTGCGAGAAAATGGCTGCCTCCACACGTTTTCATTGGCACCATTGCTATACGTAGGCTGAATTACCTGCCTCCAGTCTCAGCTAGGGACATGGTTTTTTAAACCAGGAAGCCCTGAGCTCCAGGCACACTGGAGCTGTGAAAGCATCCAAAAGGGAGTGCAAAAGTGCCACAACATGGCTGCTTTCACGGCTTTTTCCTTGGCAAGAAGCCTAACACCAGGCTGATTTACCTTCCCAGGGTTAGTGTGAGGCTTAGGCCTAGGGCTAGGATTTTTAAAACTAGGAAGCCCTTAGCTCCAGGCACACTGCAGCTGTTCAAGGCATCCCAAGAGGGCTGGAAAAGTGACACAACTTGGCTGCCTCTGCTGCTATTCTCATGAGTCCATCCTGAACCATAGGCTGATTTTCCTTCCTAGGGTTAGGATTAGAGTTAGGCCTGGGGTCAGGGCTTTTTTAACCAGAAAGCCCTGAGTTCCAAAAAAACAGCAGCTGCGAAGGACTACCCAAGAGGAGCACAAAAGTGTCAGAACATGCTGCCTCCAGCGCTTTTTCCTTGGGACCCTCATGGACCCCAGGCTGATTTACTTGCCTCCAGTTGCAGCTATGGTCACGCCAAGGGATAGGGTTTTTAAATCAGTAAACCCTGAGCTCCAGACCCAGTGCAGCTGCGAAAGGCTTCCCAAGGGCAGCCAAAAATTGCCTCAACATGCTCCCTCCAGCGCTTTTTTCCTTGGGAACATCCCTATACCTAGGCTGATTTATCTGCCTAGGGTTAGGGTTAGGGTTCAGCCTAGGGATAGGATTTTTTCAAACAGGAAGCCCTGAGTTCCAGGGGCACTGCAGCTGCCAAAGGCATCCCAAGGGGAAAGCAAAAGCGCCACAACATGGCTGTCTCCACAGCTTTTTCCTTGGCATAATTCCTAAACCCAGGCTAATTTAAATGACCAGTGTTGGGGTTAGGGTTAGGGTTACGCCTAAGTGTAGAGCTTTTTAAGCCAGCAAGCTCTGAGCTCCAGGCACATGGCAGCTGCGAAAAGCATCCCAAGGGGAGCGTAAAAGTGCCACAACATGGCTGTCTCAACAGCTTTTTCCTTGGCACCATCCCTATACCTAGGCTGATTTATCTGCCCAGGGTAAGGGTTAGGGCTCAGCCTAGGGCTAGGATTTTTTTAACCAGGAAGCCCTGAGTTCCAGGGGCACTGCAGCTGTGAAAGGCATCCCAAGGGGAGCGCAAAAGTGCCACGACATGGCTGCTTTCACAGCTTTTTCCTTAGGAAAGACCCTTACACCTGGCTGATTTACCTTCCTAGGGTTACTGTTAGGCTTAGGCCTAGGACTTTTAAAATCAGGAAGCCCTGTGCTCCAAGCACACTGCAGCTGTTAAAGGCATCCCAAGGGGAGCGCAAAAGTGCCACAACATGGCTGTCTCAACAGCTTTTTCCTTGGCATAATTCCTAAACCCAGGTTAATTTAAATGACCAGTGTTAGGGTTAGGGTTAGGGTTACGCCTAAGTGTAGAGCTTTTTAAGCCAGCAAGCTCTGAGCTCCAGGCACATGGCAGCTGCGAAAGGCATCCAGAGGGGAGCACAAAAATGCCAGAAAATGGCTGCCTCCACACGTTTTCTTTGGCACCATTGCTAAGCCTAGGCTGAATTACCTGCCTACAGTCTCAGCTAGGGACATGGTTTTTTAAACCAGGAAGCCCTGAGCTCCAGGCACACGGCAGCTGCCAAAGGCATCCAGAGGGGAGCACAAAAGTGCCACGACATGGCTGCTTTCACAGCTTTTTCCTTAGCACCATCCCTATACCTAGGCTGATTTATCTGCCTAGGGTTAGGGTCAGGGTTCAGCCTAGGGATAGGATTTTTTTAACCAGGAAGCCCTGAGTTCCAGGGGCACTGCAGCGGCCAAAGGCATGCCAAGGGGAAAGCAAATGTGCCACAACTTTGCTGTGTCCAGAGCTTTTTCCTTTGGACCATCCTGAAACGAAGGCTGATTTAGAAGCCTCCAGTTAGGGCTAAAGTTGTGGTTTTTTAAACCAGGAAGCCCTGTGCTCCAAGCACACTGCAGCTGTGAAAGGCATTCCAAGGGTAGCTCAAAAGTGCCACAACATGGCTGTCTCCACAGCTTTTTCCTTGGCATAATTCCTAAACCCAGGCTGATTTAAATGACCAGTGTTAGGGTTAGGGTTAGGGTTCCGCCTAGGTGTAGAGCTTTTTAAACCAGCAAGCTCTGAGCTCCAGGCACACGGCAGCTGCGAAAGGCATCCAGAGGGGAGCACAAAAGTGCAACAACATGGCAGCTTTCACAGCTTTTTCCTCGGCACCATTGCTATACCTAGGCTGATTTATCTGCCTCGGGTTAGGGTCCGGGTTCAGCCTAGGGCTAGGATTTTTTTAACCGGGAAGCCCTGAGTTCCAGGCACAGGGCAGCTGCCAAAGGCATCCCAAAGGGAGCGCAGAAGTGCCACGACATGGCTGCTTTCACAGCTTTTTCCTTAGGAAGGACCCTTACACCTGGCTGATTTACCTTCCTCGGGCTACTGTTAGGCTTAGGCCTAGGACTTTTAAAATCAGGAAGCCCTGTGCTCCAAGCACACTGCAGCTGTGAAAGGCGTCCCAAGGGGAGCGCAAAAGTGCCGCAACATGGCTGTCTCAACAGCTTTTTCCTTGGCATAATTCCTAAACCCAGGCTGATTTAAATGACCAGTGTTAGGGTTAGGGTTAGGGTCACGCCTAGGTGTAGAGCTTTTTAAACCAGCAAGCTCTGAGCTCCAGGCACACGGCAGCTGCGAAAGGCATCCAGAGGGGAGCACAAAACTGCCAGAAAATGGCTGCCTCCACACGTTTTCTTTGGCACCATTGCTAAGCCTCGGCTGAATTACCTGCCTCCATTCTCAGCTAGGGACATGGTTTTTTAAACCAGGAAGCCCTGAGCTCCAGGCACACTGGAGCTGTGAAAGGCATCCAAAAGGGAGTGCAAAAGTGCCACAACATGGCTGCTTTCACGGCTTTTTCCTTGGCAAGAAGCCTAACACCAGGCTGATTTACCTTCCCAGGGTTAGTGTGAGGCTTAGGCCTAGGGCTAGGATTTTTAAAACTAGGAAGCCCTTAGCTCCAGGCACACTGCAGCTGTTCAAGGCATCCCAAGAGGGCTGCAAAAGTGACACAACTTGGCTGCCTCTGCTGCTATTCTCATGAGTCCATCCCGAACCATAGGCTGATTTTCCTTCCTAGGGTTAGGGTTAGATTTAGGCCTGGGGTCAGGGCTTTTTTAACCAGAAAGCCCTGAGTTCCAAAAACACAGCAGCTGCGAAGGACTACCCAAGAGGAGCACAAAAGTGTCACAACATTGCTGCCTCCAGCGCTCTTGCCTTGGGACCATCATGGACCCTAGGCTGATTTACTTGCCTCCAGTTGCAGCTATGGGCACGCCAAGGGAGAAGGTTTCTAAATCAGTAAACCCTGAGCTCCAGAACCAGTGCAGCTGCAAAAGGCTTCCCAAGAGCAGCCAAAAATTGCCTCAACATGCTCCCTCCAGCGCTTTTTTCCTTGGGAACATCCCTATACCTAGGCTGATTTATCTGCCTAGGGTTAGGGTCAGGGTTCAGCCTAGGGATAGGATTTTTTCAAACAGGAAGCCCTGTGCTCCAAGCGCACTGCAGCTGCCAAAAGCATCCCAAGGGGAGCGCAAAAGTGCCACAACATGGCTGTCTCCACAGCTTTTTCCTGTGCATAATTCCTAAACCCAGGCTAAATTAAATGACCAGTGTTAGGGTTAGGGTTAGGGTTACGCCTAAGTGTAGAGCTTTTTAAGCCAGCAAGCTCTGAGCTCCAGGCACATGGCAGCTGCGAAAGGCATCCAGAGGGGAGCACAAAACTGCCAGAAAAGGGCTGCCTCCACACGTTTTCCTCGGCACCATTGCTATACCTAGGCTGAATTACCTGCCTCCAGTCTCAGCTAGGGACATGGTTTTTTAAACCAGGAAGCCCTGAGCTCCAGGCACACGGCAGCTGCGAAAGGCATCCAGAGGGGAGCGTAAAAGTGCCACAACATGGCTGCTTTCACAGCTTTTTCCTTGGCACCATCCCTATACCTAGGCTGATTTATCTGCCTAGGGTTAGGGTCAGGGTTCAGCCTAGGGCTAGGATTTTTTTAACCAGGAAGCCCTGAGTTCCAGGGGCACTGCAGCTGCCAAAGGCATCCCAAGGGGAAAGCAAATGTGCCACAACTTGGCTGTGTCCAGAGCTTTTTCCTTTGGACCATCCTGAAACGAAGGCTGATTTAGAAGCCTCCAGTTAGGGCTAAAGTTGTGGTTTTTTAAACCAGGAAGGCCTGTGCTCCAAGCACACTGCAGCTGTGAAAGGCATCCCAGGGGGAGCGCAAAAGTGCCACAACATGGCTGTCTGCACAGCTTTTTCCTTAGGAAGGACCCTTACACCTGGCTGATTTACCTTCCTAGGGTTACTGTTAGGCTTAGGCCTAGGACTTTTAAAATCAGGAAGCCCTGTGCTCCAAGCACACTGCAGCTGTGAAAGGCATCCCAAGGGGAGCGCAAAAGTGCCACAACATGGCTGTCTCCACAGCTTTTTCCTTGGCATAATTCCTAAACCCAGGCTAATTTAAATGACCAGTGTTAGGGTTAGGGTTAGGGTTACGCCTAGGTGTAGAGCTTTTTAAACCAGCAAGCTCTGAGCTCCAGGCACACGGCAGCTGCGAAAGGCATCCAGAGGGGAGCACAAAAGTGCAACAACATGGCAGCTTTCACAGCTTTTTCCTCGGCACCATTGCTAAGCCTAGGCTGATTTATCTGCCTCGGGTTAGGGTCAGGGTTCAGCCTAGGGCTAGGATTTTTTTAACCAGGAAGCCCTGAGTTCCAGGCTTACTGCAGCTGCCAAAGGCATCCCAAAGGGAGCGCAGAAGTGCCACGACATGGCTGCTTTCACAGCTTCTTCCTTAGGAAGGACCCTTACACCTGGCTGATTTACCTTCCTAGGGTTACTGTTAGGCTTAGGCCTAGGACTTTTAAAATCAGGAAGCCCTGTGCTCCAAGCACACTGCAGCTGTGAAAGGCATCCCAAGGGGAGCGCAAAAGTGCCACAACATGGCTGTCTCAACAGCTTTTTCCTTGGCATAATTCCTAAATCCAGGTTAATTTAAATGACCAGTGTTAGGGTTAGGGTTAGGGTTACGCCTAAGTGTAGAGCTTTTTAAGCCAGCAAGCTCTGAGCTCCAGGCACATGGCAGCTGCGAAAGGCATCCAGAGGGGAGCACAAACCTGCCAGAAAATGGCTGCCTCCACACGTTTTCTTTGGCACCATTGCTAAGCCTAGGCTGAATTACCTGCCTACAGTCTCAGCTAGGGACATGGTTTTTTAAACCAGGAAGCCCTGAGCTCCAGGCACACGACAGCTGCGAAAGGCATCCAGAGGGGAGCACAAAAGTGCCACGACATGGCTGCTTTCACGGCTTTTTCCTTGGCAAGAAGCCTAACACCAGGCTGATTCACCTTCCCTGGGTTAGTGTGAGGCTTAGGCCTAGGATTTTTAAAACTAGGAAGCCCTTAGCTCCAGGCACACTGCAGCTGTTAAAGGCATCCCAAGAGGGCCGCAAAAGTGACACAACTTGGCTGCCTCTGCTGCTATTCTCATGAGTCCATCCTGAACCATAGGCTGATTTTCCATCTAGGGTTAGGGTTAGAGATAGGCCTAGGGTCAGGGCTATTTTTAACCAGAAAGCCCTGAGTTCCAAAAACACAGCAGCTGCGAAGGACTACCCAAGAGGAGCACAAAAGTGCCACAACATTGCTGCCTCCAGCGCTTTTTCCTTGGGACCCTCATGGACCCTAGGCTGATTTACTTGCCTCCAGTTGCAGCTATGGGCACGCCAAGGGATAAGGTTTTTAAATCAGTAAACCCTGAGCTCCAGACCCAGTGCAGCTGCGAAAGGCTTCCCAAGGGCAGCCAAAAATTGCCTCAACATGCTCCCTCCAGCGCTTTTTTTCTTGGGAACATCCCTATACCTAGGCTGATTTATCTGCCTAGGGTTAGGGTTAGGGTTCAGCCTAGGGATAGGATTTTTTCAAACAGGAAGCCCGGAGTTCCAGGGGCACTTCAGCTGCCAAAGGCATCCCAAGGGGAGCGCAAAAGTGCCACAACATGGCTGTCTCCACAGCTTTTTCCTTGGCATAATTCCTAAACGCAGGCTGATTTAAATGACCAGTGTTGGGGTTAGGGTTAGGGTTACGCCTAAGTGTAGAGCTTTTTAAGCCAGCAAGCTCTGAGCTCCAGGAACATGGCAGCTGCGAAAGGCATCCCAAGGGGAGCGCAAAAGTGCCACAACATGGCTGTCTCCACAGCTTTTTCCTTGGCATAATTCCTAAACCCAGGCTGATTTAAATGACCAGTGTTAGGGTTAGGGTTAGGGTTATGCCTAGGTGTAGAGATTTTTAAACCAGCAAGCTCTGAGCTCCAGGCTCACGGCAGCTGCGAAAGGCATCCAGAGGGGAGCACAAAAGTGCCAGAACATGGCTGCCTCCACATGTTTTCTTTGGCACCATTGCTAAGCCTAGGCTGAATTACCTGCCTACAGTCTCAGCTAGGGACATGGTTTTTTAAACCAGGAAGCCCTGAGCTCCAGGCACAGGGCAGCTGCCAAAGGCATCCCAAAGGGAGCGCAGAAGTGCCACGACATGGCTGCTTTCACAGCTTCTTCCTTAGGAAGGACCCACATACCCGGCTGATTTACCTTCCTAGGGTTACTGTTAGGCTTAGGCCTAGGACTTTTTAAACCAGGAAGCCCTGTGCTCCAAGCACACTGCAGCTGTGAAAGGCATCCCAAGGGGAGCGCAAAAGTGCCACAACATGGCTGTCTCCACAGCTTTTTCCTTGGCATAATCCTAAACCCAGGCTGATTTAAATGACCAGTGTTAGGGTTAGGGTTAGGGTTCCGCCTAGGTGTAGAGCTTTTTAAATCAGCAAGCTCTGAGCTCCAGGCAAACTGCAGCTGTTCAAGGCATCCCAAGGGGAACGCAAAAGTGACACAACTTGGCTGCCTCCGCTGCTATTTCCATGAGACCATCCCGAACCATAGGCTGATTTTCCTTCCTAGGGTTGAGGTTTGAGTTACGCCTAGGGTTAGTGTCCTTTAAACCAGAAAGCCCTGAGTTCCAAGAACACAGCAGCTGCGAAGAACTAGCCAAGAAGAGTGCAAAAGTACCACAACATGCCTGCCTCCGCAGCTTTTTCCTTGGGGACCTCCCTAATTCCTGGCTGATTTGCCTTTCTCGTCTTAGGGTTGGCGTTAGGTCTAGGGCTAGGATTTTTAAAATCAGGAAGCCCAGACCTCCAGGCACACTGGAGCTGTGAAAGGCATCCAAAAGGGAGTGCAAAAGTGCCACAACATGGCTGCTTTCACGGCTTTTTCCTTGGCAAGAAGCCTAACACCAGGCTGATTTACCTTCCCAGGGTTAGTGTGAGGCTTAGGCCTAGGATTTTTAAAACTAGGAAGCCCTTAGCTCCAGGCACACTGCAGCTGTTAAAGGCATCCCAAGAGGGCCGCAAAAGTGACACAACTTGGCTGCCTCTGCTATTCTCATGAGTCCATCCTGAACCATAGGCTGATTTTCTTTCTAGGGTTAGGGTTAGAGTTAGGCCTAGGGTCAGGGCTTTTTTAACCAGAAAGCCCTGAGTTCCAAGAACACAGCAGCTGCGAAGGACTACCCAAGAGGAGCACAAAAGTGCCACAACATTGCTGCCTCCAGCGCTTTTTCCTTGGGACCATCATGGACCCTAGGCTGATTTACTTGCCTCCAGTTGCAGCTATGGTCACGCCAAGGGATAGGGTTTTTAAATCAGTAAACCCTGAGCTCCAGACCCAGTGCAGCTGCGAAAGGCTTGCCAAGGGCAGCCAAAAATTGCCTCAACATGCTCCCTCCAGCGCTTTTTTCTTTGAGAACATCCCTATACCTAGGCTGATTTATCTGCCTAGGTTTAGGGTTAGGGTTCAGCCTAGGGATAGAATTTTTTCTAACAGGAAGCCCTGAGTTCCAGGGGCACTGCAGCTGCCAAAGGCATGCCAAGGGGAAAGCAAATGTGCCACAACTTGGCTGTGTCCAGAGCTTTTTCCTTGGGACCATCCCGAAACGAAGGCTGATTTAGAAGCCTCCAGTTAGGGCTAAAGTTGTGGTTTTTAAACCAGGAAGCCCTGTGCTCCAAGCACACTGCAGCTGTTCAAGGCATCCCAAGGGGAGCGCAAAAGTGCCACAACATGGCTGTCTCCACAGCTTTTTCCTTGGCATAATTCCTAAACCCAGGCTGATTTAAATGACCAGTGTAAGGGTTAGGGTTAGGGTTACGCCTAAGTGTAGAGCTTTTTAAGCCAGCAAGCTCTGACCTCCAGGCACACTGCAGCTGCGAAAGGCATCCCAAGGGGAGCGCAAAAGTGCCACAACATGGCTGTCTCCACAGCTTTTTCCTTTGGCATGATTCCTAAACCCAGGCTGATTTAAATGACCAGTGTCAGGGTTAGGGTTAGGGTCACGCCTAGGTGTAGAGCTTTTTAAACCAGCAAGCTCTGAGCTCCAGGCACACGGCAGCTGCGAAAGGCATCCAGAAGTGAGCACAAAACTGCCAGAAAATGGCTGCCTCCACACGTTTTCTTTGGCACCATTGCTAAGCCTAGGCTGAATTACCTGCCTACAGTCTCAGCTAGGGACATGGTTTTTTAAACCAGGAAGACCTGAGCTCCAGGCTTACTGCAGCTGCCAAAGGCATCCCAAAGGGAGCGCAAAAGTGCCACAACATGGCTGCCTCCAGTGCTTTTTCCTTGGGACCATCATGGACCCTAGGCTGATTTACTTGCCTCCAGTTGCAGCTATGGTCACGCCAAGGGAGAGGGTTTTTAAATCAGTAAACCCTGAGCTCCAGACCCAGTGCAGCTGCGAAAGGCTTCCCAAGGGCAGCCAAAAATTGCCTCAACATGCTCCCTCCAGCGCTTTTTTCCTTGGGAACATCCCTATACCTAGGCTGATTTATCTGCCTAGGGTTAGGGTTAGGGTTCAGCCTAGGGATAGGATTTTTTCAAACAGGAAGCCCTGAGTTCCAGGGGCACTGCAGCTGCCAAAGGCATCCCAAAGGGAGCGCAAAAGTGCCACAACATGGCTGCTTTCACGGCTTTTTCCTTGGCAAGAAGCCTAACACCAGGCTGATTTACCTTCCTAGGGTTACTGTTATGCTTAGGCCTAGGACTTTTAAACCAGGAAGCCCTGTGCTCCAGGCACACTGCAGCTGTGAAAGGCATCCCAAGGGGAACGCAAAAGTGGCACAACATGGCTGCCTCCGCTGCTATTTCCATGAGACCATCCCGAACCATAGGCTGATTTTCCTTCCTAGGGTTGAGGTTTGAGTTACGCCTAGGGTTAGTGTCCTTTTAACCAGAAAGCCCTGAGTTCCAAGAACACAGCAGCTGCGAAGAACTAGCCAAGAAGAGTGCAAAAGTACCACAACACGCCTGCCTCCACAGCTTTTTCCTTGGGGACATCCCTAATTCCTGGCTGATTTGCCTTTCTCGTCTTAGGGTTGGCGTTAGGCCTAGGGCTAGGATTTTTAAAATCAGGAAGCCCAGACCTCCAGGCACACTGGAGCTGTGAAAGGCATCCAAAAGGGAGTGCAAAAGTGCCACAACATGGCTGCTTTCACGGCTTTTTCCTTGGCAAGAAGCCTAACACCAGGCTGATTTACCTTCCCAGAGTTAGTGTGAGGCTTAGGCCTAGGGCTAGGATTTTTAAAACTAGGAAGCCCTTAGCTCCAGGCACACTGCAGCTGTTAAAGACATCTCAAGAGGGTTGCAAAAGAGACACAACTTGGCTGCCCCTGCTGCTATTCTCATGAGTCCATCCCGAACCATAGGCTGATTTTCCTTCCTAGGGTTAGGGTTAGAGTTAGGCCTGGGGTCAGGGCTTTATTAACCAGAAAGCCCTGAGTTCCAAAAACACAGCAGCTGCGAAGGACTACCCAAGAGGAGCACAGAAGTGCCACAACATGGCTGCGTCCAGCGCTTTTTCGTTGGGACCATCATGGACCCTAGGCTGATTTACTTGCCTCCAGTTGCAGCTATGGTCACGCCAACAGAGAGGGTTTTTAAATCAGTAAACCCTGAGCTCCAGACCCAGTGCAGCTGCAAACGGCATCCAAGGGCAGCCAAAAATTGCCTCAACATGCTCCCTCCAGCGCTTTTTTCCTTGGGAACATCCCTATACCTAGGCTGATTTATCTGCCTAGGGTTAGGGTTAGGGTTCAGCCTAGGGCTAGTATTTTTTCAAACAGGAAGCCCTGAGTTCCAGGGGCACTGCAGCTGCCAAAGGCATCCCAAGGGGAAAGCAAAAGTGCCACAACATGGCTGTCTCCACAGCTTTTTCCTTGGCATAATTCCTATACCCATGCTAAATTAAATGACCAGTGTTAGGGTTAGGGTTAGGGTTACGCCTAAGTGTAGAGCTTTTTAAGCCAGCAAGCTCTGAGCTCCAGGCACATGGCAGCTGCGAAAAGCATCCCAAGGGGAGCGTAAAAGTGCCACAACATGGCTGTCTCAACAGCTTTTTCCTTGGCACCATCCCTATACCTAGGCTGATTTATCTGCCTAGGGTTAGGGTTAGGGCTCAGCCTAGGGCTACGATTTTTTTAACCAGGAAGCCCTGAGTTCCAGGGGCACTGCAGGTGCCAAAGGCATCCCAAAGGGAGCGCAGAAGTGACACGACATGGCTGCTTTCACAGCTTTTTCCTTAGGAAGGATCCTTACACCTGGCTGATTTACTTTCCTAGGGTTACTGTTAGGCTTGGGCCTAGGACTTTTAAAATCAGGAAGCCCTGTGCTCCAAGCACACTGCAGCTGTGAAAGGCGTCCCAAGGGGAGCGCAAAAGTGCCGCAACATGGCTGTCTCAACAGCTTTTTCCTTGGCATAATTCCTAAACCCAGGCTGATTTAAATGACCAGTGTTAGGGTTAGGGTTAGGGTCACGCCTAGGTGTAGAGCTTTTTAAACCAGCAAGCTCTGAGCTCCAGGCACACGGCAGCTGCGAAAGGCATCCAGAGGGGAGCACAAAACTGCCAGAAAATGGCTGCCTCCACACGTTTTCTTTGGCACCATTGCTAAGCCTTGGCTGAATTACCTGCCTCCAGTCTCAGCTAGGGACATGGTTTTTTAAACCAGGAAGCCCTGAGCTCCAGGCACACTGGAGCTGTGAAAGGCATCCAAAAGGGAGTGCAAAAGTGCCACAACATGGCTGCTTTCATGGCTTTTTCCTTGGCAAGAAGCCTAACACCAGGCTGATTTACCTTCCCAGGGTTAGTGTGAGGCTTAGGCCTAGGGCTAGGATTTTTAAAACTAGGAAGCCCTTAGCTCCAGGCACACTGCAGCTGTTCAAGGCATCCCAAGAGGGCTGCAAAAGTGACACAACTTGGCTGCCTCTGCTGCTATTCTCATGAGTCCATCCCGAACCATAGGCTGATTTTCCTTCCTAGGGTTAGGGTTAGAGTTAGGCCTGGGGTCAGGGCTTTTTTAACCAGAAAGCCCTGAGTTCCAAAAACACAGCAGCTGCGAAGGACTACCCAAGAGGAGCACAAAAGTGTCACAACATTGCTGCCTCCAGCGCTCTTGCCTTGGGACCATCATGGACCCTAGGCTGATTTACTTGCCTCCAGTTGCAGCTATGGTCACGCCAAGGGATAGGGTTTCTAAATCAGTAAACCCTGAGCTCCAGACCCAGTGCAGCTGCAAAAGGCTTCCCAAGAGCAGCCAAAAATTGCCTCAACATGCTCCCTCCAGCGCTTTTTTCCTTGGGAACATCCCTATACCTAGGCTGATTTATCTGCCTAGGGTTAGGGTCAGGGTTCAGCCTAGGGATAGGATTTTTTCAAACAGGAAGCCCTGTGCTCCAAGCGCACTGCAGCTGCCAAAAGCATCCCAAGGGGAGCGCAAAAGTGCCACAACATGGCTGTCTCCACAGCTTTTTTCTGTGCATAATTCCTAAACCCAGGCTAATTTAAATGATCAGTGTTAGGGTTAGGGTTAGGGTTACGACTAAGTGTACAGCTTTTTAAGCCAGCAAGCTCTGAGCTCCAGGCACATGGCAGCTGCGAAAGGCATCCAGAGGGGAGCACAAAACTGCCAGAAAAGGGCTGCCTCCACACGTTTTCCTCGGCACCATTGCTATACCTAGGCTGAATTACCTGCCTCCAGTCTCAGCTAGGGACATGGTTTTTTAAACCAGGAAGCCCTGAGCTCCAGGCACACGGCAGCTGCGAAAGGCATCCAGAGGGGAGCACAAAAGTGCCACGACATGGCTGCTTTCACAGCTTTTTCCTTGGCACCATCCCTATACCTAGGCTGATTTATCTGCCTAGGGTTAGGGTCAGGGTTCAGCCTAGGGCTAGGATTTTTTTAACCAGGAAGCCCTGAGTTCCAGGGGCACTGCAGCTGCCAAAGGCATGCCAAGGGGAAAGCAAATGTGCCACAACTTGGCTGTGTCCAGAGCTTTTTCCTTTGGACCATCCTGAAACGAAGGCTGATTGAGAAGCCTCCAGTTAGGGCTAAAGTTGTGGTTTTTTAAACCAGGAAGGCCTGTGCTCGAAGCACACTGCAGCTGTGAAAGGCATCCCAGGGGGAGCGCAAAAGTGCCACAACATGGCTGTCTCCACAGCTTTTTCCTTAGGAAGGACCCTTACACCTGGCTGATTTACCTTCCTAGGGTTACTGTTAGGCTTAGGCCTAGGACTTTTAAAATCAGGAAGCCCTGTGCTCCAAGCACACTGCAGCTGTTAAAGGCATCCCAAGGGGAGCGCAAAAGTGCCACAACATGGCTGTCTCCACAGCTTTTTCCTTGGCATAATTCCTAAACCCAGGCTAATTTAAATGACCAGTGTTAGGGTTAGGGTTAGGGTTACGCCTAGGTGTAGAGCTTTTTAAACCAGAAAGCTCTGAGCTCCAGGCACACGGCAGCTGCGAAAGGCATCCAGAGGGGAGCACAAAAGTGCAACAACATGGCAGCTTTCACAGCTTTTTCCTCGGCACCATTGCTATACCTAGGCTGATTTATCTGCCTCGGGTTAGGGTCAGGGTTCAGCCTAGGGCTAGGATTTTTTTAACCAGGAAGCCCTGAGTTCCAGGCTTACTGCAGCTGCCAAAGGCATCCCAAAGGGAGTGCAGAAGTGCCACGACATGGCTGCTTTCACAGCTTTTTCCTTAGGAAGGACCCTTACACCTGGCTGATTTACCTTCCTAGGGTTACTGTTAGGCTTAGGCATAGGACTTTTAAAATCAGGAAGCCCTGTGCTCCAAGCACACTGCAGCTGTGAAAGGCATCCCAAGGGGAGCACAAAAGTGCCACAACATGGCTGTCTCCACAGCTTTTTCCTTGGCATAATTCCTAAACCCAGGCTGATTTAAATGACCAGTGTTAGGGTTAGGGTTAGGGTTACGCCTAGGTGTAGAGCTTTTTAAACCAGCAAGCTCTGAGCTCCAGGCACACGGCAGCTGCGAAAGGCATCCAGAGGGTAGCACAAAACTGCCAGAAAATGGCTGCCTCCACACGTTTTCTTTGGCACCATTGCTAAGCGTAGGCTGAATTACCTGCCTCCAGTCTCAGCTAGGGACATGGTTTTTTAAACCAGGAAGCCCTGAGCTCCAGGCACACTGGAGCTGTGAAAGCATCCAAAAGGGAGTGCAAAAGTGCCACAACATGGCTGCTTTCACGGCTTTTTCCTTTGCAAGAAGACTAACACCAGGCTGATTTACCTTCCCAGGGTTAGTGTGAGGCTTAGGCCTAGGATTTTTAAAACTAGGAAGCCCTTAGCTCCAGGCACACTGCAGCTGTTAAAGGCATCCCAAGAGGGCCGCAAAAGTGACACAACTTGGCTGCCTCTGCTGTTATTCTCATGAGTCCATCCTGAACCATAGGCTGATTTTCCTTCTAGGGTTAGGGTTAGAGTTAGGCTTAGGGTCAGGGCTTTTTTAACCAGAAAGCCCTGAGTTCCAAAAACACAGCAGCTGCGAAGGACTACCCAAGAGGAGCACGAAAGTGCCACAACATTGCTACCTCCAGCGCTTTTTCCTTGGGACCATCATGGACCCTAGGCTGATTTACTTGCCTCCAGTTGCAGCTATGGGCACGCCAAGGGATAGGGTTTTTAAATCAGTAAACCCTGAGCTCCAGACCCAGTGCAGCTGCGAAAGGCTTCCCAAGGGCAGCCAAAAATTGCCTCAACATGCTCCCTCCAGCGCTTTTTTTCTTGGGAACATCCCTATACCTAGGCTGATTTATCTGCCTAGGGTTAGGGTTAGGGTTCAGCCTAGGGATAGGATTTTTTCAAACAGGAAGCCCGGAGTTCCAGGGGCACTTCAGCTGCCAAAGGCATCCCAAGGGGAGCGCAAAAGTGCCACAACATGGCTGTCTCCACAGCTTTTTCCTTGGCATAATTCCAAAACGCAGGCTGATTTAAATGACCAGTGTTGGGGTTAGGGTTAGGGTTACGCCTAAGTGTAGAGCTTTTTAAGCCAGCAAGCTCTGAGCTCCAGGCACATGGCAGCTGCGAAAGGCATCCAGAGGGGAGCACAAACCTGCCAGAAAATGGCTGCCTCCACACGTTTTCTTTGGCACCATTGCTAAGCCTAGGCTGAATTACCTGCCTCCAGTCTCAGCTAGCGACATGGTTTTTTAAACCAGGAAGCCCTGAGCTCCAGGCACACTGGAGCTGTGAAAGGCATCCAAAAGGGAGTGCAAAAGTGCCACAACATGGCTGCTTTCACGGCTTTTTCCTTGGCAAGAAGCCTAACACCAGGCTGATTTACCTTCCCAGGGTTAGTGTGAGGCTTAGGCCTAGGGCTAGGATTTTTAAAACTAGGAAGCCCTTAGCTCCAGGCACACTGCAGCTGTTCAAGGCATCCCAAGAGGGCTGCAAAAGTGACACAACTTAGCTGCCTCTGCTGCTATTCTCATGAGTCCATCCTGAACCATAGGCTGATTTTCCTTCCTAGGGTTAGGGTTAGAGTTAGGCCTAGGGTCAGGGCTTTTTTAACCAGAAAGCCCTGAGTTCCAAAAAAACAGCAGCTGCGAAGGACTACCCAAGAGGAGCAAAAAAGTGTCAGAACATGCTGCCTCCAGCGCTTTTTCCTTGGGACCATCATGGACCCTAGGCTGATTTACTTGCCTCCAGTTGCAGCTATGGTCACGCCAAGGGAGAGGGTTTTTAAATCAGTAAACCCTGAGCTCCAGATCCAGTGCAGCTGCGAAAGGCTTCCCAAGGGCAGCCAAAAATTGCCTCAACATGCTCCCTCCAGCGCTTTTTTCCTTGGGAACATCCCTATAACTAGGCTGATTTATCTGCCTAGGGTTAGGGTTAGGGTTCAGCCTAGGGATAGGATTTTTTCTAACAGGAAGCCCTGAGTTCCAGGGGCACTGCAGCTGCCAAAGGCATCCCAAGGGGAAAGCAAAAGCGCCACAACATGGCTGTCTCCACAGCTTTTTCCTTGGCATAATTCCTAAACCCAGGCTATTTTAAATGACCAGTGTTGGTGTTAGGGTTAGGGTTACGCCTAAGTGTAGAGCTTTTTAAGCCAGCAAGCTCTGAGCTCCAGGAACATGGCAGCTGCGAAAAGCATCCCAAGGGGAGCGTAAAAGTGCCACAACATGGCTGTCTCAACAGCTTTTTCCTTGGCACCATCCCTATACCTAGGCTGATTTATCTGCCTAGGGTTAGGGTTAGGGCTCAGCCTAGGGCTAGGAGTTTTTTAACCAGGAAGCCCTGAGTTCCAGGGGCACTGCAGCTGTGAAAGGCATCCCAAGGGGAGCCCAAAAGTGCCACGACATGGCTGCTTTCACAGCTTTTTCCTTAGGAAGGACCCTTACACCTGGCTGATTTACCTTCCTAGGGTTACTGTTAGGCTTAGGCCTAGGACTTTTAAAATCAGGAAGCCCTGTGCTCCAAGCACACTGCAGCTGTGAAAGGCATTCCAAGGGTAGCTCAAAAGTGCCACAACATGGCTGTCTCCACAGCTTTTTCCTTGGCATAATTCCTAAACCCAGGCTGATTTAAATGACCAGTGTTAGGGTTAGGGTTAGGGTTCCGCCTAGGTGTAGAGCTTTTTAAACCAGCAAGCTCTGAGCTCCAGGCACACGGCAGCTGCGAATGGCATCCAGAGGGGAGCACAAAAGTGCAACAACATGGCAGCTTTCACAGCTTTTTCCTCGGCACCATTGCTATACCTAGGCTGATTTATCTGCCTCGGGTTAGGGTCCGGGTTCAGCCTAGGGCTAGGATTTTTTTAACCGGGAAGCCCTGAGTTCCAGGCACAGGGCAGCTGCCAAAGGCATCCCAAAGGGAGCGCAGAAGTGCCACGACATGGCTGCTTTCACAGCTTTTTCCTTAGGAAGGACCCTTACACCTGGCTGATTTACCTTCCTCGGGCTACTGTTAGGCTTAGGCCTAGGACTTTTAAAATCAGGAAGCCCTGTGCTCCAAGCACACTGCAGCTGTTAAAGGCATCCCAAGGGGAGCGCAAAAGTGCCACAACATGGCTGTCTCAACAGCTTTTTCCTTGGCATAATTCCTAAACCCAGGCTTATTTAAATGACCAGTGTTAGGGTTAGGGTTAGGGTTACGCCTAAGTGTAGAGCTTTTTAAGCCAGCAAGCTCTGAGCTCCAGGCACATGGCAGCTGCGAAAGGCATCCAGAGGGGAGCACAAACCTGCCAGAAAATGGCTGCCTCCACACGTTTTCTTTGGCACCATTGCTAAGCCTAGGCTGAATTACCTGCCTACAGTCTCAGCTAGGGACATGGTTTTTTAAACCAGGAGGCCCTGAGCTCCAGGCACACTAGAGCTGTGAAAGGCATCCAAAAGGGAGTGCAAAAGTGCCATAACATGGCTGCTTTCACGGCTTTTTCCTTGGCAAGAAGCCTAACACCAGGCTGATTTACCTTCCCAGGGTTAGTGTGAGGCTTAGGCCTAGGGCTAGGATTTTTAAAACTAGGAAGCCCTTAGCTCCAGGCACACTGCAGCTGTTCAAGGCATCCCAAGAGGGCTGCAAAAGTGACACAACTTGGCTGCCTCGGCTGCTATTCTCATGAGTCCATCCCGAACCATAGGCTGATTTTCCTTCCTAGGGTTAGGGTTAGAGTTAGGCCTGGGGTCAGGGCTTTTTTAACCAGAAAGCCCTGAGTTCCAAAAACACAGCAGCTGCGAAGGACTACCCAAGAGGAGCACAAAACTGTGTCACAACATTGCTGCCTCCAGCGCTCTTGCCTTGGGACCATCATGGACCCTAGGCTGATTTACTTGCCGCCAGTTGCAGATATGGTCACGCCAAGGGATAGGGTTTCTAAATCAGTAAACCCTGAGCTCCAGACCCAGTGCAGCTGCAAAAGGCTTCCCAAGAGCAGCCAAAAATTGCCTCAACATGCTCCCTCCAGCGCTTTTTTCCTTGGGAACATCCCTATACCTAGGCTGATTTATCTGCCTAGGGTTAGGGTCAGGGTTCAGCCTAGGGATAGGATTTTTTCAAACAGGAAGCCCTGTGCTCCAAGCGCACTGCAGCTGCCAAAAGCATCCCAAGGGGAGCGCAAAAGTGCCACAACATGGCTGTCTCCACAGCTTTTTCCTGTGCATAATTCCTAAACCCAGGCTAATTTAAATGACCAGTGTTAGGGTTAGGGTTAGGGTTACGCCTAGGTGTAGAGCTTTTTAAACCAGCAAGCTCTGAGCTCCAGGCACACGGCAGCTGCGAAAGGCATCCAGAGGGTAGCACAAAACTGCCAGAAAATGGCTGCCTCCACACGTTTTCTTTGGCACCATTGCTAAGCCTCGCCTGAATTACCTGCCTCCAGTCTCAGCTAGGGACATGGTTTTTTAAACCAGGAAGCCCTGAGCTCCAGGCACACTGGAGCTCTGAAAGCATCCAAAAGGGAGTGCAAAAGTGCCACAACATGGCTGCTTTCACGGCTTTTTCCTTGGCAAGAAGACTAACACCAGGCTGATTTACCTTCCCAGGGTTAGTGTGAGGCTTAGGCCTAGGATTTTTAAAACTAGGAAGCCCTTAGCTCCAGGCACACTGCAGCTGTTAAAGGCATCCCAAGAGGGCCGCAAAAGTGACACAACTTGGCTGCCTCTGCTGTTATTCTCATGAGTCCATCCTGAACCATAGGCTGATTTTCCTTCTAGGGTTAGGGTTAGAGTTAGGCTTAGGGTCAGGGCTTTTTTAACCAGAAAGCCCTGAGTTCCAAAAACACAGCAGCTGCGAAGGACTACCCAAGAGGAGCACGAAAGTGCCACAACATTGCTACCTCCAGCGCTTTTTCCTTGGGACCATCATGGACCCTAGGCTGATTTACTTGCCTCCAGTTGCAGCTATGGGCACGCCAAGGGATAGGGTTTTTAAATCAGTAAACCCTGAGCTCCAGACCCAGTGCAGCTGCGAAAGGCTTCCCAAGGGCAGCCAAAAATTGCCTCAACATGCTCCCTCCAGCGCTTTTTTTCTTTGGGAACATCCCTATACCTAGGCTGATTTATCTGCCTAGGGTTAGGGTTAGGGTTCAGCCTAGGGATAGGATTTTTTCAAACAGGAAGCCTGGAGTTCCAGGGGCACTTCAGCTGCCAAAGGCATCCCAAGGGGAGCGCAAAAGTGCCACAACATGGCTGTCTCCACAGCTTTTTCCTTGGCATAATTCCTAAACGCAGGCTGATTTAAATGACCAGTGTTGGGGTTAGGGTTAGGGTTACGCCTAAGTGTAGAGCTTTTTAAGCCAGCAAGCTCTGAGCTCCAGGAACATGGCAGCTGCGAAAGGCATCCCAAGGGGAGCGCAAAAGTGCCACAACATGGGTGTCTCCACAGCTTTTTCCTTGGCATAATTCCTAAACCCAGGCTGATTTATCTGCCTAGGGTTAGGGTTAGGGTTCAGCCTAGGGCTAGGATTTTTTTAACCAGGAAGCCCTGAGTTCCAGGGGCACTGCAGCTGCCAAAGGCATCCCAAGGGGAAAGCAAATGTGCCACAACTTGGCTGTGTCCAGAGCTTTTTCCTTTGGACCATCCTGAAACGAAGGCTGATTGAGAAGCCTCCAGTTAGGGCTAAAGTTGTGGGTTTTTAAACCAGGAAGGCCTGTGCTCCAAGCACACTGCAGCTGTGAAAGGCATCCCAAGGGGAGCGCAAAAGTGCCACAACATGGCTGTCTCCACAGCTTTTCCCTTGGGATAATTCCTAAACCCAGGCTGATTTAAATGACCAGTGTTAGGGTTAGGGTTAGGGTTCCGCCTAGGTGTAGAGCTTTTTAAATCAGCAAGCTCTGAGCTCCAGGAAAACTGCAGCTGCGAAAGGCATCCAGAGGGGAGCACAAAAGTGCCAGAACATGGCAGCTTTCACAGCTTTTTCCTCGGCACCTTTGCTATACCTAGGCTGATATATCTGCCTCGGGTTAGGGTCAGGGTTCAGCCTAGGGCTAGGATTTTTTTAACCAGGAAGCCCTGAGTTCCAGGCTTACTGCAGCTGCCAAAGGCATCCCAAAGGGAGCGCAGAAGTGCCACGATATGGCTGCTTTCACAGCTTCTTCCTTAGGAAGGACCCACATACCCGGCTGATTTACCTTCCTAGGGTTACTGTTAGGCTTAGGCCTAGGACTTTTTAAACCAGGAAGCCCTGTGCTCCAAGCACACTGCAGCTGTTAAAGGCATCCCAAGGGGAGCGCAAAAGTGCCACAACATGGCTGTCTCCACAGCTTTTTCCTTGGCATAATTCCTAAACCCAGGCTGATTTAAATGACCAGTGTTAGGGTTAGGGTTAGGGTTCCGCCTAGGTGTAGAGCTTTTTAAATCAGCAAGCTCTGAGCTCCAGGAAAACTTCAGCTGTTCAAGGCATCCCAAGGGGAACGCAAAAGTGACACAACTTGGCTGCCTCCGCTGCTATTTCCATGAGACCATCCCGAACCATAGGCTGATTTTCCTTCCTAGGGTTGAGGTTTGAGTTACGCCTAGGGTTAGTGTCCTTTAAACCAGAAAGCCCTGAGTTCCAAGAACACAGCAGCTGCGAAGAACTAGCCAAGAAGAGTGCAAAAGTACCACAACATGCCTGCCTCCGCAGCTTTTTCATTGGGGACATCCCTAATTCCTGGCTGATTTGCCTTTCTCGTCTTAGGGTTGGCGTTAGGCCTAGGGCTAGGATTTTTAAAATCAGGAAGCCCAGACCTCCAGGCACACTGGAGCTGTGAAAGGCATCCAAAAGGGAGTGCAAAAGTGCCACAACATGGCTGCTTTCACGGCTTTTTCCTTGGCAAGAAGCCTAACACCAGGCTGATTTACCTTCCCAGGGTTAGTGTGAGGCTTAGGCCTAGGGCTAGGATTTTTAAAACTAGGAAGCCCTTAGCTCCAGGCACACTGCAGCTTTTAAAGGCATCCCAAGAGGGCCGCAAAAGTGACACAACTTGGCTGCCTCTGCTGCTATTCTCATGAGTCCATCCTGAACCATAGGCTGATTTTCCTTCTAGGGTTAGGGTTAGAGTTAGGCCTAGGGTCAGGGCTTTTTTAACCAGAAAGCCCTGAGTTCCAAAAACACAGCAGCTGCGAAGGACT
Source organism: Ammospiza nelsoni (assembly GCF_027579445.1). Lineage (NCBI taxonomy): Eukaryota > Metazoa > Chordata > Aves > Passeriformes > Passerellidae > Ammospiza > Ammospiza nelsoni. The sequence continues at coordinate 494,447 of NW_026683207.1, read as the reverse complement.
ACCCAAGAGGAGCACAAAAGTGCCACAACATTGCTGCCTCCAGCGCTTTTTCCTTGGGACCATCATGGACCCTAGGCTGATTTACTTGCCTCCAGTTGCAGCTATGGTCACGCCAAGGGATAGGGTTTTTAAATCAGTAAACCCTGCGCTCCCGACACAGTGCAGCTGCGAAAGGCTTCCCAAGGGCAGCCAAAAATTGCCTCAACATGCTCCCTCCAGCGCTTTTTTTCTTGGGAACATCCTTATACCTAGGCTGATTTATCTGCCTAGGGTTAGGGTTAGGGTTCAGCCTAGAGATAGGATTTTTTCAAACAGGAAGCCCGGAGTTCCAGGGGCACTTCAGCTGCCAAAGGCATCCCAAGGGGAGCGCAAAAGTGCCACAACATGGCTGTCTCCACAGCTTTTTCCTTGGCATAATTCCTAAACCCAGGCTGATTTAAATGACCAGTGTTAGGGTTAGGATTAGGGTTATGCCTAGGTGTAGAGCTTTTTAATCCAGCAAGCTCTGAGCTCCAGGCACACGGCAGCTGCGAAAGGCATCCAGAGGGGAGCACAAAAGTGCAACAACATGGCAGCTTTCACAGCTTTTTCCTCGGCACCATTGCTATACCTAGGCTGATTTATCTGCCTCGGGTTAGGGTCAGGGTTCAGCCTAGGGCTAGGATTTTTTTAACCAGGAAGCCCTGAGTTCCAGGCTTACTGCAGCTGCCAAAAGCATCCCAAAGGGAGCGCAGAAGTGCCACGACATGGCTACTTTCACAGCTTTTTCCTTAGGAAGGACCCTTACACCTGGCTGATTTACCTTCCTAGGGTTACTGTTAAGCTTAGGCCTAGGACTTTTAAAATCAGGAAGCCCTGTGCTCCAAGCACACTGCAGCTGTGAAAGGCATCCCAAGGGGAGCGCAAAAGTGCCACAACATGGCTGTCTCAACAGCTTTTTCCTTGGCATAATTCCTAAACCCAGGCTTATTTAAATGACCAGTGTTAGGGTTAGGGTTAGGGTTACGCCTAAGTGTAGAGCTTTTTAAGCCAGCAAGCTCTGAGCTCCAGGCACAAGGCAGCTGCAAAAGGCATCCAGAGGGGAGCACAAAACTGGCAGAAAATGGCTGCCTCCACACGTTTTCCTCGGCACTATTGCTATACCTAGGCTGAATTACCTGCCTCCAGTCTCAGCTAGGGACATGGTTTTTTAAACCAGGAAGCCCTGAGCTCCAGGCACACGGCAGCTGCGAAAGGCATCCAGAGGGGAGCACAAAAGTGCCACGACATGGCTGCTTTCACAGCTTTTTCCTTGGCACCATCCCTATACCTAGGCTGATTTATCTGCCTAGGGTTAGGGTCAGGGTTCAGCCTAGGGCTAGGATTTTTTTAACCAGGAAGCCCTGAGTTCCAGGGGCACTGCAGCTGCCAAAGGCATCCCAAGGGGAAAGCAAATGTGCCACAACTTGGCTGTGTCCAGAGCTTTTTCCTTTGGACCATCCTGAAACGAAGGCTGATTGAGAAGCCTCCAGTTAGGGCTAAAGTTGTGGTTTTTTAAACCAGGAAGGCCTGTGCTCCAAGCACACGGCAGCTGTGAAAGGCATCCCAAGGGGAGCGCAAAAGTGCCACAACATGGCTGTCTCCACAGCTTTTTCCTTGGCATAATTCCTAAACCCAGGCTGATTTAAATGACCAGTGTTAGGGTTAGGGTTAGGGTTACGCCTAGGTGTAGAGCTTTTTAAACCAGCAAGCTCTGAGCTCCAGGCACACGGCAGCTGCGAATGGCATCCAGAGGGGAGCACAAAAGTGCAACAACATGGCCGCTTTCACAGCTTTGTCCTCGGCACCATTGCTATACCTAGGCTGACTTATCTGCCTCGGGTTAGGGTCAGGGTTCAGCCTAGGGATACAATTTTTTTAACCAGGAAGCCCTGAGTTCCAGGCTTACTGCAGCTGCCAAAGGCATCCCAAAGGGAGTGCAGAAGTGCCACGACATGGCTGCTTTCACAGCTTTTTCCATAGGAAGGACCCTTACACCTGGCTGATTTACCTTCCTAGGGTTACTGTTAGGCTTAGGCCTAGGACTTTTAAAATCAGGAAGCCCTGTGCTCCAAGCACACTGCAGCTGTGAAAGGCATCCCAAGGGGAGCGCAAAAGTGCCACAACATGGCTGCTTTCACGGCTTTTTCCTTGGCAAGAAGCCTAACACCAGGCTGATTTACCTTCCCAGGGTTAGTGTGAGGCTTAGGCCTAGGATTTTTAAAACTAGGAAGCCCTGTGCTCCAGGCACACTGCAGCTGTTAAAGGCATCCCAAGAGGGCCGCAAAAGTGACACAACTTGGCTGCCTCTGCTGCTATTCTCATGAGTCCATCCTGAACCATAGGCTGATTTTCCTTCTAGGGTTAGGGTTAGAGTTAGGCCTAGGGTCAGGGCTTTTTTAACCAGAAAGCCCTGAGTTCCAAAAACACAGCAGCTGCGAAGGACTACCCAAGAGGAGCACGAAAGTGCCACAACATTGCTACCTCCAGCGCTTTTTCCTTGGGACCATCATGGACCCTAGGCTGATTTACTTGCCTCCAGTTGCAGCTATGGGCACGCCAAGGGATAGGGTTTTTAAATCAGTAAACCCTGAGCTCCAGACCCAGTGCAGCTGCGAAAGGCTTCCCAAGGGCAGCCAAAAATTGCCTCAACATGCTCCCTCCAGGGTTTTTTTTTTTGGGAACATCCCTATACCTATGCTGATTTATCTGCCTAGGGTTAGGGTTAGGGTTCAGCCTAGAGATAGGATTTTTTCAAACAGGAAGCCCGGAGTTCCAGGGGCACTTCAGCTGCCAAAGGCATCCCAAGGGGAGCGCAAAAGTGCCACAACATGGCTGTCTCCACAGCTTTTTCCTTGGCATAATTCCTAAACCCTGGCTGATTTAAATGACCAGTGTTAGGGTTAGGGTTAGGGTTATGCCTAGGTGTAGAGCTTTTTAATCCAGCAAGCTCTGAGCTCCAGGCACACGGCAGCTGCGAAAGGCATCCAGAGGGGAGCACAAAAGTGCAACAACATGGCAGCTTTCACAGCTTTTTCCTCGGCACCATTGCTATACCTAGGCTGATTTATCTGCCTCGGGTTAGGGTCAGGGTTCAGCCTAGGGCTAGGATTTTTTTAACCAGGAAGCCCTGAGTTCCAGGCTTACTGCAGCTGCCAAAGGCATCCCAAAGGGAGCGCAGAAGTGCCACGACATGGCTACTTTCACAGCTTTTTCCTTAGGAAGGACCCTTACACCTGGCTGATTTACCTTCCTAGGGTTACTGTTAAGCTTAGGCCTAGGACTTTTAAAATCAGGAAGCCCTGTGCTCCAAGCACACTGCAGCTGTGAAAGGCATCCCAAGGGGAGCGCAAAAGTGCCACAACATGGCTGTCTCAACAGCTTTTTCCTTGGCATAATTCCTAAACCCAGGCTTATTTAAATGACCAGTGTTAGGGTTAGGGTTAGGGTTACGCCTAAGTGTAGAGCTTTTTAAGCCAGCAAGCTCTGAGCTCCAGGCACAAGGCAGCTGCAAAAGGCATCCAGAGGGGAGCACAAAACTGGCAGAAAATGGCTGCCTCCACACGTTTTCCTCGGCACAATTGCTATACCTAGGCTGAATTACCTGCCTCCAGTCTCAGCTAGGGACATGGTTTTTTAAACCAGGAAGCCCTGAGCTCCAGGCACACGGCAGCTGCGAAAGGCATCCAGAGGGGAGCACAAAAGTGCCACGACATGGCTGCTTTCACAGCTTTTTCCTTGGCACCATCCCTATACCTAGGCTGATTTATCTGCCTAGGGTTAGGGTCAGGGTTCAGCCTAGGGCTAGGATTTTTTTAACCAGGAAGCCCTGAGTTCCAGGGGCACTGCAGCTGCCAAAGGCATCCCAAGGGGAAAGCAAATGTGCCACAACTTGGCTGTGTCCAGAGCTTTTTCCTTTGGACCATCCTGAAACGAAGGCTGATTGAGAAGCCTCCAGTTAGGGCTAAAGTTGTGGTTTTTTAAACCAGGAAGGCCTGTGCTCCAAGCACACGGCAGCTGTGAAAGGCATCCCAAGAGGGCCGCAAAAGTGACACAACTTGGCTGCCTCTGCTGCTATTCTCATGAGTCCATCCTGAACCATAGGCTGATTTTCCTTCTAGGGTTAGGGTTAGAGTTAGGCCTAGGGTCAGGGCTTTTTTAACCAGAAAGCCCTGAGTTCCAAAAACAGAGCAGCTGCGAAGGACTACCCAAGAGGAGCACAAAAGTGCCACAACATGGCTGCCTCCAGCGCTTTTTCCTTGGGACCATCATGGACCCTAGGCTGATTTACTTGCCTCCAGTTGCAGCTATGGTCACGCCAAGGGATAGGGTTTTTAAATCAGTAAACCCTGCACTCCAGACCCAGTGCAGCTGCGAAAGGCTTCCCAAGGGCAGCCAAAAATTGCCTCAACATGCTCCCTCCAGGGTTTTTTTTTTTGGGAACATCCCTATACCTAGGCTGATTTATCTGCCTAGGGTTAGGGTTAGGGTTCAGCCTAGAGATAGGATTTTTTCAAACAGGAAGCCCGGAGTTCCAGGGGCACTTCAGCTGCCAAAGGCATCCCAAGGGGAGCGCAAAAGTGCCACAACATGGCTGTCTCCACAGCTTTTTCCTTGCCATAATTCCTAAACCCAGGCTGATTTAAATGACCAGTGTTGGGGTTAGGGATAGGGTTAGGGTTACGCCTAAGTGTAGAGCTTTTTAAGCCAGCAAGCTCTGAGCTCCAGGCACATGGCAGCTGCGAAAGGCATCCCAAGGGGAGCGCAAAAGTGCCACAACATGTCTGTCTCCACAGCTTTTTCCTTGGCATAATTCCTAAACCCAGGCTGATTTAAATGACCAGTGTTAGGGTTAGGGTTAGGGTCAGGCCTAGGTTTAGAGATTTTTAACCAGCAAGCTCTGTGCTTCAGGCAAACAGCGGCTGCGAAAGGCATCCAGAGGGGAGCACAAAAGTGCCAGAAAATGGCTGCCACCACATGTTTTCTTTGGCACCATTGCTAAGCGTAGGCTGAATTACCTGCCTACAGTCTCAGCTAGGGACATGGTTTTTTAAACCAGGAAGCCCTGAACTCCAGGCACAGGGCAGCTGCCAAAGGCATCCCAAAGGGAGTGCAGAAGTGCCACGGTATGGCTGCTTTCACAGCTTCTTCCTTAGGAAGGACCCACATACCCAGGTGATTTACCTTCCTAGGGTTACTGTTAGGCTTAGGCCTAGGACTTTTTAAACCAGGAAGCCCTGTGCTCCAAGAACACTGCAGCTGTTAAAGGCATCCCAAGGGGAGCGCAAAAGTGCCACAACATGGCTGTCTCCACAGCTTTTTCCTTGGCATAATTCCTAAACCCAGGCTGATTTAAATGACCAGTGTTAGGGTTAGGGTTCCGCCTAGGTGTAGAGCTTTTTAAATCAGCAAGCTCTGAGCTCCAGGCAAACTGCAGCTGTTCAAGGCATCCCAAGGGGAACGCAAAAGTGACACAACTTGGCTGCCTCCGCTGCTATTTCCATGAGACCATCCCGAACCATAGGCTGATTTTCCTTCCTAGGGTTGAGGTTTGAGTTACGCCTAGGGTTAGTGTCCTTTAAACCAGAAAGCCCTGAGTTCCAAGAACACAGCAGCTGCGAAGAACTAGCCAAGAAGAGTGCAAAAGTACCACAACATGCCTGCCTCCATAGCTTTTTCATTGGGGACATCCCTAATTCCTGGCTGATTTGCCTTTCTCGTCTTAGGGTTGGCGTTAGGCCTAGGGCTAGGATTTTTAAAATCAGGAAGCCCAGACCTCCAGGCACACTGGAGCTGTGAAAGGCATCCAAAAGGGAGTGCAAAAGTGCCACAACATGGCTGCTTTCACGGCTTTTTCCTTGGCAAGAAGCCTAACACCAGGCTGATTTACCTTCCCAGGGTTAGTGTGAGGCTTAGGCCTAGGCCTAGGATTTTTAAAACTAGGAAGCCCTTAGCTCCAGGCACACTGCAGCTGTTAAAGGCATCCCAAGAGGGCCGCAAAAGTGACACAACTTGGCTGCCTCTGCTGCTATTCTCATGAGTCCATCCTGAACCATAGGCTGATTTTCCTTCTAGGGTTAGGGTTAGAGTTAGGCCTAGGGTCAGGGCTTTTTTAACCAGAAAGCCCTGAGTTCCAAAAACACAGCAGCTGCGAAGGACTACCCAAGAGGAGCACAAAAGTGCCACAACATGGCTGCCTCCAGCGCTTTTTCCTTGGGACCATCATGGACCCCAGGCTGATTTACTTGCCTCCAGTTGCAGCTATGGTCACGCCAAGGGATAGGGTTTTTAAATCAGTAAACCCTGCGCTCCAGAACCAGTGCAGCTGCAAAAGGCTTCCCAAGGGCAGCCAAAAATTGCCTCAACATGCTCCCTCCAGCGCTTTTTTTCCTTGGGAACATCCCTATACCTAGGCTGATTTATCTGCCTAGGGTTAGGGTTAGGGTTCAGCCTAGGGACAGGATTTTTTCAAACAGGAAGCCCTGAGTTCCAGGGGCACTGCAGCTGCCAAAGGCATCCCAAGGGGAAAGCAAATGTGCTACAACTTGTCTGTGTCCAGAGCTTTTTCCTTGGGACCATCCTGAAACCAAGGCTGATTTAGAAGCCTCCAGTTAGGGCTAAAGTTGTGGTTTTTTAAACCAGGAAGGCCTGTGCTCCAAGCACACTGCAGCTGTGAAAGGCATCCCAAGGGGAGCGCAAAAGTGCCACAACATGGCTGTCTCCACAGCTTTTTCCTTGGCATAATTCCTAAACCCAGGCTGATTTAAATGACCAGTGTTAGGGTTAGGGTTAGGGTTACGCCTAGGTGTAGAGATTTTTAAACCAGCAAGCTCTGAGCTCCAGGCTCACGGCAGCTGCGAAAGGCATCCAGAGGGGAGCACAAAAGTGCCAGAAAATGGCTGCCTCCACATGTTTTCTTTGGCACCATTGCTAAGCCTAGGCTGAATTACCTGCCTACAGTCTCAGCTAGGGACATGGCTTTTTAAACCAGGAAGCCCTGAGCTCCAGGCACAGGGCAGCTGCCAAAGGCATCCCAAAGGGAGCGCAGAAGTGCCACGATATGGCTGCTTTCACAGCTTCTTCCTTAGGAAGGACCCACATACCCGGCTGATTTACCTTCCTAGGGTTACTGTTAGGCTTAGGCCTAGGACTTTTTAAACCAGGAAGCCCTGTGCTCCAAGCACACTGCAGCTGTTAAAGGCATCCCAAGGGGAGCGGAAAAGTGCCACAACATGGCTGTCTCCACAGCTTCTTCCTTGGCATAATTCCTAAAACCAGGCTGATTTAAATGACCAGTGTTAGGGTTAGGGTTAGGGTTCCGCCTAGGTGTAGAGCTTTTTAAATCAGCAAGCTCTGAGCTCCAGGCAAACTGCAGCTGTTCAAGGCATCCCAAGGGGAACGCAAAAGTGCCACAACATGGCTGCTTTCACGGCTTTTTCCTTGGCAAGAAGACTAACACCAGGCTGATTTACCTTCCCAGGGTTCGTGTGAGGCTTAGGCCTAGGATTTTTAAAACCAGGAAGCCCTTAGCTCAAGGCACACTGCAGCTGTTAAAGGCATCCCAAGGGGAACGCAAAAGTGACACAACTTGGCTGCCTCCGCTGCTATTTCCATGAGACCATCCCGAACCATAGCTGATTTTCCTTCCTAGGGTTGAGGTTTGAGTTACGCCTAAGGTTAGTGTCCTTTTAACCAGAAAGCCCTGAGTTCTAAGAACCCAGCAGCTGCGAAGGACTAGCCAAGAAGAGCGCAAAAGTACCACAACATGCCTGCCTCCGCAGCTTTTTCCTTGGGGACATCCCTAATTCCTGGCTGATTTGCCTTTCTCGTCTTAGGGTTGGCGTTAGGTCTAGGGCTAGGATTTTTAAAATCAGGAAGCCCAGACCTCCAGGCACACTGGAGCTGTGAAAGGCATCCAAAAGGGAGTGCAAAAGTGCCACAACATGGCTGCTTTCACGGCTTTTTCCTTGGCAAGAAGCCTAACACCAGGCTGATTTACCTTCCCAGGGTTAGTGTGAGGCTTAGGCCTAGGATTTTTAAAACTAGGAAGCCCTTAGCTCCAGGCACACTGCAGCTGTTAAAGGCATCCCAAGAGGGCCGCAAAAGTGACACAACTTGGCTGCCTCTGCTGCTATTCTCATGAGTCCATCCTGAACCATAGCCTGATTTTCCTTCTAGGTTTAGGGTTAGAGTTAGGCCTAGGGTCAGGGCTTTTTTAACCAGAAAGCCCTGAGTTCCAAAAACACAGCAGCTGCGAAGGACTACCCAAGAGGAGCACAAAAGTGCCACAACATGGCTGCCTCCAGCGCTTTTTCCTTGGGACCATCATGGACCCTAGGCTGATTTACTTGCCTCCAGTTGCAGCTATGGTCACGCCAAGGGATAGGGTTTTTAAATCAGTAAACCCTGCGCTCCCGACACAGTGCAGCTGCGAAAGGCTTCCCAAGGGCAGCCAAAAATTGCCTCAACATGCTCCCTCCAGCGCTTTTTTTCCTTGGGAACATCCCTATACCTAGGCTGATTTATCTGCCTAGGGTTAGGGTTAGGGTTCAGCCTAGGGATAGGATTTTTTCAAACAGGAAGCCCTGAGTTCCAGGGGCACTGCAGCTGCCAAAGGAATCCCAAGGGGAAAGCAAATGTGCTACAACTTGGCTGTGTCCAGAGCTTTTTCCTTGGGACCATCCTGAAACGAAGGCTGATTTAGAAGCCTCCAGTTAGGGCTAAAGTTGTGGTTTTTTAACCAGGAAGGCCTGTGCTCCAAGCACACTGCAGCTGTGAAAGGCATCCCAAGGGGAGCGCAAAAGTGCCACAACATGGCTGTCTCCACAGCTTTTTCCTTGGCATAATTCCTAAACCCAGGCTGATTTAAATGACCAGTGTTAGGGTTAGGGTTATGCCTAGGTGTAGAGCTTTTTAATCCAGCAAGCTCTGAGCTCCAGGCACTCGGCAGCTGCGAAAGGCTTCCAGAAGGGAGCACAAAAGTGCAACAACATGGCAGCTTTCACAGCTTTTTCCTCGGCACCATTGCTATACCTAGGCTGATTTATCTGCCTCGGGTTAGGGTCAGGGTTCAGCCTAGGGCTAGGATCTTTTTAACCAGGAAGCACTGAGTTCCAGGCTTACTGCAGCTGCCAAAGGCATCCCAAAGGGAGCGCAGAAGTGCCACGATATGGCTGCTTTCACAGCTTCTTCCTTAGGAAGGACCCACATACCCGGCTGATTTACCTTCCTAGGGTTACTGTTAGGCTTAGGCCTAGGACTTTTTAAACCATGAAGCCCTGTGCTCCAAGCACACTGCAGCTGTGAAAGGCATCCCAAGGGGAGCGCAAAAGTGCCACAACATGGCTGTCTCAACAGCTTTTTCCTTGGCATAATTCCTAAACCCAGGCTTATTTAAATGTCCAGGGTTAGGGTTAGGGTTAGGGTTAGGGTTACGCCTAAGTGTAGAGCTTTTTAAGCCAGCAAGCTCTGAGCTCCAGGCACATGGCAGCTGCGAAAGGCATCCAGAGGGGAGCACAAAACTGGCAGAAAATGGCTGCCTCCACACGTTTTCCTCGGCACCATTGCTATACCTAGGCTGAATTACCTGCCTCCAGTCTCAGCTAGGGACATGGTTTTTTAAACCAGGAAGCCCTGAGCTCCAGGCACACGGCAGCTGCGAAAGGCATCCAGAGGGGAGCACAAAAGTGCCACGACATGGCTGCTTTCACAGCTTTTTCCTTGGCAGCATCCCTATACCTAGGCTGATTTATCTGCCTAGGGTTAGGGTTAGGGTTCAGCCTAGGGCTAGGATTTTTTTAACCAGGAAGCCCTGAGTTCCAGGGGCACTGCAGCTGCCAAAGGCATCCCAAGGGGAAAGCAAATGTGCCACAACTTGGCTGTGTCCAGAGCTTTTTCCTTTGGACCATCCTGAAACGAAGGCTGATTGAGAAGCCTCCAGTTAGGGCTAAAGTTGTGGTTTTTTAAACCAGGAAGCCCTGTGCTCCAAGCACACTGCAGCTGTGAAAGGCATCCCAAGGGGAGCGCAAAAGTGCCACAACATGGCTGTCTCCACAGCTTTTCCCTTGGGATAATTCCTAAACCCAGGCTGATTTAAATGACCAGTGTTAGGGTTAGGGTTAGGGTTCCGCCTAGGTGTAGAGCTTTTTAAATCAGCAAGCTCTGAGCTCCAGGAAAACTGCAGCTGCGAAAGGCATCCAGAGGGGAGCACAAAAGTGCCAGAACATGGCAGCTTTCACAGCTTTTTCCTCGGCACCTTTGCTATACCTAGGCTGATATATCTGCCTCGGGTTAGGGTCAGGGTTCAGCCTAGGGCTAGGATTTTTTTAACCAGGAAGCCCTGAGTTCCAGGCTTACTGCAGCTGCCAAAGGCATCCCAAAGGGAGCGCAGAAGTGCCACGATATGGCTGCTTTCACAGCTTCTTCCTTAGGGAGGACCCACATACCCGGCTGATTTACCTTCCTAGGGTTACTGTTAGGCTTAGGCCTAGGACTTTTTAAACCAGGAAGCCCTGTGCTCCAAGCACACTGCAGCTGTTAAAGGCATCCCAAGGGGAGCGCAAAAGTGCCACAACATGGCTGTCTCCACAGCTTTTTCCTTGGCATAATTCCTAAACCCAGGCTGATTTAAATGACCAGTGTTAGGGTTAGGGTTAGGGTTCCGCCTAGGTGTAGAGCTTTTTAAATCAGCAAGCTCTGAGCTCCAGGAAAACTTCAGCTGTTCAAGGCATCCCAAGGGGAACGCAAAAGTGACACAACTTGGCTGCCTCCGCTGCTATTTCCATGAGACCATCCCGAACCATAGGCTGATTTTCCTTCCTAGGGTTGAGGTTTGAGTTACGCCTAGGGTTAGTGTCCTTTAAACCAGAAAGCCCTGAGTTCCAAGAACACAGCAGCTGCGAAGAACTAGCCAAGAAGAGTGCAAAAGTACCACAACATGCCTGCCTCCGCAGCTTTTTCCTTGGGGACATCCCTAATTCCTGGCTGATTTGCCTTTCTCGTCTTAGGGTTGGCGTTAGGCCTAGGGCTAGGATTTTTAAAATCAGGAAGCCCAGACCTCCAGGCACACTGGAGCTGTGAAAGGCATCCAAAAGGGAGTGCAAAAGTGCCACAACATGGCTGCTTTCACGGCTTTTTCCTTGGCAAGAAGCCTAACACCAGGCTGATTTACCTTCCCAGGGTTAGTGTGAGGCTTAGGCCTAGGATTTTTAAAACTAGGAAGCCCTTAGCTCCAGGCACACTGCAGCTGTTAAAGGCATCCCAAGAGGGCCGCAAAAGTGACACAACTTGGCTGCCTCTGCTGCTATTCTCATGAGTCCATCCTGAACCATAGGCTGATTTTCCTTCTAGGGTTAGGGTTAGAGTTAGGCCTAGGGTCAGGGCTTTTTAACCAGAAAGCCCTGAGTTCCAAAAACACAGCAGCTGCGAAGGACTACCCAAGAGGAGCACAAAAGTGCCACAACATTGCTGCCTCCAGCGCTTTTTCCTTGGGACCATCATGGACCCTAGGCTGATTTACTTGCCTCCAGTTGCAGCTATGGTCACGCCAAGGGATAGGGTTTTTAAATCAGTAAACCCTGCGCTCCCGACACAGTGCAGCTGCGAAAGGCTTCCCAAGGGCAGCCAAAAATTGCCTCAACATGCTCCCTCCAGCGCTTTTTTTCTTGGGAACATCCCTATACCTAGGCTGATTTATCTGCCTAGGGTTAGGGTTAGGGTTCAGCCTAGAGATAGGATTTTTTCAAACAGGAAGCCCGGAGTTCCAGGGGCACTTCAGCTGCCAAAGGCATCCCAAGGGGAGCGCAAAAGTGCCACAACATGGCTGTCTCCACAGCTTTTTCCTTGGCATAATTCCTAAACCCAGGCTGATTTAAATGACCAGTGTTAGGGTTAGGGTTAGGGTTACGCCTAGGTGTAGAGCTTTTTAATCCAGCAAGCTCTGAGCTCCAGGCACACGGCAGCTGCGAAAGGCATCCAGAGGGGAGCACAAAAGTGCAACAACATGGCAGCTTTCACAGCTTTTTCCTCGGCACCATTGCTATACCTAGGCTGATTTATCTGCCTCGGGTTAGGGTCAGGGTTCAGCCTAGGGCTAGGATTTTTTTAACCAGGAAGCCCTGAGTTCCAGGCTTACTGCAGCTGCCAAAGGCATCCCAAATGGAGCGCAGAAGTGCCACGACATGGCTACTTTCACAGCTTTTTCCTTAGGAAGGACCCTTACACCTGGCTGATTTACCTTCCTAGGGTTACTGTTAAGCTTAGGCCTAGGACTTTTAAAATCAGGAAGCCCTGTGCTCCAAGCACACTGCAGCTGTGAAAGGCATCCCAAGGGGAGCGCAAAAGTGCCACAACATGGCTGTCTCAACAGCTTTTTCCTTGGCATAATTCCTAAACCCAGGCTTATTTAAATGACCAGTGTTAGGGTTAGGGTTAGGGTTACGCCTAAGTGTAGAGCTTTTTAAGCCAGCAAGCTCTGAGCTCCAGGCACATGGCAGCTGCGAAAGGCATCCAGAGGGGAGCACAAAACTGGCAGAAAATGGCTGCCTCCACACGTTTTCCTCGGCACCATTGCTATACCTAGGCTGAATTACCTGCCTCCAGTCTCAGCTAGGGACATGGTTTTTTAAACCAGGAAGCCCTGAGCTCCAGGCACACGGCAGCTGCGAAAGGCATCCAGAGGGGAGCACAAAAGTGCCACGACATGGCTGCTTTCACAGCTTTTTCCTTGGCACCATCCCTATACCTAGGCTGATTTATCTGCCTAGGGTTAGGGTCAGGGTTCAGCCTAGGGCTAGGATTTTTTTAACCAGGAAGACCTGAGTTCCAGGGGCACTGCAGCTGCCAAAGGCATCCCAAGGGGAAAGCAAATGTGCCACAACTTGGCTGTGTCCAGAGCTTTTTCCTTTGGACCATCCTGAAACGAAGGCTGATTGAGAAGCCTCCAGTTAGGGCTAAAGTTGTGGTTTTTTAAACCAGGAAGGCCTGTGCTCCAAGCACACGGCAGCTGTGAAAGGCATCCCAAGGGGAGCGCAAAAGTGCCACAACATGGCTGTCTCCACAGCTTTTTCCTTGGCATAATTCCTAAACCCAGGCTGATTTAAATGACCAGTGTTAGGGTTAGGGTTAGGGTTCCGCCTAGGTGTAGAGCTTTTTAAACCAGCAAGCTCTGAGCTCCAGGCACACGGCAGCTGCGAATGGCATCCAGAGGGGAGCACAAAAGTGCAACAACATGGCAGCTTTCACAGCTTTGTCCTCGGCACCATTGCTATACCTAGGCTGACTTATCTGCCTCGGGTTAGGGTCAGGGTTCAGCCTAGGGATACGATTTTTTTAACCAGGAAGCCCTGAGTTCCAGGCTTACTGCAGCTGCCAAAGGCATCCCAAAGGGAGTGCAGAAGTGCCACGACATGGCTGCTTTCACAGCTTTTTCCATAGGAAGGACCCTTACACCTGGCTGATTTACCTTCCTAGGGTTACTGTTAGGCTTAGGCCTAGGACTTTTAAAATCAGGAAGCCCTGTGCTCCAAGCACACTGCAGCTGTGAAAGGCATCCCAAGGGGAGCGCAAAAGTGCCACAACATGGCTGCTTTCACGGCTTTTTCCTTGGCAAGAAGCCTAACACCAGGCTGATTTACCTTCCCAGGGTTAGTGTGAGGCTTAGGCCTAGGATTTTTAAAACTAGGAAGCCCTTAGCTCCAGGCACACTGCAGCTGTTAAAGGCATCCCAAGAGGGCCGCAAAAGTGACACAACTTGGCTGCCTCTGCTGCTATTCTCATGAGTCCATCCTGAACCATAGGCTGATTTTCCTTCTAGGGTTAGGGTTAGAGTTAGGCCTAGGGTCAGGGCTTTTTTAACCAGAAAGCCCTGAGTTCCAAAAACACAGCAGCTGCGAAGGACTACCCAAGAGGAGCACAAAAGTGCCACAACATGGCTGCCTCCAGCGCTTTTTCCTTGGGACCATCATGGACCCTAGGCTGATTTACTTGCCTCCAGTTGCAGCTATGGTCACGCCAAGGGATAGGGTTTTTAAATCAGTAAACCCTGAGCTCCAGACCCAGTGCAGCTGCGAAAGGCTTCCCAAGGGCAGCCAAAAATTGCCTCAACATGCTCCCTCCAGGGTTTTTTTTTTTGGGAACATCCCTATACCTAGGCTGATTTATCTGCCTAGGGTTAGGGTTAGGGTTCAGCCTAGAGATAGGATTTTTTCAAACAGGAAGCCCGGAGTTCCAGGGGCACTTCAGCTGCCAAAGGCATCCCAAGGGGAGCGCAAAAGTGCCACAACATGGCTGTCTCCACAGCTTTTTCCTTGCCATAATTCCTAAACCCAGGCTGATTTAAATGACCAGTGTTGGGGTTAGGGTTAGGATTAGGGTTACGCCTAAGTGCAGAGCTTTTTAAGCCAGCAAGCTCTGAGCTCCAGGCACATGGCAGCTGCGAAAGGCATCCCAAGGGGAGCGCAAAAGTGCCACAACATGTCTGTCTCCACAGCTTTTTCCTTGGCATAATTCCTAAACCCAGGCTGATTTAAATGACCAGTGTTAGGGTTAGGGTTAGGGTCAGGCCTAGGTTTAGAGATTTTTAACCAGCAAGCTCTGTGCTTCAGGCAAACAGCGGCTGCGAAAGGCATCCAGAGGGGAGCACAAAAGTGCCAGAAAATGGCTGCCACCACATGTTTTCTTTGGCACCATTGCTAAGCGTAGGCTGAATTACCTGCCTACAGTCTCAGCTAGGGACATGGTTTTTTAAACCAGGAAGCCCTGAGCTCCAGGCACAGGGCAGCTGCCAAAGGCATCCCAAAGGGAGTGCAGAAGTGCCACGGTATGGCTGCTTTCACAGCTTCTTCCTTAGGAAGGACCCACATACCCAGGTGATTTACCTTCCTAGGGTTACTGTTAGGCTTAGGCCTAGGACTTTTTAAACCAGGAAGCCCTGTGCTCCAAGCACACTGCAGCTGTTAAAGGCATCCCAAGGGGAGCGCAAAAGTGCCACAACATGGCTGTCTCCACAGCTTCTTCCTTGGCATAATTCCTAAAACCAGGCTGATTTAAATGACCAGTGTTAGGGTTAGGGTTAGGGTTCCGCCTAGGTGTAGAGCTTTTTAAATCAGCAAGCTCTGAGCTCCAGGCAAACTGCAGCTGTTCAAGGCATCCCAAGGGGAACGCAAAAGTGACACAACTTGGCTGCCTCCACTGCTATTTCCATGAGACCATCCCGAACCATAGGCTGATTTTCCTTCCTAGGGTTGAGGTTTGAGTTACGCCTAGGGTTAGTGTCCTTTAAACCAGAAAGCCCTGAGTTCCAAGAACACAGCAGCTGCGAAGAACTAGCCAAGAAGAGCGCAAAAGTACCACAACATGCCTGCCTCCATAGCTTTTTCCTTGGGGACATCCCTAATTCCTGGCTGATTTGCCTTTCTCGTCTTAGGGTTGGCGTTAGGCCTAGGGCTAGGATTTTTAAAATCAGGAAGCCCAGACCTCCAGGCACACTGGAGCTGTGAAAGGCATCCAAAAGGGAGTGCAAAAGTGCCACAACATGGCTGCTTTCACGGCTTTTTCCTTGGCAAGAAGCCTAACACCAGGCTGATTTACCTTCCCAGGGTTAGTGTGAGGCTTAGGCCTAGGATTTTTAAAACTAGGAAGCCCTTAGCTCCAGGCACACTGCAGCTGTTAAAGGCATCCCAAGAGGGCCGCAAAAGTGACACAACTTGGCTGCCTCTGCTGCTATTCTCATGAGTCCATCCTGAACCATAGGCTGATTTTCCTTCTAGGGTTAGGGTTAGAGTTAGGCCTAGGGTCAGGGCTTTTTTAACCAGAAAGCCCTGAGTTCCAAAAACACAGCAGCTGCGAAGGACTACCCAAGAGGAGCACAAAAGTGCCACAACATGGCTGCCTCCAGCGCTTTTTCCTTGGGACCATCATGGACCCTAGGCTGATTTACTTGCCTCCAGTTGCAGCTATGGTCACGCCAAGGGATAGGGTTTTTAAATCAGTAAACCCTGAGCTCCAGACCCAGTGCAGCTGCGAAAGGCTTCCCAAGGGCAGCCAAAAATTGCCTCAACATGCTCCCTCCAGGGTTTTTTTTTTTGGGAACATCCCTATACCTAGGCTGATTTATCTGCCTAGGGTTAGGGTTAGGGTTCAGCCTAGAGATAGGATTTTTTCAAACAGGAAGCCCGGAGTTCCAGGGGCACTTCAGCTGCCAAAGGCATCCCAAGGGGAGCGCAAAAGTGCCACAACATGGCTGTCTCCACAGCTTTTTCCTTGCCATAATTCCTAAACCCAGGCTGATTTAAATGACCAGTGTTGGGGTTAGGGTTAGGATTAGGGTTACGCCTAAGTGCAGAGCTTTTTAAGCCAGCAAGCTCTGAGCTCCAGGCACATGGCAGCTGCGAAAGGCATCCCAAGGGGAGCGCAAAAGTGCCACAACATGTCTGTCTCCACAGCTTTTTCCTTGGCATAATTCCTAAACCCAGGCTGATTTAAATGACCAGTGTTAGGGTTAGGGTTAGGGTCAGGCCTAGGTTTAGAGATTTTTAACCAGCAAGCTCTGTGCTTCAGGCAAACAGCGGCTGCGAAAGGCATCCAGAGGGGAGCACAAAAGTGCCAGAAAATGGCTGCCACCACATGTTTTCTTTGGCACCATTGCTAAGCGTAGGCTGAATTACCTGCCTACAGTCTCAGCTAGGGACATGGTTTTTTAAACCAGGAAGCCCTGAGCTCCAGGCACAGGGCAGCTGCCAAAGGCATCCCAAAGGGAGTGCAGAAGTGCCACGGTATGGCTGCTTTCACAGCTTCTTCCTTAGGAAGGACCCACATACCCAGGTGATTTACCTTCCTAGGGTTACTGTTAGGCTTAGGCCTAGGACTTTTTAAACCAGGAAGCCCTGTGCTCCAAGCACACTGCAGCTGTTAAAGGCATCCCAAGGGGAGCGCAAAAGTGCCACAACATGGCTGTCTCCACAGCTTCTTCCTTGGCATAATTCCTAAAACCAGGCTGATTTAAATGACCAGTGTTAGGGTTAGGGTTAGGGTTCCGCCTAGGTGTAGAGCTTTTTAAATCAGCAAGCTCTGAGCTCCAGGCGAACTGCAGCTGTTCAAGGCATCCCAAGGGGAACGCAAAAGTGACACAACTTGGCTGCCTCCACTGCTATTTCCATGAGACCATCCCGAACCATAGGCTGATTTTCCTTCCTAGGGTTGAGGTTTGAGTTACGCCTAGGGTTAGTGTCCTTTAAACCAGAAAGCCCTGAGTTCCAAGAACACAGCAGCTGCGAAGAACTAGCCAAGAAGAGCGCAAAAGTACCACAACATGCCTGCCTCCATAGCTTTTTCCTTGGGGACATCCCTAATTCCTGGCTGATTTGCCTTTCTCGTCTTAGGGTTGGCGTTAGGCCTAGGGCTAGGATTTTTAAAATCAGGAAGCCCAGACCTCCAGGCACACTGGAGCTGTGAAAGGCATCCAAAAGGGAGTGCAAAAGTGCCACAACATGGCTGCTTTCACGGCTTTTTCCTTGGCAAGAAGCCTAACACCAGGCTGATTTACCTTCCCAGGGTTAGTGTGAGGCTTAGGCCTAGGGCTAGGATTTTTAAAACTAGGAAGCCCTTAGCTCCAGGCACACTGCAGCTGTTAAAGGCATCCCAAGAGGGCCGCAAAAGTGACACAACTTGGCTGCCTCTGCTGCTATTCTCATGAGTCCATCCTGAACCATAGGCTGATTTTCCTTCTAGGTTTAGGGTTAGAGTTAGGCCTAGGGTCAGGGCTTTTTTAACCAGAAAGCCCTGAGTTCCAAAAACACAGCAGCTGTGAAGGACTACCCAAGAGGAGCACAAAAGTGCCA
The DNA here is from genome assembly GCF_027579445.1 of Ammospiza nelsoni. NCBI lineage: Eukaryota > Metazoa > Chordata > Aves > Passeriformes > Passerellidae > Ammospiza > Ammospiza nelsoni. The sequence goes on along the minus strand of NW_026683207.1, from coordinate 476,592 downwards.
CAACATGGCTGCCTCCAGCGCTTTTTCCTTGGGACCATCATGGACCCTAGGCTGATTTACTTGCCTCCAGTTGCAGCTATGGTCACGCCAAGGGATAGGGTTTTTAAATCAGTAAACCCTGAGCTCCCGACCCAGTGCAGCTGCGAAAGGCTTCCCAAGGGCAGCCAAAAATTGCCTCAACATGCTCCCTCCAGCGCTTTTTTCCTTGGGAACATCCCTATACCTAGGCTGATTTATCTGCCTAGGGTTAGGGTTAGGGTTCAGCCTAGAGATAGGATTTTTTCAAACAGGAAGCCCGGAGTTCCAGGGGCACTTCAGCTGCCAAAGGCATCCCAAGGGGAGCGCAAAAGTGCCACAACATGGCTGTCTCCACAGCTTTTTCCTTGGCATAATTCCTAAACCCAGGCTGATTTAAATGACCAGTGTTAGGGTTAGGGTTAGGGTTATGCCTAGGTGTAGAGCTTTTTAATCCAGCAAGCTCTGAGCTCCAGGCACACGGCAGCTGCGAAAGGCATCCAGAGGGGAGCACAAAAGTGCAACAACATGGCAGCTTTCACAGCTTTTTCCTCGGCACCATTGCTATACCTAGGCTGATTTATCTGCCTCGGGTTAGGGTCAGGGTTCAGCCTAGGGCTAGGATTTTTTTAACCAGGAAGCCCTGAGTTCCAGGGGCACTGCAGCTGCCAAAGGCATCCCAAAGGGAGCGCAGAAGTGCCACGACATGGCTGCTTTCACAGCTTTTTCCTTAGGAAGGACCCTTACACCTGGCTGATTTACCTTCCTAGGGTTACTGTTAAGCTTAGGCCTAGGACTTTTAAAATCAGGAAGCCCTGTGCTCCAAGCACACTGCAGCTGTGAAAGGCATCCCAAGGGGAGCGCAAAAGTGCCACAACATGGCTGTCTCAACAGCTTTTTCCTTGGCATAATTCCTAAACCCAGGCTTATTTAAATGACCAGTGTTAGGGTTAGGGTTAGGGTTACGCCTAAGTGTAGAGCTTTTTAAGCCAGCAAGCTCTGAGCTCCAGGCACATGGCAGCTGCGAAAGGCATCCAGAGGGGAGCACAAAACTGGCAGAAAATGGCTGCCTCCACACGTTTTCCTCGGCACCATTGCTATACCTAGGCTGAATTACCTGCCTCCAGTCTCAGCTAGGGACATGGTTTTTTAAACCAGGAAGCCCTGAGCTCCAGGCACACGGCAGCTGCGAAAGGCATCCAGAGGGGAGCACAAAAGTGCCACGACATGGCTGCTTTCACAGCTTTTTCCTTGGCACCATCCCTATACCTAGGCTGATTTATCTGCCTAGGGTTAGGGTCAGGGTTCAGCCTAGGGCTAGGATTTTTTTAACCAGGAAGCCCTGAGTTCCAGGGGCACTGCAGCTGCCAAAGGCATCCCAAGGGGAAAGCAAATGTGCCACAACTTGGCTGTGTCCAGAGCTTTTTCCTTTGGACCATCCTGAAACGAAGGCTGATTGAGAAGCCTCCAGTTAGGGCTAAAGTTGTGGTTTTTTAAACCAGGAAGGCCTGTGCTCCAAGCACACGGCAGCTGTGAAAGGCATCCCAAGGGGAGCGCAAAAGTGCCACAACATGGCTGTCTCCACAGCTTTTTCCTTGGCATAATTCCTAAACCCAGGCTGATTTAAATGACCAGTGTTAGGGTTAGGGTTAGGGTTCCGCCTAGGTGTAGAGCTTTTTAAACCAGCAAGCTCTGAGCTCCAGGCACACGGCAGCTGCGAATGGCATCCAGAGGGGAGCACAAAAGTGCAACAACATGGCAGCTTTCACAGCTTTTTCCTCGGCACCATTGCTATACCTAGGCTGACTTATCTGCCTCGGGTTAGGGTCAGGGTTCAGCCTAGGGATACGATTTTTTTAACCAGGAAGCCCTGAGTTCCAGGCTTACTGCAGCTGCCAAAGGCATCCCAAAGGGAGTGCAGAAGTGCCACGACATGGCTGCTTTCACAGCTTTTTCCTTAGGAAGGACCCTTACACCTGGCTGATTTACCTTCCTAGGGTTACTGTTAGGCTTAGGCCTAGGACTTTTAAAATCAGGAAGCCCTGTGCTCCAAGCACACTGCAGCTGTGAAAGGCATCCCAAGGGGAGCGCAAAAGTGCCACAACATGGCTGCTTTCACGGCTTTTTCCTTGGCAAGAAGCCTAACACCAGGCTGATTTACCTTCCCAGGGTTAGTGTGAGGCTTAGGCCTAGGATTTTTAAAACTAGGAAGCCCTTAGCTCCAGGCACACTGCAGCTGTTAAAGGCATCCCAAGAGGGCCGCAAAAGTGACACAACTTGGCTGCCTCTGCTGCTATTCTCATGAGTCCATCCTGAACCATAGGCTGATTTTCCTTCTAGGGTTAGGGTTAGAGTTAGGCCTAGGGTCAGGGCTTTTTTAACCAGAAAGCCCTGAGTTCCAAAAACACAGCAGCTGCGAAGGACTACCCAAGAGGAGCACAAAAGTGCCACAACATGGCTGCCTCCAGCGCTTTTTCCTTGGGACCATCATGGACCCTAGGCTGATTTACTTGCCTCCAGTTGCAGCTATGGTCATGCCAAGGGATAGGGTTTTTAAATCAGTAAACCCTGCACTCCAGACCCAGTGCAGCTGCGAAAGGCTTCCCAAGGGCAGCCAAAAATTGCCTCAACATGCTCCCTCCAGGGTTTTTTTTTTTGGGAACATCCCTATACCTAGGCTGATTTATCTGCCTAGGGTTAGGGTTAGGGTTCAGCCTAGAGATAGGATTTTTTCAAACAGGAAGCCCGGAGTTCCAGGGGCACTTCAGCTGCCAAAGGCATCCCAAGGGGAGCGCAAAAGTGCCACAACATGGCTGTCTCCACAGCTTTTTCCTTGCCATAATTCCTAAACCCAGGCTGATTTAAATGACCAGTGTTGGGGTTAGGGTTAGGATTAGGGTTACGCCTAAGTGCAGAGCTTTTTAAGCCAGCAAGCTCTGAGCTCCAGGCACATGGCAGCTGCGAAAGGCATCCCAAGGGGAGCGCAAAAGTGCCACAACATGTCTGTCTCCACAGCTTTTTCCTTGGCATAATTCCTAAACCCAGGCTGATTTAAATGACCAGTGTTAGGGTTAGGGTTAGGGTCAGGCCTAGGTTTAGAGATTTTTAACCAGCAAGCTCTGTGCTCCAGGCAAACAGCGGCTGCGAAAGGCATCCAGAGGGGAGCACAAAAGTGCCAGAAAATGGCTGCCACCACATGTTTTCTTTGGCACCATTGCTAAGCGTAGGCTGAATTACCTGCCTACAGTCTCAGCTAGGGACATGGTTTTTTAAACCAGGAAGCCCTGAGCTCCAGGAACAGGGCAGCTGCCAAAGGCATCCCAAAGGGAGTGCAGAAGTGCCACTGTATGGCTGCTTTCACAGCTTCTTCCTTAGGAAGGACCCACATACCCAGGTGATTTACCTTCCTAGGGTTACTGTTAGGCTTAGGCCTAGGACTTTTTAAACCAGGAAGCCCTGTGCTCCAAGCACACTGCAGCTGTTAAAGGCATCCCAAGGGGAGCGCAAAAGTGCCACAACATGGCTGTCTCCACAGCTTCTTCCTTGGCATAATTCCTAAAACCAGGCTGATTTAAATGACCAGTGTTAGGGTTAGGGTTAGGGTTCCGCCTAGGTGTAGAGCTTTTTAAATCAGCAAGCTCTGAGCTCCAGGCAAACTGCAGCTGTTCAAGGCATCCCAAGGGGAACGCAAAAGTGACACAACTTGGCTGCCTCCACTGCTATTTCCATGAGACCATCCCGAACCATAGGCTGATTTTCCTTCCTAGGGTTAAGGTTTGAGTTACGCCTAGGGTTAGTGTCCTTTAAACCAGAAAGCCCTGAGTTCCAAGAACACAGCAGCTGCGAAGAACTAGCCAAGAAGAGCGCAAAAGTACCACAACATGCCTGCCTCCATAGCTTTTTCCTTGGGGACATCCCTAATTCCTGGCTGATTTGCCTTTCTCGTCTTAGGGTTGGCGTTAGGCCTAGGGCTAGGATTTTTAAAATCAGGAAGCCCAGACCTCCAGGCACACTGGAGCTGTGAAAGGCATCCAAAAGGGAGTGCAAAAGTGCCACAACATGGCTGCTTTCACGGCTTTTTCCTTGGCAAGAAGCCTAACACCAGGCTGATTTACCTTCCCAGGGTTAGTGTGAGGCTTAGGCCTAGGGCTAGGATTTTTAAAACTAGGAAGCCCTTAGCTCCAGGCACACTGCAGCTGTTAAAGGCATCCCAAGAGGGCCGCAAAAGTGACACAACTTGGCTGCCTCTGCTGCTATTCTCATGAGTCCATCCTGAACCATAGGCTGATTTTCCTTCTAGGGTTAGGGTTAGAGTTAGGCCTAGGGTCAGGGCTTTTTTAACCAGAAAGCCCTGAGTTCCAAAAACACAGCAGCTGCGAAGGACTACCCAAGAGGAGCACAAAAGTGCCACAACATGGCTGCCTCCAGCGCTTTTTCCTTGGGACCATCATGGACCCTAGGCTGATTTACTTGCCTCCAGTTGCAGCTATGGTCACGCCAAGGGATAGGGTTTTTAAATCAGTAAACCCTGAGCTCCAGACCCAGTGCAGCTGCGAAAGGCTTCCCAAGGGCAGCCAAAAATTGCCTCAACATGCTCCCTCCAGGGTTTTTTTTTTTGGGAACATCCCTATACCTAGGCTGATTTATCTGCCTAGGGTTAGGGTTAGGGTTCAGCCTAGAGATAGGATTTTTTCAAACAGGAAGCCCGGAGTTCCAGGGGCACTTCAGCTGCCAAAGGCATCCCAAGGGGAGCGCAAAAGTGCCACAACATGGCTGTCTCCACAGCTTTTTCCTTGCCATAATTCCTAAACCCAGGCTGATTTAAATGACCAGTGTTGGGGTTAGGGTTAGGGTTAGGGTTACGCCTAAGTGTAGAGCTTTTTAAGCCAGCAAGCTCTGAGCTCCAGGCACACGGCAGCTGCGAAAGGCATCCAGAGGGGAGCACAAAATTGCAACAACATGGCAGCTTTCACAGCTTTTTCCTCGGCACCATTGCTATACCTAGGCTGATTTATCTGCCTCGGGTTAGGGTCAGGGTTCAGCGTAGGGCTAGGATTTTTTTAACCAGGAAGCCCTGAGTTCCAGGCTTACTGCAGCTGCCAAAGGCATCCCAAAGGGAGCGCAGAAGTGCCACGACATGGCTACTTTCACAGCTTTTTCCTTAGGAAGGACCCTTACACCTGGCTGATTTACCTTCCTAGGGTTACTGTTAAGCTTAGGCCTAGGACTTTTAAAATCAGGAAGCCCTGTGCTCCAAGCACACTGCAGCTGTGAAAGGCATCCCAAGGGGAGCGCAAAAGTGCCACAACATGGCTGTCTCAACAGCTTTTTCCTTGGCATAATTCCTAAACCCAGGCTTATTTAAATGACCAGTGTTAGGGTTAGGGTTAGGGTTACGCCTAAGTGTAGAGCTTTTTAAGCCAGCAAGCTCTGAGCTCCAGGCACATGGCAGCTGCGAAAGGCATCCAGAGGGGAGCACAAAACTGGCAGAAAATGGCTGCCTCCACACGTTTTCCTCGGCACCATTGCTATACCTAGGCTGAATTACCTGCCTCCAGTCTCAGCTAGGGACATGGTTTTTTAAACCAGGAAGCCCTGAGCTCCAGGCACACGGCAGCTGCGAAAGGCATCCAGAGGGGAGCACAAAAGTGCCACGACATGGCTGCTTTCACAGCTTTTTCCTTGGCACCATCCCTATACCTAGGCTGATTTATCTGCCTAGGGTTAGGGTCAGGGTTCAGCCTAGGGCTAGGATTTTTTTAACCAGGAAGCCCTGAGTTCCAGGGGCACTGCAGCTGCCAAAGGCATCCCAAGGGGAAAGCAAATGTGCCACAACTTGGCTGTGTCCAGAGCTTTTTCCTTTGGACCATCCTGAAACGAAGGCTGATTGAGAAGCCTCCAGTTAGGGCTAAAGTTGTGGTTTTTTAAACCAGGAAGGCCTGTGCTCCAAGCACACGGCAGCTGTGAAAGGCATCCCAAGGGGAGCGCAAAAGTGCCACAACATGGCTGTCTCCACAGCTTTTTCCTTGGCATAATTCCTAAACCCAGGCTGATTTAAATGACCAGTGTTAGGGTTAGGGTTAGGGTTCCACCTAGGTGTAGAGCTTTTTAAACCAGCAAGCTCTGAGCTCCAGGCACACGGCAGCTGCGAATGGCATCCAGAGGGGAGCACAAAAGTGCAACAACATGGCAGCTTTCACAGCTTTGTCCTCGGCACCATTGCTATACCTAGGCTGACTTATCTGCCTCGGGTTAGGGTCAGGGTTCAGCCTAGGGATACGATTTTTTTAACCAGGAAGCCCTGAGTTCCAGGCTTACTGCAGCTGCCAAAGGCATCCCAAAGGGAGTGCAGAAGTGCCACGACATGGCTGCTTTCACAGCTTTTTCCATAGGAAGGACCCTTACACCTGGCTGATTTACCTTCCTAGGGTTACTGTTAGGCTTAGGCCTAGGACTTTTAAAATCAGGAAACCCTGTGCTCCAAGCACACTGCAGCTGTGAAAGGCATCCCAAGGGGAGCGCAAAAGTGCCACAACATGGCTGCTTTCACGGCTTTTTCCTTGGCAAGAAGCCTAACACCAGGCTGATTTACCTTCCCAGGGTTAGTGTGAGGCTTAGGCCTAGGATTTTTAAAACTAGGAAGCCCTTAGCTCCAGGCACACTGCAGCTGTTAAAGGCATCCCAAGAGGGCCGCAAAAGTGACACAACTTGGCTGCCTCTGCTGCTATTCTCATGAGTCCATCCTGAACCATAGGCTGATTTTCCTTCTAGGGTTAGGGTTAGAGTTAGGCCTAGGGTCAGGGCTTTTTTAACCAGAAAGCCCTGAGTTCCAAAAACACAGCAGCTGCGAAGGACTACCCAAGAGGAGCACAAAAGTGCCACAACATGGCTGCCTCCAGCGCTTTTTCCTTGGGACCATCATGGACCCTAGGCTGATTTACTTGCCTCCAGTTGCAGCTATGGTCACGCCAAGGGATAGGGTTTTTAAATCAGTAAACCCTGAGCTCCAGACCCAGTGCAGCTGCGAAAGGCTTCCCAAGGGCAGCCAAAAATTGCCTCAACATGCTCCCTCCAGGGTTTTTTTTTTTGGGAACATCCCTATACCTAGGCTGATTTATCTGCCTAGGGTTAGGGTTAGGGTTCAGCCTAGAGATAGGATTTTTTCAAACAGGAAGCCCGGAGTTCCAGGGGCACTTCAGCTGCCAAAGGCATCCCAAGGGGAGCGCAAAAGTGCCACAACATGGCTGTCTCCACAGCTTTTTCCTTGCCATAATTCCTAAACCCAGGCTGATTTAAATGACCAGTGTTGGGGTTAGGGTTAGGGTTAGGGTTACGCCTAAGTGTAGAGCTTTTTAAGCCAGCAAGCTCTGAGCTCCAGGCACATGGCAGCTGCGAAAGGCATCCCAAGGGGAGCGCAAAAGTGCCACAACATGTCTGTCTCCACAGCTTTTTCCTTGGCATAATTCCTAAACCCAGGCTGATTTAAATGACCAGTGTTAGGGTTAGGGTTAGGGTCAGGCCTAGGTTTAGAGATTTTTAACCAGCAAGCTCTGTGCTTCAGGCAAACAGCGGCTGCGAAAGGCATCCAGAGGGGAGCACAAAAGTGCCAGAAAATGGCTGCCACCACATGTTTTCTTTGGCACCATTGCTAAGCGTAGGCTGAATTACCTGCCTACAGTCTCAGCTAGGGACATGGTTTTTTAAACCAGGAAGCCCTGAGCTCCAGGCACAGGGCAGCTGCCAAAGGCATCCCAAAGGGAGTGCAGAAGTGCCACGGTATGGCTGCTTTCACAGCTTCTTCCTTAGGAAGGACCCACATACCCAGGTGATTTACCTTCCTAGGGTTACTGTTAGGCTTAGGCCTAGGACTTTTTAAACCAGGAAGCCCTGTGCTCCAAGAACACTGCAGCTGTTAAAGGCATCCCAAGGGGAGCGCAAAAGTGCCACAACATGGCTGTCTCCACAGCTTTTTCCTTGGCATAATTCCTAAACCCAGGCTGATTTAAATGACCAGTGTTAGGGTTAGGGTTCCGCCTAGGTGTAGAGCTTTTTAAATCAGCAAGCTCTGAGCTCCAGGAAAACTGCAGCTGTTCAAGGCATCCCAAGGGGAACGCAAAAGTGACACAACTTGGCTGCCTCCGCTGCTATTTCCATGAGACCATCCCGAACCTTAGGCTGATTTTCCTTCCTAGGGTTGAGGTTTGAGTTACGCCTAGGGTTAGTGTCCTTTAAACCAGAAAGCCCTGAGTTCCAAGAACACAGCAGCTGCGAAGAACTAGCCAAGAAGAGTGCAAAAGTACCACAACATGCCTGCCTCCATAGCTTTTTCATTGGGGACATCCCTAATTCCTGGCTGATTTGCCTTTCTCGTCTTAGGGTTGGCGTTAGGCCTAGGGCTAGGATTTTTAAAATCAGGAAGCCCAGACCTCCAGGCACACTGGAGCTGTGAAAGGCATCCAAAAGGGAGTGCAAAAGTGCCACAACATGGCTGCTTTCACGGCTTTTTCCTTGGCAAGAAGCCTAACACCAGGCTGATTTACCTTCCCAGGGTTAGTGTGAGGCTTAGGCCTAGGGCTAGGATTTTTAAAACTAGGAAGCCCTTAGCTCCAGGCACACTGCAGCTGTTAAAGGCATCCCAAGAGGGCCGCAAAAGTGACACAACTTGGCTGCCTCTGCTGCTATTCTCATGAGTCCATCCTGAACCATAGGCTGATTTTCCTTCTAGGGTTAGGGTTAGAGTTAGGCCTAGGGTCAGGGCTTTTTTAACCAGAAAGCCCTGAGTTCCAAAAACAGAGCAGCTGCGAAGGACTACCCAAGAGGAGCACAAAAGTGCCACAACATGGCTGCCTCCAGCGCTTTTTCCTTGGGACCATCATGGACCCCAGGCTGATTTACTTGCCTCCAGTTGCAGCTATGGTCACGCCAAGGGATAGGGTTTTTAAATCAGTAAACCCTGCGCTCCAGAACCAGTGCAGCTGCAAAAGGCTTCCCAAGGGCAGCCAAAAATTGCCTCAACATGCTCCCTCCAGCGCTTTTTTTCCTTGGGAACATCCCTATACCTAGGCTGATTTATCTGCCTAGGGTTAGGGTTAGGGTTCAGCCTAGGGATAGGATTTTTTCAAACAGGAAGCCCTGAGTTCCAGGGGCACTGCAGCTGCCAAAGGAATCCCAAGGGGAAAGCAAATGTGCTACAACTTGGCTGTGTCCAGAGCTTTTTCCTTGGGACCATCCTGAAACGAAGGCTGATTTAGAAGCCTCCAGTTAGGGCTAAAGTTGTGGTTTTTTAAACCACGAAGGCCTGTGCTCCAAGCACACGGCAGCTGTGAAAGGCATCCCAAGGGGAGCGCAAAAGTGCCACAACATGGCTGTCTCCACAGCTTTTTCCTTGGCATAATTCCTAAACCCAGGCTGATTTAAATGACCAGTGTTAGGGTTAGGGTTAGGGTTACGCCTAGGTGTAGAGATTTTTAAACCAGCAAGCTCTGAGCTCCAGGCTCACGGCAGCTGCGAAAGGCATCCAGAGGGGAGCACAAAAGTGCCAGAAAATGGCTGCCTCCACATGTTTTCTTTGGCACCATTGCTAAGCCTAGGCTGAATTACCTGCCTACAGTCTCAGCTAGGGACATGGCTTTTTAAACCAGGAAGCCCTGAGCTCCAGGCACAGGGCAGCTGCCAAAGGCATCCCAAAGGGAGCGCAGAAGTGCCACGATATGGCTGCTTTCACAGCTTCTTCCTTAGGAAGGACCCACATACCCGGCTGATTTACCTTCCTAGGGTTACTGTTAGGCTTAGGCCTAGGACTTTTTAAACCAGGAAGCCCTGTGCTCCAAGCACACTGCAGCTGTTAAAGGCATCCCAAGGGGAGCGGAAAAGTGCCACAACATGGCTGTCTCCACAGCTTCTTCCTTGGCATAATTCCTAAAACCAGGCTGATTTAAATGACCAGTGTTAGGGTTAGGGTTAGGGTTCCGCCTAGGTGTAGAGCTTTTTAAATCAGCAAGCTCTGAGCTCCAGGCAAACTGCAGCTGTTCAAGGCATCCCAAGGGGAACGCAAAAGTGCCACAACATGGCTGCTTTCACGGCTTTTTCCTTGGCAAGAAGACTAACACCAGGCTGATTTACCTTCCCAGGGTTCGTGTGAGGCTTAGGCCTAGGATTTTTAAAACCAGGAAGCCCTTAGCTCAAGGCACACTGCAGCTGTTAAAGGCATCCCAAGGGGAACGCAAAAGTGACACAACTTGGCTGCCTCCGCTGCTATTTCCATGAGACCATCCCGAACCATAGCTGATTTTCCTTCCTAGGGTTGAGGTTTGAGTTACGCCTAAGGTTAGTGTCCTTTTAACCAGAAAGCCCTGAGTTCTAAGAACCCAGCAGCTGCGAAGGACTAGCCAAGAAGAGCGCAAAAGTACCACAACATGCCTGCCTCCGCAGCTTTTTCCTTGGGGACATCCCTAATTCCTGGCTGATTTGCCTTTCTCGTCTTAGGGTTGGCGTTAGGTCTAGGGCTAGGATTTTTAAAATCAGGAAGCCCAGACCTCCAGGCACACTGGAGCTGTGAAAGGCATCCAAAAGGGAGTGCAAAAGTGCCACAACATGGCTGCTTTCACGGCTTTTTCCTTGGCAAGAAGCCTAACACCAGGCTGATTTACCTTCCCAGGGTTAGTGTGAGGCTTAGGCCTAGGATTTTTAAAACTAGGAAGCCCTTAGCTCCAGGCACACTGCAGCTGTTAAAGGCATCCCAAGAGGGCCGCAAAAGTGACACAACTTGGCTGCCTCTGCTGCTATTCTCATGAGTCCATCCTGAACCATAGGCTGATTTTCCTTCTAGGTTTAGGGTTAGAGTTAGGCCTAGGGTCAGGGCTTTTTTAACCAGAAAGCCCTGAGTTCCAAAAACACAGCAGCTGCGAAGGACTACCCAAGAGGAGCACAAAAGTGCCACAACATGGCTGCCTCCAGCGCTTTTTCCTTGGGACCATCATGGACCCTAGGCTGATTTACTTGCCTCCAGTTGCAGCTATGGTCACGCCAAGGGATAGGGTTTTTAAATCAGTAAACCCTGCGCTCCAGAACCAGTGCAGCTGCAAAAGGCTTCCCAAGGGCAGCCAAAAATTGCCTCAACATGCTCCCTCCAGCGCTTTTTTTCCTTGGGAACATCCCTATACCTAGGCTGATTTATCTGCCTAGGGTTAGGGTTAGGGTTCAGCCTAGGGATAGGATTTTTTCAAACAGGAAGCCCTGAGTTCCAGGGGCACTGCAGCTGCCAAAGGAATCCCAAGGGGAAAGCAAATGTGCTACAACTTGGCTGTGTCCAGAGCTTTTTCCTTGGGACCATCCTGAAACGAAGGCTGATTTAGAAGCCTCCAGTTAGGGCTAAAGTTGTGGTTTTTTAAACCAGGAAGGCCTGTGCTCCAAGCACACTGCAGCTGTGAAAGGCATCCCAAGGGGAGCGCAAAAGTGCCACAACATGGCTGTCTCCACAGCTTTTTCCTTGGCATAATTCCTAAACCCAGGCTGATTTAAATGACCAGTGTTAGGGTTAGGGTTATGCCTAGGTGTAGAGCTTTTTAATCCAGCAAGCTCTGAGCTCCAGGCACTCGGCAGCTGCGAAAGGCTTCCAGAAGGGAGCACAAAAGTGCAACAACATGGCAGCTTTCACAGCTTTTTCCTCGGCACCATTGCTATACCTAGGCTGATTTATCTGCCTCGGGTTAGGGTCAGGGTTCAGCCTAGGGCTAGGATTTTTTCAAACAGGAAGCCCTGAGTTCCAGGGGCACTGCAGCTGCAAAAGGCATCCCAAAGGGAGCGCAGAAGTGCCACGATATGGCTGCTTTCACAGCTTCTTCCTTAGGAAGGACCCACATACCCGGCTGATTTACCTTCCTAGGGTTACTGTTAGGCTTAGGCCTAGGACTTTTTAAACCATGAAGTCCTGTGCTCCAAGCACACTTCAGCTGTGAAAGGCATCCCAAGGGGAGCGCAAAAGTGCCACAACATGGCTGTCTCAACAGCTTTTTCCTTGGCATAATTCCTAAACCCAGGCTTATTTAAATGACCAGGGTTAGGGTTAGGGTTAGGGTTACGCCTAAGTGTAGAGCTTTTTAAGCCAGCAAGCTCTGAGCTCCAGGCACATGGCAGCTGCGAAAGGCATCCAGAGGGGAGCACAAAACTGGCAGAAAATGGCTGCCTCCACACGTTTTCCTCGGCACCATTGCTATACCTAGGCTGAATTACCTGCCTCCAGTCTCAGCTAGGGACATGGTTTTTTAAACCAGGAAGCCCTGAGCTCCAGGCACACGGCAGCTGCGAAAGGCATCCAGAGGGGAGCACAAAAGTGCCACGACATGGCTGCTTTCACAGCTTTTTCCTTGGCACCATCCCTATACCTAGGCTGATTTATCTGCCTAGGGTTAGGGTCAGGGTTCAGCCTAGGGCTAGGATTTTTTTAACCAGGAAGCCCTGAGTTCCAGGGGCACTGCAGCTGCCAAAGGCATCCCAAGGGGAAAGCAAATGTGCCACAACTTGGCTGTGTCCAGAGCTTTTTCCTTTGGACCATCCTGAAACGAAGGCTGATTGAGAAGCCTCCAGTTAGGGCTAAAGTTGTGGTTTTTTAAACCAGGAAGGCCTGTGCTCCAAGCACACGGCAGCTGTGAAAGGCATCCCAAGGGGAGCGCAAAAGTGCCACAACATGGCTGTCTCCACAGCTTTTTCCTTGCCATAATTCCTAAACCCAGGCTGATTTAAATGACCAGTGTTAGGGTTAGGGTTAGGGTTCCGCCTAGGTGTAGAGCTTTTTAAATCAGCAAGCTCTGAGCTCCAGGAAAACTGCAGCTGCGAAAGGCATCCAGAGGGGAGCACAAAAGTGCCAGAACATGGCAGCTTTCACAGCTTTTTCCTCGGCACCTTTGCTATACCTAGGCTGATATATCTGCCTCGGGTTAGGGTCAGGGTTCAGCCTAGGGCTAGGATTTTTTTAACCAGGAAGCCCTGAGTTCCAGGCTTACTGCAGCTGCCAAAGGCATCCCAAAGGGAGCGCAGAAGTGCCACGATATGGCTGCTTTCACAGCTTCTTCCTTAGGAAGGACCCACATACCCGGCTGATTTACCTTCCTAGGGTTACTGTTAGGCTTAGGCCTAGGACTTTTTAAACCAGGAAGCCCTGTGCTCCAAGCACACTGCAGCTGTTAAAGGCATCCCAAGGGGAGCGCAAAAGTGCCACAACATGGCTGTCTCAACAGCTTTTTCCTTGGCATAATTCCTAAACCCAGGCTTATTTAAATGACCAGTGTTAGGGTTAGGGTTAGGGTTCCGCCTAGGTGTAGAGCTTTTTAAATCAGCAAGCTCTGAGCTCCAGGAAAACTTCAGCTGTTCAAGGCATCCCAAGGGGAACGCAAAAGTGACACAACTTGGCTGCCTCCGCTGCTATTTCCATGAGACCATCCCGAACCATAGGCTGATTTTCCTTCCTAGGGTTGAGGTTTGAGTTACGCCTAGGGTTAATGTCCTTTAAACCAGAAAGCCCTGAGTTCCAAGAACACAGCAGCTGCGAAGAACTAGCCAAGAAGAGTGCAAAAGTACCACAACATGCCTGCCTCCGCAGCTTTTTCCTTGGGGACATCCCTAATTCCTGGCTGATTTGCCTTTCTCGTCTTAGGGTTGGCGTTAGGCCTAGGGCTAGGATTTTTAAAATCAGGAAGCCCAGACCTCCAGGCACACTGGAGCTGTGAAAGGCATCCAAAAGGGAGTGCAAAAGTGCCACAACATGGCTGCTTTCACGGCTTTTTCCTTGGCAAGAAGCCTAACACCAGGCTGATTTACCTTCCCAGGGTTAGTGTGAGGCTTAGGCCTAGGATTTTTAAAACTAGGAAGCCCTTAGCTCCAGGCACACTGCAGCTGTTAAAGGCATCCCAAGAGGGCCGCAAAAGTGACACAACTTGGCTGCCTCTGCTGCTATTCTCATGAGTCCATCCTGAACCATAGGCTGATTTTCCTTCTAGGGTTAGGGTTAGAGTTAGGCCTAGGGTCAGGGCTTTTTTAACCAGAAAGCCCTGAGTTCCAAAAACACAGCAGCTGCGAAGGACTACCCAAGAGGAGCACAAAAGTGCCACAACATGGCTGCCTCCAGCGCTTTTTCCTTGGGACCATCATGGACCCTAGGCTGATTTACTTGCCTCCAGTTGCAGCTATGGTCACGCCAAGGGATAGGGTTTTTAAATCAGTAAACCCTGCGCTCCAGACCCAGTGCAGCTGCGAAAGGCTTCCCAAGGGCAGCCAAAAATTGCCTCAACATGCTCCCTCCAGCGCTTTTTTTCTTGGGAACATCCCTATACCTAGGCTGATTTATCTGCCTAGGGTTAGGGTTAGGGTTCAGCCTAGAGATAGGATTTTTTCAAACAGGAAGCCCGGAGTTCCAGGGGCACTTCAGCTGCCAAAGGCATCCCAAGGGGAGCGCAAAAGTGCCACAACATGGCTGTCTCCACAGCTTTTTCCTTGGCATAATTCCTAAACCCAGGCTGATTTAAATGACCAGTGTTAGGGTTAGGGTTAGGGTTATGCCTAGGTGTAGAGCTTTTTAATCCAGCAAGCTCTGAGCTCCAGGCACACGGCAGCTGCGAAAGGCATCCAGAGGGGAGCACAAAAGTGCAACAACATGGCAGCTTTCACAGCTTTTTCCTCGGCACCATTGCTATACCTAGGCTGATTTATCTGCCTCGGGTTAGGGTCAGGGTTCAGCCTAGGGCTAGGATTTTTTTAACCAGGAAGCCCTGAGTTCCAGGCTTACTGCAGCTGCCAAAGGCATCCCAAATGGAGCGCAGAAGTGCCACGACATGGCTACTTTCACAGCTTTTTCCTTAGGAAGGACCCTTACACCTGGCTGATTTACCTTCCTAGGGTTACTGTTAAGCTTAGGCCTAGGACTTTTAAAATCAGGAAGCCCTGTGCTCCAAGCACACTGCAGCTGTGAAAGGCATCCCAAGGGGAGCGCAAAAGTGCCACAACATGGCTGTCTCAACAGCTTTTTCCTTGGCATAATTCCTAAACCCAGGCTTATTTAAATGACCAGTGTTAGGGTTAGGGTTAGGGTTACGCCTAAGTGTAGAGCTTTTTAAGCCAGCAAGCTCTGAGCTCCAGGCACATGGCAGCTGCGAAAGGCATCCAGAGGGGAGCACAAAACTGGCAGAAAATGGCTGCCTCCACACGTTTTCCTCGGCACCATTGCTATACCTAGGCTGAATTACCTGCCTCCAGTCTCAGCAAGGGACATGGTTTTTTAAACCAGGAAGCCCTGAGCTCCAGGCACACGGCAGCTGCGAAAGGCATCCAGAGGGGAGCACAAAAGTGCCACGACATGGCTGCTTTCACAGCTTTTTCCTTGGCACCATCCCTATACCTAGGCTGATTTATCTGCCTAGGGTTAGGGTCAGGGTTCAGCCTAGGGCTAGGATTTTTTTAACCAGGAAGCCCTGAGTTCCAGGGGCACTGCAGCTGCCAAAGGCATCCCAAGGGGAAAGCAAATGTGCCACAACTTGGCTGTGTCCAGAGCTTTTTCCTTTGGACCATCCTGAAACGAAGGCTGATTGAGAAGCCTCCAGTTAGGGCTAAAGTTGTGGTTTTTTAAACCAGGAAGGCCTGTGCTCCAAGCACACGGCAGCTGTGAAAGGCATCCCAAGGGGAGCGCAAAAGTGCCACAACATGGCTGTCTCCACAGCTTTTTCCTTGGCATAATTCCTAAACCCAGGCTGATTTAAATGACCAGTGTTAGGGTTAGGGTTAGGGTTACGCCTAGGTGTAGAGCTTTTTAAACCAGCAAGCTCTGAGCTCCAGGCACACGGCAGCTGCGAATGGCATCCAGAGGGGAGCACAAAAGTGCAACAACATGGCAGCTTTCACAGCTTTGTCCTCGGCACCATTGCTATACCTAGGCTGACTTATCTGCCTCGGGTTAGGGTCAGGGTTCAGCCTAGGGATACGATTTTTTTAACCAGGAAGCCCTGAGTTCCAGGCTTACTGCAGCTGCCAAAGGCATCCCAAAGGGAGTGCAGAAGTGCCACGACATGGCTGCTTTCACAGCTTTTTCCATAGGAAGGACCCTTACACCTGGCTGATTTACCTTCCTAGGGTTACTGTTAGGCTTAGGCCTAGGACTTTTAAAATCAGGAAGCCCTGTGCTCCAAGCACACTGCAGCTGTGAAAGGCATCCCAAGGGGAGCGCAAAAGTGCCACAACATGGCTGCTTTCACGGCTTTTTCCTTGGCAAGAAGCCTAACACCAGGCTGATTTACCTTCCCAGGGTTAGTGTGAGGCTTAGGCCTAGGGCTAGGATTTTTAAAACTAGGAAGCCCTGTGCTCCAGGCACACTGCAGCTGTTAAAGGCATCCCAAGAGGGCCGCAAAAGTGACACAACTTGGCTGCCTCTGCTGCTATTCTCATGAGTCCATCCTGAACCATAGGCTGATTTTCCTTCTAGGGTTAGGGTTAGAGTTAGGCCTAGGGTCAGGGCTTTTTTAACCAGAAAGCCCTGAGTTCCAAAAACACAGCAGCTGCGAAGGACTACCCAAGAGGAGCACAAAAGTGCCACAACATGGCTGCCTCCAGCGCTTTTTCCTTGGGACCATCATGGACCCTAGGCTGATTTACTTGCCTCCAGTTGCAGCTATGGTCACGCCAAGGGATAGGGTTTTTAAATCAGTAAACCCTGCGCTCCCGACCCAGTGCAGCTGCGAAAGGCTTCCCAAGGGCAGCCAAAAATTGCCTCAACATGCTCCCTCCAGCGCTTTTTTCCTTGGGAACATCCCTATACCTAGGCTGATTTATCTGCCTAGGGTTAGGGTTAGGGTTCAGCCTAGAGATAGGATTTTTTCAAACAGGAAGCCCGGAGTTCCAGGGGCACTTCAGCTGCCAAAGGCATCCCAAGGGGAGCGCAAAAGTGCCACAACATGGCTGTCTCCACAGCTTTTTCCTTGGCATAATTCCTAAACCCAGGCTGATTTAAATGACCAGTGTTAGGGTTAGGGTTAGGGTTATGCCTAGGTGTAGAGCTTTTTAATCCAGCAAGCTCTGAGCTCCAGGCACACGGCAGCTGCGAAAGGCATCCAGAGGGGAGCACAAAAGTGCAACAACATGGCAGCTTTCACAGCTTTTTCCTCGGCACCATTGCTATACCTAGGCTGATTTATCTGCCTCGGGTTAGGGTCAGGGTTCAGCCTAGGGCTAGGATTTTTTTAACCAGGAAGCCCTGAGTTCCACGGGCACTGCAGCTGCCAAAGGCATCCCAAAGGGAGCGCAGAAGTGCCACGACATGGCTGCTGTCACAGCTTTTTCCTTAGGAAGGACCCTTACACCTGGCTGATTTACCTTCCTAGGGTTACTGTTAAGCTTAGGCCTAGGACTTTTAAAATCAGGAAGCCCTGTGCTCCAAGCACACTGCAGCTGTGAAAGGCATCCCAAGGGGAGCGCAAAAGTGCCA
Source organism: Ammospiza nelsoni (assembly GCF_027579445.1). NCBI lineage: Eukaryota > Metazoa > Chordata > Aves > Passeriformes > Passerellidae > Ammospiza > Ammospiza nelsoni. The sequence goes on along the minus strand of NW_026683207.1, from coordinate 459,113 downwards.
CAACATGGCTGTCTCAACAGCTTTTTCCTTGGCATAATTCCTAAACCCAGGCTTATTTAAATGACCAGTGTTAGGGTTAGGGTTAGGGTTACGCCTAAGTGTAGAGCTTTTTAAGCCAGCAAGCTCTGAGCTCCAGGCACATGGCAGCTGCGAAAGGCATCCAGAGGGGAGCACAAAACTGGCAGAAAATGGCTGCCTCCACACGTTTTCCTCGGCACCATTGCTATACCTAGGCTGAATTACCTGCCTCCAGTCTCAGCTAGGGACATGGTTTTTTAAACCAGGAAGCCCTGAGCTCCAGGCACACGGCAGCTGCGAAAGGCATCCAGAGGGGAGCACAAAAGTGCCACGACATGGCTGCTTTCACAGCTTTTTCCTTGGCACCATCCCTATACCTAGGCTGATTTATCTGCTTAGGGTTAGGGTCAGGGTTCAGCCTAGGGCTAGGATTTTTTTAACCAGGAAGCCCTGAGTTCCAGGGGCACTGCAGCTGCCAAAGGCATCCCAAGGGGAAAGCAAATGTGCCACAACTTGGCTGTGTCCAGAGCTTTTTCCTTTGGACCATCCTGAAACGAAGGCTGATTGAGAAGCCTCCAGTTAGGGCTAAAGTTGTGGTTTTTTAAACCAGGAAGGCCTGTGCTCCAAGCACACGGCAGCTGTGAAAGGCATCCCAAGGGGAGCGCAAAAGTGCCACAACATGGCTGTCTCCACAGCTTTTCCCTTGGGATAATTCCTAAACCCAGGCTGATTTAAATGACCAGTGTTAGGGTTAGGGTTAGGGTTCCGCCTAGGTGTAGAGCTTTTTAAACCAGCAAGCTCTGAGCTCCAGGCACACGGCAGCTCCGAATGGCATCCAGAGGGGAGCACAAAAGTGCAACAACATGGCAGCTTTCACAGCTTTGTCCTCGGCACCATTGCTATACCTAGGCTGACTTATCTGCCTCGGGTTAGGGTCAGGGTTCAGCCTAGGGATACGATTTTTTTAACCAGGAAGCCCTGAGTTCCAGGCTTACTGCAGCTGCCAAAGGCATCCCAAAGGGAGTGCAGAAGTGCCACGACATGGCTGCTTTCACAGCTTTTTCCATAGGAAGGACCCTTACACCTGGCTGATTTACCTTCCTAGGGTTACTGTTAGGCTTAGGCCTAGGACTTTTAAAATCAGGAAGCCCTGTGCTCCAAGCACACTGCAGCTGTGAAAGGCATCCCAAGGGGAGCGCAAAAGTGCCACAACATGGCTGCTTTCACGGCTTTTTCCTTGGCAAGAAGCCTAACACCAGGCTGATTTACCTTCCCAGGGTTAGTGTGAGGCTTAGGCCTAGGATTTTTAAAACTAGGAAGCCCTTAGCTCCAGGCACACTGCAGCTGTTAAAGGCATCCCAAGAGGGCCGCAAAAGTGACACAACTTGGCTGCCTCTGCTGCTATTCTCATGAGTCCATCCTGAACCATAGGCTGATTTTCCTTCTAGGGTTAGGGTTAGAGTTAGGCCTAGGGTCAGGGCTTTTTTAACCAGAAAGCCCTGAGTTCCAAAAACACAGCAGCTGCGAAGGACTACCCAAGAGGAGCACAAAAGTGCCACAACATGGCTGCCTCCAGCGCTTTTTCCTTGGGACCATCATGGACCCTAGGCTGATTTACTTGCCTCCAGTTGCAGCTATGGCCACGCCAAGGGATAGGGTTTTTAAATCAGTAAACCCTGAGCTCCAGACCCAGTGCAGCTGCGAAAGGCTTCCCAAGGGCAGCCAAAAATTGCCTCAACATGCTCCCTCCAGCGCTTTTTTTTTTGGGAACATCCCTATACCTAGGCTGATTTATCTGCCTAGGGTTAGGGTTAGGGTTCAGCCTAGAGATAGGATTTTTTCAAACAGGAAGCCCGGAGTTCCAGGGGCACTTCAGCTGCCAAAGGCATCCCAAGGGGAGCGCAAAAGTGCCACAACATGGCTGTCTCCACAGCTTTTTCCTTGCCATAATTCCTAAACCCAGGCTGATTTAAATGACCAGTGTTGGGGTTAGGGTTAGGGTTAGGGTTACGCCTAAGTGTAGAGCTTTTTAAGCCAGCAAGCTCTGAGCTCCAGGCACATGGCAGCTGCGAAAGGCATCCCAAGGGGAGCGCAAAAGTGCCACAACATGTCTGTCTCCACAGCTTTTTCCTTGGCATAATTCCTAAACCCAGGCTGATTTAAATGACCAGTGTTAGGGTTAGGGTTAGGGTCAGGCCTAGGTTTAGAGATTTTTAACCAGCAAGCTCTGTGCTTCAGGCAAACAGCGGCTGCGAAAGGCATCCAGAGGGGAGCACAAAAGTGCCAGAAAATGGCTGCCACCACATGTTTTCTTTGGCACCATTGCTAAGCGTAGGCTGAATTACCTGCCTACAGTCTCAGCTAGGGACATGGTTTTTTAAACCAGGAAGCCCTGAGCTCCAGGCACAGGGCAGCTGCCAAAGGCATCCCAAAGGGAGTGCAGAAGTGCCACGGTATGGCTGCTTTCACAGCTTCTTCCTTAGGAAGGACCCACATACCCAGGTGATTTACCTTCCTAGGGTTACTGTTAGGCTTAGGCCTAGGACTTTTTAAACCAGGAAGCCCTGTGCTCCAAGCACACTGCAGCTGTTAAAGGCATCCCAAGGGGAGCGCAAAAGTGCCGCAACATGGCTGTCTCCACAGCTTTTTCCTTGGCATAATTCCTAAACCCAGGCTGATTTAAATGACCAGTGTTAGGGTTAGGGTTCCGCCTAGGTGTAGAGCTTTTTAAATCAGCAAGCTCTGAGCTCCAGGCAAACTGCAGCTGTTCAAGGCATCCCAAGGGGAACGCAAAAGTGACACAACTTGGCTGCCTCCGCTGCTATTTCCATGAGACCATCCCGAACCATAGGCTGATTTTCCTTCCTAGGGTTGAGGTTTGAGTTACGCCTAGGGTTAGTGTCCTTTAAACCAGAAAGCCCTGAGTTCCAAGAACACAGCAGCTGCGAAGAACTAGCCAAGAAGAGTGCAAAAGTACCACAACATGCCTGCCTCCATAGCTTTTTCATTGGGGACATCCCTAATTCCTGGCTGATTTGCCTTTCTCGTCTTAGGGTTGGCGTTAGGCCTAGGGCTAGGATTTTTAAAATCAGGAAGCCCAGACCTCCAGGCACACTGGAGCTGTGAAAGGCATCCAAAAGGGAGTGCAAAAGTGCCACAACATGGCTGCTTTCACGGCTTTTTCCTTGGCAAGAAGCCTAACACCAGGCTGATTTACCTTCCCAGGGTTAGTGTGAGGCTTAGGCCTAGGGCTAGGATTTTTAAAACTAGGAAGCCCTTAGCTCCAGGCACACTGCAGCTGTTAAAGGCATCCCAAGAGGGCCGCAAAAGTGACACAACTTGCCTGCCTCTGCTGCTATTCTCATGAGTCCATCCTGAACCATAGGCTGATTTTCCTTCTAGGGTTAGGGTTAGAGTTAGGCCTAGGGTCAGGGCTTTTTTAACCAGAAAGCCCTGAGTTCCAAAAACACAGCAGCTGCGAAGGACTACCCAAGAGGAGCACAAAAGTGCCACAACATGGCTGCCTCCAGCGCTTTTTCCTTGGGACCATCATGGACCCCAGGCTGATTTACTTGCCTCCAGTTGCAGCTATGGTCACGCCAAGGGATAGGGTTTTTAAATCAGTAAACCCTGCGCTCCAGAACCAGTGCAGCTGCGAAAGGCTTCCCAAGGGCAGCCAAAAATTGCCTCAACATGCTCCCTCCAGTGCTTTTTTTCCTTGGGAACATCCCTATACCTAGGCTGATTTATCTGCCTAGGGTTAGGGTTAGGGTTCAGCCTAGGGATAGGATTTTTTCAAACAGGAAGCCCTGAGTTCCAGGGGCACTGCAGCTGCCAAAGGAATCCCAAGGGGAAAGCAAATGTGCTACAACTTGGCTGTGTCCAGAGCTTTTTCCTTGGGACCATCCTGAAACGAAGGCTGATTTAGAAGCCTCCAGTTAGGGCTAAAGTTGTGGTTTTTTAAACCAGGAAGGCCTGTGCTCCAAGCACACTGCAGCTGTGAAAGGCATCCCAAGGGGAGCGCAAAAGTGCCACAACATGGCTGTCTCCACAGCTTTTTCCTTGGCATAATTCCTAAACCCAGGCTGATTTAAATGACCAGTGTTAGGGTTAGGGTTACGCCTAGGTGTAGAGCTTTTTAATCCAGCAAGCTCTGAGCTCCAGGCACTCGGCAGCTGCGAAAGGCTTCCAGAAGGGAGCACAAAAGTGCAACAACATGGCAGCTTTCACAGCTTTTTCCTCGGCACCATTGCTATACCTAGGCTGATTTATCTGCCTCGGGTTAGGGTCAGGGTTCAGCCTAGGGCTAGGATCTTTTTAACCAGGAAGCACTGAGTTCCAGGCTTACTGCAGCTGCCAAAGGCATCCCAAAGGGAGCGCAGAAGTGCCACGATATGGCTGCTTTCACAGCTTCTTCCTTAGGAAGGACCCACATACCCGGCTGATTTACCTTCCTAGGGTTACTGTTAGGCTTAGGCCTAGGACTTTTTAAACCAGGAAGCCCTGTGCTCCAAGCACACTGCAGCTGTGAAAGGCATCCCAAGGGGAGCGCAAAAGTGCCACAACATGGCTGTCTCAACAGCTTTTTCCTTGGCATAATTCCTAAACCCAGGCTTATTTAAATGACCAGTGTTAGGGTTAGGGTTAGGGTTACGCCTAAGTGTAGAGCTTTTTAAGCCAGCAAGCTCTGAGCTCCAGGCACATGGCAGCTGCGAAAGGCATCCAGAGGGGAGCACAAAACTGGCAGAAAATGGCTGCCTCCACACGTTTTCCTCGGCACCATTGCTATACCTAGGCTGAATTACCTGCCTCCAGTCTCAGCTAGGGACATGGTTTTTTAAACCAGGAAGCCCTGAGCTCCAGGCACACGGCAGCTGCGAAAGGCATCCAGAGGGGAGCACAAAAGTGCCACGACATGGCTGCTTTCACAGCTTTTTCCTTGGCACCATCCCTATACCTAGGCTGATTTATCTGCCTAGGGTTAGGGTCAGGGTTCAGCCTAGGGCTAGGATTTTTTTAACCAGGAAGCCCTGAGTTCCAGGGGCACTGCAGCTGCCAAAGGCATCCCAAGGGGAAAGCAAATGTGCCACAACTTGGCTGTGTCCAGAGCTTTTTCCTTTGGACCATCCTGAAACGAAGGCTGATTGAGAAGCCTCCAGTTAGGGCTAAAGTTGTGGTTTTTTAAACCAGGAAGCCCTGTGCTCCAAGCACACGGCAGCTGTGAAAGGCATCCCAAGGGGAGCGCAAAAGTGCCACAACATGGCTGTCTCCACAGCTTTTTCCTTGGCATAATTCCTAAACCCAGGCTGATTTAAATGACCAGTGTTAGGGTTAGGGTTAGGGTTCCGCCTAGGTGTAGAGCTTTTTAAATCAGCAAGCTCTGAGCTCCAGGAAAACTGCAGCTGCGAAAGGCATCCAGAGGGGAGCACAAAAGTGCCAGAACATGGCAGCTTTCACAGCTTTTTCCTCGACACCTTTGCTATACCTAGGCTGATATATCTGCCTCGGGTTAGGGTCAGGGTTCAGCCTAGGGCTAGGATTTTTTTAACCAGGAAGCCCTGAGTTCCAGGCTTACTGCAGCTGCCAAAGGCATCCCAAAGGGAGCGCAGAAGTGCCACGATATGGCTGCTTTCACAGCTTCTTCCTTAGGAAGGACCCACATACCCGGCTGATTTACCTTCCTAGGGTTACTGTTAGGCTTAGGCCTAGGACTTTTTAAACCAGGAAGCCCTGTGCTCCAAGCACACTGCAGCTGTTAAAGGCATCCCAAGGGGAGCGCAAAAGTGCCACAACATGGCTGTCTCCACAGCTTTTTCCTTGGCATAATTCCTAAACCCAGGCTTATTTAAATGACCAGTGTTAGGGTTAGGGTTAGGGTTCCGCCTAGGTGTAGAGCTTTTTAAATCAGCAAGCTCTGAGCTCCAGGAAAACTTCAGCTGTTCAAGGCATCCCAAGGGGAACGCAAAAGTGACACAACTTGGCTGCCTCCGCTGCTATTTCCATGAGACCATCCCGAACCATAGGCTGATTTTCCTTCCTAGGGTTGAGGTTTGAGTTACGCCTAGGGTTAGTGTCCTTTAAACCAGAAAGCCCTGAGTTCCAAGAACACAGCAGCTGCGAAGAACTAGCCAAGAAGAGTGCAAAAGTACCACAACATGCCTGCCTCCGCAGCTTTTTCCTTGGGGACATCCCTAATTCCTGGCTGATTTGCCTTTCTCGTCTTAGGGTTGGCGTTAGGCCTAGGGCTAGGATTTTTAAAATCAGGAAGCCCAGACCTCCAGGCACACTGGAGCTGTGAAAGGCATCCAAAAGGGAGTGCAAAAGTGCCACAACATGGCTGCTTTCACGGCTTTTTCCTTGGCAAGAAGCCTAACACCAGGCTGATTTACCTTCCCAGGGTTAGTGTGAGGCTTAGGCCTAGGATTTTTAAAACTAGGAAGCCCTTAGCTCCAGGCACACTGCAGCTGTTAAAGGCATCCCAAGAGGGCCGCAAAAGTGACACAACTTGGCTGCCTCTGCTGCTATTCTCATGAGTCCATCCTGAACCATAGGCTGATTTTCCTTCTAGGGTTAGGGTTAGAGTTAGGCCTAGGGTCAGGGCTTTTTTAACCAGAAAGCCCTGAGTTCCAAAAACACAGCAGCTGCGAAGGACTACCCAAGAGGAGCACAAAAGTGCCACAACATGGCTGCCTCCAGCGCTTTTTCCTTGGGACCATCATGGACCCTAGGCTGATTTACTTGCCTCCAGTTGCAGCTATGGTCACGCCAAGGGATAGGGTTTTTAAATCAGTAAACCCTGCGCTCCAGACCCAGTGCAGCTGCGAAAGGCTTCCCAAGGGCAGCCAAAAATTGCCTCAACATGCTCCCTCCAGCGCTTTTTTTCTTGGGAACATCCCTATACCTAGGCTGATTTATCTGCCTAGGGTTAGGGTTAGGGTTCAGCCTAGAGATAGGATTTTTTCAAACAGGAAGCCCGGAGTTCCAGGGGCACTTCAGCTGCCAAAGGCATCCCAAGGGGAGCGCAAAAGTGCCACAACATGGCTGTCTCCACAGCTTTTTCCTTGGCATAATTCCTAAACCCAGGCTGATTTAAATGACCAGTGTTAGGGTTAGGGTTAGGGTTATGCCTAGGTGTAGAGCTTTTTAATCCAGCAAGCTCTGAGCTCCAGGCACACGGCAGCTGCGAAAGGCATCCAGAGGGGAGCACAAAAGTGCAACAACATGGCAGCTTTCACAGCTTTTTCCTCGGCACCATTGCTATACCTAGGCTGATTTATCTGCCTCGGGTTAGGGTCAGGGTTCAGCCTAGGGATACGATTTTTTTAACCAGGAAGCCCTGAGTTCCAGGCTTACTGCAGCTGCCAAAGGCATCCCAAAGGGAGCGCAGAAGTGCCACGACATGGCTACTTTCACAGCTTTTTCCTTAGGAAGGACCCTTACACCTGGCTGATTTACCTTCCTAGGGTTACTGTTAAGCTTAGGCCTAGGACTTTTAAAATCAGGAAGCCCTGTGCTCCAAGCACACTGCAGCTGTGAAAGGCATCCCAAGGGGAGCGCAAAAGTGCCACAACATGGCTGTCTCAACAGCTTTTTCCTTGGCATAATTCCTAAACCCAGGCTTATTTAAATGACCAGTGTTAGGGTTAGGGTTAGGGTTACGCCTAAGTGTAGAGCTTTTTAAGCCAGCAAGCTCTGAGCTCCAGGCACATGGCAGCTGCGAAAGGCATCCAGAGGGGAGCACAAAACTGGCAGAAAATGGCTGCCTCCACACGTTTTCCTCGGCACCATTGCTATACCTAGGCTGAATTACCTGCCTCCAGTCTCAGCTAGGGACATGGTTTTTAAAACCAGGAAGCCCTGAGCTCCAGGCACACGGCAGCTGCGAAAGGCATCCAGAGGGGAGAACAAAAGTGCCACGACATGGCTGCTTTCACAGCTTTTTCCTTGGCACCATCCCTATACCTAGGCTGATTTATCTGCCTAGGGTTAGGGTCAGGGTTCAGCCTAGGGCTAGGATTTTTTTAACCAGGAAGCCCTGAGTTCCAGGGGCACTGCAGCTGCCAAAGGCATCCCAAGGGGAGCGCAAAAGTGCCACAACATGGCTGTCTCCACAGCTTTTTCCTTGGCATAATTCCTAAACCCAGGCTGATTTAAATGACCAGTGTTAGGGTTAGGGTTAGGGTTACGCCTAGGTGTAGAGCTTTTTAAACCAGCAAGCTCTGAGCTCCAGGCACACGGCAGCTGCGAATGGCATCCAGAGGGGAGCACAAAAGTGCAACAACATGGCCGCTTTCACAGCTTTGTCCTCGGCACCATTGCTATACCTAGGCTGACTTATCTGCCTCGGGTTAGGGTCAGGGTTCAGCCTAGGGATACGATTTTTTTAACCAGGAAGCCCTGAGTTCCAGGCTTACTGCAGCTGCCAAAGGCATCCCAAAGGGAGTGCAGAAGTGCCACGACATGGCTGCTTTCACAGCTTTTTCCATAGGAAGGACCCTTACACCTGGCTGATTTACCTTCCTAGGGTTACTGTTAGGCTTAGGCCTAGGACTTTTAAAATCAGGAAGCCCTGTGCTCCAAGCACACTGCAGCTGTGAAAGGCATCCCAAGGGGAGCGCAAAAGTGCCACAACATGGCTGCTTTCACGGCTTTTTCCTTGGCAAGAAGCCTAACACCAGGCTGATTTACCTTCCCAGGGTTAGTTTGAGGCTTAGGCCTAGGATTTTTAAAACTAGGAAGCCCTTAGCTCCAGGCACACTGCAGCTGTTAAAGGCATCCCAAGAGGGCCGCAAAAGTGACACAACTTGGCTGCCTCTGCTGCTATTCTCATGAGTCCATCCTGAACCATAGGCTGATTTTCCTTCTAGGGTTAGGGTTAGAGTTAGGCCTAGGGTCAGGGCTTTTTTAACCAGAAAGCCCTGAGTTCCAAAAACACAGCAGCTGCGAAGGACTACCCAAGAGGAGCACAAAAGTGCCACAACATGGCTGCCTCCAGCGCTTTTTCCTTGGGACCATCATGGACCCTAGGCTGATTTACTTGCCTCCAGTTGCAGCTATGGTCACGCCAAGGGATAGGGTTTTTAAATCAGTAAACCCTGAGCTCCAGACCCAGTGCAGCTGCAAAAGGCTTCCCAAGGGCAGCCAAAAATTGCCTCAACATGCTCCCTCCAGCGCTTTTTTTTTTGGGAACATCCCTATACCTAGGCTGATTTATCTGCCTAGGGTTAGGGTTAGGGTTCAGCCTAGAGATAGGATTTTTTCAAACAGGAAGCCCGGAGTTCCAGGGGCACTTCAGCTGCCAAAGGCATCCCAAGGGGAGCGCAAAAGTGCCACAACATGGCTGTCTCCACAGCTTTTTCCTTGGCATAATTCCTAAACCCAGGCTGATTTAAATGACCAGTGTTAGGGTTAGGGTTAGGGTTACGCCTAAGTGTAGAGCTTTTTAAGCCAGCAAGCTCTGAGCTCCAGGCACATGGCAGCTGCGAAAGGCATCCCAAGGGGAGCGCAAAAGTGCCACAACATGTCTGTCTCCACAGCTTTTTCCTTGGCATAATTCCTAAACCCAGGCTGATTTAAATGACCAGTGTTAGGGTTAGGGTTAGGGTCAGGCCTAGGTTTAGAGATTTTTAACCAGCAAGCTCTGTGCTTCAGGCAAACAGCGGCTGCGAAAGGCATCCAGAGGGGAGCACAAAAGTGCCAGAAAATGGCTGCCACCACATGTTTTCTTTGGCACCATTGCTAAGCGTAGGCTGAATTACCTGCCTACAGTCTCAGCTAGGGACATGGTTTTTTAAACCAGGAAGCCCTGAGCTCCAGGCACAGGGCAGCTGCCAAAGGCATCCCAAAGGGAGTGCAGAAGTGCCACGGTATGGCTGCTTTCACAGCTTCTTCCTTAGGAAGGACCCACATACCCAGGTGATTTACCTTCCTAGGGTTACTGTTAGGCTTAGGCCTAGGACTTTTTAAACCAGGAAGCCCTGTGCTCCAAGCACACTGCAGCTGTTAAAGGCATCCCAAGGGGAGCGCAAAAGTGCCACAACATGGCTGTCTCCACAGCTTCTTCCTTGGCATAATTCCTAAAACCAGGCTGATTTAAATGACCAGTGTTAGGGTTAGGGTTAGGGTTCCGCCTAGGTGTAGAGCTTTTTAAATCAGCAAGCTCTGAGCTCCAGGCGAACTGCAGCTGTTCAAGGCATCCCAAGGGGAACGCAAAAGTGACACAACTTGGCTGCCTCCACTGCTATTTCCATGAGACCATCCCGAACCATAGGCTGATTTTCCTTCCTAGGGTTGAGGTTTGAGTTACGCCTAGGGTTAGTGTCCTTTAAACCAGAAAGCCCTGAGTTCCAAGAACACAGCAGCTGCGAAGAACTAGCCAAGAAGAGCGCAAAAGTACCACAACATGCCTGCCTCCATAGCTTTTTCCTTGGGGACATCCCTAATTCCTGGCTGATTTGCCTTTCTCGTCTTAGGGTTGGCGTTAGGCCTAGGGCTAGGATTTTTAAAATCAGGAAGCCCAGACCTCCAGGCACACTGGAGCTGTGAAAGGCATCCAAAAGGGAGTGCAAAAGTGCCACAACATGGCTGCTTTCACGGCTTTTTCCTTGGCAAGAAGCCTAACACCAGGCTGATTTACCTTCCCAGGGTTAGTGTGAGGCTTAGGCCTAGGGCTAGGATTTTTAAAACTAGGAAGCCCTTAGCTCCAGGCACACTGCAGCTGTTAAAGGCATCCCAAGAGGGCCGCAAAAGTGACACAACTTGGCTGCCTCTGCTGCTATTCTCATGAGTCCATCCTGAACCATAGGCTGATTTTCCTTCTAGGGTTAGGGTTAGAGTTAGGCCTAGGGTCAGGGCTTTTTTAACCAGAAAGCCCTGAGTTCCAAAAACACAGCAGCTGCGAAGGACTACCCAAGAGGAGCACAAAAGTGCCACAACATGGCTGCCTCCAGCGCTTTTTCCTTGGGACCATCATGGACCCTAGGCTGATTTACTTGCCTCCAGTTGCAGCTATGGTCACGCCAAGGGATAGGGTTTTTAAATCAGTAAACCCTGCGCTCCCGACCCAGTGCAGCTGCGAAAGGCTTCCCAAGGGCAGCCAAAAATTGCCTCAACATGCTCCCTCCAGCGCTTTTTTCCTTGGGAACATCCCTATACCTAGGCTGATTTATCTGCCTAGGGTTAGAGTTAGGGTTCAGCCTAGAGATAGGATTTTTTCAAACAGGAAGCCCGGAGTTCCAGGGGCACTTCAGCTGCCAAAGGCATCCCAAGGGGAGCGCAAAAGTGCCACAACATGGCTGTCTCCACAGCTTTTTCCTTGGCATAATTCCTAAACCCAGGCTGATTTAAATGACCAGTGTTAGGGTTAGGGTTAGGGTTATGCCTAGGTGTAGAGCTTTTTAATCCAGCAAGCTCTGAGCTCCAGGCACACGGCAGCTGCGAAAGGCATCCAGAGGGGAGCACAAAAGTGCAACAACATGGCAGCTTTCACAGCTTTTTCCTCGGCACCATTGCTATACCTAGGCTGATTTATCTGCCTCGGGTTAGGGTCAGGGTTCAGCCTAGGGCTAGGATTTTTTTAACCAGGAAGCCCTGAGTTCCAGGGGCACTGCAGCTGCCAAAGGCATCCCAAAGGGAGCGCAGAAGTGCCACGACATGGCTGCTTTCACAGCTTTTTCCTTAGGAAGGACCCTTACACCTGGCTGATTTACCTTCCTAGGGTTACTGTTAAGCTTAGGCCTAGGACTTTTAAAATCAGGAAGCCCTGTGCTCCAAGCACACTGCAGCTGTGAAAGGCATCCCAAGGGGAGCGCAAAAGTGCCACAACATGGCTGTCTCAACAGCTTTTTCCTTGGCATAATTCCTAAACCCAGGCTTATTTAAATGACCAGTGTTAGGGTTAGGGTTAGGGTTACGCCTAAGTGTAGAGCTTTTTAAGCCAGCAAGCTCTGAGCTCCAGGCACATGGCAGCTGCGAAAGGCATCCAGAGGGGAGCACAAAACTGGCAGAAAATGGCTGCCTCCACACGTTTTCCTCGGCACCATTCCTATACCTAGGCTGAATTACCTGCCTCCAGTCTCAGCTAGGGACATGGTTTTTTAAACCAGGAAGCCCTGAGCTCCAGGCACACGGCAGCTGCGAAAGGCATCCAGAGGGGAGCACAAAAGTGCCACGACATGGCTGCTTTCACAGCTTTTTCCTTGGCACCATCCCTATACCTAGGCTGATTTATCTGCCTAGGGTTAGGGTCAGGGTTCAGCCTAGGGCTAGGATTTTTTTAACCAGGAAGCCCTGAGTTCCAGGGGCACTGCAGCTGCCAAAGGCATCCCAAGGGGAAAGCAAATGTGCCACAACTTGGCTGTGTCCAGAGCTTTTTCCTTTGGACCATCCTGAAACGAAGGCTGATTGAGAAGCCTCCAGTTAGGGCTAAAGTTGTGGTTTTTTAAACCAGGAAGGCCTGTGCTCCAAGCACACGGCAGCTGTGAAAGGCATCCCAAGGGGAGCGCAAAAGTGCCACAACATGGCTGTCTCCACAGCTTTTTCCTTGGCATAATTCCTAAACCCAGGCTGATTTAAATGACCAGTGTTAGGGTTAGGGTTAGGGTTACGCCTAGGTGTAGAGCTTTTTAAACCAGCAAGCTCTGAGCTCCAGGCACACGGCAGCTGCGAATGGCATCCAGAGGGGAGCACAAAAGTGCAACAACATGGCAGCTTTCACAGCTTTTTCCTCGGCACCATTGCTATACCTAGGCTGACTTATCTGCCTCGGGTTAGGGTCAGGGTTCAGCCTTGGGATACGATTTTTTTAACCAGGAAGCCCTGAGTTCCAGGCTTACTGCAGCTGCCAAAGGCATCCCAAAGGGAGTGCAGAAGTGCCACGACATGGCTGCTTTCACAGCTTTTTCCTTAGGAAGGACCCTTACACCTGGCTGATTTACCTTCCTAGGGTTACTGTTAGGCTTAGGCCTAGGACTTTTAAAATCAGGAAGCCCTGTGCTCCAAGCACACTGCAGCTGTGAAAGGCATCCCAAGGGGAGCGCAAAAGTGCCACAACATGGCTGCTTTCACGGCTTTTTCCTTGGCAAGAAGCCTAACACCAGGCTGATTTACCTTCCCAGGGTTAGTGTGAGGCTTAGGCCTAGGATTTTTAAAACTAGGAAGCCCTTAGCTCCAGGCACACTGCAGCTGTTAAAGGCATCCCAAGAGGGCCGCAAAAGTGACACAACTTGGCTGCCTCTGCTGCTATTCTCATGAGTCCATCCTGAACCATAGGCTGATTTTCCTTCTAGGGTTAGGGTTAGAGTTAGGCCTAGGGTCAGGGCTTTTTTAACCAGAAAGCCCTGAGTTCCAAAAACACAGCAGCTGCGAAGGACTACCCAAGAGGAGCACAAAAGTGCCACAACATGGCTGCCTCCAGCGCTTTTTCCTTGGGACCATCATGGACCCTAGGCTGATTTACTTGCCTCCAGTTGCAGCTATGGTCACGCCAAGGGATAGGGTTTTTAAATCAGTAAACCCTGAGCTCCAGACCCAGTGCAGCTGCGAAAGGCTTCCCAAGGGCAGCCAAAAATTGCCTCAACATGCTCCCTTTAGCGCTTTTTTTTTTGGGAACATCCCTATACCTAGGCTGATTTATCTGCCTAGGGTTAGGGTTAGGGTTCAGCCTAGAGATAGGATTTTTTCAAACAGGAAGCCCTGAGTTCCAGGGGCACTTCAGCTGCCAAAGGCATCCCAAGGGGAGCGCAAAAGTGCCACAACATGGCTGTCTCCACAGCTTTTTCCTTGCCATAATTCCTAAAACCAGGCTGATTTAAATGACCAGTGTTGGGTTTAGGGTTAGGATTAGGGTTACGCCTAAGTGCAGAGCTTTTTAAGCCAGCAAGCTCTGAGCTCCAGGCACATGGCAGCTGCGAAAGGCATCCCAAGGGGAGCGCAAAAGTGCCACAACATGTCTGTCTCCACAGCTTTTTCCTTGGCATAATTCCTAAACCCAGGCTGATTTAAATGACCAGTGTTAGGGTTAGGGTTAGGGTCAGGCCTAGGTTTAGAGATTTTTAACCAGCAAGCTCTGTGCTCCAGGCAAACAGCGGCTGCGAAAGGCATCCAGAGGGGAGCACAAAAGTGCCAGAAAATGGCTGCCACCACATGTTTTCTTTGGCACCATTGCTAAGCGTAGGCTGAATTACCTGCCTACAGTCTCAGCTAGGGACATGGTTTTTTAAACCAGGAAGCCCTGAGCTCCAGGCACAGGGCAGCTGCCAAAGGCATCCCAAAGGGAGTGCAGAAGTGCCACGGTATGGCTGCTTTCACAGCTTCTTCCTTAGGAAGGACCCACATACCCAGGTGATTTACCTTCCTAGGGTTACTGTTAGGCTTAGGCCTAGGACTTTTTAAACCAGGAAGCCCTGTGCTCCAAGCACACTGCAGCTGTTAAAGGCATCCCAAGGGGAGCGCAAAAGTGCCACAACATGGCTGTCTCCACAGCTTCTTCCTTGGCATAATTCCTAAAACCAGGCTGATTTAAATGACCAGTGTTAGGGTTAGGGTTAGGGTTCCGCCTAGGTGTAGAGCTTTTTAAATCAGCAAGCTCTGAGCTCCAGGCAAACTGCAGCTGTTCAAGGCATCCCAAGGGGAACGCAAAAGTGACACAACTTGGCTGCCTCCACTGCTATTTCCATGAGACCATCCCGAACCATAGGCTGATTTTCCTTCCTAGGGTTGAGGTTTGAGTTACGCCTAGGGTTAGTGTCCTTTAAACCAGAAAGCCCTGAGTTCCAAGAACACAGCAGCTGCGAAGAACTAGCCAAGAAGAGCGCAAAAGTACCACAACATGCCTGCCTCCATAGCTTTTTCCTTGGGGACATCCCTAATTCCTGGCTGATTTGCCTTTCTCGTCTTAGGGTTGGCATTAGGCCTAGGGCTAGGATTTTTAAAATCAGGAAGCCCAGACCTCCAGGCACACTGGAGCTGTGAAAGGCATCCAAAAGGGAGTGCAAAAGTGCCACAACATGGCTGCTTTCACGGCTTTTTCCTTGGCAAGAAGCCTAACACCAGGCTGATTTACCTTCCCAGGGTTAGTGTGAGGCTTAGGCCTAGGGCTAGGATTTTTAAAACTAGGAAGCCCTTAGCTCCAGGCACACTGCAGCTGTTAAAGGCATCCCAAGAGGGCCGCAAAAGTGACACAACTTGGCTGCCTCTGCTGCTATTCTCATGAGTCCATCCTGAACCATAGGCTGATTTTCCTTCTAGGGTTAGGGTTAGAGTTAGGCCTAGGGTCAGGGCTTTTTTAACCAGAAAGCCCTGAGTTCCAAAAACACAGCAGCTGCGAAGGACTACCCAAGAGGAGCACAAAAGTGCCACAACATGGCTGCCTCCAGCGCTTTTTCCTTGGGACCATCATGGACCCTAGGCTGATTTACTTGCCTCCAGTTGCAGCTATGGTCACGCCAAGGGATAGGGTTTTTAAATCAGTAAACCCTGTGCTCCAGAACCAGTGCAGCTGCAAAAGGCTTCCAAAGGGCAGCCAAAAATTGCCTCAACATGCTCCCTCCAGCGCTTTTTTTCCTTGGAAACATCCCTATACCTAGGCTGATTTATCTGCCTAGGGTTAGAGTTAGGGTTCAGCCTAGGGATAGGATTTTTTCAAACAGGAAGCCCGGAGTTCCAGGGGCACTGCAGCTGCCAAAGGAATCCCAAGGGGAAAGCAAATGTGCTACAACTTGGCTGTGTCCAGAGCTTTTTCCTTGGGACCATCCTGAAACGAAGGCTGATTTAGAAGCCTCCAGTTAGGGCTAAAGTTGTGGTTTTTTAAACCAGGAAGGCCTGTGCTCCAAGCACACTGCAGCTGTGAAAGGCATCCCAAGGGGAGCGCAAAAGTGCCACAACATGGCTGTCTCCACAGCTTTTTCCTTGGCATAATTCCTAAACCCAGGCTGATTTAAATGGCCAGTGTTGGGGTTAGGGTTAGGGTTACGCCTAAGTGTAGAGCTTTTTAAGGCAGCAAGCTCTGAGCTCCAGGCACATGGCAGCTGCGAAAGGCATCCCAAGGGGAGCGCAAAAGTGCCACAACATGGCTGTCTCCACAGCTTTTTCCATGGCATAATTCCTAAACCCAGGCTGATTTAAATGGCCAGTGTTAGGGTTAGGGTTAGGGTTATGCCTAGGTGTAGAGCTTTTTAAACCAGCAAGCTCTGAGCTCCAGGCTCACGGCAGCTGCGAAAGGCATCCAGAGGGGAGCACAAAAGTGCCAGTAAATGGCTGCCTCCACATGTTTTCTTTGGCACCATTGCTAAGCGTAGGCTGAATTACCTGCCTCCAGTCTCAGCTAGGGACATGGTTTTTTAAACCAGGAAGCCCTGAGCTCCAGTCACACGGCAGCTGCGAAAGGCATCCAGAGGGCAGCACAAAAGTGCCACGACATGGCTGCTTTCACAGCTTTTTCCTTGGTACCATCCCTATACCTAGGCTGATTTTTCTGCCTAGGGTTAGGGTCAGGGTTCAGCCTAGGGATAGGATTTTTTTAACCAGGACGCCCTGAGTTCCAGGGGCACTGCAGCTGCCAAAGGCATCCCAAGGGGAAAGCAAATGTGCCACAACTTGGCTGTGTCCAGAGCTTTTTCCTTTGGACCATCCTGAAACGAAGGCTGATTTAGAAGCCTCCAGTTAGGGCTAAAGTTGTGGTTTTTTAAACCAGGAAGGCCTGTGCTCCAAGCACACTGCAGCTGTGAAAGGCATCCCAAGGGGAGCGCAAAAGTGCCACAACACGGCTGTCTCCACAGCTTTTTCCTTGGCATAATTCCTAAACCCAGGCTGATTTAAATGACCAGTGTTGGGGTTAGGGTAAGGGTTACGCCTAGGTGTAGAGCTTTTTAAACCAGCAAGCTCTGACCTCCAGGCACACGGCAGCTGCGAAAGGGGAGCACAAAAGTGCAACAACATGGCGGCTTTCACAGCATTTTCCTTTGCACCATTGCTATACCTAGGCTGATTTATCTCCTCGGGTTAGGGTCAGGGTTCAGCCTTGGGCTAGGATTGTTTAACCAGGATGCCCTGAGTTCCAGGCTTACTGCAGCTGCCAAAGGCATCCCAAAGGGAGCGCAGAAGTGCCACAACATGGCTGCTTTCACAGCTTTTTCCTTAGGAAGAACCCTAACACCGGGTGATTTACCTTCCTAGGGTTACTGTTAGGCTTATTCCTAGGACTTTTAAAACCAGGAAGGCCTGTGCTCCAGGCACACTGCAGCTGTGAAAGGCATGCCAAGGGGAGCGCAAAAGTGACACAACTTGGCTGCCTCCGCTTCTATTTCCATGAGACCATCCCGAACCATATGCTGATTTTCCTTCCTAGGGTTGAGGTTTGAGTTACGCCTAGGGTTAGTGTCCTTTTAACCAGAAAGCCCTGATTTCCAAGAACACAGCAGCTGCGACGAACTAACTAAGAGCGCAAAAGTACCACAACATGCCTGCCTCCACAGCTTTTTCCTTGGAGTCATCCCTAATTCCTGGCTGATTTGCCTTTCTCATCTTAGGGTTGGCGTTAGGCCTAGGGCTAGGATTTTTAAAATCAGGAAGCCCAGACCTCCAGGCACACTGGAGCTGTGAAAGGCATCCAAAAGGGAGTGCAAAAGTGCCACAACATGGCTGTCTCCACAGCTTTTTCCTTGGCATAATTACTAAACCCAGGCTTATTTAAATGACCAGTGTTAGTGTTAGGGTTAGGGTTCCGCCTAGGTGTAGAGGTTTTTAAACCAGCAAGCTCTTAGCTCCAGGCACATGTCAGCTGCGAAAGGCATCCAGAGGGGAGCACAAAACTGCCAGAAAATGGCTGCCTCCACACGTTTTCTTTGGCACCATTGCTAAGCTCAGGCTGAATTACCTGCCTACAGTCTCAGCTAGGGACATGGTTTTTTAAACCAGGCAGCCCTGAGCTCCAGGCACAGGGCAGCTGCCAAAGGCATCCCAAAGGGAGCGCAGAAGTGCCACGACATGGCTGCTTTCACAGCTTTTTCCTTGGCACAATCCCTACACCTAGGCTGATTTATCTGCCTCGGGTTAGGGTCAGGGTTCAGCCTAGGGATACGATTTTTTTAACCAGGAAGCCCTGAGTTCCAGGCTTACTGCAGCTGCCAAAGGCAACCCAAGGGGATAGCAAATGTGCCACAACTTGGCTGTGTCCAGAGCTTTTTCCTGAGGCCCATCCCGAAACGAAGGCTGATTTAGAAGCCTCCAGTTAGGGCTAAAGTTGTGGTTTTTTAAACCAGGAAGGCCTGTGCTCCAAGCACACTGCAGCTGTGAAAGGCATCCCAAGGGGAGCGCAAAAGTGCCACAACACGGCTGTCTCCACAGCTTTTTCCTTGGCATAATTCCTAAACCCAGGCTGATTTAAATGACCAGTGTTAGGGTTAGGGTTAGGGTTATGCCTAGGTGTAGAGCTTTTTAAACCAGCAAGCTCTGAGCTCCAGGCACATGGCAGCTGCGGAAGGCATCCAGAGGGGAGCACAAAAGTGCCAGAAAATGGCTGCCTCCACACGTTTTCTTTGGCACCATTGCTAAGCCTAGGCTGAACTACCTGCCTCCAGTCTCAGCTAGGGACATGGTTTTTTAAACCAGGAAGTCCTGAACTCCAAGCACATGGCAGATGTCAAAGGCATCCCAAAGGGGAGTACAAAAGTGCAACAACATGGCTGCTTTCACAGCTTTTTCCTTGGCACCATACCTATACCTAGGCTGATTTATCTGCCTATGGTTAGGGTCAGGGTTCAGCCTAGGGCTAGGATTTTTTAACCAGGAAGCCCTGAGTTCCAGGCATACTGCAGCTGCCAAAGGCATCCTACAAGGAAGCACAGAAGTGCCACAACATGGCTGCTTTCACGGCTTTTCCCTTAGGAAGAACCCAAATACCCGGCTGATTTACCTTCCTAGGGTTACTGTTAGGCTTAGGCCTAGGGCTAGGATTTTTAAAACTAGGAAGCCCTGTGCTCCAGGCCAACTGCAGCTGCAAAATGCATCCCAAGAGGGCCGCAAAAGTGACACAACTTGGCTGCCTCTGCTGCTATTCTCATGAGTCCATCCCGAACCATAAGCTGATTATCCTTCCTATGGTTAGGGTTAGAGTTACGCCTAGGGTTAGGGCTTTTAACCAGAAAGCCCTGAGTTCCAAAAACACAGCAGCTGCGAAGGACTACCCAAGAAGAGCGCAATAGTGCCACTACATGGCTGCCTCCAGCGCTTTTTCCTTGGGACCATCATGGACCCTAGGCTGATTTACTTGCCTCCAGTTGCAGCTATGGTCACCCCAAGTGATAGGGTTTTTAAATCAGTAAACCCTGAGCTCCAGACCCAGTGCAGCTGCGAAAGGCTTCCTAAGGGCAGCCAAAATTTGCCTCAACTGGCTCCCTCCAGCGCTTCTTTCTTTGGGAACATCCCTATACCTAAGCTGATTTATCTGCCTAGGCTTAGGGTTAGGGTTCAGCGTAGGGATAGGATTTTTTCAAACAGGAAGCCCTGAATTTAAGGCACACTGCAGCTGTTAATGGCAGTGTTCTACGTCAACCGCAACTTAGTCTGAAAGAAAAGCTTTTTCTCTGAGAGCATCTGAGAGGTTTGCATGAAGCACTGATATCTGGCATTTGCAATTTTGAATAGGAGAGAAGAAATAAAATGGCAAGAAGTTTTTAATTTTAATGGTTTCAATTTTAATTTCCGTGCACTTTTTCAAAACTTGTCAGCTCAAATGCCCATCAACATCTTTTAGTCATCTGTAAGTCAGTATTCATCTAAAATGTGCTTCAAATCAAAAGAATTTCAAATTTGCACTCCAAGTTTCTATGCCTAGATTTATGATTTCCTACACATATTAGATGAAAGGAAGGCCTTTTTTACTGTGGGAGTGCTGGAACACTGGGACAGGTTGCCCAGAGAAGTTGTGGGTGTCCCATCCCTGAAAGTATTCAAGGTCAGCTTGGACGGGGCTTGGAGCAGCAACAAAGGAGAAGCTTGATGGTAGAGAAACAAAGTTGGACTATAGAAGAAACTGGGATTGAAGTATAGGAGCAAGTTTTCTCTCAGCTCTTGGGGTAAATTCAAAGTTGTACAAAATGACATTTATCTGTGATTTTCACTACTGTAACAGAAAGGTTCATGAAAACTGTACAGAAGATAGCAAATTTTAAAAGAGATAAGAATTACAGCATAAAATCCATGGGACGGGTTACAACATGAGACACTCTCTAAGAGAAAATCTCTGTGTTTCAGCACTTCATCATGGTAAGATTTCATGAAGTGCCAAAGAAGGCGGCAAAATATCATTCGGGACATTATTTACTGGAGTTCAGCCTGGCCATTAGTAGGAACTGGGTTTGACCACATCATGTAGATATACCACACACACTTTCCCTTCACTGAAAAATGACTGTTTACAACGAAGAAGCAATTGACGATCAAAATTGATTGAAAGCATCTTAAACATGTCAAGTATTTCATTGTAGATGATCTGTGATCCAAATGCTTCTTCCACCTTCGAGAGGGACAGAACAATTCTTCCATATCATGATGGTTTCAAATTGTATCAACCAATGTTTTCTGCTGAAAAGATAGCATCTATTTTTTTCTATTTTTGGAAGAAAATATTCCTAGACATACAACAGGTGAGAACTAAGTAATTTTAAAGAAGCAAATGACATGAAAATATTCTGTAAATAGAATGAAATGAAAAGCTGTGTTTTAAATAGGAGCTAAATATGAAACAGAATTTCTGTACCAGGCATTTGAATTACTGCACCAGCTCTTTTGCCCATCAAGAGAGGCATTGAGCATTTCAGTCTTTTCCAAGGTGTTCATGATCTGCTATGCTGATCTCTGTGTGTGCCTAGGTGTGTGTGGAAGGGGGGGCATGTGAAGGGGAGTGTGTATGTTTGCTTTACAATTGTTGTGGCAGATTCATGCCTCAGCTCCACGTTTTGTTTTAGAAAGGTCACACAGAGTGGATATGAAGTTTACTATCAACAAGAGATCAATTCCCAAATCATCCATTTGACTCTACCTTATAAATCATGTGCTTTGTTGCATATTTTATCAAATCTACTTTCAAGCCAGATGGAGGCAGGAGGATGTGGGAATCCCTCCACCATCTTGCAACTTTTATGCAAGTAGGTTTTCAAGAAAATCATCATTTCTCTTGGAAATATGTCTGGAACAGGCATGATGGTAGTGTCAACCTGTTGGAGTTTTTGTTGCTGGAAGAAGTTGTACAAAAGGATTGGTTTTTACATTGACCGGTTACTGAATCAAGCGCAGGAATACATTGGAAATTCAACTGGGGCCTCCTTTTCCCAGCAGACCACTTCTAGAACGAGCTTGTACAATGAAGCTGACGCTTCTGCTCTCTTTTTGTTTCTTTCCTATTTTTCTTGGCTTCTTTGCCACTCTCTAGACAATTTGTGAACTCTTTTCCCAACTCAGATGGTTTCAATAGTCTGATTGTGATCACACATTTTTACAAGGAATTCTTAAAATCTTTCCTCGAGTTAAGAAAGTCAAGGACTTAGGTCTTTTTCTTCCCTTATAATATTGCAATGAAATTGATAACTAAAGACCAACTCTTTCTTTTTGTTTTTAACCCAAGTAGATAATTCCCATCCATTCATCCATTTGGTGGACCAATAGTTGCCATGCTGATGGAAGTTGTCACTTCTTAACAATAGACATTCTGTGACTATGTTGACAGCACTTTGGGTGAAGATCCTAACTGGTCTTGGATACACATAGGGAGAAATTTGCTCAGCCAGTGTCAGTCTTAAGCATGCGTATCAGAAGATCTTTCTAGAGCTGGGAATTTTCCCATGAAAGGGATTCAGTTAGGGAAGAGACACTCGTCCCAGAGTTTTACATTCTTCTTGAACACTGCTTAAGGAACTTAGATGCCGTGTCCATTTGGATCTCTGTCTTCACAGAACTTTGTCATGCAAGTGCTTGAAATGCATCTTGAAGAGAATTCACTAGCACAGAATGAATGAGAGTGGAAGGGGTTGGTGGGGCTAACCAGGCCCAATCCCCCTGCCTAAACCAGGATACCTAGAGCCTCTTGCCCAGGATTCTATCTGGGTGTACTTTTAATGTCTTCAAAGATCCAGGCTCCACAATCTTTCTGGGCAGTCTGTGCCGTGGTTCAGTCACCCTCACAGTAAAGAATCATTTGCTGATGGTCAATGGCAATCTCCTGTATTTCAGAGAGTGCCCACTGCCTCTTGTTTTTTTCACTCAGCATCACTGAAAAGACACTGGTTCCCTCCCCTTTGCACTATTGCTTCCATATGGATGCGTGCTGCCATGTAGAGATATGTCAAAAACCTCCCTGAAGCCCAGGCAGATAATATTCCCTTCATCTACCAGTCAAGTTGATTCATCAGAGGAGTTTAAAGTGATGTTCAGCATGAAATTCCCCTGAAAAATCATGCT
Organism: Ammospiza nelsoni; assembly: GCF_027579445.1. Taxonomy (NCBI): domain Eukaryota; kingdom Metazoa; phylum Chordata; class Aves; order Passeriformes; family Passerellidae; genus Ammospiza; species Ammospiza nelsoni. The sequence goes on along the minus strand of NW_026683207.1, from coordinate 436,643 downwards.
AACTACATTATTTTGTCGTCTTGCATGTGCCTGGCAAGGTTTTCCAGGAGGAGCTGCTTCATCAACTTCCTGGGGATAAAAAGGAGGCTGGCTGTTTGTACAATTCCGAGTCCACCTAATTGCCTTTTTTAGAGATGGGTGTCATTTGCTCACATCCAGTCTTTAGCCTCTCTTGTCGTCTACATCTTAGCAAAAAGCTTTTCGACTACATGTTTATGTGATTGGAAACGTCAGGAAAGTGTAAGGTACTGTTTTCTATCAGTTGGCAAGCTGCGCACACAATCCCAGTGTTGTACAGCTTCCTTCTTCACCTTTCCGATGCTGCCGCTCTCTCCGGCTCCTGGAGCCGAAGAAGCGGCTTCTTCGCGCAAAGACGATTGTACCGCTCACAGTGCTCTCTTAGCGCCGCTTCTGCCGAAAGAAGCCCGGGAGCGGCTCTTAGCTCCGGAGAGCATCGTACCTTCGTCTTTAGCGTCTTTTGTGGTCTACATCCTAGCAGAAAGCTTTTCCACTCTGTCTGGCAAGGAAAACCTGCGGGAGCACAGAAAACATCTCCCATCGTCTTCTGGACGTTGCACGGAGGTCTGCCAAGTGTTTGGCATGAAGGAAAGAAAAGTTGTCTAAAACAGCTTCCAATCGAAGATTCATGTGATTGGAAACATCAGGAAAGTGTAAGGTACTGTTTTCTATCAGTTGGCAAGCTGCGCACACAATCCCAGTGTTGTACAGCTTCCTTCTTCACCTTTCCGATGCTGCCGCTCTCTCCGGCTCCCGGAGCCGAAGAAGCGGCTTCTTCGCGCAAAGACGATTGTACCGCTCACAGTGCTCTCTTAGCGCCGCTTCTGCCGAAAGAAGCCCGGCAGCGGCTCTTAGCTCCGGAGAGCATCGTACCTTCGTCTTTAGCGTCTTTTGTGGTCTACATCCTAGCAGAAAGCTTTTCCACTCTGTCTGGCAAGGAAAACCTGCGGGAGCACAGAAAACATCTCCCATCGTCTTCTGGACGTTGCACGGAGGTCTGCCAAGTGTTTGGCATGAAGGAAAGAAAAGTTGTCCAAAACAGCTTCCAATCGAAGATTCATGTGATTGGAAACGTCAGGAAAGTGTAAGGTACTGTTTTCTATCAGTTGGCAAGCTGCGCACACAATCCCAGTGTTGTACAGCTTCCTTCTTCACCTTTCCGATGCTGCCGCTCTCTCCGGCTCCCGGAGCCGAAGAAGCGGCTTCTTCGCGCAAAGACGATTGTACCGCTCACAGTGCTCTCTTAGCGCCGCTTCTGCCGAAAGAAGGCCGGGAGCGGCTCTTAGCTCCGGAGAGCATCGTACCTTCGTCTTTAGTGTCTTTTGTGTTCTACATCCTAGCAGAAAGCTTTTCCACTCTGTCTGGCAAGGAAAACCTGCGGGAGCACAGAAAACATTTCCCATCGTGTTCTGGACGTTGCACGGAGGTCTGCCAAGTGTTTGGCATGAAGGAAAGAAAAGTTGTCCAAAACAGCTTCCAATCGAAGATTCATGTGATTGGAAACGTCAGGAAAGTGTAAGGTACTGTTTTCTATCAGTTGGCAAGCTGCGCACACAATCCCAGTGTTGTACATGTTCCTTCTTCACCTTTGCGATGCTGCCGCTCTCTCCGGCTCCCGGAGCCGAAGAAGCGGCTTCTTCGCGCAAAGACGATTGTACCGCTCACAGTGCTCTCTTAGCGCCGCTTCTGCCGAAAGAAGGCCGGGAGCGCCTCTTAGCTTCGGAGAGCATCGTACCTTCCAATTCAATTTTTTCAGCTCCACAAACCAAGTGGTATACTTGCAGCAGTAGGGCGGGACGTTGAATTGGACTTTCTCCTTTTAGAGAGAAGCTAATGAAAAAGTTTCACCGGAATCAGAGCAGGCTGTAAAACAAGAAAAGTGTCATGGAAATAAGCCAGCCTTATCCTCTTAGCCTTGCTTGTTGTGATCGGCCAATAAAGAAATGTGTCAACTCGGTGTTCCTGGGTATCATATCAGTAACAGGTACTTCAGCTGCTGTTCTTCTCTCCTGAAGTTAAGAACAGAATCCAAGGAATTGTGATTCCATGGTCTCAATTCACTCAATATGGTGCCGAAAAGGGAGTGGAAGGGGCACGGGTCAATTAACTTGAATGGCCTATGTAAATCAGCGGCCACTGTTTTTCTGAAGGCTTCAACAGGTTAGTTGCCTATGTTCTTCTTGGAATTGTTTTAATCTTTGGTCATGTTTTTCTTGGGATTCTTTTACCCTTTTCCCATTAGTGCAGCCTTTGCTCTCAAGGCTTTGCTGACATTTCCAGTATCTCGGTAGCCTGGAAAAGTGTTGTCTTGATTGATCACATCATTATTCCCTTCCAAGGGTTGTTTTCCTCAAGTCTCAGTTTGGCTGGTTTTCTGCTAGTTGATTGTCAGAGGGCAGCAGGTGTTTTGTAAGAGCAAGTACACAATGCCATAGCTTGCTTTTCTTTGGATTTGGCCTGTCTAGAAAATGGAATGACTGAACATCTCTGGGAGGCTTTTCTCTCCCCATTAGGTTTCACTGGAAGGAGGGCAGATGCAAATCGTCTACCTAAAGTCTTGGCACGGAAGAAAGTAGTGGTTTGCTGCTGCATAGAGCTAGAAGCTTACAAAAGGAAGGCCTTGGGCTGAGGCCCATTACTTTGGCTAAGTAGAAAAGGACTGTGGCAAGGTGAGGCAGCTGACTTCGAGGTAGATCAACAAGTTCTAGAAGCGTCGTGTGTTCACAGCGTGGTGCATGGTGGTTGGCTGAATTGTGTTTGTTATGGCTTAAAGCTATGGAAATGAGAAAGGCCTGAGTGTTTCAAAAGCCTGGTTTTTGCAAGAAAGCAGCTCTCCTTTGCATCTGCCTGGGGACTCTGCATCACCACGGACCCTCACTGCCACTTTGCCAAGGAGATGATCAGTAGGAATGTTGCAGAGCTGCTGTGTGCATCTGAATGGAATGGCAGAGAACGAAGCGCTGGACGTTTCTGGCTTTAGTACAATGCTGCTGCATTGGTGCCAGTTCAGTTGGTTTTTCCATCAGTGGCCTTTCTGTCTAGAAGTACACTGCCCAGAGTATTGGATGCCTTTTCCTTCCTGTTGTTTTCATACCTTCCTTCAGTTGAAAGGATGATACAACCTTGACATTTTGAAGATCCCTGTTAGGAAGCACTATGCCAGAGGAGTCATCGCTCCCTTTTCTTCTGCCTCCTTTGTCATTTTCAGAGACTCATTTCAAATTTCTGCTCATGTCAAGAAGAATACTGAGACTACTTAGCAGGGCTGACGCTCTCAGCTGCTTTCCTCTTTCCTACTGCTTCATACTGGATGTGACTTCAAGGCCTCGTTTTGTCATCTGCATTTTGCCGTCATCCAAAGCTAAATATTCCAGGCCTGTGAACACAAAAAGAACTCTTAGTCTTTTGCAAGAACTACCCCTAGGAGGATTTGTGTTCACTTTGATCTCTTCAGTGTTTCAGAAAAAAGGAGATTGTACTCTCTTCTTGTGTACTCTCTTCTTGTGCTCTCATTTCCCTCTCTCTGCCTTGCATGCCCCACTTAATCTACTGGTGTGACTCATTTGGCATCATCTCACGGTGCAAATTCTGCATAGTTTCAAGTCCTTACAAATGCCAGTTGCCAAGGAGCCTATCTAAGCATTCAAGGGGCAAAGAATTGTAGGGCTGGCAAGTTCAGGTGCTGAAACTGTAAGTCATGCCATATCAAAGTGACAGAGCAAATCAATTGATCTAGGACTTTCAGCTGGACACCTCTGAGAATAGCTGCTTGTCAGCAATGACACAGCCATCTTCCTAGCTGGATTCCAGAGAGAGGAAAGGGACACCTTCAATGGTTAATATGTTTGGCATGAGAAAACAGCAAGAAATGTACCGCAAAATACTTGAGTCAGATCAAGTGCGTTTCTCTAGTGAGAATTTTGCACTTGTTCTTTCTTGTCTGTGCCTTTACTTTTCACAGAAGACAGGGGAGCATTTCATTAGTACTGTTCTTTTGTTTTCTTTTGTTGGCCTCCCTCTTTCCACCTGCAATTAACAAATTTGCCTTTCTTTACTGGCTTCTCTTTCTTTACTTCTACAAGTTGACATGAGGTCATCCAACCTTATCATCAATGTTCTCAGACAGTGGAGAGAAGTAGAAGGTACAGCTAAATGGATAAAAGAAACCCACAAAAGCAGACAGGTTTTTACAGTCTTCTGTGAGAACATTAGGACACAAGATGTCTTTGAACTGAGTCATGCTCTATTGACTTAACTTTTAGTCCACTGGTTACTATTATTACACGTGTTTGGCCTTTAGTACAGAGCCTTGGAACTAATCCAGGCCAATACTTGGCTAATTTTGTTTTATTTCTAGTGAGGACTTTGTTTCTTAAGGAATAGTCCAGAGAAAGAGCGTCCACGGTACAGTTACAGGTCATAAATTCTGGTACAGTTTGTGCTGGTAATAGGTCTAGGAAAGAAAGGTTTGACATCTTTTTTGACTTTCAAATGGAACCATGATTTGAAAAACCTAAGAGTTGCAGCTCCCCCCCCCACCCCACACCCCAAGTACTTCTCTTTGCAATATTACTCAGGGATTACACATCAAAGCCCACCCTGTAAAATACGTTGCAGATACTTTGCAAGAAGTGCAGCTTAGCAGCTAGAGATGATAACGTGGCTTAAATAACATGGTCTAAATATGTCTGTCTACGCAGACATACTCAACAAAGGTTACGATGGCTTAGCTCCTGTGCTCAAGTGAACGTGCATTTTAGAACTTCCCAAGAAGGTGAATTCAACCTCCTTCATTGCTCTCTGCTGGAGTCCCAAGAGAATTTCAGTCTGCTTTTTGTCATTTACAGCTGTCACTGCTTAGCTCTTGAACATGAGACTCCCTCATGACTGATGAAAGTTGTCTAGTTAAGAGTGGCTGAAAGACATGGTCTTGCTCTAGAAGGAGATGAGAAGGTTTCTGCAGTCTTTGTCATCTCTACTGCTTGTGATTTCTAGACAAAACCAGTGGGAAGTTTTCTGAAGGCAGTCCAGAAGCTGGCAATATGGACAGCTTACAGCCCAACACTTGCTGCAGTGCAACCATGGTGACACCAGAAAGGACTTCAAAAATTTAAAAGGGCAAACAAAGCAGTTGGAAGGAAAAGAACATGAACCATTATTCCATTTTTCTCATCTATCTTTCTTTAAATCATCATTTTCGTGCAGTTTGGCGGCTTGCGTTGGTATCCCACCAAAGGAATCTGAGACAGAGTAAGCTTTTGAATGGAGTAGAAGTGAGAAACGCAGGCCAAGTTGCCTTTTTTGCCATCAAATACCAGTTAGGCTTGAACTACCCTCTGCTTAAGGTGCTTAGCTTACACTAAGAATTGATGAGCACATTTTGATGGGAGCAAATTTTACTGTCATGATGACTGAGTAAATTTTGCTGTCCCTCAGAATTTTACTGTCGTCTGAATAGCAATGTTTGTGTCCAAATAGTATTTTGTCTCCTGTATCTGCAGCAGGTAAGCCTTTTGCTGTCAGCAGTGTTGCTTAACCTTTCATGTCATATCCCTCTTCACATCCATCTTCTGCTTAAGGCTTATTAATCTACTTTAGAATTGGCAGGTGGAATAAGACTACTTTTCCTTTTTGAAAGCTCATGTCATTTGACCTACTTACAGCAAATAATTCATTAATTGCAAGTCCCCAGCTAGCATCTTTTCGGCATATTCTAACCTTCTAAAGAAGTAACAAAAGCACTCTCCAATACTTGACTTTCATATCACAGTGGGAACGCTGGTCCTGTTTGCAAGAAACAATCATGGGTATGGTAAAACAAAAGGAGGGCTTAGAGTTTTCTCTGTTAACCTATAGTGAGCTTGGATTTTGCAATATGCATGAAGTTAATTAACACTGTTATATAAAGTGGCTGATTTAATCAATAAATTGGAGTCAATGCTGATAAACGACAAGGTGGGTTGGCTTCCCTTCGCTTTCAACACAGTGCCAATTCGGGCTGGTTTGATAGGACTAAGTGGCTGCTGCAATCTGCCGTCCAGAAGCGGGGCAGGTGAGTTTTGTTTGCAAGGGAAAAGGGCCATGGTTTGTGTTTGGGGGCCTGTGACTGAGAGTGCCGGCTGACTCCTGAAATTCTTTGATATGCAGGATGATTCCCAGACGCAAGGTGGAAATGCTGCCAAGTCGGGCTGGATTGAAATTACCCAGGGACTCCTGCAATCTGCCATCGAGAAGCGGGGCAGGTGAGTGTTGTTTGCCAGGGAAAAGGGCCGTGGATTGTGTTTGGGGGCCTGTGGCTGGGAGAGGCCGGCTGGCTCCTGAAAATCCACGATCCGCAGGATGTTTCTCAGACCCAAGGTAGCAACATTGCCAAGTCGGGCTGGTTTGATAGTACCAAGTTGCTCCTGCAATGTGCCATGCAGAAGCAGGGCAGGTGACTTTTCTTTGCCAGGGAAAAGGGCCGAGGTTTGTGTTTGGGGGCCTGTGGCCAAGAGTGTCTTGCTGGCTCCTGAAAATCCATGATATGCAGGATGGTTCCCAGACCCAAGGTGGCACCAGTGCCAAGTCGGGCTGGTTTGATATTACCAAGTGGCTCCTGCAATGTGCCATGCAGAAGCGGAGCAGGTGAGTTTTTTTGGCCAGGTAAGAGGGCCGAGGTCTGTGTTTAAGGGCCTGTGGCTGGGAGTGGCCGGCTGGCTCCTGAAAATCCACGATCCGCAGGATGGTTCCCAGACCCAAGGTGGCACCAGTGCCAAGTCGGGCTGGTTTGATAGTACCAAGTGGCTCCTGCAATCTGCCATGATCACATGAAGAAATACTTTCTGGCGTCCGTACTGGGCCATGTGCTCTTTCTTCTCTCAACTTCTCCATCACCTCTCATCTGTTTCACATGCGCTATCTTCAAGGTCCACAGGCTACTTTTCACAGCATCTTCAGGCCTGATGCAGTAAGAATGATGAATAGAACAGAGTTGGGTCTATTTTCCAGTTTGGATAAAATGCTTTCTGCACACAAATCCAAGGAGAAGGTGCTGCCCCAATGCCCAGAAAAACTTTCACTCCTGCTAGTGTTCTACGTCAACCACAACTTAGTCTGAAAGAAAAGCTTTTTCTCTGAGAGCATCTGAGAGGTTTGCACGAAGCACTGATATCTGACATATGCAATTTTGAATAGGAGAGGAAAAAGAAAATGGCAAGAAGTTTTTAATTTTAGTGGTTTCAATTTTAATTTCCGTGCACTTTTTCAAAACTTGTCAGCTCAAATGCCCATCAACATCTTTTAGTCATCTGTAAGTCAGTATTCATCTAAAATGTGCTTCAAATCAAAAGAATTTCAAATTTGCACTCCAAGTTTCTATGCCTAGATTTATGATTTCCTACACATATTAGATGAAAGGAAGGCCTTTTTTACTGTGGGAGTGCTGGAACACTGGGACAGGTTGCCCAGAGAAGTTGTGGGTGTCCCATCCCTGAAAGTATTCAAGGTCAGCTTGGACGGGGCTTGGAGCAGCAACAAAGGAGAAGCTTGATGGTAGAGAAACAAAGTTGGACTATAGAAGAAACTGGGATTGAAGTATAGGAGCAAGTTTTCTCTCAGCTCTTGGGGTAAATTCAAAGTTGTACAAAATGACATTTATCTGTGATTTTCACTACTGTAACAGAAAGGTTCATGAAAACTGTACAGAAGATAGCAAATTTTAAAAGAGATAAGAATTACAGCATAAAATCCATGGGACGGGTTACAACATGAGACACTCTCTAAGAGAAAATCTCTGTGTTTCAGCACTTCATCATGGTAAGATTTCATGAAGTGCCAAAGAAGGCGGCAAAATATCATTCGGGACATTATTTACTGGAGTTCAGCCTGGCCATTAGTAGGAACTGGGTTTGACCACATCATGTAGATATACCACACACACTTTCCCTTCACTGAAAAATGACTGTTTACAACGAAGAAGCAATTGACGATCAAAATTGATTGAAAGCATCTTAAACATGTCAAGTATTTCATTGTAGATGATCTGTGATCCAAATGCTTCTTCCACCTTCGAGAGGGACAGAACAATTCTTCCATATCATGATGGTTTCAAATTGTATCAACCAATGTTTTCTGCTGAAAAGATAGCATCTATTTTTTTCTATTTTTGGAAGAAAATATTCCTAGACATACAACAGGTGAGAACTAAGTAATTTTAAAGAAGCAAATGACATGAAAATATTCTGTAAATAGAATGAAATGAAAAGCTGTGTTTTAAATAGGAGCTAAATATGAAACAGAATTTCTGTACCAGGCATTTGAATTACTGCACCAGCTCTTTTGCCCATCAAGAGAGGCATTGAGCATTTCAGTCTTTTCCAAGGTGTTCATGATCTGCTATGCTGATCTCTGTGTGTGCCTAGGTGTGTGTGGAAGGGGGGGCATGTGAAGGGGAGTGTGTATGTTTGCTTTACAATTGTTGTGGCAGATTCATGCCTCAGCTCCACGTTTTGTTTTAGAAAGGTCACACAGAGTGGATATGAAGTTTACTATCAACAAGAGATCAATTCCCAAATCATCCATTTGACTCTACCTTATAAATCATGTGCTTTGTTGCATATTTTATCAAATCTACTTTCAAGCCAGATGGAGGCAGGAGGATGTGGGAATCCCTCCACCATCTTGCAACTTTTATGCAAGTAGGTTTTCAAGAAAATCATCATTTCTCTTGGAAATATGTCTGGAACAGGCATGATGGTAGTGTCAACCTGTTGGAGTTTTTGTTGCTGGAAGAAGTTGTACAAAAGGATTGGTTTTTACATTGACCGGTTACTGAATCAAGCGCAGGAATACATTGGAAATTCAACTGGGGCCTCCTTTTCCCAGCAGACCACTTCTAGAACGAGCTTGTACAATGAAGCTGACGCTTCTGCTCTCTTTTTGTTTCTTTCCTATTTTTCTTGGCTTCTTTGCCACTCTCTAGACAATTTGTGAACTCTTTTCCCAACTCAGATGGTTTCAATAGTCTGATTGTGATCACACATTTTTACAAGGAATTCTTAAAATCTTTCCTCGAGTTAAGAAAGTCAAGGACTTAGGTCTTTTTCTTCCCTTATAATATTGCAATGAAATTGATAACTAAAGACCAACTCTTTCTTTTTGTTTTTAACCCAAGTAGATAATTCCCATCCATTCATCCATTTGGTGGACCAATAGTTGCCATGCTGATGGAAGTTGTCACTTCTTAACAATAGACATTCTGTGACTATGTTGACAGCACTTTGGGTGAAGATCCTAACTGGTCTTGGATACACATAGGGAGAAATTTGCTCAGCCAGTGTCAGTCTTAAGCATGCGTATCAGAAGATCTTTCTAGAGCTGGGAATTTTCCCATGAAAGGGATTCAGTTAGGGAAGAGACACTCGTCCCAGAGTTTTACATTCTTCTTGAACACTGCTTAAGGAACTTAGATGCCGTGTCCATTTGGATCTCTGTCTTCACAGAACTTTGTCATGCAAGTGCTTGAAATGCATCTTGAAGAGAATTCACTAGCACAGAATGAATGAGAGTGGAAGGGGTTGGTGGGGCTAACCAGGCCCAATCCCCCTGCCTAAACCAGGATACCTAGAGCCTCTTGCCCAGGATTCTATCTGGGTGTACTTTTAATGTCTTCAAAGATCCAGGCTCCACAATCTTTCTGGGCAGTCTGTGCCGTGGTTCAGTCACCCTCACAGTAAAGAATCATTTGCTGATGGTCAATGGCAATCTCCTGTATTTCAGAGAGTGCCCACTGCCTCTTGTTTTTTTCACTCAGCATCACTGAAAAGACACTGGTTCCCTCCCCTTTGCACTATTGCTTCCATATGGATGCGTGCTGCCATGTAGAGATATGTCAAAAACCTCCCTGAAGCCCAGGCAGATAATATTCCCTTCATCTACCAGTCAAGTTGATTCATCAGAGGAGTTTAAAGTGATGTTCAGCATGAAATTCCCCTGAAAAATCATGCTAACTACATTATTTTGTCGTCTTGCATGTGCCTGGCAAGGTTTTCCAGGAGGAGCTGCTTCATCAACTTCCTGGGGATAAAAAGGAGGCTGGCTGTTTGTACTATTCCGAGTCCACCTAATTGCCTTTTTTAGAGATGGGTGTCATTTGCTCACATCCAGTCTTTAGCCTCTCTTGTCGTCTACATCTTAGCAAAAAGCTTTTCGACTACATGTTTATGTGATTGGAAACGTCAGGAAAGTGTAAGGTACTGTTTTCTATCAGTTGGCAAGCTGCGCACACAATCCCAGTGTTGTACAGCTTCCTTCTTCACCTTTCCGATGCTGCCGCTCTCTCCGGCTCCTGGAGCCGAAGAAGCGGCTTCTTCGCGCAAAGACGATTGTACCGCTCACAGTGCTCTCTTAGCGCCGCTTCTGCCGAAAGAAGCCCGGGAGCGGCTCTTAGCTCCGGAGAGCATCGTACCTTCGTCTTTAGCGTCTTTTGTGGTCTACATCCTAGCAGAAAGCTTTTCCACTCTGTCTGGCAAGGAAAACCTGCGGGAGCACAGAAAACATCTCCCATCGTCTTCTGGACGTTGCACGGAGGTCTGCCAAGTGTTTGGCATGAAGGAAAGAAAAGTTGTCTAAAACAGCTTCCAATCGAAGATTCATGTGATTGGAAACATCAGGAAAGTGTAAGGTACTGTTTTCTATCAGTTGGCAAGCTGCGCACACAATCCCAGTGTTGTACAGCTTCCTTCTTCACCTTTGCGATGCTGCCGCTCTCTCCGGCTCCCGGAGCCGAAGAAGCGGCTTCTTCGCGCAAAGACGATTGTACCGCTCACAGTGCTCTCTTAGCGCCGCTTCTGCCGAAAGAAGGCCGGGAGCGGCTCTTAGCTCCGGAGAGCATCGTACCTTCGTCTTTAGTGTCTTTTGTGGTCTACATCCTAGCAGAAAGCTTTTCCACTCTGTCTGGCAAGGAAAACCTGCGGGAGCACAGAAAACATTTCCCATCGTGTTCTGGACGTTGCACGGAGGTCTGCCAAGTGTTTGGCATGAAGGAAAGAAAAGTTGTCCAAAACAGCTTCCAATCGAAGATTCATGTGATTGGAAACGTCAGGAAAGTGTAAGGTACTGTTTTCTATCAGTTGGCAAGCTGCGCACACAATCCCAGTGTTGTACATGTTCCTTCTTCACCTTTGCGATGCTGCCGCTCTCTCCGGCTCCCGGAGCCGAAGAAGCGGCTTCTTCGCGCAAAGACGATTGTACCGCTCACAGTGCTCTCTTAGCGCCGCTTCTGCCGAAAGAAGGCCGGGAGCGCCTCTTAGCTTCGGAGAGCATCGTACCTTCCAATTCAATTTTTTCAGCTCCACAAACCAAGTGGTATACTTGCAGCAGTAGGGCGGGACGTTGAATTGGACTTTCTCCTTTTAGAGAGAAGCTAATGAAAAAGTTTCACCGGAATCAGAGCAGGCTGTAAAACAAGAAAAGTGTCATGGAAATAAGCCAGCCTTATCCTCTTAGCCTTGCTTGTTGTGATCGGCCAATAAAGAAATGTGTCAACTCGGTGTTCCTGGGTATCATATCAGTAACAGGTACTTCAGCTGCTGTTCTTCTCTCCTGAAGTTAAGAACAGAATCCAAGGAATTGTGATTCCATGGTCTCAATTCACTCAATATGGTGCCGAAAAGGGAGTGGAAGGGGCACGGGTCAATTAACTTGAATGGCCTATGTAAATCAGCGGCCACTGTTTTTCTGAAGGCTTCAACAGGTTAGTTGCCTATGTTCTTCTTGGAATTGTTTTAATCTTTGGTCATGTTTTTCTTGGGATTCTTTTACCCTTTTCCCATTAGTGCAGCCTTTGCTCTCAAGGCTTTGCTGACATTTCCAGTATCTCGGTAGCCTGGAAAAGTGTTGTCTTGATTGATCACATCATTATTCCCTTCCAAGGGTTGTTTTCCTCAAGTCTCAGTTTGGCTGGTTTTCTGCTAGTTGATTGTCAGAGGGCAGCAGGTGTTTTGTAAGAGCAAGTACACAATGCCATAGCTTGCTTTTCTTTGGATTTGGCCTGTCTAGAAAATGGAATGACTGAACATCTCTGGGAGGCTTTTCTCTCCCCATTAGGTTTCACTGGAAGGAGGGCAGATGCAAATCGTCTACCTAAAGTCTTGGCACGGAAGAAAGTAGTGGTTTGCTGCTGCATAGAGCTAGAAGCTTACAAAAGGAAGGCCTTGGGCTGAGGCCCATTACTTTGGCTAAGTAGAAAAGGACTGTGGCAAGGTGAGGCAGCTGACTTCGAGGTAGATCAACAAGTTCTAGAAGCGTCGTGTGTTCACAGCGTGGTGCATGGTGGTTGGCTGAATTGTGTTTGTTATGGCTTAAAGCTATGGAAATGAGAAAGGCCTGAGTGTTTCAAAAGCCTGGTTTTTGCAAGAAAGCAGCTCTCCTTTGCATCTGCCTGGGGACTCTGCATCACCACGGACCCTCACTGCCACTTTGCCAAGGAGATGATCAGTAGGAATGTTGCAGAGCTGCTGTGTGCATCTGAATGGAATGGCAGAGAACGAAGCGCTGGACGTTTCTGGCTTTAGTACAATGCTGCTGCATTGGTGCCAGTTCAGTTGGTTTTTCCATCAGTGGCCTTTCTGTCTAGAAGTACACTGCCCAGAGTATTGGATGCCTTTTCCTTCCTGTTGTTTTCATACCTTCCTTCAGTTGAAAGGATGATACAACCTTGACATTTTGAAGATCCCTGTTAGGAAGCACTATGCCAGAGGAGTCATCGCTCCCTTTTCTTCTGCCTCCTTTGTCATTTTCAGAGACTCATTTCAAATTTCTGCTCATGTCAAGAAGAATACTGAGACTACTTAGCAGGGCTGACGCTCTCAGCTGCTTTCCTCTTTCCTACTGCTTCATACTGGATGTGACTTCAAGGCCTCGTTTTGTCATCTGCATTTTGCCGTCATCCAAAGCTAAATATTCCAGGCCTGTGAACACAAAAAGAACTCTTAGTCTTTTGCAAGAACTACCCCTAGGAGGATTTGTGTTCACTTTGATCTCTTCAGTGTTTCAGAAAAAAGGAGATTGTACTCTCTTCTTGTGTACTCTCTTCTTGTGCTCTCATTTCCCTCTCTCTGCCTTGCATGCCCCAGTTAATCTACTGGTGTGACTCATTTGGCATCATCTCACGGTGCAAATTCTGCATAGTTTCAAGTCCTTACAAATGCCAGTTGCCAAGGAGCCTATCTAAGCATTCAAGGGGCAAAGAATTGTAGGGCTGGCAAGTTCAGGTGCTGAAACTGTAAGTCATGCCATATCAAAGTGACAGAGCAAATCAATTGATCTAGGACTTTCAGCTGGACACCTCTGAGAATAGCTGCTTGTCAGCAATGACACAGCCATCTTCCTAGCTGGATTCCAGAGAGAGGAAAGGGACACCTTCAATGGTTAATATGTTTGGCATGAGAAAACAGCAAGAAATGTACCGCAAAATACTTGAGTCAGATCAAGTGCGTTTCTCTAGTGAGAATTTTGCACTTGTTCTTTCTTGTCTGTGCCTTTACTTTTCACAGAAGACAGGGGAGCATTTCATTAGTACTGTTCTTTTGTTTTCTTTTGTTGGCCTCCCTCTTTCCACCTGCAATTAACAAATTTGCCTTTCTTTACTGGCTTCTCTTTCTTTACTTCTACAAGTTGACATGAGGTCATCCAACCTTATCATCAATGTTCTCAGACAGTGGAGAGAAGTAGAAGGTACAGCTAAATGGATAAAAGAAACCCACAAAAGCAGACAGGTTTTTACAGTCTTCTGTGAGAACATTAGGACACAAGATGTCTTTGAACTGAGTCATGCTCTATTGACTTAACTTTTAGTCCACTGGTTACTATTATTACACGTGTTTGGCCTTTAGTACAGAGCCTTGGAACTAATCCAGGCCAATACTTGGCTAATTTTGTTTTATTTCTAGTGAGGACTTTGTTTCTTAAGGAATAGTCCAGAGAAAGAGCGTCCACGGTACAGTTACAGGTCATAAATTCTGGTACAGTTTGTGCTGGTAATAGGTCTAGGAAAGAAAGGTTTGACATCTTTTTTGACTTTCAAATGGAACCATGATTTGAAAAACCTAAGAGTTGCAGCTCCCCCCCCCACCCCACACCCCAAGTACTTCTCTTTGCAATATTACTCAGGGATTACACATCAAAGCCCACCCTGTAAAATACGTTGCAGATACTTTGCAAGAAGTGCAGCTTAGCAGCTAGAGATGATAACGTGGCTTAAATAACATGGTCTAAATATGTCTGTCTACGCAGACATACTCAACAAAGGTTACGATGGCTTAGCTCCTGTGCTCAAGTGAACGTGCATTTTAGAACTTCCCAAGAAGGTGAATTCAACCTCCTTCATTGCTCTCTGCTGGAGTCCCAAGAGAATTTCAGTCTGCTTTTTGTCATTTACAGCTGTCACTGCTTAGCTCTTGAACATGAGACTCCCTCATGACTGATGAAAGTTGTCTAGTTAAGAGTGGCTGAAAGACATGGTCTTGCTCTAGAAGGAGATGAGAAGGTTTCTGCAGTCTTTGTCATCTCTACTGCTTGTGATTTCTAGACAAAACCAGTGGGAAGTTTTCTGAAGGCAGTCCAGAAGCTGGCAATATGGACAGCTTACAGCCCAACACTTGCTGCAGTGCAACCATGGTGACACCAGAAAGGACTTCAAAAATTTAAAAGGGCAAACAAAGCAGTTGGAAGGAAAAGAACATGAACCATTATTCCATTTTTCTCATCTATCTTTCTTTAAATCATCATTTTCGTGCAGTTTGGCGGCTTGCGTTGGTATCCCACCAAAGGAATCTGAGACAGAGTAAGCTTTTGAATGGAGTAGAAGTGAGAAACGCAGGCCAAGTTGCCTTTTTTGCCATCAAATACCAGTTAGGCTTGAACTACCCTCTGCTTAAGGTGCTTAGCTTACACTAAGAATTGATGAGCACATTTTGATGGGAGCAAATTTTACTGTCATGATGACTGAGTAAATTTTGCTGTCCCTCAGAATTTTACTGTCGTCTGAATAGCAATGTTTGTGTCCAAATAGTATTTTGTCTCCTGTATCTGCAGCAGGTAAGCCTTTTGCTGTCAGCAGTGTTGCTTAACCTTTCATGTCATATCCCTCTTCACATCCATCTTCTGCTTAAGGCTTATTAATCTACTTTAGAATTGGCAGGTGGAATAAGACTACTTTTCCTTTTTGAAAGCTCATGTCATTTGACCTACTTACAGCAAATAATTCATTAATTGCAAGTCCCCAGCTAGCATCTTTTCAGCATATTCTAACCTTCTAAAGAAGTAACAAAAGCACTCTCCAATACTTGACTTTCATATCACAGTGGGAACGCTGGTCCTGTTTGCAAGAAACAATCATGGGTATGGTAAAACAAAAGGAGGGCTTAGAGTTTTCTCTGTTAACCTATAGTGAGCTTGGATTTTGCAATATGCATGAAGTTAATTAACACTGTTATATAAAGTGGCTGATTTAATCAATAAATTGTAGTCAATGCTGATAAACCACAAGGTGGGTTGGCTTCCCTTCGCTTTCAACACAGTGCCAATTCGGGCTGGTTTGATAGGACTAAGTGGCTGCTGCAATCTGCCGTCCAGAAGCGGGGCAGGTGAGTTTTGTTTGCAAGGGAAAAGGGCCATGGTTTGTGTTTGGGGGCCTGTGACTGAGAGTGCCGGCTGACTCCTGAAATTCTTTGATATGCAGGATGATTCCCAGACGCAAGGTGGAAATGCTGCCAAGTCGGGCTGGATTGAAATTACCCAGGGACTCCTGCAATCTGCCATCGAGAAGCGGGGCAGGTGAGTGTTGTTTGCCAGGGAAAAGGGCCGTGGATTGTGTTTGGGGGCCTGTGGCTGGGAGAGGCCGGCTGGCTCCTGAAAATCCACGATCCGCAGGATGTTTCTCAGACCCAAGGTAGCAACATTGCCAAGTCGGGCTGGTTTGATAGTACCAAGTTGCTCCTGCAATGTGCCATGCAGAAGCAGGGCAGGTGACTTTTCTTTGCCAGGGAAAAGGGCCGAGGTTTGTGTTTGGGGGCCTGTGGCCAAGAGTGTCTTGCTGGCTCCTGAAAATCCATGATATGCAGGATGGTTCCCAGACCCAAGGTGGCACCAGTGCCAAGTCGGGCTGGTTTGATATTACCAAGTGGCTCCTGCAATGTGCCATGCAGAAGCGGAGCAGGTGAGTTTTTTTGGCCAGGTAAGAGGGCCGAGGTCTGTGTTTAAGGGCCTGTGGCTGGGAGTGGCCGGCTGGCTCCTGAAAATCCACGATCCGCAGGATGGTTCCCAGACCCAAGGTGGCACCAGTGCCAAGTCGGGCTGGTTTGATAGTACCAAGTGGCTCCTGCAATCTGCCATGATCACATGAAGAAATACTTTCTGGCGTCCGTACTGGGCCATGTGCTCTTTCTTCTCTCAACTTCTCCATCACCTCTCATCTGTTTCACATGCGCTATCTTCAAGGTCCACAGGCTACTTTTCACAGCATCTTCAGGCCTGATGCAGTAAGAATGATGAATAGAACAGAGTTGGGTCTATTTTCCAGTTTGGATAAAATGCTTTCTGCACACAAATCCAAGGAGAAGGTGCTGCCCCAATGCCCAGAAAAACTTTCACTCCTGCTAGTGTTCTACGTCAACCACAACTTAGTCTGAAAGAAAAGCTTTTTCTCTGAGAGCATCTGAGAGGTTTGCACGAAGCACTGATATCTGACATATGCAATTTTGAATAGGAGAGGAAAAAGAAAATGGCAAGAAGTTTTTAATTTTAGTGGTTTCAATTTTAATTTCCGTGCACTTTTTCAAAACTTGTCAGCTCAAATGCCCATCAACATCTTTTAGTCATCTGTAAGTCAGTATTCATCTAAAATGTGCTTCAAATCAAAAGAATTTCAAATTTGCACTCCAAGTTTCTATGCCTAGATTTATGATTTCCTACACATATTAGATGAAAGGAAGGCCTTTTTTACTGTGGGAGTGCTGGAACACTGGGACAGGTTGCCCAGAGAAGTTGTGGGTGTCCCATCCCTGAAAGTATTCAAGGTCAGCTTGGACGGGGCTTGGAGCAGCAACAAAGGAGAAGCTTGATGGTAGAGAAACAAAGTTGGACTATAGAAGAAACTGGGATTGAAGTATAGGAGCAAGTTTTCTCTCAGCTCTTGGGGTAAATTCAAAGTTGTACAAAATGACATTTATCTGTGATTTTCACTACTGTAACAGAAAGGTTCATGAAAACTGTACAGAAGATAGCAAATTTTAAAAGAGATAAGAATTACAGCATAAAATCCATGGGACGGGTTACAACATGAGACACTCTCTAAGAGAAAATCTCTGTGTTTCAGCACTTCATCATGGTAAGATTTCATGAAGTGCCAAAGAAGGCGGCAAAATATCATTCGGGACATTATTTACTGGAGTTCAGCCTGGCCATTAGTAGGAACTGGGTTTGACCACATCATGTAGATATACCACACACACTTTCCCTTCACTGAAAAATGACTGTTTACAACGAAGAAGCAATTGACGATCAAAATTGATTGAAAGCATCTTAAACATGTCAAGTATTTCATTGTAGATGATCTGTGATCCAAATGCTTCTTCCACCTTCGAGAGGGACAGAACAATTCTTCCATATCATGATGGTTTCAAATTGTATCAACCAATGTTTTCTGCTGAAAAGATAGCATCTATTTTTTTCTATTTTTGGAAGAAAATATTCCTAGACATACAACAGGTGAGAACTAAGTAATTTTAAAGAAGCAAATGACATGAAAATATTCTGTAAATAGAATGAAATGAAAAGCTGTGTTTTAAATAGGAGCTAAATATGAAACAGAATTTCTGTACCAGGCATTTGAATTACTGCACCAGCTCTTTTGCCCATCAAGAGAGGCATTGAGCATTTCAGTCTTTTCCAAGGTGTTCATGATCTGCTATGCTGATCTCTGTGTGTGCCTAGGTGTGTGTGGAAGGGGGGGCATGTGAAGGGGAGTGTGTATGTTTGCTTTACAATTGTTGTGGCAGATTCATGCCTCAGCTCCACATTTTGTTTTAGAAAGGTCACACAGAGTGGATATGAAGTTTACTATCAACAAGAGATCAATTCCCAAATCATCCATTTGACTCTACCTTATAAATCATGTGCTTTGTTGCATATTTTATCAAATCTACTTTCAAGCCAGATGGAGGCAGGAGGATGTGGGAATCCCTCCACCATCTTGCAACTTTTATGCAAGTAGGTTTTCAAGAAAATCATCATTTCTCTTGGAAATATGTCTGGAACAGGCATGATGGTAGTGTCAACCTGTTGGAGTTTTTGTTGCTGGAAGAAGTTGTACAAAAGGATTGGTTTTTACATTGACCGGTTACTGAATCAAGCGCAGGAATACATTGGAAATTCAACTGGGGCCTCCTTTTCCCAGCAGACCACTTCTAGAACGAGCTTGTACAATGAAGCTGACGCTTCTGCTCTCTTTTTGTTTCTTTCCTATTTTTCTTGGCTTCTTTGCCACTCTCTAGACAATTTGTGAACTCTTTTCCCAACTCAGATGGTTTCAATAGTCTGATTGTGATCACACATTTTTACAAGGAATTCTTAAAATCTTTCCTCGAGTTAAGAAAGTCAAGGACTTAGGTCTTTTTCTTCCCTTATAATATTGCAATGAAATTGATAACTAAAGACCAACTCTTTCTTTTTGTTTTTAACCCAAGTAGATAATTCCCATCCATTCATCCATTTGGTGGACCAATAGTTGCCATGCTGATGGAAGTTGTCACTTCTTAACAATAGACATTCTGTGACTATGTTGACAGCACTTTGGGTGAAGATCCTAACTGGTCTTGGATACACATAGGGAGAAATTTGCTCAGCCAGTGTCAGTCTTAAGCATGCGTATCAGAAGATCTTTCTAGAGCTGGGAATTTTCCCATGAAAGGGATTCAGTTAGGGAAGAGACACTCGTCCCAGAGTTTTACATTCTTCTTGAACACTGCTTAAGGAACTTAGATGCCGTGTCCATTTGGATCTCTGTCTTCACAGAACTTTGTCATGCAAGTGCTTGAAATGCATCTTGAAGAGAATTCACTAGCACAGAATGAATGAGAGTGGAAGGGGTTGGTGGGGCTAACCAGGCCCAATCCCCCTGCCTAAACCAGGATACCTAGAGCCTCTTGCCCAGGATTCTATCTGGGTGTACTTTTAATGTCTTCAAAGATCCAGGCTCCACAATCTTTCTGGGCAGTCTGTGCCGTGGTTCAGTCACCCTCACAGTAAAGAATCATTTGCTGATGGTCAATGGCAATCTCCTGTATTTCAGAGAGTGCCCACTGCCTCTTGTTTTTTTCACTCAGCATCACTGAAAAGACACTGGTTCCCTCCCCTTTGCACTATTGCTTCCATATGGATGCGTGCTGCCATGTAGAGATATGTCAAAAACCTCCCTGAAGCCCAGGCAGATAATATTCCCTTCATCTACCAGTCAAGTTGATTCATCAGAGGAGTTTAAAGTGATGTTCAGCATGAAATTCCCCTGAAAAATCATGCTAACTACATTATTTTGTCGTCTTGCATGTGCCTGGCAAGGTTTTCCAGGAGGAGCTGCTTCATCAACTTCCTGGGGATAAAAAGGAGGCTGGCTGTTTGTACTATTCCGAGTCCACCTAATTGCCTTTTTTAGAGATGGGTGTCATTTGCTCACATCCAGTCTTTACCCTCTCTTGTCGTCTACATCGTAGCAAAAAGCTTTTCGACTACATGTTTATGTGATTGGAAACGTCAGGAAAGTGTAAGGTACTGTTTTCTATCAGTTGGCAAGCTGCGCACACAATCCCAGTGTTGTACAGCTTCCTTCTTCACCTTTCCGATGCTGCCGCTCTCTCCGGCTCCCGGAGCCGAAGAAGCGGCTTCTTCGCGCAAAGACGATTGTACCGCTCACAGTGCTCTCTTAGCGCCGCTTCTGCCGAAAGAAGCCCGGCAGCGGCTCTTAGCTCCGGAGAGCATCGTACCTTCGTCTTTAGCGTCTTTTGTGGTCTACATCCTAGCAGAAAGCTTTTCCACTCTGTCTGGCAAGGAAAACCTGCGGGAGCACAGAAAACATCTCCCATCGTCTTCTGGACGTTGCACGGAGGTCTGCCAAGTGTTTGGCATGAAGGAAAGAAAAGTTGTCCAAAACAGCTTCCAATCGAAGATTCATGTGATTGGAAACGTCAGGAAAGTGTAAGGTACTGTTTTCTATCAGTTGGCAAGCTGCGCACACAATCCCAGTGTTGTACAGCTTCCTTCTTCACCTTTCCGATGCTGCCGCTCTCTCCGGCTCCCGGAGCCGAAGAAGCGGCTTCTTCGCGCAAAGACGACTGTACCGCTCACAGTGCTCTCTTAGCGCCGCTTCTGCCGAAAGAAGCCCGGCAGCGGCTCTTAGCTCCGGAGAGCATCGTACCTTCGTCTTTAGCGTCTTTTGTGGTCTACATCCTAGCAGAAAGCTTTTCCACTCTGTCTGGCAAGGAAAACCTGCGGGAGCACAGAAAACATCTCCCATCGTCTTCTGGACGTTGCACGGAGGTCTGCCAAGTGTTTGGCATGAAGGAAAGAAAAGTTGTCCAAAACAGCTTCCAATCGAAGATTCATGTGATTGGAAACGTCAGGAAAGTGTAAGGTACTGTTTTCTATCAGTTGGCAAGCTGCGCACACAATCCCAGTGTTGTACAGCTTCCTTCTTCACCTTTGCGATGCTGCCGCTCTCTCCGGCTCCCGGAGCCGAAGAAGCGGCTTCTTCGCGCAAAGACGATTGTACCGCTCACAGTGCTCTCTTAGCGCCGCTTCTGCCGAAAGAAGCCCGGCAGCGGCTCTTAGCTCCGGAGAGCATCGTACCTTCGTCTTTAGCGTCTTTTGTGGTCTACATCCAAGCAGAAAGCTTTTCCACTCTGTCTGGCAAGGAAAACCTGCGGGAGCACAGAAAACATCTCCCATCGTCTTCTGGACGTTGCACGGAGGTCTGCCAAGTGTTTGGCATGAAGGAAAGAAAAGTTGTCCAAAACAGCTTCCAATCGAAGATTCATGTGATTGGAAACGTCAGGAAAGTGAAAGGTACTGTTTTCTATCAGTTGGCAAGCTGCGCACACAATCCCAGTGTTGTACAGCTTCCTTCTTCACCTTTGCGATGCTGCCGCTCTCTCCGGCTCCCGGAGCCGAAGAAGCGGCTTCTTCGCGCAAAGACGATTGTACCGCTCACAGTGCTCTCTTAGCGCCGCTTCTGCCGAAAGAAGCCCGGCAGCGGCTCTTAGCTCCGGAGAGCATCGTACCTTCGTCTTTAGCGTCTTTTGTGGTCTACATCCTAGCAGAAAGCTTTTCCACTCTGTCTGGCAAGGAAAACCTGCGGGAGCACAGAAAACATCTCCCATCGTCTTCTGGACGTTGCACGGAGGTCTGCCAAGTGTTTGGCATGAAGGAAAGAAAAGTTGTCCAAAACAACTTCCAATCGAAGATTCATGTGATTGGAAACGTCAGGAAAGTGTAAGGTACTGTTTTCTATCAGTTGGCAAGCTGCGCACACAATCCCAGTGTTGTACAGCTTCCTTCTTCACCTTTGCGATGCTGCCGCTCTCTCCGGCTCCCGGAGCCGAAGAAGCGGCTTCTTCGCGCAAAGACGATTGTACCGCTCACAGTGCTCTCTTAGTGCCGCTTCTGCCGAAAGAAGCCCGGCAGCGGCTCTTAGCTCCGGAGAGCATCGTACCTTCGTCTTTAGCGTCTTTTGTGGTCTACATCCTAGCAGAAAGCTTTTCCACTCTGTCTGGCAAGGAAAACCTGCGGGAGCACAGAAAACATCTCCCATCGTCTTCTGGACGTTGCACGGAGGTCTGCCAAGTGTTTGGCATGAAGGAAAGAAAAGTTGTCCAAAACAGCTTCCAATCGAAGATTCATGTGATTGGAAACGTCAGGAAAGTGTAAGGTACTGTTTTCTATCAGTTGGCAAGCTGCGCACACAATCCCAGTGTTGTACAGCTTCCTTCTTCACCTTTGCGATGCTGCCGCTCTCTCCGGCTCCCGGAGCCGAAGAAGCGGCTTCTTCGCGCAAAGACGATTGTACCGCTCACAGTGCTCTCTTAGCGCCGCTTCTGCCGAAAGAAGCCCGGCAGCGGCTCTTAGCTCCGGAGAGCATCGTACCTTCGTCTTTAGCGTCTTTGGTGGTCTACATCCTAGCAGAAAGCTTTTCCACTCTGTCTGGCAAGGAAAACCTCCAGGAGCACAGAAAACATCTCCCATCGTGTTCTGGACGTTGCACGGAGGTCTGCCAAGTGTTTGGCATGAAGGAAAGAAAAGTTGTCCAAAACAGCTTCCAATCGAAGATTCATGTGATTGGAAACGTCAGGAAAGTGTAAGGTACTGTTTTCTATCAGTTGGCAAGCTGCGCACACAATCCCAGTGTTGTACAGCTTCCTTCTTCACCTTTCCGATGCTGCCGCTCTCTCCGGCTCCCGGAGCCGAAGAAGCGGCTTCTTCGCGCAAAGACGATTGTACCGCTCACAGTGCTCTCTTAGCGCCGCTTCTGCCGAAAGAAGCCCGGGAGCGGCTCTTAGCTCCGGAGAGCATCGTACCTGCGTCTTTAGCGTCTTTTGTGGTCTACATCCTAGCAGAAAGCTTTTCCACTCTGTCTGGCAAGGAAAACCTGCGGGAGCACAGAAAACATCTCCCATCGTCTGCTGGACGTTGCACGGAGGTCTGCCAAGTGTTTGGCATGAAGGAAAGAAAAGTTGTCCAAAACAGCTTCCAATCGAAGATTCATGTGATTGGAAACGTCAGGAAAGTGAAAGGTACTGTTTTCTATCAGTTGGCAAGCTGCGCACACAATCCCAGTGTTGTACAGCTTCCTTCTTCACCTTTCCGATGCTGCCGCTCTCTCCGGCTCCCGGAGCCGAAGAAGCGGCTTCTTCGCGCAAAGACGATTGTACCGCTCACAGTGCTCTCTTAGCGCCGCTTCTGCCGAAAGAAGCCCGGGAGCGGCTCTTAGCTCCGGAGAGCATCGTACCTTCGTCTTTAGCGTCTTTTGTGGTCTACATCCTAGCAGAAAGCTTTTCCACTCTGTCTGGCAAGGAAAACCTGCGGGAGCACAGAAAACATCTCCCATCGTCTTCTGGACGTTGCACGGAGGTCTGCCAAGTGTTTGGCATGAAGGAAAGAAAAGTCGTCCAAAACAGCTTCCAATCGAATATTCATGTGATTGGAAACGTCAGGAAAGTGTAAGGTACTGTTTTCTATCAGTTGGCAAGCTGCGCACACAATCCCAGTGTTGTACAGCTTCCTTCTTCACCTTTGCGATGCTGCCGCTCTCTCCGGCTCCCGGAGCCGAAGAAGCGGCTTCTTCGCGCAAAGACGATTGTACCGCTCACAGTGCTCTCTTAGCGCCGCTTCTGCTGAAAGAAGCCCGGCAGCGGCTCTTAGCTCCGGAGAGCATCGTACCTTCGTCTTTAGCGTCTTTTGTGGTCTACATCCTAGCAGAAAGCTTTTCCACTCTGTCTGGCAAGGAAAACCTCCAGGAGCACAGAAAACATCTCCCATCGTGTTCTGGACGTTGCACGGAGGTCTGCCAAGTGTTTGGCATGAAGGAAAGAAAAGTTGTCCAAAACAACTTCCAATCGAAGATTCATGTGATTGGAAACGTCAGGAAAGTGTAAGGTACTGTTTTCTATCAGTTGGCAAGCTGCGCACACAATCCCAGTGTTGTACAGCTTCCTTCTTCACCTTTGCGATGCTGCCGCTCTCTCCGGCTCCCGGAGCCGAAGAAGCGGCTTCTTCGCGCAAAGACGATTGTACCGCTCACAGTGCTCTCTTAGTGCCGCTTCTGCCGAAAGAAGCCCGGCAGCGGCTCTTAGCTCCGGAGAGCATCGTACCTTCGTCTTTAGCGTCTTTTGTGGTCTACATCCTAGCAGAAAGCTTTTCCACTCTGTCTGGCAAGGAAAACCTGCGGGAGCACAGAAAACATCTCCCATCGTCTTCTGGACGTTGCACGGAGGTCTGCCAAGTGTTTGGCATGAAGGAAAGAAAAGTTGTCCAAAACAGCTTCCAATCGAAGATTCATGTGATTGGAAACGTCAGGAAAGTGTAAGGTACTGTTTTCTATCAGTTGGCAAGCTGCGCACACAATCCCAGTGTTGTACAGCTTCCTTCTTCACCTTTGCGATGCTGCCGCTCTCTCCGGCTCCCGGAGCCGAAGAAGCGGCTTCTTCGCGCAAAGACGATTGTACCGCTCACAGTGCTCTCTTAGCGCCGCTTCTGCCGAAAGAAGCCCGGCAGCGGCTCTTAGCTCCGGAGAGCATCGTACCTTCGTCTTTAGCGTCTTTGGTGGTCTACATCCTAGCAGAAAGCTTTTCCACTCTGTCTGGCAAGGAAAACCTCCAGGAGCACAGAAAACATCTCCCATCGTGTTCTGGACGTTGCACGGAGGTCTGCCAAGTGTTTGGCATGAAGGAAAGAAAAGTTGTCCAAAACAGCTTCCAATCGAAGATTCATGTGATTGGAAACGTCAGGAAAGTGTAAGGTACTGTTTTCTATCAGTTGGCAAGCTGCGCACACAATCCCAGTGTTGTACAGCTTCCTTCTTCACCTTTCCGATGCTGCCGCTCTCTCCGGCTCCCGGAGCCGAAGAAGCGGCTTCTTCGCGCAAAGACGATTGTACCGCTCACAGTGCTCTCTTAGCGCCGCTTCTGCCGAAAGAAGCCCGGGAGCGGCTCTTAGCTCCGGAGAGCATCGTACCTGCGTCTTTAGCGTCTTTTGTGGTCTACATCCTAGCAGAAAGCTTTTCCACTCTGTCTGGCAAGGAAAACCTGCGGGAGCACAGAAAACATCTCCCATCGTCTGCTGGACGTTGCACGGAGGTCTGCCAAGTGTTTGGCATGAAGGAAAGAAAAGTTGTCCAAAACAGCTTCCAATCGAAGATTCATGTGATTGGAAACGTCAGGAAAGTGAAAGGTACTGTTTTCTATCAGTTGGCAAGCTGCGCACACAATCCCAGTGTTGTACAGCTTCCTTCTTCACCTTTCCGATGCTGCCGCTCTCTCCGGCTCCCGGAGCCGAAGAAGCGGCTTCTTCGCGCAAAGACGATTGTACCGCTCACAGTGCTCTCTTAGCGCCGCTTCTGCCGAAAGAAGCCCGGGAGCGGCTCTTAGCTCCGGAGAGCATCGTACCTTCGTCTTTAGCGTCTTTTGTGGTCTACATCCTAGCAGAAAGCTTTTCCACTCTGTCTGGCAAGGAAAACCTGCGGGAGCACAGAAAACATCTCCCATCGTCTTCTGGACGTTGCACGGAGGTCTGCCAAGTGTTTGGCATGAAGGAAAGAAAAGTCGTCCAAAACAGCTTCCAATCGAATATTCATGTGATTGGAAACGTCAGGAAAGTGTAAGGTACTGTTTTCTATCAGTTGGCAAGCTGCGCACACAATCCCAGTGTTGTACAGCTTCCTTCTTCACCTTTGCGATGCTGCCGCTCTCTCCGGCTCCCGGAGCCGAAGAAGCGGCTTCTTCGCGCAAAGACGATTGTACCGCTCACAGTGCTCTCTTAGCGCCGCTTCTGCCGAAAGAAGCCCGGCAGCGGCTCTTAGCTCCGGAGAGCATCGTACCTTCGTCTTTAGCGTCTTTTGTGGTCTACATCCTAGCAGAAAGCTTTTCCACTCTGTCTGGCAAGGAAAACCTCCAGGAGCACAGAAAACATCTCCCATCGTGTTCTGGACGTTGCACGGAGGTCTGCCAAGTGTTTGGCATGAAGGAAAGAAAAGTTGTCCAAAACAGCTTCCAATCGAAGATTCATGTGATTGGAAACGTCAGGAAAGTGTAAGGTACTGTTTTCTATCAGTTGGCAAGCTGCGCACACAATCCCAGTGTTGTACAGCTTCCTTCTTCACCTTTGCGATGCTGCCGCTCTCTCCGGCTCCCGGAGCCGAAGAAGCGGCTTCTTCGCGCAAAGACGATTGTACCGCTCACAGTGCTCTCTTAGCGCCGCTTCTGCCGAAAGAAGGCCGGGAGCGGCTCTTAGCTCCGGAGAGCATCGTACCTTCGTCTTTAGCGTCTTTTGTGGTCTACATCCTAGCAGAAAGCTTTTCCACTCTGTCTGGCAAGGAAAACCTCCAGGAGCACAGAAAACATCTCCCATCGTCTTCTGGACGTTGCACGGAGGTCTGCCAAGTGTTTGGCATGAAGGAAAGAAAAGTTGTCCAAAACAGCTTCCAATCGAAGATTCATGTGATTGGAAACGTCAGGAAAGTGTAAGGTACTGTTTTCTATCAGTTGGCAAGCTGCGCACACAATCCCAGTGTTGTACAGCTTCCTTCTTCACCTTTCCGATGCTGCCGCTCTCTCCGGCTCCCGGAGCCGAAGAAGCGGCTTCTTCGCGCAAAGACGATTGTACCGCTCACAGTGCTCTCTTAGCGCCGCTTCTGCCGAAAGAAGCCCGGGAGCGGCTCTTAGCTCCGGAGAGCATCGTACCTGCGTCTTTAGCGTCTTTTGTGGTCTACATCCTAGCAGAAAGCTTTTCCACTCTGTCTGGCAAGGAAAACCTGCGGGAGCACAGAAAACATCTCCCATCGTGTTCTGGACGTTGCACGGAGGTCTGCCAAGTGTTTGGCATGAAGGAAAGAAAAGTTGTCCAAAACAGCTTCCAATCGAAGATTCATGTGATTGGAAACGTCAGGAAAGTGTAAGGTACTGTTTTCTATCAGTTGGCAAGCTGCGCACACAATCCCAGTGTTGTACAGCTTCCTTCTTCACCTTTCCGATGCTGCCGCTCTCTCCGGCTCCCGGAGCCGAAGAAGCGGCTTCTTCGCGCAAAGACGATTGTACCGCTCACAGTGCTCTCTTAGCGCCGCTTCTGCCGAAAGAAGCCCGGCAGCGGCTCTTAGCCCCGGAGAGCATTGTACCTTCGTCTTTAGCGTCTTTTGTGGTCTACATCCTAGCAGAAAGCTTTTCCACTCTGTCTGGCAAGGAAAACCTGCAGGAGCACAGAAAACATCTCCCATCGTCTTCTGGACGTTGCACGGAGGTCTGCCAAGTGTTTGGAATGAAGGAAAGAAAAGTTGTCCAAAACAGCTTCCAATCGAATATTCATGTGATTGGAAACGTCAGGAAAGTGTAAGGTACTGTTTTCTATCAGTTGGCAAGCTGCGCACACAATCCCAGTGTTTTACAGCTTCTTTCTTCACCTTTGCGATGCTGCCGCTCTCTCCGGCTCCCGGAGCCGAAGAAGCGGCTTCTTCGCGCAAAGACGATTGTACCGCTCACAGTGCTCTCTTAGCGCCGCTTCTGCCGAAAGAAGCCCGGGAGCGGCTCTTAGCTCCGGAGAGCATCGTACCTTCGTCTTTAGCGTCTTTTGTGGTCTACATCCTAGCAGAAAGCTTTTCCACTCTGTCTGGCAAGGAAAACCTGCGGGAGCACAGAAAACATCTCCCATCGTCTTCTGGACGTTTCACGGAGGTCTGCCAAGTGTTTGGCATGAAGGAAAGAAAAGTTGTCCAAAACAGCTTCCAATCGAAGATTCATGTGATTGGAAACGTCAGGAAAGTGTAAGGTACTGTTTTCTATCAGTTGGCAAGCTGCGCACACAATCCCAGTGTTGTACAGCTTCCTTCTTCAGTTTTCCGATGCTGCCGCTCTCTCCGGCTCCCGGAGCCGAAGAAGCGGCTTCTTCGCGCAAAGACGATTGTACCGCTCACAGTGCTCTCTTAGCGCCGCTTCTGCCGAAAGAAGGCCGGGAGCGCCTCTTAGCTTCGGAGAGCATCGTACCTTCCAATTCAATTTTTTCAGCTCCACAAACCAAATGGTATACTTGCAGCAGTAGTGCGGGACATTGAATTGGACTTTCTCCTTTTAGAGAGAAGCTAATGAAAAAGTTTCACCGGAATCAGAGCAGGCTGTAAAACAAGAAAAGTGTCATGGAAATAAGCCAGCCTTATCCTCTTAGCCTTGCTTGTTGTGATCGGCCAATAAAGAAATGTGTCAACTCGGTGTTCCTGGGTATCATATCAGTAACAGGTACTTCAGCTGCTGTTCTTCTCTCCTGAAGTTAAGAACAGAATCCAAGGAATTGTGATTCCATCGTCTCAATTCACTCAATATGGTGCTGAAAAGGGAGTGGAAGGGGCACGGGTCAATTAACTTGAATGGCCTATGTAAATCAGCGGCCACTGTTTTTCTGAAGGCTTCAACAGGTTAGTTGCCTATGTTCTTCTTGGAATTGTTTTAATCTTTGGTCATGTTTTTCTTGGGATTCTTTTACCCTTTTCCCATTAGTGCAGCCTTTGCTCTCAAGGCTTTGCTGACATTTCCAATATCTCGGTAGCCTGGAAAAGTGTTGTCTTGATTGATCACATCATTATTCCCTTCCAAGGGTTGTTTTCCTCAAGTCTCAGTTTGGCTGGTTTTCTGCTAGTTGATTGTCAGAGGGCAGCAGGTGTTTTGTAAGAGCAAGTACACAATGCCATAGCTTGCTTTTCTTTGGATTTGGCCTGTCTAGAAAATGGAATGACTGAACATCTCTGGGAGGCTTTTCTCTCCCCATTAGGTTTCACTGGAAGGAGGGCAGATGCAAATCGTCTACCTAAAGTCTTGGCACGGAAGAAAGTAGTGGTTTGCTGCTGCATAGAGCTAGAAGCTTACAAAAGGAAGGCCTTGGGCTGAGGCCCATTACTTTGGCTAAGTAGAAAAGGACTGTGGCAAGGTGAGGCAGCTGACTTCGAGGTAGATCAACAAGTTCTAGAAGCGTCGTGTGTTCACAGCGTGGTGCATGGTGGTTGGCTGAATTGTGTTTGTTATGGCTTAAAGCTATGGAAATGAGAAAGGCCTGAGTGTTTCAAAAGCCTGGTTTTTGCAAGAAAGCAGCTCTCCTTTGCATCTGCCTGGGGACTCTGCATCACCACGGACCCTCACTGCCACTTTGCCAAGGAGATGATCAGTAGGAATGTTGCAGAGCTGCTGTGTGCATCTGAATGGAATGGCAGAGAACGAAGCGCTGGACGTTTCTGGCTTTAGTACAATGCTGCTGCATTGGTGCCAGTTTAGTTGGTTTTTCCATCAGTGGCCTTTCTGTCTAGAAGTACACTGCCCAGAGTATTGGATGCCTTTTCCTTCCTGTTGTTTTCATACCTTCCTTCAGTTGAAAGGATGATACAACCTTGACATTTTGAAGATCCCTGTTAGGAAGCACTATGCCAGAGGAGTCATCGCTCCCTTTTCTTCTGCCTCCTTTGTCATTTTCAGAGACTCATTTCAAATTTCTGCTCATGTCAAGAAGAATACTGAGACTACTTAGCAGGGCTGACGCTCTCAGCTGCTTTCCTCTTTCCTACTGCTTCATACTGGATGTGACTTCAAGGCCTCGTTTTGTCATCTGCATTTTGCCGTCATCCAAAGCTAAATATTCCAGGCCTGTGAACACAAAAAGAACTCTTAGTCTTTTGCAAGAACTACCCCTAGGAGGATTTGTGTTCACTTTGATCTCTTCAGTGTTTCAGAAAAAAGGAGATTGTACTCTCTTCTTGTGTACTCTCTTCTTGTGCTCTCATTTCCCTCTCTCTGCCTTGCATGCCCCAGTTAATCTACTGGTGTGACTCATTTGGCATCATCTCACGGTGCAAATTCTGCATAGTTTCAAGTCCTTACAAATGCCAGTTGCCAAGGAGCCTATCTAAGCATTCAAGGGGCAAAGAATTGTAGGGCTGGCAAGTTCAGGTGCTGAAACTGTAAGTCATGCCATATCAAAGTGACAGAGCAAATCAATTGATCTAGGACTTTCAGCTGGACACCTCTGAGAATAGCTGCTTGTCAGCAATGACACAGCCATCTTCCTAGCTGGATTCCAGAGAGAGGAAAGGGACACCTTCAATGGTTAATATGTTTGGCATGAGAAAACAGCAAGAAATGTACCGCAAAATACTTGAGTCAGATCAAGTGCGTTTCTCTAGTGAGAATTTTGCACTTGTTCTTTCTTGTCTGTGCCTTTACTTTTCACAGAAGACAGGGGAGCATTTCATTAGTACTGTTCTTTTGTTTTCTTTTGTTGGCCTCCCTCTTTCCACCTGCAATTAACAAATTTGCCTTTCTTTACTGGCTTCTCTTTCTTTACTTCTACAAGTTGACATGAGGTCATCCAACCTTATCATCAATGTTCTCAGACAGTGGAGAGAAGTAGAAGGTACAGCTAAATGGATAAAAGAAACCCACAAAAACAGACAGGTTTTTACAGTCTTCTGTGAGAACATTAGGACACAAGATGTCTTTGAACTGAGTCATGCTCTATTGACTTAACTTTTAGTCCACTGGTTACTATTATTACACGTGTTTGGCCTTTAGTACAGAGCCTTGGAACTAATCCAGGCCAATACTTGGCTAATTTTGTTTTATTTCTAGTGAGGACTTTGTTTCTTAAGGAATAGTCCAGAGAAAGAGCGTCCACGGTACAGTTACAGGTCATAAATTCTGGTACAGTTTGTGCTGGTAATAGGTCTAGGAAAGAAAGGTTTGACATCTTTTTTGACTTTCAAATGGAACCATGATTTGAAAAACCTAAGAGTTGCAGCTCCCCCCCCCACCCCACACCCCAAGTACTTCTCTTTGCAATATTACTCAGGGATTACACATCAAAGCCCACCCTGTAAAATACGTTGCAGATACTTTGCAAGAAGTGCAGCTTAGCAGCTAGAGATGATAACGTGGCTTAAATAACATGGTCTAAATATGTCTGTCTACGCAGACATACTCAACAAAGGTTACGATGGCTTAGCTCCTGTGCTCAAGTGAACGTGCATTTTAGAACTTCCCAAGAAGGTGAATTCAACCTCCTTCATTGCTCTCTGCTGGAGTCCCAAGAGAATTTCAGTCTGCTTTTTGTCATTTACAGCTGTCACTGCTTAGCTCTTGAACATGAGACTCCCTCATGACTGATGAAAGTTGTCTAGTTAAGAGTGGCTGAAAGACATGGTCTTGCTCTAGAAGGAGATGAGAAGGTTTCTGCAGTCTTTGTCATCTCTACTGCTTGTGATTTCTAGACAAAACCAGTGGGAAGTTTTCTGAAGGCAGTCCAGAAGCTGGCAATATGGACAGCTTACAGCCCAACACTTGCTGCAGTGCAACCATGGTGACACCAGAAAGGACTTCAAAAATTTAAAAGGGCAAACAAAGCAGTTGGAAGGAAAAGAACATGAACCATTATTCCATTTTTCTCATCTATCTTTCTTTAAATCATCATTTTCGTGCAGTTTGGCGGCTTGCGTTGGTATCCCACCAAAGGAATCTGAGACAGAGTAAGCTTTTGAATGGAGTAGAAGTGAGAAACGCAGGCCAAGTTGCCTTTTTTGCCATCAAATACCAGTTAGGCTTGAACTACCCTCTGCTTAAGGTGCTTAGCTTACACTAAGAATTGATGAGCACATTTTGATGGGAGCAAATTTTACTGTCATGATGACTGAGTAAATTTTGCTGTCCCTCAGAATTTTACTGTCGTCTGAATAGCAATGTTTGTGTCCAAATAGTATTTTGTCTCCTGTATCTGCAGCAGGTAAGCCTTTTGCTGTCAGCAGTGTTGCTTAAGCTTTCATGTCATATCCCTCTTCACATCCATCTTCTGCTTAAGGCTTATTAATCTACTTTAGAATTGGCAGGTGGAATAAGACTACTTTTCCTTTTTGAAAGCTCATGTCATTTGACCTACTTACAGCAAATAATTCATTAATTGCAAGTCCCCAGCTAGCATCTTTTCGGCATATTCTAACCTTCTAAAGAAGTAACAAAAGCACTCTCCAATACTTGACTTTCATATCACAGTGGGAACGCTGGTCCTGTTTGCAAGAAACAATCATGGGTATGGTAAAACAAAAGGAGGGCTTAGAGTTTTCTCTGTTAACCTATAGTGAGCTTGGATTTTGCAATATGCATGAAGTTAATTAACACTGTTATATAAAGTGGCTGATTTAATCAATAAATTGGAGTCAATGCTGATAAACGACAAGGTGGGTTGGCTTCCCTTCGCTTTCAACACAGTGCCAATTCGGGCTGGTTTGATAGGACTAAGTGGCTGCTGCAATCTGCCATCCAGAAGCGGGGCAGGTGAGTTTTGTTTGCAAGGGAAAAGGGCCATGGTTTGTGTTTGGGGGCCTGTGACTGAGAGTGCCGGCTGACTCCTGAAATTCTTTGATATGCAGGATGATTCCCAGACGCAAGGTGGAAATGCTGCCAAGTCGGGCTGGATTGAAATTACCCAGGGACTCCTGCAATCTGCCATCGAGAAGCGGGGCAGGTGAGTGTTGTTTGCCAGGGAAAAGGGCCGTGGATTGTGTTTGGGGGCCTGTGGCTGGGAGAGGCCGGCTGGCTCCTGAAAATCCACGATCCGCAGGATGTTTCTCAGACCCAAGGTAGCAACATTGCCAAGTCGGGCTGGTTTGATAGTACCAAGTTGCTCCTGCAATGTGCCATGCAGAAGCAGGGCAGGTGACTTTTCTTTGCCAGGGAAAAGGGCCGAGGTTTGTGTTTGGGGGCCTGTGGCCAAGAGTGTCTTGCTGGCTCCTGAAAATCCATGATATGCAGGATGATTCCCAGACGCAAGGTGGAAATGCTGCCAAGTCGGGCTGGATTGAAATTACCCAGGGACTCCTGCAATCTGCCATCGAGAAGCGGGGCAGGTGAGTGTTGTTTGCCAGGGAAAAGGGCCGTGGATTGTGTTTGGGGGCCTGTGGCTGGGAGAGGCCGGCTGGCTCCTGAAAATCCACGATCCGCAGGATGTTTCTCAGACCCAAGGTAGCAACATTGCCAAGTCGGGCTGGTTTGATAGTACCAAGTTGCTCCTGCAATGTGCCATGCAGAAGCAGGGCAGGTGACTTTTCTTTGCCAGGGAAAAGGGCCGAGGTTTGTGTTTGGGGGCCTGTGGCCAAGAGTGTCTTGCTGGCTCCTGAAAATCCATGATATGCAGGATGGTTCCCAGACCCAAGGTGGCACCAGTGCCAAGTCGGGCTGGTTTGATATTACCAAGTGGCTCCTGCAATGTGCCATGCAGAAGCGGAGCAGGTGAGTTTTTTTGGCCAGGTAAGAGGGCCGAGGTCTGTGTTTAAGGGCCTGTGGCTGGGAGTGGCCGGCTGGCTCCTGAAAATCCACGATCCGCAGGATGGTTCCCAGACCCAAGGTGGCACCAGTGCCAAGTCGGGCTGGTTTGATAGTACCAAGTGGCTCCTGCAATCTGCCATGATCACATGAAGAAATACTTTCTGGCGTCCGTACTGGGCCATGTGCTCTTTCTTCTCTCAACTTCTCCATCACCTCTCATCTGTTTCACATGCGCTATCTTCAAGGTCCACAGGCTACTTTTCACAGCATCTTCAGGCCTGATGCAGTAAGAATGATGAATAGAACAGAGTTGGGTCTATTTTCCAGTTTGGATAAAATGCTTTCTGCACACAAATCCAAGGAGAAGGTGCTGCCCCAATGCCCAGAAAAACTTTCACTCCTGCTAGTGTTCTACGTCAACCACAACTTAGTCTGAAAGAAAAGCTTTTTCTCTGAGAGCATCTGAGAGGTTTGCACGAAGCACTGATATCTGACATATGCAATTTTGAATAGGAGAGGAAAAAGAAAATGGCAAGAAGTTTTTAATTTTAGTGGTTTCAATTTTAATTTCCGTGCACTTTTTCAAAACTTGTCAGCTCAAATGCCCATCAACATCTTTTAGTCATCTGTAAGTCAGTATTCATCTAAAATGTGCTTCAAATCAAAAGAATTTCAAATTTGCACTCCAAGTTTCTATGCCTAGATTTATGATTTCCTACACATATTAGATGAAAGGAAGGCCTTTTTTACTGTGGGAGTGCTGGAACACTGGGACAGGTTGCCCAGAGAAGTTGTGGGTGTCCCATCCCTGAAAGTATTCAAGGTCAGCTTGGACGGGGCTTGGAGCAGCAACAAAGGAGAAGCTTGATGGTAGAGAAACAAAGTTGGACTATAGAAGAAACTGGGATTGAAGTATAGGAGCAAGTTTTCTCTCAGCTCTTGGGGTAAATTCAAAGTTGTACAAAATGACATTTATCTGTGATTTTCACTACTGTAACAGAAAGGTTCATGAAAACTGTACAGAAGATAGCAAATTTTAAAAGAGATAAGAATTACAGCATAAAATCCATGGGACGGGTTACAACAGGAGACACTCTCTAAGAGAAAATCTCTGTGTTTCAGCACTTCATCATGGTAAGATTTCATGAAGTGCCAAAGAAGGCGGCAAAATATCATTCGGGACATTATTTACTGGAGTTCAGCCTGGCCATTAGTAGGAACTGGGTTTGACCACATCATGTAGATATACCACACACACTTTCCCTTCACTGAAAAATGACTGTTTACAACGAAGAAGCAATTGACGATCAAAATTGATTGAAAGCATCTTAAACATGTCAAGTATTTCATTGTAGATGATCTGTGATCCAAATGCTTCTTCCACCTTCGAGAGGGACAGAACAATTCTTCCATATCATGATGGTTTCAAATTGTATCAACCAATGTTTTCTGCTGAAAAGATAGCATCTATTTTTTTCTATTTTTGGAAGAAAATATTCCTAGACATACAACAGGTGAGAACTAAGTAATTTTAAAGAAGCAAATGACATGAAAATATTCTGTAAATAGAATGAAATGAAAAGCTGTGTTTTAAATAGGAGCTAAATATGAAACAGAATTTCTGTACCAGGCATTTGAATTACTGCACCAGCTCTTTTGCCCATCAAGAGAGGCATTGAGCATTTCAGTCTTTTCCAAGGTGTTCATGATCTGCTATGCTGATCTCTGTGTGTGCCTAGGTGTGTGTGGAAGGGGGGGCATGTGAAGGGGAGTGTGTATGTTTGCTTTACAATTGTTGTGGCAGATTCATGCCTCAGCTCCACATTTTGTTTTAGAAAGGTCACACAGAGTGGATATGAAGTTTACTATCAACAAGAGATCAATTCCCAAATCATCCATTTGACTCTACCTTATAAATCATGTGCTTTGTTGCATATTTTATCAAATCTACTTTCAAGCCAGATGGAGGCAGGAGGATGTGGGAATCCCTCCACCATCTTGCAACTTTTATGCAAGTAGGTTTTCAAGAAAATCATCATTTCTCTTGGAAATATGTCTGGAACAGGCATGATGGTAGTGTCAACCTGTTGGAGTTTTTGTTGCTGGAAGAAGTTGTACAAAAGGATTGGTTTTTACATTGACCGGTTACTGAATCAAGCGCAGGAATACATTGGAAATTCAACTGGGGCCTCCTTTTCCCAGCAGACCACTTCTAGAACGAGCTTGTACAATGAAGCTGACGCTTCTGCTCTCTTTTTGTTTCTTTCCTATTTTTCTTGGCTTCTTTGCCACTCTCTAGACAATTTGTGAACTCTTTTCCCAACTCAGATGGTTTCAATAGTCTGATTGTGATCACACATTTTTACAAGGAATTCTTAAAATCTTTCCTCGAGTTAAGAAAGTCAAGGACTTAGGTCTTTTTCTTCCCTTATAATATTGCAATGAAATTGATAACTAAAGACCAACTCTTTCTTTTTGTTTTTAACCCAAGTAGATAATTCCCATCCATTCATCGATTTGGTGGACCAATAGTTGCCATGCTGATGGAAGTTGTCACTTCTTAACAATAGACATTCTGTGACTATGTTGACAGCACTTTGGGTGAAGATCCTAACTGGTCTTGGATACACATAGGGAGAAATTTGCTCAGCCAGTGTCAGTCTTAAGCATGCGTATCAGAAGATCTTTCTAGAGCTGGGAATTTTCCCATGAAAGGGATTCAGTTAGGGAAGAGACACTCGTCCCAGAGTTTTACATTCTTCTTGAACACTGCTTAAGGAACTTAGATGCCGTGTCCATTTGGATCTCTGTCTTCACAGAACTTTGTCATGCAAGTGCTTGAAATGCATCTTGAAGAGAATTCACTAGCACAGAATGAATGAGAGTGGAAGGGGTTGGTGGGGCTAACCAGGCCCAATCCCCCTGCCTAAACCAGGATACCTAGAGCCTCTTGCCCAGGATTCTATCTGGGTGTACTTTTAATGTCTTCAAAGATCCAGGCTCCACAATCTTTCTGGGCAGTCTGTGCCGTGGTTCAGTCACCCTCACAGTAAAGAATCATTTGCTGATGGTCAATGGCAATCTCCTGTATTTCAGAGAGTGCCCACTGCCTCTTGTTTTTTCACTCAGCATCACTGAAAAGACACTGGTTCCCTCCCCTTTGCACTATTGCTTCCATATGGATGCGTGCTGCCATGTAGAGATATGTCAAAATCCTCCCTGAAGCCCAGGCAGATAATATTCCCTTCATCTACCAGTCAAGTTGATTCATCAGAGGAGTTTAAAGTGATGTTCAGCATGAAATTCCCCTGAAAAATCATGCTAAATACGTTATTTTGTCGTCTTGCATGTGCCTGACAAGGTTTTCCAGGAAGAGCTGCTTCATCAACTTCCTGGGGATAAAAAGGAAGCTGGCTGGTTTCTACTATTCCGAGTCCTCCAAATTGCCTTTTATAGAGATGGGTGTCATTTGCTCTCATCCAGTTTTTAGCCTCTCTTGTCGTCTATATCTTAGCAAAAAGCTTTTCCACTACATGTTCATGTGATTGGAAACGTCAGGAAAGTGTAAGGTACTGTTTTCTATCAGTTGGCAAGCTGCGCACACAATCCCAGTGTTGTACAGCTTCCTTCTTCACCTTTGCGATGCTGCCGCTCTCTCCGGCTCCCGGAGCCGAAGAAGCGGCTTCTTCGCGCAAAGACGATTGTACCGCTCACAGTGCTCTCTTAGCGCCGCTTCTGCCGAAAGAAGCCCGGCAGCGGCTCTTAGCTCCGGAGAGCATCGTACCTTCGTCTTTAGCGTCTTTTGTGGTCTACATCCTAGCAGAAAGCTTTTCCACTCTGTCTGGCAAGGAAAACCTGCAGGAGCACAGAAAACATCTCCCATCGTGTTCTGGACGTTGCACGGAGGTCTGCCAAGTGTTTGGCATGAAGGAAAGAAAAGTTGTCCAAAACAACTTCCAATCGACTATTCATGTGATTGGAAACGTCAGGAAAGTGTAAGGTACTGTTTTCTATCAGTTGGCAAGCTGCGCACACAATCCCAGTGTTGTACAGCTTCCTTCTTCACCTTTCCGATGCTGCCGCTCTCTCCGGCTCCCGGAGCCGAAGAAGCGGCTTCTTCGCGCAAAGACGATTGTACCGCTCACAGTGCTCTCTTAGCGCCGCTTCTGCCGAAAGAAGCCCGGGAGCGGCTCTTAGCTCCGGAGAGCATCGTACCTTCGTCTTTAGCGTCTTTTGTGGTCTACATCCTAGCAGAAAGCTTTTCCACTCTGTCTGGCAAGGAAAACCTGCAGGAGCACAGAAAACATCTCCCATCGTGTTCTGGACGTTGCACGGAACGTCTGCCAAGTGTTTGGCATGAAGGAAAGAAAAGTTGTCCAAAACAGCTTCCAATCGAAGATTCATGTGATTGGAAACGTCAGGAAAGTGTAAGGTACTGTTTTCTATCAGTTGGCAAGCTGCGCACACAATCCCAGTGTTGTACAGCTTCCTTCTTCACCTTTCCGATGCTGCCGCTCTCTCCGTCTCCCGGAGCCGAAGAAGCGGCTTCTTCGCGCAAAGACGATTGTACCGCTCACAGTGCTCTCTTAGCGCCGCTTCTGCCGAAAGAAGCCCGGCAGCGGCTCTTAGCTCCGGAGAGCATCGTACCTTCGTCTTTAGCGTCTTTTGTGGTCTACATCCTAGCAGAAAGCTTTTCCGCTCTGTCTGGCAAGGAAAACCTCCAGGAGCACAGAAAACATCTCCCATCGTGTTCTGGACATTGCACGGAGGTCTGCCAAGTGTTTGGCATGAAGGAAAGAAAAGTTGTCCAAAACAGCTTCCAATCGAAGATTCATGTGATTGGAAACGTCAGGAAAGTGTAAGGTACTGTTTTCTATCAGTTGGCAAGCTGCGCACACAATCCCAGTGTTGTACAGCTTCCTTCTTCACCTTTCCGATGCTGCCGCTCTCTCCGGCTCCCGGAGCCGAAGAAGCGGCTTCTTCGCGCAAAGATGACTGTACCGCTCACAGTGCTCTCTTAGCGCCGCTTCTGCCGAAAGAAGGCCGGGAGCGGCTCTTAGCTCCGGAGAGCATCGTACCTTCGTCTTTAGCGTCTTTTGTGGTCTACATCCTAGCAGAAAGCTTTTCCACTCTGTCTGGCAAGGAAAACCTGCGGGAGCACAGAAAACATCTCCCATCGTCTTCTGGACGTTGCACGGAGGTCTGCCAAGTGTTTGGCATGAAGGAAAGAAAAGTTGTCCAAAACAGCTTCCAATCGAAGATTCATGTGATTGGAAACGTCAGGAAAGTGTAAGGTACTGTTTTCTATCAGTTGGCAAGCTGCGCACACAATCCCAGTGTTGTACAGCTTCCTTCTTCACCTTTGCGATGCTGCCGCTCTCTCCGGCTCCCGGAGCCGAAGAAGCGGCTTCTTCGCGCAAAGACGATTGTACCGCTCACAGTGCTCTCTTAGCGCCGCTTCTGCCGAAAGAAGGCCGGGAGCGGCTCTTAGCTCCGGAGAGCATCGTACCTTCGTCTTTAGCGTCTTTTGTGGTCTACATCCTAGCAGAAAGCTTTTCCACTCTGTCTGGCAAGGAAAACCTGCGGGAGCACAGAAAACATCTCCCATCGTGTTCTGGACGTTGCACGGAGGTCTGCCAAGTGTTTGGCATGAAGGAAAGAAAAGTTGTCCAAAACAGCTTCCAATCGAAGATTCATGTGATTGGAAACGTCAGGAAAGTGTAAGGTACTGTTTTCTATCAGTTGGCAAGCTGCGCACACAATCCCAGTGTTGTACAGCTTCCTTCTTCACCTTTGCGATGCTGCCGCTCTCTCCGGCTCCCGGAGCCGAAGAAGCGGCTTCTTCACGCAAAGACGATTGTACCGTTCACAGTGCTCTCTTAGCGCCGCTTCTGCCGAAAGAAGCCCGGGAGCGGCTCTTAGCTCCGGAGAGCATCGTACCTTCGTCTTTAGCGTCTTTTGTGGTCTACATCCTAGCAGAAAGCTTTTCCACTCTGTCTGGCAAGGAAAACCTGCAGGAGCACAGAAAACATCTCCCATCGTCTTCTGGACGTTGCACGGAGGTCTGCCAAGTGTTTGGAATGAAGGAAAGAAAAGTTGTCCAAAACAGCTTCCAATCGAATATTCATGTGATTGGAAACGTCAGGAAAGTGTAAGGTACTGTTTTCTATCAGTTGGCAAGCTGCGCACACAATCCCAGTGTTGTACAGCTTCCTTCTTCACCTTTGCGATGCTGCCGCTCTCTCCGGCTCCCGGAGCCGAAGAAGCGGCTTCTTCGCGCAAAGACGATTGTACCGCTCACAGTGCTCTCTTAGCGCCGCTTCTGCCGAAAGAAGCC
This sequence comes from Ammospiza nelsoni, assembly GCF_027579445.1. Classification (NCBI taxonomy): domain Eukaryota; kingdom Metazoa; phylum Chordata; class Aves; order Passeriformes; family Passerellidae; genus Ammospiza; species Ammospiza nelsoni. The sequence continues at coordinate 397,208 of NW_026683207.1, read as the reverse complement.
CGGCAGCGGCTCTTAGCTCCGGAGAGCATCGTACCTTCGTCTTTAGCGTCTTTTGTGGTCTACATCCTAGCAGAAAGCTTTTCCACTCTGTCTGGCAAGGAAAACCTGCGGGAGCACAGAAAACATCTCCCATCGTCTTCTGGACGTTGCACGGAGGTCTGCCAAGTGTTTGGCATGAAGGAAAGAAAAGTCGTCCAAAACAGCTTCCAATCGAATATTCATGTGATTGGAAACGTCAGGAAAGTGTAAGGTACTGTTTTCTATCAGTTGGCAAGCTGCGCACACAATCCCAGTGTTGTACAGCTTCCTTCTTCACCTTTGCGATGCTGCCGCTCTCTCCGGCTCCCGGAGCCGAAGAAGCGGCTTCTTCGCGCAAAGACGATTGTACCGCTCACAGTGCTCTCTTAGCGCCGCTTCTGCCGAAAGAAGCCCGGCAGCGGCTCTTACCTCCGGAGAGCATCGTACCTTCGTCTTTAGCGTCTTTTGTGGTCTACATCCTAGCAGAAAGCTTTTCCACTCTGTCTGGCAAGGAAAACCTCCAGGAGCACAGAAAACATCTCCCATCGTGTTCTGGACGTTGCACGGAGGTCTGCCAAGTGTTTGGCATGAAGGAAAGAAAAGTTGTCCAAAACAGCTTCCAATCGAAGATTCATGTGATTGGAAACGTCAGGAAAGTGTAAGGTACTGTTTTCTATCAGTTGGCAAGCTGCGCACACAATCCCAGTGTTGTACAGCTTCCTTCTTCACCTTTCCGATGCTGCCGCTCTCTCCGGCTCCCGGAGCCGAAGAAGCGGCTTCTTCGCGCAAAGACGATTGTACCGCTCACAGTGCTCTCTTAGCGCCGCTTCTGCCGAAAGAAGCCCGGCAGCGGCTCTTAGCTCCGGAGAGCATCGTACCTTCGTCTTTAGCGTCTTTTGTGGTCTACATCCTAGCAGAAAGCTTTTCCACTCTGTCTGGCAAGGAAAACCTGCAGGAGCACAGAAAACATCTCCCATCGTGTTCTGGACGTTGCACGGAGGTCTGCCAAGTGTTTGGCATGAAGGAAAGAAAAGTTGTCCAAAACAACTTCCAATCGACTATTCATGTGATTAGAAACGTCAGGAAAGTGTAAGGTACTGTTTTCTATCAGTTGGCAAGCTGCGCACACAATCCCAGTGTTGTACAGCTTCCTTCTTCACCTTTCCGATGCTGCCGCTCTCTCCGGCTCCCGGAGCCGAAGAAGCGGCTTCTTCGCGCAAAGACGATTGTACCGCTCACAGTGCTCTCTTAGCGCCGCTTCTGCCGAAAGAAGCCCGGCAGCGGCTCTTAGCTCCGGAGAGCATCGTACCTTCGTCTTTAGCGTCTTTTGTGGTCTACATCCTAGCAGAAAGCTTTTCCACTCTGTCTGGCAAGGAAAACCTGCAGGAGCACAGAAAACATCTCCCATCGTGTTCTGGACGTTGCACGGAACGTCTGCCAAGTGTTTGGCATGAAGGAAAGAAAAGTTGTCCAAAACAGCTTCCAATCGAAGATTCATGTGATTGGAAACGTCAGGAAAGTGTAAGGTACTGTTTTCTATCAGTTGGCAAGCTGCGCACACAATCCCAGTGTTGTACAGCTTCCTTCTTCACCTTTCCGATGCTGCCGCTCTCTCCGTCTCCCGGAGCCGAAGAAGCGGCTTCTTCGCGCAAAGACGATTGTACCGCTCACAGTGCTCTCTTAGCGCCGCTTCTGCCGAAAGAAGCCCGGCAGCGGCTCTTAGCTCCGGAGAGCATCGTACCTTCGTCTTTAGCGTCTTTTGTGGTCTACATCCTAGCAGAAAGCTTTTCCGCTCTGTCTGGCAAGGAAAACCTCCAGGAGCACAGAAAACATCTCCCATCGTGTTCTGGACATTGCACGGAGGTCTGCCAAGTGTTTGGCATGAAGGAAAGAAAAGTTGTCCAAAACAGCTTCCAATCGAAGATTCATGTGATTGGAAACGTCAGGAAAGTGTAAGGTACTGTTTTCTATCAGTTGGCAAGCTGCGCACACAATCCCAGTGTTGTACAGCTTCCTTCTTCACCTTTCCGATGCTGCCGCTCTCTCCGGCTCCCGGAGCCGAAGAAGCGGCTTCTTCGCGCAAAGATGACTGTACCGCTCACAGTGCTCTCTTAGCGCCGCTTCTGCCGAAAGAAGGCCGGGAGCGGCTCTTAGCTCCGGAGAGCATCGTACCTTCGTCTTTAGCGTCTTTTGTGGTCTACATCCTAGCAGAAAGCTTTTCCACTCTGTCTGGCAAGGAAAACCTGCGGGAGCACAGAAAACATCTCCCATCGTCTTCTGGACGTTGCACGGAGGTCTGCCAAGTGTTTGGCATGAAGGAAAGAAAAGTTGTCCAAAACAGCTTCCAATCGAAGATTCATGTGATTGGAAACGTCAGGAAAGTGTAAGGTACTGTTTTCTATCAGTTGGCAAGCTGCGCACACAATCCCAGTGTTGTACAGCTTCCTTCTTCACCTTTGCGATGCTGCCGCTCTCTCCGGCTCCCGGAGCCGAAGAAGCGGCTTCTTCGCGCAAAGACGATTGTACCGCTCACAGTGCTCTCTTAGCGCCGCTTCTGCCGAAAGAAGGCCGGGAGCGGCTCTTAGCTCCGGAGAGCATCGTACCTTCGTCTTTAGCGTCTTTTGTGGTCTACATCCTAGCAGAAAGCTTTTCCACTCTGTCTGGCAAGGAAAACCTGCGGGAGCACAGAAAACATCTCCCATCGTCTTCTGGACGTTGCACGGAGGTCTGCCAAGTGTTTGGCATGAAGGAAAGAAAAGTTGTCCAAAACAGCTTCCAATCGAAGATTCATGTGATTGGAAACGTCAGGAAAGTGTAAGGTACTGTTTTCTATCAGTTGGCAAGCTGCGCACACAATCCCAGTGTTGTACAGCTTCCTTCTTCACCTTTGCGATGCTGCCGCTCTCTCCGGCTCCCGGAGCCGAAGAAGCGGCTTCTTCACGCAAAGACGATTGTACCGTTCACAGTGCTCTCTTAGCGCCGCTTCTGCCGAAAGAAGCCCGGGAGCGGCTCTTAGCTCCGGAGAGCATCGTACCTTCGTCTTTAGCGTCTTTTGTGGTCTACATCCTAGCAGAAAGCTTTTCCACTCTGTCTGGCAAGGAAAACCTGCAGGAGCACAGAAAACATCTCCCATCGTCTTCTGGACGTTGCACGGAGGTCTGCCAAGTGTTTGGAATGAAGGAAAGAAAAGTTGTCCAAAACAGCTTCCAATCGAATATTCATGTGATTGGAAACGTCAGGAAAGTGTAAGGTACTGTTTTCTATCAGTTGGCAAGCTGCGCACACAATCCCAGTGTTGTACAGCTTCCTTCTTCACCTTTGCGATGCTGCCGCTCTCTCCGGCTCCCGGAGCCGAAGAAGCGGCTTCTTCGCGCAAAGACGATTGTACCGCTCACAGTGCTCTCTTAGCGCCGCTTCTGCCGAAAGAAGCCCGGCAGCGGCTCTTAGCTCCGTAGAGCATCGTACCTTCGTCTTTAGCGTCTTTTGTGGTCTACATCCTAGCAGAAAGCTTTTCCACTCTGTCTGGCAAGGAAAACCTGCGGGAGCACAGAAAACATCTCCCATCGTCTTCTGGACGTTGCACGGAGGTCTGCCAAGTGTTTGGCATGAAGGAAAGAAAAGTCGTCCAAAACAGCTTCCAATCGAATATTCATGTGATTGGAAACGTCAGGAAAGTGTAAGGTACTGTTTTCTATCAGTTGGCAAGCTGCGCACACAATCCCAGTGTTGTACAGCTTCCTTCTTCACCTTTGCGATGCTGCCGCTCTCTCCGGCTCCCGGAGCCGAAGAAGCGGCTTCTTCGCGCAAAGACGATTGTACCGCTCACAGTGCTCTCTTAGCGCCGCTTCTGCCGAAAGAAGCCCGGGAGCGGCTCTTAGCTCCGGAGAGCATCGTACCTTCGTCTTTAGCGTCTTTTGTGGTCTACATCCTAGCAGAAAGCTTTTCCACTCTGTCTGGCAAGGAAAACCTCCAGGAGCACAGAAAACATCTCCCATCGTGTTCTGGACGTTGCACGGAGGTCTGCCAAGTGTTTGGCATGAAGGAAAGAAAAGTTGTCCAAAACAGCTTCCAATCGAAGATTCATGTGATTGGAAACGTCAGGAAAGTGTAAGGTACTGTTTTCTATCAGTTGGCAAGCTGCGCACACAATCCCAGTGTTGTACAGCTTCCTTCTTCACCTTTCCGATGCTGCCGCTCTCTCCGGCTCCCGGAGCCGAAGAAGCGGCTTCTTCGCGCAAAGACGATTGTACCGCTCACAGTGCTCTCTTAGCGCCGCTTCTGCCGAAAGAAGCCCGGCAGCGGCTCTTAGCTCCGGAGAGCATCGTACCTTCGTCTTTAGCGTCTTTTGTGGTCTACATCCTAGCAGAAAGCTTTTCCACTCTGTCTGGCAAGGAAAACCTGCGGGAGCACAGAAAACATCTCCCATCGTCTTCTGGACGTTGCACGGAGGTCTGCCAAGTGTTTGGCATGAAGGAAAGAAAAGTTGTCCAAAACAGCTTCCAATCGAAGATTCATGTGATTGGAAACGTCAGGAAAGTGTAAGGTACTGTTTTCTATCAGTTGGCAAGCTGCGCACACAATCCCAGTGTTGTACAGCTTCCTTCTTCACCTTTGCGATGCTGCCGCTCTCTCCGGCTCCCGGAGCCGAAGAAGCGGCTTCTTCGCGCAAAGACGATTGTACCGCTCACAGTGCTCTCTTAGCGCCGCTTCTGCCGAAAGAAGCCCGGGAGCGGCTCTTAGCTCCGGAGAGCATCGTACCTTCGTCTTTAGTGTCTTTTGTGGTCTACATCCTAGCAGAAAGCTTTTCCACTCTGTCTGGCAAGGAAAACCTGCGGGAGCACAGAAAACATTTCCCATCGTGTTCTGGACGTTGCACGGAGGTCTGCCAAGTGTTTGGCATGAAGGAAAGAAAAGTCGTCCAAAACAGCTTCCAATCGAAGATTCATGTGATTGGAAACGTCAGGAAAGTGTAAGGTACTGTTTTCTATCAGTTGGCAAGCTGCGCACACAATCCCAGTGTTGTACAGCTTCCTTCTTCACCTTTGCGATGCTGCCGCTCTCTCCGGCTCCCGGAGCCGAAGAAGCGGCTTCTTCGCGCAAAGACGATTGTACCGCTCACAGTGCTCTCTTAGCGCCGCTTCTGCCGAAAGAAGGCCGGGAGCGGCTCTTAGCTCCGGAGAGCATCGTACCTTCGTCTTTAGCGTCTTTTGTGGTCTACATCCTAGCAGAAAGCTTTTCCACTCTGTCTGGCAAGGAAAACCTGCGGGAGCACAGAAAACATCTCCCATCGTCTTCTGGACGTTGCACGGACGTCTGCCAAGTGTTTGGCATGAAGGAAAGAAAAGTTGTCCAAAACAGCTTCCAATCGAAGATTCATGTGATTGGAAACGTCAGGAAAGTTGTAAGGTACTGTTTTCTATCAGTTGGCAAGCTGCGCACACAATCCCAGTGTTGTACAGCTTCCTTCTTCAGTTTTCCGATGCTGCCGCTCTCTCCGGCTCCCGGAGCCGAAGAAGCGGCTTCTTCGCGCAAAGACGATTGTACCGCTCACAGTGCTCTCTTAGCGCCGCTTCTGCCGAAAGAAGGCCGGGAGCGCCTCTTAGCTTCGGAGAGCATCGTACCTTCCAATTCAATTTTTTCAGCTCCACAAACCAAGTGGTATACTTGCAGCAGTAGGGCGGGACGTTGAATTGGACTTTCTCCTTTTAGAGAGAAGCTAATGAAAAAGTTTCACCGGAATCAGAGCAGGCTGTAAAACAAGAAAAGTGTCATGGAAATAAGCCAGCCTTATCCTCTTAGCCTTGCTTGTTGTGATCGGCCAATAAAGAAATGTGTCAACTCGGTGTTCCTGGGTATCATATCAGTAACAGGTACTTCAGCTGCTGTTCTTCTCTCCTGAAGTTAAGAACAGAATCCAAGGAATTGTGATTCCATCGTCTCAATTCACTCAATATGGTGCTGAAAAGGGAGTGGAAGGGGCACGGGTCAATTAACTTGAATGGCCTATGTAAATCAGCGGCCACTGTTTTTCTGAAGGCTTCAACAGGTTAGTTGCCTATGTTCTTCTTGGAATTGTTTTAATCTTTGGTCATGTTTTTCTTGGGATTCTTTTACCCTTTTCCCATTAGTGCAGCCTTTGCTCTCAAGGCTTTGCTGACATTTCCAGTATCTCGGTAGCCTGGAAAAGTGTTGTCTTGATTGATCACATCATTATTCCCTTCCAAGGGTTGTTTTCCTCAAGTCTCAGTTTGGCTGGTTTTCTGCTAGTTGATTGTCAGAGGGCAGCAGGTGTTTTGTAAGAGCAAGTACACAATGCCATAGCTTGCTTTTCTTTGGATTTGGCCTGTCTAGAAAATGGAATGACTGAACATCTCTGGGAGGCTTTTCTCTCCCCATTAGGTTTCACTGGAAGGAGGGCAGATGCAAATCGTCTACCTAAAGTCTTGGCACGGAAGAAAGTAGTGGTTTGCTGCTGCATAGAGCTAGAAGCTTACAAAAGGAAGGCCTTGGGCTGAGGCCCATTACTTTGGCTAAGTAGAAAAGGACTGTGGCAAGGTGAGGCAGCTGACTTCGAGGTAGATCAACAAGTTCTAGAAGCGTCGTGTGTTCACAGCGTGGTGCATGGTGGTTGGCTGAATTGTGTTTGTTATGGCTTAAAGCTATGGAAATGAGAAAGGCCTGAGTGTTTCAAAAGCCTGGTTTTTGCAAGAAAGCAGCTCTCCTTTGCATCTGCCTGGGGACTCTGCATCACCACGGACCCTCACTGCCACTTTGCCAAGGAGATGATCAGTAGGAATGTTGCAGAGCTGCTGTGTGCATCTGAATGGAATGGCAGAGAACGAAGCGCTGGACGTTTCTGGCTTTAGTACAATGCTGCTGCATTGGTGCCAGTTTAGTTGGTTTTTCCATCAGTGGCCTTTCTGTCTAGAAGTACACTGCCCAGAGTATTGGATGCCTTTTCCTTCCTGTTGTTTTCATACCTTCCTTCAGTTGAAAGGATGATACAACCTTGACATTTTGAAGATCCCTGTTAGGAAGCACTATGCCAGAGGAGTCATCGCTCCCTTTTCTTCTGCCTCCTTTGTCATTTTCAGAGACTCATTTCAAATTTCTGCTCATGTCAAGAAGAATACTGAGACTACTTAGCAGGGCTGACGCTCTCAGCTGCTTTCCTCTTTCCTACTGCTTCATACTGGATGTGACTTCAAGGCCTCGTTTTGTCATCTGCATTTTGCCGTCATCCAAAGCTAAATATTCCAGGCCTGTGAACACAAAAAGAACTCTTAGTCTTTTGCAAGAACTACCCCTAGGAGGATTTGTGTTCACTTTGATCTCTTCAGTGTTTCAGAAAAAAGGAGATTGTACTCTCTTCTTGTGTACTCTCTTCTTGTGCTCTCATTTCCCTCTCTCTGCCTTGCATGCCCCAGTTAATCTACTGGTGTGACTCATTTGGCATCATCTCACGGTGCAAATTCTGCATAGTTTCAAGTCCTTACAAATGCCAGTTGCCAAGGAGCCTATCTAAGCATTCAAGGGGCAAAGAATTGTAGGGCTGGCAAGTTCAGGTGCTGAAACTGTAAGTCATGCCATATCAAAGTGACAGAGCAAATCAATTGATCTAGGACTTTCAGCTGGACACCTCTGAGAATAGCTGCTTGTCAGCAATGACACAGCCATCTTCCTAGCTGGATTCCAGAGAGAGGAAAGGGACACCTTCAATGGTTAATATGTTTGGCATGAGAAAACAGCAAGAAATGTACCGCAAAATACTTGAGTCAGATCAAGTGCGTTTCTCTAGTGAGAATTTTGCACTTGTTCTTTCTTGTCTGTGCCTTTACTTTTCACAGAAGACAGGGGAGCATTTCATTAGTACTGTTCTTTTGTTTTCTTTTGTTGGCCTCCCTCTTTCCACCTGCAATTAACAAATTTGCCTTTCTTTACTGGCTTCTCTTTCTTTACTTCTACAAGTTGACATGAGGTCATCCAACCTTATCATCAATGTTCTCAGACAGTGGAGAGAAGTAGAAGGTACAGCTAAATGGATAAAAGAAACCCACAAAAGCAGACAGGTTTTTACAGTCTTCTGTGAGAACATTAGGACACAAGATGTCTTTGAACTGAGTCATGCTCTATTGACTTAACTTTTAGTCCACTGGTTACTATTATTACACGTGTTTGGCCTTTAGTACAGAGCCTTGGAACTAATCCAGGCCAATACTTGGCTAATTTTGTTTTATTTCTAGTGAGGACTTTGTTTCTTAAGGAATAGTCCAGAGAAAGAGCGTCCACGGTACAGTTACAGGTCATAAATTCTGGTACAGTTTGTGCTGGTAATAGGTCTAGGAAAGAAAGGTTTGACATCTTTTTTGACTTTCAAATGGAACCATGATTTGAAAAACCTAAGAGTTGCAGCTCCCCCCCCCACCCCACACCCCAAGTACTTCTCTTTGCAATATTACTCAGGGATTACACATCAAAGCCCACCCTGTAAAATACGTTGCAGATACTTTGCAAGAAGTGCAGCTTAGCAGCTAGAGATGATAACGTGGCTTAAATAACATGGTCTAAATATGTCTGTCTACGCAGACATACTCAACAAAGGTTACGATGGCTTAGCTCCTGTGCTCAAGTGAACGTGCATTTTAGAACTTCCCAAGAAGGTGAATTCAACCTCCTTCATTGCTCTCTGCTGGAGTCCCAAGAGAATTTCAGTCTGCTTTTTGTCATTTACAGCTGTCACTGCTTAGCTCTTGAACATGAGACTCCCTCATGACTGATGAAAGTTGTCTAGTTAAGAGTGGCTGAAAGACATGGTCTTGCTCTAGAAGGAGATGAGAAGGTTTCTGCAGTCTTTGTCATCTCTACTGCTTGTGATTTCTAGACAAAACCAGTGGGAAGTTTTCTGAAGGCAGTCCAGAAGCTGGCAATATGGACAGCTTACAGCCCAACACTTGCTGCAGTGCAACCATGGTGACACCAGAAAGGACTTCAAAAATTTAAAAGGGCAAACAAAGCAGTTGGAAGGAAAAGAACATGAACCATTATTCCATTTTTCTCATCTATCTTTCTTTAAATCATCATTTTCGTGCAGTTTGGCGGCTTGCGTTGGTATCCCACCAAAGGAATCTGAGACAGAGTAAGCTTTTGAATGGAGTAGAAGTGAGAAACGCAGGCCAAGTTGCCTTTTTTGCCATCAAATACCAGTTAGGCTTGAACTACCCTCTGCTTAAGGTGCTTAGCTTACACTAAGAATTGATGAGCACATTTTGATGGGAGCAAATTTTACTGTCATGATGACTGAGTAAATTTTGCTGTCCCTCAGAATTTTACTGTCGTCTGAATAGCAATGTTTGTGTCCAAATAGTATTTTGTCTCCTGTATCTGCAGCAGGTAAGCCTTTTGCTGTCAGCAGTGTTGCTTAAGCTTTCATGTCATATCCCTCTTCACATCCATCTTCTGCTTAAGGCTTATTAATCTACTTTAGAATTGGCAGGTGGAATAAGACTACTTTTCCTTTTTGAAAGCTCATGTCATTTGACCTACTTACAGCAAATAATTCATTAATTGCAAGTCCCCAGCTAGCATCTTTTCGGCATATTCTAACCTTCTAAAGAAGTAACAAAAGCACTCTCCAATACTTGACTTTCATATCACAGTGGGAACGCTGGTCCTGTTTGCAAGAAACAATCATGGGTATGGTAAAACAAAAGGAGGGCTTAGAGTTTTCTCTGTTAACCTATAGAGAGCTTGGATTTTGCAATATGCATGAAGTTAATTTGTCAGGAGTTTAGTTCAAGCATGGCTTAAAGAAAAAGGCCACGAAGCCATGCAGCTGAGAGAAAAGTAACAGGTAGCTGTGAAGCAGTTTCAAAGCAGTTTCCAGCCTGACTTCTATAAACAATTAGTCTCTCTCAGGCATCCTTGCATAAACAACAAAGTTCTCAGGCAGTCTTCCCATAACAAAGGTAACATCCTCTCTGGGAAAAGATGGCACCCTGGGAACAGTTATGGAAGTTTTGGGAACCGTTCGTATCACAGTGAGAACACTGATTTTGTTTGATGTAAACAATCAACGGTATTGTAAAACAAAAGGAGTGGTTAGAGTTTTCTCTGTTAGCCTATCATAAAGCTGTATTTTGGAATATGCATGAAGTTCGTTAACACTATTATTTAAGGTGACGGATCGATCAATAAAGTCGGAGTTCGATGCATTATAGGATGGTCGTTCTCCCCCTCACTTCAACAAATTGGTGACACCCGGACGTGATAGCGGACACCAGGACGATCGTGGCCATCACGGGGATTGCGAACACCAAAGGATAAGTGAGGAATGGTTCAGGCTCCGAAGCAGCGGGAGCGGCAATAAGCGCGAAATTAAAGCGGAGGAAAAAAGAAAACCGCCGATACGCGCCGTGCCCTGGCGACCATAATTAGATGGGCCAGCTGATACGTGCGGCATAGAAGTCTTGGAATACGCTGCTAGGTGAAAGTGCGCACTTAAAAAGAGGTATGGAAAGACAAGCCGCATATGAACTTTTTATTACATTTTTGCAAAAAAGGCAAATTAAGGGTATAGACTTACAGAAAGAATTGCAAGGTCTTTTGGCTTATGGTCTGGAAAGGGGAGTCTTTGTGAATCCCCACACGGTTCACGAGTTGTCGGAGTGGCGTAAATTTGGTGATATATTATGGCAGGCTACGTTAGACGATGATAAAACTGCTAGGAAAATGGGTAAATTATGGTGGGTTATTAACAACGAACTGTTGCAGTTTCAGGCGGAAAAGAGGGCTGCCTATCAGGCTACTGCCGCTCACGATCGTAATAAAGAATACGATCAAGAGAGGGAGTTTGATAAAGTGTCGGGGACTCCTCTCGGCCCTGCAATGAGGACGGTTTCATTACCGACCTCGCCTCCTCCCTCGGCAGCGAGCCAGGTTCCGGGCCAGGTTCCGAGCCAGGTTTCAAGCCAGGCTCTGAGCCAGGTTCCGAGCCGGCCTGTGAGTCCGGCTACATGCCGGGCTCCGAGCCCAGCTCCGCAGGGTGCTTTACTACCCTCCGCGCCGCTTCTACCGCCTCCTTTAACGAGCCAGCCCCCCCTGACGAGCCAAGCTCCGCAGGGTGCTCCGCAGGGTGCTTTATTGCCCGCTTCGCCGCAGGCTACGCATAGCACTTCTGAGTCTCCCGTATTGCTTGCATCGCAGCAGCCAGGGCCACAAACGTGTGTCCCGTTCCCGAAAAGTAATCAGAGCCCTGGGTTGGAAAACGATCGAGCGGTGATGATTGCACGGGAAAGACGGGATGCGTGGGCAGCTCTTGCCAAAGATGCAATGGAGAAGGGAGACCAGGAGTTGATAAGCTTAGCGAGCGAACTGGCTTGTCCGGTTATTTTCACCCCCCAGGCTGGCGGAGGTATGCAAGCGACAATTAGTGCTTTAGATTGGAAGATGTTATCTCAGTTGCGAGCTACTGTTAGCCAGTTTGGCTTTAAAAGTGAACCAGCCAAGCAAATGCTCGACTATATTTTTGACACCAGTATTCTTCTTATTAATGATTGTCGTGGCATAGTTAAATTAATCTTTACCCAACATCAGCAATTGCTTTTTAACGCTCATTGGCAGGCATTAGTAAATGAATGCGTGGCAGTACAAAGACAGCAGGGTGACCCCCTCTATGGCGTTACTGTTAACGAGCTTATGGGTCTGGGACCTTTTCTTCGCACTGAGGCACAAGCTTTAATAGGTCAGGAAAAGTGCCGGGAGGCAATGAGGTTAGTCAGACTAGCAATAGAAAGAGTAAAGGAACCAGGAGGAATACCAGCATATATGGGAATTAAGCAAGGTAGAGACGAATCATTTGGCGCTTTTATTGATAGAGCTGCTGCTGCAATTGAGAGGGCTGGAGTGGCAGAATTTATGCGCGGGGCCCTTCTCAAGCAGTGTGCGATCCAAAATTGTAATTCTACCACTAGAAACATACTTAATACCTTAGGAGCAAATTGGACTATAGAGGAAGCATTAGAGAGGATGGCTCTTGTGCCAACCGGGCAGCAGGCTTTAGTGGTAGACGCAATTAAACAGCTAGGAGTAGGGTTGCAAGAACAGGCAAAGTCATCTCAGAATCAGGTTTTAGCCGCACTTGCACCTCTTCAAGCATCAGCCGCATTTGCAGCATCAAATAAAAAGGGTCGCATGAAATGTTATCGCTGCGGAGGCTTTGGCCATACGCGCCGGGAGTGCCAGACTGCTGGGGTCTGGTGCCAGAAATGTCGTATGGATAACCATCATACAAGCGCTTGTAAGCGGAGGTCGGGAAACTTCTCCAGGAGCGCGTATTCCCGCAGCAGCCGCGCCCAGACACAAGTTGCCGCTGCAGAGATTCAACCCCCCCGCGCCTTCAACCCTCCACAGCAGGGAGCCTCCATCCCTCCGCAGCAGGCAGTTTCCAGCCCGCCGCAGCCGGGAGCCTCCAACCCGCCACCGCAGGGAGCCTCGGCATGGACCTGGCAGCCGCAGTAGACGTAACGCTCATGACTCCGCACCCGCAGAAAATCCCTACGGGGGTTCAAGGACCTATTATTATACAAAACAAGGCGATGGGTGCGCTACTTGTTGGGAGATCTTCTGCTTCTATGTTAGGACTGTTTGTGTTACCTGGCGTCATTGATGCGGATTACACGGGAGAAATTATGGTCATGGTTTATACTCTTTTTCCTCCTCTCCAAATTAACAAGGGACAAAGGATTGCTCAGCTAGTGCCGCTTGAGCAAATGACGAAAGGAATACAACCTATTAAAACCCAAGAGAGGAGAGACAGCGCTTTTGGTTCTACAGGAGGACTTACTTTGCTAACTTTAAATCTTGCCGAGAGACCAAAGAAAAAGGTTGACATAGAATATAACGGACAGAAAAGGTCACTTTCAGGTCTGCTAGATACCGGAGCAGATGCCAGCATTATTAGTCCTAGCTGCTGGCCTCATCATTGGCCCTTACAGCCGGCAGCTACGGCTGTATCTGGAGTAGGAGGATTCACCCTGGCAAGCCGTTCGCCCCCCCTTCAAGTTCATATCGACGGGAAGCAGCTGACGGCGATTTTTTCAGTGGTGCAGTTACCTCCTACTGTTCAATGCCTTATAGGCCGAGACATAATGGCTCAGCTAGGGGTTGTTCTGACAAATGAACACCCTTTGGAGTAAAAGCCATTGCTTGGACTTTCCCAATTCCCATTACCTGGGTCGATGACACCCCGGTGTGGGTTAAGCAATGGCCTTTGAAAGGGGAAAGTTTGCAACACGCACATCAGCTTGTGTCAGAACAGTTTCAACAGGGACATTTACGTTTGTCTACCAGCCCCTGGAATACTCCAATTTTTGTAATTAAAAAGAAGTCAGGGAAATACAGACTGCTTCATGACTTGCGTGCTGTTAATGATCAGATGGAACCTATGGGCTCATTACAACCTGGATTACCGAACCCAGCCATGATCCCGATGGATTGGCCTTTGCTAATTATTGATCTTAAGGACTGCTTTTTTACTATCGCCCTGCACCCGCAGGATATGCGACGATTTGCATTTACATTACCTGCGATTAACAAAGAAGCACCCGATCAGAGGTTTGAATGGACGGTTCTTCCGCAGGGCATGCGGAACAGCCCCACCTTGTGTCAGCTTTATGTAAGTGCAGCTTTACAACCTCTCAGAAAGCTATGGCCTAATACAGTCATATATCATTACATGGACGATGTATTGTTTGCTCAGCCGGTGCCTTTCACCCAACAACAAGTCCAGGAAATAAGAACAACACTGGCACAATACTCTTTGGTAGTAGCTCCTGAGAAAATTCAGACAACTGCTCCCTGGAAATATTTGGGATGGTCTATGACAGAACAAATTGTTAAACCTCAAAAGCTGCAATTAAAAACAAAGATAACCAACTTAAATGAAGCTCAAAGATTCTTAGGTGATTTACAGTGGTTAAAACCGATGGTGGGAATACCTAATGAACTGCTTGATGAGCTGCGTCCACTGTTAAAAGGAACTGATCCAGCTCATCCGGTGTGCATCACTGATAAGCAACAGCAGGCCATTCAGCAAATTATGGACTATGTTATGCATGGACATGTTCATCGAAGGGATCCTGATGTACCCATAGATCTTACCATCTGGAAAGGCCCACAATATCTTCTGGGAGCGCTTACACAATGTAAAAAAGAAACAGGGGAAACACGGATATTAGAATGGATCTCCCCCCCACTGCAGCAAAGCAAGACTCTTCTGCAAAAAATTGAAATGTTAGCGAATTTGATAAAGAAGGGCAGAGAGAGGATGCTGCAGGTAGCTGGGTTAGAACCAGCTGCCATCAAGATACCTATGAAGAAGGATACCTTGGACTGGTATTTGACTCATTCAGAGGAAATGCAGGAAGCCCTTTTGGGAGCATGTTGCCCTATTGAAACACACCAGCTTCGACCAGCGCCCATTCAATGGATAGGGGACTGGGACTGGATAACTCGTCCAAAGCGAGAGAATTCTCCTATCTCAGGTGCCATTACTGCATTTACAGACGCTGGAAGGAAATCAAGAACTGCTGCAATAACCTGGCAAGAAAAGGGAGTATGGAAGCATCATATTCTGCAAGCAGAAGCAGTGGACAGCCTACAAACCATGGAACTGTTAGCAGTGGTTTGGGCAATGGTACAATTTAAGGAACCTTTGAATGTTGTTACAGACTCTCTGTATGTAGCAGGAGTTGTAGCAAGAATTGAAGATGCTTCCATAAAAGAGGTGCAATTAAAAGACTATATGAACTACTATTGCAGCTAAAGAGAGCTACAAGATCCAGGGAACATGCTTATGCCGTAATTCATATTAGAAGTCATAAATGGAAGGTTGGTTTAGGTGAAGGAAATGATAGAGCAGATAGATTGGTTACTATTACCCAAAGTACACCTCTGTCAAGTCACCAATTGGCTCGAGAAGCTCACTCAATGTTTCACCAGAATGCAAAAGGCTTAAGCAGAGAATTTAAGATAACAATCTCTGAGGCAAAAGCCATTGTGAGGGCTTGTCCTATTTGTAGCCATCATAATGAGGGAAGTGGTTTAGGCCTAGGAGTAAATCCACGAGGCCTGGAAACAAATGAATTGTGGCAAATGGATGTTACACATGTTCCTAGTTTTGGCAACTTAAAGTATGTACATGTGTCCATTGATACTTATAGCAAATATATATGGGCAACAGCTCAGTCAGGAGAGAAAGCTATTCATGTAGAAAGACATCTGTATAGTTGCTTTGCAGTGATGGGTACACCAAAAAGAATTAAAACAGATAATGGTTCTGCCTATACCAGTCATAGAATAGGGAAATTTTTTAGGAAGTGGGGAATTGAACATGTTACAGGTATTCCTAATTCCCCAACAGGGCAGGCCATCATTGAAAGGGCACATGGTACCTTAAAGAAGTATTTAGCCAAGCAGGAAGAGGTAACTGACCCCCACTCTAGATTACTAAAAAGCTTATTTGTGATCAATCATTTATGTGTGTTTGGTGATGTAGGGCAGCCCCCAGCAGAATTACACTATAAGCCACAAGAAACTGGTGAGCAAGAAAAAGAGGTATGGGTAAAATACCGAGATCCCAAGACAGGGCTATGGAAAGATCCTGCTAAGGTCCTGTTCTGGGGAAGGGGATATGTTTGTATTTCCACCCCTGCAGGAGCATTGTGGGTACCTGCCAAGTGGACTAAACCTGTTCTTGATGCAGCGGCTGGTGGACCAGCTCACAGAAGTGGACAAGGACCGTCTGGAGAAGAAGCTGCTCCTGATCCTGAGACCACTACTGCTTCAGCTGAAGGGTCACTCGAAGGCGATCGACAGGGCCATAACACACCGTTGCCGGACAACCAGGGAACTGATTGACATTATTGAATCATTATCATCTTTCCATATAAAAGGACCGGCAAAAGAGAACTGTCTCGAATGTCACAGCCCAAATTGTGCTGCTTGGGTGGCACTGTGTTGTGGGGGTTGTGACAGGACCTTTTGGGTGGATCAGTTGTCACTTTCTCGTTTATGGTGTGATACCTGTAATCATAGACATAACTGGGAATATAATTGGGAGTGGGCTCTACGAAATGCAACAGGTCTCAACACTGCCTCAGCTTTAGGTCTTTATGAGTCACATGAGCAGAAAATCTTGGCTTATTATCGATGGGAGGTACAGTGTATTTTAAAAAGGGTTAAAGCTCAAAGTGCATCACATATAGCCTCTGTAAGGTGTAGAAAACTGGTGCCTTTAACACAACATTCCATTGTAGGGCCTATAAAAGGAGATCCCAATCAGGCATTAGACAACTGCATTAAAAAATTACAAAGGTGTGGTCTTCAGGTCTCGGGAACAGTAAGGTTAAAAACTGACAAGAAGAAGAAGGTCAAAGTAAAACCAGAAAAATGAGGTTTCCTTTTATTATATTATTTAGTGTAGTGGTAGCTGAAGAATTTAAGTTAACACATTTTAGTCAACCTAGAAATAATGTATGGCTAACACTTGCTAGGCAGATTAATCAGACTTCGCTTTGTCTCAGCATTGGAGGAGTTACCAACCCCTTTCGAACCTGTTTGGTAGGACTCCCAGTATGGTCTCCTCAAGAATTCTGCAGTTTTATTAATAACCGTGCCTTATGTATGCACAGTATGGTAAATATTAAATTGCCTAAAGGGTATACTGCCAGTCAGAGTGATGGCTACCGTCAATGCCTGTTAGTTCAATCTCTTAATATTCCTTTGCATTCTCCACCTGAGGAGTTAGAGCTTTTTGGAAGTGCAAATGCTAGCATGACCAGCACTTCTGATGGTGGATGGTTTAACTTTGATTATTTTAATCCTCAAAAGATGAATCCATATAAACAAACATGGGCAACTTTGGATTCAGTCCTAAAGCCAAACATAGTATCTAAACAACTCTACAGCCATTGTAAAGGCTCTAGCATCATGACACCTAAGAAATTACCTACAGGAATATTTCTAATTTGCGGAGATAGAGCCTGGAATGGTATACCTGCTCAACCTCAGGGTGGACCTTGTTATTTAGGCAAGTTATCACTATTTCACCCTAATATATCTGTGCTGATGCAATTAAGTCATCAGGTGAGCAGGCAAAAGCGTAGCTTACATAATTTAGACTGTAGTCAAATAGGAGATCCATGGTTCTGGAGTAAATTTAAACAAGTGATGGTTTCAGCTTTCCTACCCTGGGGTGCTGCAAGCAAAGCATTGACTCTAGCAAAACAAATAGGGTGTTGGGCTAAGGGTGAACTAAATAAAACTTCACAGATATTAGATATGTTAACTTCAGATGTACAAAGTGTTAATCACGCTGTTCTACAAAATAGAGCTGCTATAGATTTCTTATTATTAGCTCAAGGCCATGGGTGTGAAGAGTTTGAAGGAATGTGTTGCATGAATTTATCTGATCATTCTGTATCTATTCATGCTAAGATAAAAGAGCTACGGCTAGGACTTAATAAGCTTAAGGAAGAAGAAGGATTAGGTATTGATGGGTGGCTTAAAAGTTTCGGATTGGGACCCTGGCTAAGAAACCTTATAACATATGCTATAGGGATATTAGGAGTACTCTTATTGCTTTTACTTATATTACCTTGTTTCTGTAGCTGTATCCAAAAGATGGTTAGTAGGATGATAGAGAAAATGTGGCAAACTAACCTCCTTTCTTTTAAAGAAAAAGACGGGGGAAATGTCGGGAGTTTAGTTCAAGCATGGCTTAAAGAAAAAGGCCACGAAGCCATGCAGCTGAGAGAAAAGTAACAGGTAGCTGTGAAGCAGTTTCAAAGCAGTTTCCAGCCTGACTTCTATAAACAATTAGTCTCTCTCAGGCATCCTTGCATAAACAACAAAGTTCTCAGGCAGTCTTCCCATAACAAAGGTAACATCCTCTCTGGGAAAAGATGGCACCCTGGGAACAGTTATGGAAGTTTTGGGAACCGTTCGTATCACAGTGAGAACACTGATTTTGTTTGATGTAAACAATCAACGGTATTGTAAAACAAAAGGAGTGGTTAGAGTTTTCTCTGTTAGCCTATCATAAAGCTGTATTTTGGAATATGCATGAAGTTCGTTAACACTATTATTTAAGGTGACGGATCGATCAATAAAGTCGGAGGTCGATGCATTATAGGATGGTCGTTCTCCCCCTCACTTCAACATTAATTAACACTGTTATATAAAGTGGCTGATTTAATCAATAAATTGGAGTCAATGCTGATAAACGACAAGGTGGGTTGGCTTCCCTTCGCTTTCAACACAGTGCCAATTCGGGCTGGTTTGATAGGACTAAGTGGCTGCTGCAATCTGCCATCCAGAAGCGGGGCAGGTGAGTTTTGTTTGCAAGGGAAAAGGGCCATGGTTTGTGTTTGGGGGCCTGTGACTGAGAGTGCCGGCTGACTCCTGAAATTCTTTGATATGCAGGATGATTCCCAGACGCAAGGTGGAAATGCTGCCAAGTCGGGCTGGATTGAAATTACCCGGGGACTCCTGCAATCTGCCATCGAGAAGCAGGGCAGGTGAGTGTTGTTTGCCAGGGAAAAGGGCCGTGGATTGTGTTTGGGGGCCTGTGGCTGGGAGAGGCCGGCTGGCTCCTGAAAATCCACGATCCGCAGGATGTTTCTCAGACCCAAGGTAGCAACATTGCCAAGTCGGGCTGGTTTGATAGTACCAAGTTGCTCCTGCAATGTGCCATGCAGAAGCAGGGCAGGTGACTTTTCTTTGCCAGGGAAAAGGGCCGAGGTTTGTGTTTGGGGGCCTGTGGCCAAGAGTGTCTTGCTGGCTCCTGAAAATCCATGATATGCAGGATGGTTCCCAGACCCAAGGTGGCACCAGTGCCAAGTCGGGCTGGTTTGATATTACCAAGTGGCTCCTGCAATGTGCCATGCAGAAGCGGGGCAGGTGAGTTTTTTTGGCCAGGTAAGAGGGCCGAGGTCTGTGTTTAAGGGCCTGTGGCTGGGAGTGGCCGGCTGGCTCCTGAAAATCCACGATCCGCAGGATGGTTCCCAGACCCAAGGTGGCACCAGTGCCAAGTCGGGCTGGTTTGATAGTACCAAGTGGCTCCTGCAATCTGCCATGATCACATGAAGAAATACTTTCTGGCGTCCGTACTGGGCCATGTGCTCTTTCTTCTCTCAACTTCTCCATCACCTCTCATCTGTTTCACATGCGCTATCTTCAAGGTCCACAGGCTACTTTTCACAGCATCTTCAGGCCTGATGCAGTAAGAATGATGAATAGAACAGAGTTGGGTCTATTTTCCAGTTTGGATAAAATGCTTTCTGCACACAAATCCAAGGAGAAGGTGCTGCCCCGATGCCCAGAAAAACTTTCACTCCTGCTAGTGTTCTACGTCAACCACAACTTAGTCTGAAAGAAAAGCTTTTTCTCTGAGAGCATCTGAGAGGTTTGCACGAAGCACTGATATCTGACATATGCAATTTTGAAGAGGAGAGGAAAAAGAAAATGGCAAGAAGTTTTTAATTTTAGTGGTTTCAATTTTAATTTCCGTGCACTTTTTCAAAACTTGTCAGCTCAAATGCCCATCAACATCTTTTAGTCATCTGTAAGTCAGTATTCATCTAAAATGTGCTTCAAATCAAAAGAATTTCAAATTTGCACTCCAAGTTTCTATGCCTAGATTTATGATTTCCTACACATATTAGATGAAAGGAAGGCCTTTTTTACTGTGGGAGTGCTGGAACACTGGGACAGGTTGCCCAGAGAAGTTGTGGGTGTCCCATCCCTGAAAGTATTCAAGGTCAGCTTGGACGGGGCTTGGAGCAGCAACAAAGGAGAAGCTTGATGGTAGAGAAACAAAGTTGGACTATAGAAGAAACTGGGATTGAAGTATAGGAGCAAGTTTTCTCTCAGCTCTTGGGGTAAATTCAAAGTTGTACAAAATGACATTTATCTGTGATTTTCACTACTGTAACAGAAAGGTTCATGAAAACTGTACAGAAGATAGCAAATTTTAAAAGAGATAAGAATTACAGCATAAAATCCATGGGACGGGTTACAACAGGAGACACTCTCTAAGAGAAAATCTCTGTGTTTCAGCACTTCATCATGGTAAGATTTCATGAAGTGCCAAAGAAGGCGGCAAAATATCATTCGGGACATTATTTACTGGAGTTCAGCCTGGCCATTAGTAGGAACTGGGTTTGACCACATCATGTAGATATACCACACACACTTTCCCTTCACTGAAAAATGACTGTTTACAACGAAGAAGCAATTGACGATCAAAATTGATTGAAAGCATCTTAAACATGTCAAGTATTTCATTGTAGATGATCTGTGATCCAAATGCTTCTTCCACCTTCGAGAGGGACAGAACAATTCTTCCATATCATGATGGTTTCAAATTGTATCAACCAATGTTTTCTGCTGAAAAGATAGCATCTATTTTTTTCTATTTTTGGAAGAAAATATTCCTAGACATACAACAGGTGAGAACTAAGTAATTTTAAAGAAGCAAATGACATGAAAATATTCTGTAAATAGAATGAAATGAAAAGCTGTGTTTTAAATAGGAGCTAAATATGAAACAGAATTTCTGTACCAGGCATTTGAATTACTGCACCAGCTCTTTTGCCCATCAAGAGAGGCATTGAGCATTTCAGTCTTTTCCAAGGTGTTCATGATCTGCTATGCTGATCTCTGTGTGTGCCTAGGTGTGTGTGGAAGGGGGGGCATGTGAAGGGGAGTGTGTATGTTTGCTTTACAATTGTTGTGGCAGATTCATGCCTCAGCTCCACATTTTGTTTTAGAAAGGTCACACAGAGTGGATATGAAGTTTACTATCAACAAGAGATCAATTCCCAAATCATCCATTTGACTCTACCTTATAAATCATGTGCTTTGTTGCATATTTTATCAAATCTACTTTCAAGCCAGATGGAGGCAGGAGGATGTGGGAATCCCTCCACCATCTTGCAACTTTTATGCAAGTAGGTTTTCAAGAAAATCATCATTTCTCTTGGAAATATGTCTGGAACAGGCATGATGGTAGTGTCAACCTGTTGGAGTTTTTGTTGCTGGAAGAAGTTGTACAAAAGGATTGGTTTTTACATTGACCGGTTACTGAATCAAGCGCAGGAATACATTGGAAATTCAACTGGGGCCTCCTTTTCCCAGCAGACCACTTCTAGAACGAGCTTGTACAATGAAGCTGACGCTTCTGCTCTCTTTTTGTTTCTTTCCTATTTTTCTTGGCTTCTTTGCCACTCTCTAGACAATTTGTGAACTCTTTTCCCAACTCAGATGGTTTCAATAGTCTGATTGTGATCACACATTTTTACAAGGAATTCTTAAAATCTTTCCTCGAGTTAAGAAAGTCAAGGACTTAGGTCTTTTTCTTCCCTTATAATATTGCAATGAAATTGATAACTAAAGACCAACTCTTTCTTTTTGTTTTTAACCCAAGTAGATAATTCCCATCCATTCATCCATTTGGTGGACCAATAGTTGCCATGCTGATGGAAGTTGTCACTTCTTAACAATAGACATTCTGTGACTATGTTGACAGCACTTTGGGTGAAGATCCTAACTGGTCTTGGATACACATAGGGAGAAATTTGCTCAGCCAGTGTCAGTCTTAAGCATGCGTATCAGAAGATCTTTCTAGAGCTGGGAATTTTCCCATGAAAGGGATTCAGTTAGGGAAGAGACACTCGTCCCAGAGTTTTACATTCTTCTTGAACACTGCTTAAGGAACTTAGATGCCGTGTCCATTTGGATCTCTGTCTTCACAGAACTTTGTCATGCAAGTGCTTGAAATGCATCTTGAAGAGAATTCACTAGCACAGAATGAATGAGAGTGGAAGGGGTTGGTGGGGCTAACCAGGCCCAATCCCCCTGCCTAAACCAGGATACCTAGAGCCTCTTGCCCAGGATTCTATCTGGGTGTACTTTTAATGTCTTCAAAGATCCAGGCTCCACAATCTTTCTGGGCAGTCTGTGCCGTGGTTCAGTCACCCTCACAGTAAAGAATCATTTGCTGATGGTCAATGGCAATCTCCTGTATTTCAGAGAGTGCCCACTGCCTCTTGTTTTTTTCACTCAGCATCACTGAAAAGACACTGGTTCCCTCCCCTTTGCACTATTGCTTCCATATGGATGCGTGCTGCCATGTAGAGATATGTCAAAAACCTCCCTGAAGCCCAGGCAGATAATATTCCCTTCATCTACCAGTCAAGTTGATTCATCAGAGGAGTTTAAAGTGATGTTCAGCATGAAATTCCCCTGAAAAATCATGCTAACTACATTATTTTGTCGTCTTGCATGTGCCTGGCAAGGTTTTCCAGGAGGAGCTGCTTCATCAACTTCCTGGGGATAAAAAGGAGGCTGGCTGGTTTGTACTATTCCGAGTCCACCTAATTGCCTTTTTTAGAGATGGGTGTCATTTGCTCACATCCAGTCTTTAGCCTCTCTTGTCGTCAACATCTTAGCAAAAAGCTTTTCGACCACATGTTCATGTGATTGGAAACGTCAGGAAAGTGGTAAGGTACTGTTTTCTATCAGTTGGCAAGCTGCGCACACAATCCCAGTGTTGTACAGCTTCCTTCTTCACCTTTCCGATGCTGCCGCTCTCTCCGGCTCCCGGAGCCGAAGAAGCGGCTTCTTCGCGCAAAGACGATTGTACCGCTCACAGTGCTCTCTTAGCGCCGCTTCTGCCGAAAGAAGCCCGGCAGCGGCTCTTAGCTCCGGAGAGCATCGTACCTTCGTCTTTAGCGTCTTTTGTGGTCTACATCCTAGCAGAAAGCTTTTCCACTCTGTCTGGCAAGGAAAACCTGCGGGAGCACAGAAAACATCTCCCATCGTCTTCTGGACGTTGCACGGAGGTCTGCCAAGTGTTTGGCATGAAGGAAAGAAAAGTTGTCCAAAACAGCTTCCAATCGAAGATTCATGTGATTGGAAACGTCAGGAAAGTGTAAGGTACTGTTTTCTATCAGTTGGCAAGCTGCGCACACAATCCCAGTGTTGTACAGCTTCCTTCTTCACCTTTCCGATGCTGCCGCTCTCTCCGGCTCCCGGAGCCGAAGAAGCGGCTTCTTCGCGCAAAGACGATTGTACCGCTCACAGTGCTCTCTTAGCGCCGCTTCTGCCGAAAGAAGCCCGGGAGCGGCTCTTAGCTCCGGAGAGCATCGTACCTTCGTCTTTAGCGTCTTTTGTGGTCTACATCCTAGCAGAAAGCTTTTCCACTCTGTCTGGCAAGGAAAACCTGCGGGAGCACAGAAAACATCTCCCATCGTCTTCTGGACGTTGCACGGAGGTCTGCCAAGTGTTTGGCATGAAGGAAAGAAAAGTTGTCCAAAACAGCTTCCAATCGAATATTCATGTGATTGGAAACGTCAGGAAAGTGTAAGGTACTGTTTTCTATCAGTTGGCAAGCTGCGCACACAATCCCAGTGTTGTACAGCTTCCTTCTTCACCTTTGCGATGCTGCCGCTCTCTCCGGCTCCCGGAGCCGAAGAAGCGGCTTCTTCGCGCAAAGACGATTGTACCGCTCACAGTGCTCTCTTAGCGCCGCTTCTGCCGAAAGAAGCCCGGCAGCGGCTCTTAGCTCCGGAGAGCATCGTACCTTCGTCTTTAGCGTCTTTTGTGGTCTACATCCTAGCAGAAAGCTTTTCCACTCTGTCTGGCAAGGAAAACCTGCGGGAGCACAGAAAACATCTCCCATCGTCTTCTGGACGTTGCACGGAGGTCTGCCAAGTGTTTGGCATGAAGGAAAGAAAAGTTGTCCAAAACAGCTTCCAATCGAATATTCATGTGATTGGAAACGTCAGGAAAGTGTAAGGTACTGTTTTCTATCAGTTGGCAAGCTGCGCACACAATCCCAGTGTTGTACAGCTTCCTTCTTCACCTTTCCGATGCTGCCGCTCTCTCCGGCTCCCGGAGCCGAAGAAGCGGCTTCTTCGCGCAAAGACGATTGTACCGCTCACAGTGCTCTCTTAGCGCCGCTTCTGCCGAAAGAAGCCCGGCAGCGGCTCTTAGCTCCGGAGAGCATCGTACCTTCGTCTTTAGCGTCTTTTGTGGTCTACATCCTAGCAGAAAGCTTTTCCACTCTGTCTGGCAAGGAAAACCTGCGGGAGCACAGAAAACATCTCCCATCGTCTTCTGGACGTTGCACGGAGGTCTGCCAAGTGTTTGGCATGAAGGAAAGAAAAGTTGTCCAAAACAGCTTCCAATCGAATATTCATGTGATTGGAAACGTCAGGAAAGTGTAAGGTACTGTTTTCTATCAGTTGGCAAGCTGCGCACACAATCCCAGTGTTGTACAGCTTCCTTCTTCACCTTTCCGATGCTGCCGCTCTCTCCGGCTCCCGGAGCCGAAGAAGCGGCTTCTTCGCGCAAAGACGATTGTACCGCTCACAGTGCTCTCTTAGCGCCGCTTCTGCCGAAAGAAGCCCGGCAGCGGCTCTTCGCTCCGGAGAGCATCGTACCTTCCAATTCAATTTTTTCAGCTCCACAAACCAAATGGTATACTTGCAGCAGTAGGGCGGGACGTTGAATTGGACTTTCTCCTTTTACAGAGAAGCTAATGAAAAAGTTTCACCGGAATCAGAGCAGGCTGTAAAACAAGAAAAGTGTCATGGAAATAAGCCAGCCTTATCCTCTTAGCCTTGCTTGTTGTGATCGGCCAAGAAAGAAATGTGTCAACTCGGTGTTCCTGGGTATCATATCAGTAACAGGTACTTCAGCTGCTGTTCTTCTCTCCTGAAGTTAAGAACAGAATCCATGGAATTGTGATTCCATGGTCTCAATTCACTCCATATGGTGCCGAAAAGGGAGTGGAAGGGGCACGGGTCAATTAACTTGAATGGCCTATGTAAATCAGCGGCCACTGTTTTTCTGAAGGCTTCAACAGGTTAGTTGCCTATGTTCTTCTTGGAATTGTTTTAATCTTTGGTCATGTTTTTCTTGGGATTCTTTTACCCTTTTCCCATTAGTGCAGCCTTTGCTCTCAAGGCTTTGCTGACATTTCCAGTATCTCGGTAGCCTGGAAAAGTGTTGTCTTGATTGATCACATCATTATTCCCTTCCAAGGGTTGTTTTCCTCAAGTCTCAGTTTGGCTGGTTTTCTGCTAGTTGATTGTCAGAGGGCAGCAGGTGTTTTGTAAGAGCAAGTACACAATGCCATAGCTTGCTTTTCTTTGGATTTGGCCTGTCTAGAAAATGGAATGACTGAACATCTCTGGGAGGCTTTTCTCTCCCCATTAGGTTTCACTGGAAGGAGGGCAGATGCAAATCGTCTACCTAAAGTCTTGGCACGGAAGAAAGTAGTGGTTTGCTGCTGCATAGAGCTAGAAGCTTACAAAAGGAAGGCCTTGGGCTGAGGCCCATTACTTTGGCTAAGTAGAAAAGGACTGTGGCAAGGTGAGGCAGCTGACTTCGAGGTAGATCAACAAGTTCTAGAAGCGTCGTGTGTTCACAGCGTGGTGCATGGTGGTTGGCTGAATTGTGTTTGTTATGGCTTAAAGCTATGGAAATGAGAAAGGCCTGAGTGTTTCAAAAGCCTGGTTTTTGCAAGAAAGCAGCTCTCCTTTGCATCTGCCTGGGGACTCTGCATCACCACGGACCCTCACTGCCACTTTGCCAAGGAGATGATCAGTAGGAATGTTGCAGAGCTGCTGTGTGCATCTGAATGGAATGGCAGAGAACGAAGCGCTGGACGTTTCTGGCTTTAGTACAATGCTGCTGCATTGGTGCCAGTTTAGTTGGTTTTTCCATCAGTGGCCTTTCTGTCTAGAAGTACACTGCCCAGAGTATTGGATGCCTTTTCCTTCCTGTTGTTTTCATACCTTCCTTCAGTTGAAAGGATGATACAACCTTGACATTTTGAAGATCCCTGTTAGGAAGCACTATGCCAGAGGAGTCATCGCTCCCTTTTCTTCTGCCTCCTTTGTCATTTTCAGAGACTCATTTCAAATTTCTGCTCATGTCAAGAAGAATACTGAGACTACTTAGCAGGGCTGACGCTCTCAGCTGCTTTCCTCTTTCCTACTGCTTCATACTGGATGTGACTTCAAGGCCTCGTTTTGTCATCTGCATTTTGCCGTCATCCAAAGCTAAATATTCCAGGCCTGTGAACACAAAAAGAACTCTTAGTCTTTTGCAAGAACTACCCCTAGGAGGATTTGTGTTCACTTTGATCTCTTCAGTGTTTCAGAAAAAAGGAGATTGTACTCTCTTCTTGTGTACTCTCTTCTTGTGCTCTCATTTCCCTCTCTCTGCCTTGCATGCCCCAGTTAATCTACTGGTGTGACTCATTTGGCATCATCTCACGGTGCAAATTCTGCATAGTTTCAAGTCCTTACAAATGCCAGTTGCCAAGGAGCCTATCTAAGCATTCAAGGGGCAAAGAATTGTAGGGCTGGCAAGTTCAGGTGCTGAAACTGTAAGTCATGCCATATCAAAGTGACAGAGCAAATCAATTGATCTAGGACTTTCAGCTGGACACCTCTGAGAATAGCTGCTTGTCAGCAATGACACAGCCATCTTCCTAGCTGGATTCCAGAGAGAGGAAAGGGACACCTTCAATGGTTAATATGTTTGGCATGAGAAAACAGCAAGAAATGTACCGCAAAATACTTGAGTCAGATCAAGTGCGTTTCTCTAGTGAGAATTTTGCACTTGTTCTTTCTTGTCTGTGCCTTTACTTTTCACAGAAGACAGGGGAGCATTTCATTAGTACTGTTCTTTTGTTTTCTTTTGTTGGCCTCCCTCTTTCCACCTGCAATTAACAAATTTGCCTTTCTTTACTGGCTTCTCTTTCTTTACTTCTACAAGTTGACATGAGGTCATCCAACCTTATCATCAATGTTCTCAGACAGTGGAGAGAAGTAGAAGGTACAGCTAAATGGATAAAAGAAACCCACAAAAACAGACAGGTTTTTACAGTCTTCTGTGAGAACATTAGGACACAAGATGTCTTTGAACTGAGTCATGCTCTATTGACTTAACTTTTAGTCCACTGGTTACTATTATTACACGTGTTTGGCCTTTAGTACAGAGCCTTGGAACTAATCCAGGCCAATACTTGGCTAATTTTGTTTTATTTCTAGTGAGGACTTTGTTTCTTAAGGAATAGTCCAGAGAAAGAGCGTCCACGGTACAGTTACAGGTCATAAATTCTGGTACAGTTTGTGCTGGTAATAGGTCTAGGAAAGAAAGGTTTGACATCTTTTTTGACTTTCAAATGGAACCATGATTTGAAAAACCTAAGAGTTGCAGCTCCCCCCCCCACCCCACACCCCAAGTACTTCTCTTTGCAATATTACTCAGGGATTACACATCAAAGCCCACCCTGTAAAATACGTTGCAGATACTTTGCAAGAAGTGCAGCTTAGCAGCTAGAGATGATAACGTGGCTTAAATAACATGGTCTAAATATGTCTGTCTACGCAGACATACTCAACAAAGGTTACGATGGCTTAGCTCCTGTGCTCAAGTGAACGTGCATTTTAGAACTTCCCAAGAAGGTGAATTCAACCTCCTTCATTGCTCTCTGCTGGAGTCCCAAGAGAATTTCAGTCTGCTTTTTGTCATTTACAGCTGTCACTGCTTAGCTCTTGAACATGAGACTCCCTCATGACTGATGAAAGTTGTCTAGTTAAGAGTGGCTGAAAGACATGGTCTTGCTCTAGAAGGAGATGAGAAGGTTTCTGCAGTCTTTGTCATCTCTACTGCTTGTGATTTCTAGACAAAACCAGTGGGAAGTTTTCTGAAGGCAGTCCAGAAGCTGGCAATATGGACAGCTTACAGCCCAACACTTGCTGCAGTGCAACCATGGTGACACCAGAAAGGACTTCAAAAATTTAAAAGGGCAAACAAAGCAGTTGGAAGGAAAAGAACATGAACCATTATTCCATTTTTCTCATCTATCTTTCTTTAAATCATCATTTTCGTGCAGTTTGGCGGCTTGCGTTGGTATCCCACCAAAGGAATCTGAGACAGAGTAAGCTTTTGAATGGAGTAGAAGTGAGAAACGCAGGCCAAGTTGCCTTTTTTGCCATCAAATACCAGTTAGGCTTGAACTACCCTCTGCTTAAGGTGCTTAGCTTACACTAAGAATTGATGAGCACATTTTGATGGGAGCAAATTTTACTGTCATGATGACTGAGTAAATTTTGCTGTCCCTCAGAATTTTACTGTCGTCTGAATAGCAATGTTTGTGTCCAAATAGTATTTTGTCTCCTGTATCTGCAGCAGGTAAGCCTTTTGCTGTCAGCAGTGTTGCTTAAGCTTTCATGTCATATCCCTCTTCACATCCATCTTCTGCTTAAGGCTTATTAATCTACTTTAGAATTGGCAGGTGGAATAAGACTACTTTTCCTTTTTGAAAGCTCATGTCATTTGACCTACTTACAGCAAATAATTCATTAATTGCAAGTCCCCAGCTAGCATCTTTTCGGCATATTCTAACCTTCTAAAGAAGTAACAAAAGCACTCTCCAATACTTGACTTTCATATCACAGTGGGAACGCTGGTCCTGTTTGCAAGAAACAATCATGGGTATGGTAAAACAAAAGGAGGGCTTAGAGTTTTCTCTGTTAACCTATAGTGAGCTTGGATTTTGCAATATGCATGAAGTTAATTAACACTGTTATATAAAGTGGCTGATTTAATCAATAAATTGGAGTCAATGCTGATAAACGACAAGGTGGGTTGGCTTCCCTTCGCTTTCAACACAGTGCCAATTCGGGCTGGTTTGATAGGACTAAGTGGCTGCTGCAATCTGCCATCCAGAAGCGGGGCAGGTGAGTTTTGTTTGCAAGGGAAAAGGGCCATGGTTTGTGTTTGGGGGCCTGTGACTGAGAGTGCCGGCTGACTCCTGAAATTCTTTGATATGCAGGATGATTCCCAGACGCAAGGTGGAAATGCTGCCAAGTCGGGCTGGATTGAAATTACCCAGGGACTCCTGCAATCTGCCATCGAGAAGCGGGGCAGGTGAGTGTTGTTTGCCAGGGAAAAGGGCCGTGGATTGTGTTTGGGGGCCTGTGGCTGGGAGAGGCCGGCTGGCTCCTGAAAATCCACGATCCGCAGGATGTTTCTCAGACCCAAGGTAGCAACATTGCCAAGTCGGGCTGGTTTGATAGTACCAAGTTGCTCCTGCAATGTGCCATGCAGAAGCAGGGCAGGTGACTTTTCTTTGCCAGGGAAAAGGGCCGAGGTTTGTGTTTGGGGGCCTGTGGCCAAGAGTGTCTTGCTGGCTCCTGAAAATCCATGATATGCAGGA
The DNA here is from genome assembly GCF_027579445.1 of Ammospiza nelsoni. Lineage (NCBI taxonomy): Eukaryota > Metazoa > Chordata > Aves > Passeriformes > Passerellidae > Ammospiza > Ammospiza nelsoni. Next base: position 367,891 of record NW_026683207.1, on the reverse strand, counting down.
TGGTTCCCAGACCCAAGGTGGCACCAGTGCCAAGTCGGGCTGGTTTGATATTACCAAGTGGCTCCTGCAATGTGCCATGCAGAAGCGGGGCAGGTGAGTTTTTTTGGCCAGGTAAGAGGGCCGAGGTCTGTGTTTAAGGGCCTGTGGCTGGGAGTGGCCGGCTGGCTCCTGAAAATCCACGATCCGCAGGATGGTTCCCAGACCCAAGGTGGCACCAGTGCCAAGTCGGGCTGGTTTGATAGTACCAAGTGGCTCCTGCAATCTGCCATGATCACATGAAGAAATACTTTCTGGCGTCCGTACTGGGCCATGTGCTCTTTCTTCTCTCAACTTCTCCATCACCTCTCATCTGTTTCACATGCGCTATCTTCAAGGTCCACAGGCTACTTTTCACAGCATCTTCAGGCCTGATGCAGTAAGAATGATGAATAGAACAGAGTTGGGTCTATTTTCCAGTTTGGATAAAATGCTTTCTGCACACAAATCCAAGGAGAAGGTGCTGCCCCGATGCCCAGAAAAACTTTCACTCCTGCTAGTGTTCTACGTCAACCACAACTTAGTCTGAAAGAAAAGCTTTTTCTCTGAGAGCATCTGAGAGGTTTGCACGAAGCACTGATATCTGACATATGCAATTTTGAAGAGGAGAGGAAAAAGAAAATGGCAAGAAGTTTTTAATTTTAGTGGTTTCAATTTTAATTTCCGTGCACTTTTTCAAAACTTGTCAGCTCAAATGCCCATCAACATCTTTTAGTCATCTGTAAGTCAGTATTCATCTAAAATGTGCTTCAAATCAAAAGAATTTCAAATTTGCACTCCAAGTTTCTATGCCTAGATTTATGATTTCCTACACATATTAGATGAAAGGAAGGCCTTTTTTACTGTGGGAGTGCTGGAACACTGGGACAGGTTGCCCAGAGAAGTTGTGGGTGTCCCATCCCTGAAAGTATTCAAGGTCAGCTTGGACGGGGCTTGGAGCAGCAACAAAGGAGAAGCTTGATGGTAGAGAAACAAAGTTGGACTATAGAAGAAACTGGGATTGAAGTATAGGAGCAAGTTTTCTCTCAGCTCTTGGGGTAAATTCAAAGTTGTACAAAATGACATTTATCTGTGATTTTCACTACTGTAACAGAAAGGTTCATGAAAACTGTACAGAAGATAGCAAATTTTAAAAGAGATAAGAATTACAGCATAAAATCCATGGGACGGGTTACAACATGAGACACTCTCTAAGAGAAAATCTCTGTGTTTCAGCACTTCATCATGGTAAGATTTCATGAAGTGCCAAAGAAGGCGGCAAAATATCATTCGGGACATTATTTACTGGAGTTCAGCCTGGCCATTAGTAGGAACTGGGTTTGACCACATCATGTAGATATACCACACACACTTTCCCTTCACTGAAAAATGACTGTTTACAACGAAGAAGCAATTGACGATCAAAATTGATTGAAAGCATCTTAAACATGTCAAGTATTTCATTGTAGATGATCTGTGATCCAAATGCTTCTTCCACCTTCGAGAGGGACAGAACAATTCTTCCATATCATGATGGTTTCAAATTGTATCAACCAATGTTTTCTGCTGAAAAGATAGCATCTATTTTTTTCTATTTTTGGAAGAAAATATTCCTAGACATACAACAGGTGAGAACTAAGTAATTTTAAAGAAGCAAATGACATGAAAATATTCTGTAAATAGAATGAAATGAAAAGCTGTGTTTTAAATAGGAGCTAAATATGAAACAGAATTTCTGTACCAGGCATTTGAATTACTGCACCAGCTCTTTTGCCCATCAAGAGAGGCATTGAGCATTTCAGTCTTTTCCAAGGTGTTCATGATCTGCTATGCTGATCTCTGTGTGTGCCTAGGTGTGTGTGGAAGGGGGGGCATGTGAAGGGGAGTGTGTATGTTTGCTTTACAATTGTTGTGGCAGATTCATGCCTCAGCTCCACATTTTGTTTTAGAAAGGTCACACAGAGTGGATATGAAGTTTACTATCAACAAGAGATCAATTCCCAAATCATCCATTTGACTCTACCTTATAAATCATGTGCTTTGTTGCATATTTTATCAAATCTACTTTCAAGCCAGATGGAGGCAGGAGGATGTGGGAATCCCTCCACCATCTTGCAACTTTTATGCAAGTAGGTTTTCAAGAAAATCATCATTTCTCTTGGAAATATGTCTGGAACAGGCATGATGGTAGTGTCAACCTGTTGGAGTTTTTGTTGCTGGAAGAAGTTGTACAAAAGGATTGGTTTTTACATTGACCGGTTACTGAATCAAGCGCAGGAATACATTGGAAATTCAACTGGGGCCTCCTTTTCCCAGCAGACCACTTCTAGAACGAGCTTGTACAATGAAGCTGACGCTTCTGCTCTCTTTTTGTTTCTTTCCTATTTTTCTTGGCTTCTTTGCCACTCTCTAGACAATTTGTGAACTCTTTTCCCAACTCAGATGGTTTCAATAGTCTGATTGTGATCACACATTTTTACAAGGAATTCTTAAAATCTTTCCTCGAGTTAAGAAAGTCAAGGACTTAGGTCTTTTTCTTCCCTTATAATATTGCAATGAAATTGATAACTAAAGACCAACTCTTTCTTTTTGTTTTTAACCCAAGTAGATAATTCCCATCCATTCATCCATTTGGTGGACCAATAGTTGCCATGCTGATGGAAGTTGTCACTTCTTAACAATAGACATTCTGTGACTATGTTGACAGCACTTTGGGTGAAGATCCTAACTGGTCTTGGATACACATAGGGAGAAATTTGCTCAGCCAGTGTCAGTCTTAAGCATGCGTATCAGAAGATCTTTCTAGAGCTGGGAATTTTCCCATGAAAGGGATTCAGTTAGGGAAGAGACACTCGTCCCAGAGTTTTACATTCTTCTTGAACACTGCTTAAGGAACTTAGATGCCGTGTCCATTTGGATCTCTGTCTTCACAGAACTTTGTCATGCAAGTGCTTGAAATGCATCTTGAAGAGAATTCACTAGCACAGAATGAATGAGAGTGGAAGGGGTTGGTGGGGCTAACCAGGCCCAATCCCCCTGCCTAAACCAGGATACCTAGAGCCTCTTGCCCAGGATTCTATCTGGGTGTACTTTTAATGTCTTCAAAGATCCAGGCTCCACAATCTTTCTGGGCAGTCTGTGCCGTGGTTCAGTCACCCTCACAGTAAAGAATCATTTGCTGATGGTCAATGGCAATCTCCTGTATTTCAGAGAGTGCCCACTGCCTCTTGTTTTTTTCACTCAGCATCACTGAAAAGACACTGGTTCCCTCCCCTTTGCACTATTGCTTCCATATGGATGCGTGCTGCCATGTAGAGATATGTCAAAAACCTCCCTGAAGCCCAGGCAGATAATATTCCCTTCATCTACCAGTCAAGTTGATTCATCAGAGGAGTTTAAAGTGATGTTCAGCATGAAATTCCCCTGAAAAATCATGCTAACTACATTATTTTGTCGTCTTGCATGTGCCTGGCAAGGTTTTCCAGGAGGAGCTGCTTCATCAACTTCCTGGGGATAAAAAGGAGGCTGGCTGGTTTGTATTATTCCGAGTCCACCTAATTGCCTTTTTTAGAGATGGGTGTCATTTGCTCACATCCAGTCTTTAGCCTCTCTTGTCGTCAACATCTTAGCAAAAAGCTTTTCGACTACATGTTCATGTGATTGGAAACGTCAGGAAAGTGGTAAGGTACTGTTTTCTATCAGTTGGCAAGCTGCGCACACAATCCCAGTGTTGTACAGCTTCCTTCTTCACCTTTGCGATGCTGCCGCTCTCTCCGGCTCCCGGAGCCGAAGAAGCGGCTTCTTCGCGCAAAGACGATTGTACCGCTCACAGTGCTCTCTTAGCGCCGCTTCTGCCGAAAGAAGCCCGGCAGCGGCTCTTCGCTCCGGAGAGCATCGTACCTTCGTCTTTAGCGTCTTTTGTGGTCTACATCCTAGCAGAAAGCTTTTCCACTCTGTCTGGCAAGGAAAACCTGCGGGAGCACAGAAAACATCTCCCATCGTCTTCTGGACGTTGCACGGAGGTCTGCCAAGTGTTTGGCATGAAGGAAAGAAAAGTTGTCCAAAACAGCTTCCAATCGAAGATTCATGTGATTGGAAACGTCAGGAAAGTGTAAGGTACTGTTTTCTATCAGTTGGCAAGCTGCGCACACAATCCCAGTGTTGTACAGCTTCCTTCTTCACCTTTGCGATGCTGCCGCTCTCTCCGGCTCCCGGAGCCGAAGAAGCGGCTTCTTCGCGCAAAGACGATTGTACCGCTCACAGTGCTCTCTTAGCGCCGCTTCTGCCGAAAGAAGCCCGGGAGCGGCTCTTAGCTCCGGAGAGCATCGTACCTTCGTCTTTAGCGTCTTTTGTGGTCTACATCCTAGCAGAAAGCTTTTCCACTCTGTCTGGCAAGGAAAACCTCCAGGAGCACAGAAAACATCTCCCATCGTCTTCTGGACGTTGCACGGAGGTCTGCCAAGTGTTTGGCATGAAGGAAAGAAAAGTTGTCCAAAACAGCTTCCAATCGAAGATTCATGTGATTGGAAACATCAGGAAAGTGTAAGGTACTGTTTTCTATCAGTTGGCAAGCTGCGCACACAATCCCAGTGTTGTACAGCTTCCTTCTTCACCTTTCCGATGCTGCCGCTCTCTCCGGCTCCCGGAGCCGAAGAAGCGGCTTCTTCGCGCAAAGACGATTGTACCGCTCACAGTGCTCTCTTAGCGCCGCTTCTGCCGAAAGAAGCCCGGGAGCGGCTCTTAGCTCCGGAGAGCATCGTACCTTCGTCTTTAGCGTCTTTTGTGGTCTACATCCTAGCAGAAAGCTTTTGCACTCTGTCTGGCAAGGAAAACCTGCGGGAGCACAGAAAACATCTCCCATCGTCTTCTGGACGTTGCACGGAGGTCTGCCAAGTGTTTGGCATGAAGGAAAGAAAAGTTGTCCAAAACAGCTTCCAATCGAAGATTCATGTGATTGGAAATGTCAGGAAAGTGTAAGGTACTGTTTTCTATCAGTTGGCAAGCTGCGCACACAATCCCAGTGTTGTACAGCTTCCTTCTTCACCTTTGCGATGCTGCCGCTCTCTCCGGCTCCCGGAGCCGAAGAAGCGGCTTCTTCGCGCAAAGACGATTGTACCGCTCACAGTGCTCTCTTAGCGCCGCTTCTGCCGAAAGAAGCCCGGCAGCGGCTCTTAGCTCCGGAGAGCATCGTACCTTCCAATTCAATTTTTTCAGCTCCACAAACCAAATGGTATACTTGCAGCAGTAGGGCGGGACGTTGAATTGGACTTTCTCCTTTTAGAGAGAAGCTAATGAAAAAGTTTCACCGGAATCAGAGCAGGCTGTAAAACAAGAAAAGTGTCATGGAAATAAGCCAGCCTTATCCTCTTAGCCTTGCTTGTTGTGATCGGCCAAGAAAGAAATGTGTCAACTCGGTGTTCCTGGGTATCATATCAGTAACAGGTACTTCAGCTGCTGTTCTTCTCTCCTGAAGTTAAGAACAGAATCCAAGGAATTGTGATTCCATGGTCTCAATTCACTCAATATGGTGCCGAAAAGGGAGTGGAAGGGGCACGGGTCAATTAACTTGAATGGCCTATGTAAATCAGCGGCCACTGTTTTTCTGAAGGCTTCAACAGGTTAGTTGCCTATGTTCTTCTTGGAATTGTTTTAATCTTTGGTCATGTTTTTCTTGGGATTCTTTTACCCTTTTCCCATTAGTGCAGCCTTTGCTCTCAAGGCTTTGCTGACATTTCCAGTATCTCGGTAGCCTGGAAAAGTGTTGTCTTGATTGATCACATCATTATTCCCTTCCAAGGGTTGTTTTCCTCAAGTCTCAGTTTGGCTGGTTTTCTGCTAGTTGATTGTCAGAGGGCAGCAGGTGTTTTGTAAGAGCAAGTACACAATGCCATAGCTTGCTTTTCTTTGGATTTGGCCTGTCTAGAAAATGGAATGACTGAACATCTCTGGGAGGCTTTTCTCTCCCCATTAGGTTTCACTGGAAGGAGGGCAGATGCAAATCGTCTACCTAAAGTCTTGGCACGGAAGAAAGTAGTGGTTTGCTGCTGCATAGAGCTAGAAGCTTACAAAAGGAAGGCCTTGGGCTGAGGCCCATTACTTTGGCTAAGTAGAAAAGGACTGTGGCAAGGTGAGGCAGCTGACTTCGAGGTAGATCAACAAGTTCTAGAAGCGTCGTGTGTTCACAGCGTGGTGCATGGTGGTTGGCTGAATTGTGTTTGTTATGGCTTAAAGCTATGGAAATGAGAAAGGCCTGAGTGTTTCAAAAGCCTGGTTTTTGCAAGAAAGCAGCTCTCCTTTGCATCTGCCTGGGGACTCTGCATCACCACGGACCCTCACTGCCACTTTGCCAAGGAGATGATCAGTAGGAATGTTGCAGAGCTGCTGTGTGCATCTGAATGGAATGGCAGAGAACGAAGCGCTGGACGTTTCTGGCTTTAGTACAATGCTGCTGCATTGGTGCCAGTTTAGTTGGTTTTTCCATCAGTGGCCTTTCTGTCTAGAAGTACACTGCCCAGAGTATTGGATGCCTTTTCCTTCCTGTTGTTTTCATACCTTCCTTCAGTTGAAAGGATGATACAACCTTGACATTTTGAAGATCCCTGTTAGGAAGCACTATGCCAGAGGAGTCATCGCTCCCTTTTCTTCTGCCTCCTTTGTCATTTTCAGAGACTCATTTCAAATTTCTGCTCATGTCAAGAAGAATACTGAGACTACTTAGCAGGGCTGACGCTCTCAGCTGCTTTCCTCTTTCCTACTGCTTCATACTGGATGTGACTTCAAGGCCTCGTTTTGTCATCTGCATTTTGCCGTCATCCAAAGCTAAATATTCCAGGCCTGTGAACACAAAAAGAACTCTTAGTCTTTTGCAAGAACTACCCCTAGGAGGATTTGTGTTCACTTTGATCTCTTCAGTGTTTCAGAAAAAAGGAGATTGTACTCTCTTCTTGTGTACTCTCTTCTTGTGCTCTCATTTCCCTCTCTCTGCCTTGCATGCCCCAGTTAATCTACTGGTGTGACTCATTTGGCATCATCTCACGGTGCAAATTCTGCATAGTTTCAAGTCCTTACAAATGCCAGTTGCCAAGGAGCCTATCTAAGCATTCAAGGGGCAAAGAATTGTAGGGCTGGCAAGTTCAGGTGCTGAAACTGTAAGTCATGCCATATCAAAGTGACAGAGCAAATCAATTGATCTAGGACTTTCAGCTGGACACCTCTGAGAATAGCTGCTTGTCAGCAATGACACAGCCATCTTCCTAGCTGGATTCCAGAGAGAGGAAAGGGACACCTTCAATGGTTAATATGTTTGGCATGAGAAAACAGCAAGAAATGTACCGCAAAATACTTGAGTCAGATCAAGTGCGTTTCTCTAGTGAGAATTTTGCACTTGTTCTTTCTTGTCTGTGCCTTTACTTTTCACAGAAGACAGGGGAGCATTTCATTAGTACTGTTCTTTTGTTTTCTTTTGTTGGCCTCCCTCTTTCCACCTGCAATTAACAAATTTGCCTTTCTTTACTGGCTTCTCTTTCTTTACTTCTACAAGTTGACATGAGGTCATCCAACCTTATCATCAATGTTCTCAGACAGTGGAGAGAAGTAGAAGGTACAGCTAAATGGATAAAAGAAACCCACAAAAACAGACAGGTTTTTACAGTCTTCTGTGAGAACATTAGGACACAAGATGTCTTTGAACTGAGTCATGCTCTATTGACTTAACTTTTAGTCCACTGGTTACTATTATTACACGTGTTTGGCCTTTAGTACAGAGCCTTGGAACTAATCCAGGCCAATACTTGGCTAATTTTGTTTTATTTCTAGTGAGGACTTTGTTTCTTAAGGAATAGTCCAGAGAAAGAGCGTCCACGGTACAGTTACAGGTCATAAATTCTGGTACAGTTTGTGCTGGTAATAGGTCTAGGAAAGAAAGGTTTGACATCTTTTTTGACTTTCAAATGGAACCATGATTTGAAAAACCTAAGAGTTGCAGCTCCCCCCCCCACCCCACACCCCAAGTACTTCTCTTTGCAATATTACTCAGGGATTACACATCAAAGCCCACCCTGTAAAATACGTTGCAGATACTTTGCAAGAAGTGCAGCTTAGCAGCTAGAGATGATAACGTGGCTTAAATAACATGGTCTAAATATGTCTGTCTACGCAGACATACTCAACAAAGGTTACGATGGCTTAGCTCCTGTGCTCAAGTGAACGTGCATTTTAGAACTTCCCAAGAAGGTGAATTCAACCTCCTTCATTGCTCTCTGCTGGAGTCCCAAGAGAATTTCAGTCTGCTTTTTGTCATTTACAGCTGTCACTGCTTAGCTCTTGAACATGAGACTCCCTCATGACTGATGAAAGTTGTCTAGTTAAGAGTGGCTGAAAGACATGGTCTTGCTCTAGAAGGAGATGAGAAGGTTTCTGCAGTCTTTGTCATCTCTACTGCTTGTGATTTCTAGACAAAACCAGTGGGAAGTTTTCTGAAGGCAGTCCAGAAGCTGGCAATATGGACAGCTTACAGCCCAACACTTGCTGCAGTGCAACCATGGTGACACCAGAAAGGACTTCAAAAATTTAAAAGGGCAAACAAAGCAGTTGGAAGGAAAAGAACATGAACCATTATTCCATTTTTCTCATCTATCTTTCTTTAAATCATCATTTTCGTGCAGTTTGGCGGCTTGCGTTGGTATCCCACCAAAGGAATCTGAGACAGAGTAAGCTTTTGAATGGAGTAGAAGTGAGAAACGCAGGCCAAGTTGCCTTTTTTGCCATCAAATACCAGTTAGGCTTGAACTACCCTCTGCTTAAGGTGCTTAGCTTACACTAAGAATTGATGAGCACATTTTGATGGGAGCAAATTTTACTGTCATGATGACTGAGTAAATTTTGCTGTCCCTCAGAATTTTACTGTCGTCTGAATAGCAATGTTTGTGTCCAAATAGTATTTTGTCTCCTGTATCTGCAGCAGGTAAGCCTTTTGCTGTCAGCAGTGTTGCTTAACCTTTCATGTCATATCCCTCTTCACATCCATCTTCTGCTTAAGGCTTATTAATCTACTTTAGAATTGGCAGGTGGAATAAGACTACTTTTCCTTTTTGAAAGCTCATGTCATTTGACCTACTTACAGCAAATAATTCATTAATTGCAAGTCCCCAGCTAGCATCTTTTCGGCATATTCTAACCTTCTAAAGAAGTAACAAAAGCACTCTCCAATACTTGACTTTCATATCACAGTGGGAACGCTGGTCCTGTTTGCAAGAAACAATCATGGGTATGGTAAAACAAAAGGAGGGCTTAGAGTTTTCTCTGTTAACCTATAGTGAGCTTGGATTTTGCAATATGCATGAAGTTAATTAACACTGTTATATAAAGTGGCTGATTTAATCAATAAATTGGAGTCAATGCTGATAAACGACAAGGTGGGTTGGCTTCCCTTCGCTTTCAACACAGTGCCAATTCGGGCTGGTTTGATAGGACTAAGTGGCTGCTGCAATCTGCCATCCAGAAGCGGGGCAGGTGAGTTTTGTTTGCAAGGGAAAAGGGCCATGGTTTGTGTTTGGGGGCCTGTGACTGAGAGTGCCGGCTGACTCCTGAAATTCTTTGATATGCAGGATGATTCCCAGACGCAAGGTGGAAATGCTGCCAAGTCGGGCTGGATTGAAATTACCCAGGGACTCCTGCAATCTGCCATCGAGAAGCAGGGCAGGTGAGTGTTGTTTGCCAGGGAAAAGGGCCGTGGATTGTGTTTGGGGGCCTGTGGCTGGGAGAGGCCGGCTGGCTCCTGAAAATCCACGATCCGCAGGATGTTTCTCAGACCCAAGGTAGCAACATTGCCAAGTCGGGCTGGTTTGATAGTACCAAGTTGCTCCTGCAATGTGCCATGCAGAAGCAGGGCAGGTGACTTTTCTTTGCCAGGGAAAAGGGCCGAGGTTTGTGTTTGGGGGCCTGTGGCCAAGAGTGTCTTGCTGGCTCCTGAAAATCCATGATATGCAGGATGGTTCCCAGACCCAAGGTGGCACCAGTGCCAAGTCGGGCTGGTTTGATATTACCAAGTGGCTCCTGCAATGTGCCATGCAGAAGCGGGGCAGGTGAGTTTTTTTGGCCAGGTAAGAGGGCCGAGGTCTGTGTTTAAGGGCCTGTGGCTGGGAGTGGCCGGCTGGCTCCTGAAAATCCACGATACGCAGGATGGTTCCCAGACCCAAGGTGGCACCAGTGCCAAGTCGGGCTGGTTTGATAGTACCAAGTGGCTCCTGCAATCTGCCATGATCACATGAAGAAATACTTTCTGGCGTCCGTACTGGGCCATGTGTTCTTTCTTCTCTCAACTTCTCCATCACCTCTCATCTGTTTCACATGCGCTATCTTCAAGGTCCACAGGCTACTTTTCACAGCATCTTCAGGCCTGATGCAGTAAGAATGATGAATAGAACAGAGTTGGGTCTATTTTCCAGTTTGGATAAAATGCTTTCTGCACACAAATCCAAGGAGAAGGTGCTGCCCCGATGCCCAGAAAAACTTTCACTCCTGCTAGTGTTCTACGTCAACCACAACTTAGTCTGAAAGAAAAGCTTTTTCTCTGAGAGCATCTGAGAGGTTTGCACGAAGCACTGATATCTGACATATGCAATTTTGAAGAGGAGAGGAAAAAGAAAATGGCAAGAAGTTTTTAATTTTAGTGGTTTCAATTTTAATTTCCGTGCACTTTTTCAAAACTTGTCAGCTCAAATGCCCATCAACATCTTTTAGTCATCTGTAAGTCAGTATTCATCTAAAATGTGCTTCAAATCAAAAGAATTTCAAATTTGCACTCCAAGTTTCTATGCCTAGATTTATGATTTCCTACACATATTAGATGAAAGGAAGGCCTTTTTTACTGTGGGAGTGCTGGAACACTGGGACAGGTTGCCCAGAGAAGTTGTGGGTGTCCCATCCCTGAAAGTATTCAAGGTCAGCTTGGACGGGGCTTGGAGCAGCAACAAAGGAGAAGCTTGATGGTAGAGAAACAAAGTTGGACTATAGAAGAAACTGGGATTGAAGTATAGGAGCAAGTTTTCTCTCAGCTCTTGGGGTAAATTCAAAGTTGTACAAAATGACATTTATCTGTGATTTTCACTACTGTAACAGAAAGGTTCATGAAAACTGTACAGAAGATAGCAAATTTTAAAAGAGATAAGAATTACAGCATAAAATCCATGGGACGGGTTACAACATGAGACACTCTCTAAGAGAAAATCTCTGTGTTTCAGCACTTCATCATGGTAAGATTTCATGAAGTGCCAAAGAAGGCGGCAAAATATCATTCGGGACATTATTTACTGGAGTTCAGCCTGGCCATTAGTAGGAACTGGGTTTGACCACATCATGTAGATATACCACACACACTTTCCCTTCACTGAAAAATGACTGTTTACAACGAAGAAGCAATTGACGATCAAAATTGATTGAAAGCATCTTAAACATGTCAAGTATTTCATTGTAGATGATCTGTGATCCAAATGCTTCTTCCACCTTCGAGAGGGACAGAACAATTCTTCCATATCATGATGGTTTCAAATTGTATCAACCAATGTTTTCTGCTGAAAAGATAGCATCTATTTTTTTCTATTTTTGGAAGAAAATATTCCTAGACATACAACAGGTGAGAACTAAGTAATTTTAAAGAAGCAAATGACATGAAAATATTCTGTAAATAGAATGAAATGAAAAGCTGTGTTTTAAATAGGAGCTAAATATGAAACAGAATTTCTGTACCAGGCATTTGAATTACTGCACCAGCTCTTTTGCCCATCAAGAGAGGCATTGAGCATTTCAGTCTTTTCCAAGGTGTTCATGATCTGCTATGCTGATCTCTGTGTGTGCCTAGGTGTGTGTGGAAGGGGGGGCATGTGAAGGGGAGTGTGTATGTTTGCTTTACAATTGTTGTGGCAGATTCATGCCTCAGCTCCACATTTTGTTTTAGAAAGGTCACACAGAGTGGATATGAAGTTTACTATCAACAAGAGATCAATTCCCAAATCATCCATTTGACTCTACCTTATAAATCATGTGCTTTGTTGCATATTTTATCAAATCTACTTTCAAGCCAGATGGAGGCAGGAGGATGTGGGAATCCCTCCACCATCTTGCAACTTTTATGCAAGTAGGTTTTCAAGAAAATCATCATTTCTCTTGGAAATATGTCTGGAACAGGCATGATGGTAGTGTCAACCTGTTGGAGTTTTTGTTGCTGGAAGAAGTTGTACAAAAGGATTGGTTTTTACATTGACCGGTTACTGAATCAAGCGCAGGAATACATTGGAAATTCAACTGGGGCCTCCTTTTCCCAGCAGACCACTTCTAGAACGAGCTTGTACAATGAAGCTGACGCTTCTGCTCTCTTTTTGTTTCTTTCCTATTTTTCTTGGCTTCTTTGCCACTCTCTAGACAATTTGTGAACTCTTTTCCCAACTCAGATGGTTTCAATAGTCTGATTGTGATCACACATTTTTACAAGGAATTCTTAAAATCTTTCCTCGAGTTAAGAAAGTCAAGGACTTAGGTCTTTTTCTTCCCTTATAATATTGCAATGAAATTGATAACTAAAGACCAACTCTTTCTTTTTGTTTTTAACCCAAGTAGATAATTCCCATCCATTCATCCATTTGGTGGACCAATAGTTGCCATGCTGATGGAAGTTGTCACTTCTTAACAATAGACATTCTGTGACTATGTTGACAGCACTTTGGGTGAAGATCCTAACTGGTCTTGGATACACATAGGGAGAAATTTGCTCAGCCAGTGTCAGTCTTAAGCATGCGTATCAGAAGATCTTTCTAGAGCTGGGAATTTTCCCATGAAAGGGATTCAGTTAGGGAAGAGACACTCGTCCCAGAGTTTTACATTCTTCTTGAACACTGCTTAAGGAACTTAGATGCCGTGTCCATTTGGATCTCTGTCTTCACAGAACTTTGTCATGCAAGTGCTTGAAATGCATCTTGAAGAGAATTCACTAGCACAGAATGAATGAGAGTGGAAGGGGTTGGTGGGGCTAACCAGGCCCAATCCCCCTGCCTAAACCAGGATACCTAGAGCCTCTTGCCCAGGATTCTATCTGGGTGTACTTTTAATGTCTTCAAAGATCCAGGCTCCACAATCTTTCTGGGCAGTCTGTGCCGTGGTTCAGTCACCCTCACAGTAAAGAATCATTTGCTGATGGTCAATGGCAATCTCCTGTATTTCAGAGAGTGCCCACTGCCTCTTGTTTTTTTCACTCAGCATCACTGAAAAGACACTGGTTCCCTCCCCTTTGCACTATTGCTTCCATATGGATGCGTGCTGCCATGTAGAGATATGTCAAAAACCTCCCTGAAGCCCAGGCAGATAATATTCCCTTCATCTACCAGTCAAGTTGATTCATCAGAGGAGTTTAAAGTGATGTTCAGCATGAAATTCCCCTGAAAAATCATGCTAACTACATTATTTTGTCGTCTTGCATGTGCCTGGCAAGGTTTTCCAGGAGGAGCTGCTTCATCAACTTCCTGGGGATAAAAAGGAGGCTGGCTGGTTTGTATTATTCCGAGTCCACCTAATTGCCTTTTTTAGAGATGGGTGTCATTTGCTCACATCCAGTCTTTAGCCTCTCTTGTCGTCAACATCTTAGCAAAAAGCTTTTCGACTACATGTTCATGTGATTGGAAACGTCAGGAAAGTGGTAAGGTACTGTTTTCTATCAGTTGGCAAGCTGCGCACACAATCCCAGTGTTGTACAGCTTCCTTCTTCACCTTTGCGATGCTGCCGCTCTCTCCGGCTCCCGGAGCCGAAGAAGCGGCTTCTTCGCGCAAAGACGATTGTACCGCTCACAGTGCTCTCTTAGCGCCGCTTCTGCCGAAAGAAGCCCGGCAGCGGCTCTTCGCTCCGGAGAGCATCGTACCTTCGTCTTTAGCGTCTTTTGTGGTCTACATCCTAGCAGAAAGCTTTTCCACTCTGTCTGGCAAGGAAAACCTGCGGGAGCACAGAAAACATCTCCCATCGTCTTCTGGACGTTGCACGGAGGTCTGCCAAGTGTTTGGCATGAAGGAAAGAAAAGTTGTCCAAAACAGCTTCCAATCGAAGATTCATGTGATTGGAAACGTCAGGAAAGTGTAAGGTACTGTTTTCTATCAGTTGGCAAGCTGCGCACACAATCCCAGTGTTGTACAGCTTCCTTCTTCACCTTTCCGATGCTGCCGCTCTCTCCGGCTCCCGGAGCCGAAGAAGCGGCTTCTTCGCGCAAAGACGATTGTACCGCTCACAGTGCTCTCTTAGCGCCGCTTCTGCCGAAAGAAGCCCGGCAGCGGCTCTTAGCTCCGGAGAGCATCGTACCTTCGTCTTTAGCGTCTTTTGTGGTCTACATCCTAGCAGAAAGCTTTTCCACTCTGTCTGGCAAGGAAAACCTCCAGGAGCACAGAAAACATCTCCCATCGTCTTCTGGACGTTGCACGGAGGTCTGCCAAGTGTTTGGCATGAAGGAAAGAAAAGTTGTCCAAAACAGCTTCCAATCGAAGATTCATGTGATTGGAAACATCAGGAAAGTGTAAGGTACTGTTTTCTATCAGTTGGCAAGCTGCGCACACAATCCCAGTGTTGTACAGCTTCCTTCTTCACCTTTCCGATGCTGCCGCTCTCTCCGGCTCCCGGAGCCGAAGAAGCGGCTTCTTCGCGCAAAGACGATTGTACCGCTCACAGTGCTCTCTTAGCGCCGCTTCTGCCGAAAGAAGCCCGGGAGCGGCTCTTAGCTCCGGAGAGCATCGTACCTTCGTCTTTAGCGTCTTTTGTGGTCTACATCCTAGCAGAAAGCTTTTGCACTCTGTCTGGCAAGGAAAACCTGCGGGAGCACAGAAAACATCTCCCATCGTCTTCTGGACGTTGCACGGAGGTCTGCCAAGTGTTTGGCATGAAGGAAAGAAAAGTTGTCCAAAACAGCTTCCAATCGAAGATTCATGTGATTGGAAACGTCAGGAAAGTGTAAGGTACTGTTTTCTATCAGTTGGCAAGCTGCGCACACAATCCCAGTGTTGTACAGCTTCCTTCTTCACCTTTGCGATGCTGCCGCTCTCTCCGGCTCCCGGAGCCGAAGAAGCGGCTTCTTCGCGCAAAGACGATTGTACCGCTCACAGTGCTCTCTTAGCGCCGCTTCTGCCGAAAGAAGCCCGGCAGCGGCTCTTAGCTCCGGCGAGCATCGTACCTTCCAATTCAATTTTTTCAGCTCCACAAACCAAATGGTATACTTGCAGCAGTAGGGCGGGACGTTGAATTGGACTTTCTCCTTTTAGAGAGAAGCTAATGAAAAAGTTTCACCGGAATCAGAGCAGGCTGTAAAACAAGAAAAGTGTCATGGAAATAAGCCAGCCTTATCCTCTTAGCCTTGCTTGTTGTGATCGGCCAAGAAAGAAATGTGTCAACTCGGTGTTCCTGGGTATCATATCAGTAACAGGTACTTCAGCTGCTGTTCTTCTCTCCTGAAGTTAAGAACAGAATCCAAGGAATTGTGATTCCATGGTCTCAATTCACTCAATATGGTGCCGAAAAGGGAGTGGAAGGGGCACGGGTCAATTAACTTGAATGGCCTATGTAAATCAGCGGCCACTGTTTTTCTGAAGGCTTCAACAGGTTAGTTGCCTATGTTCTTCTTGGAATTGTTTTAATCTTTGGTCATGTTTTTCTTGGGATTCTTTTACCCTTTTCCCATTAGTGCAGCCTTTGCTCTCAAGGCTTTGCTGACATTTCCAGTATCTCGGTAGCCTGGAAAAGTGTTGTCTTGATTGATCACATCATTATTCCCTTCCAAGGGTTGTTTTCCTCAAGTCTCAGTTTGGCTGGTTTTCTGCTAGTTGATTGTCAGAGGGCAGCAGGTGTTTTGTAAGAGCAAGTACACAATGCCATAGCTTGCTTTTCTTTGGATTTGGCCTGTCTAGAAAATGGAATGACTGAACATCTCTGGGAGGCTTTTCTCTCCCCATTAGGTTTCACTGGAAGGAGGGCAGATGCAAATCGTCTACCTAAAGTCTTGGCACGGAAGAAAGTAGTGGTTTGCTGCTGCATAGAGCTAGAAGCTTACAAAAGGAAGGCCTTGGGCTGAGGCCCATTACTTTGGCTAAGTAGAAAAGGACTGTGGCAAGGTGAGGCAGCTGACTTCGAGGTAGATCAACAAGTTCTAGAAGCGTCGTGTGTTCACAGCGTGGTGCATGGTGGTTGGCTGAATTGTGTTTGTTATGGCTTAAAGCTATGGAAATGAGAAAGGCCTGAGTGTTTCAAAAGCCTGGTTTTTGCAAGAAAGCAGCTCTCCTTTGCATCTGCCTGGGGACTCTGCATCACCACGGACCCTCACTGCCACTTTGCCAAGGAGATGATCAGTAGGAATGTTGCAGAGCTGCTGTGTGCATCTGAATGGAATGGCAGAGAACGAAGCGCTGGACGTTTCTGGCTTTAGTACAATGCTGCTGCATTGGTGCCAGTTTAGTTGGTTTTTCCATCAGTGGCCTTTCTGTCTAGAAGTACACTGCCCAGAGTATTGGATGCCTTTTCCTTCCTGTTGTTTTCATACCTTCCTTCAGTTGAAAGGATGATACAACCTTGACATTTTGAAGATCCCTGTTAGGAAGCACTATGCCAGAGGAGTCATCGCTCCCTTTTCTTCTGCCTCCTTTGTCATTTTCAGAGACTCATTTCAAATTTCTGCTCATGTCAAGAAGAATACTGAGACTACTTAGCAGGGCTGACGCTCTCAGCTGCTTTCCTCTTTCCTACTGCTTCATACTGGATGTGACTTCAAGGCCTCGTTTTGTCATCTGCATTTTGCCGTCATCCAAAGCTAAATATTCCAGGCCTGTGAACACAAAAAGAACTCTTAGTCTTTTGCAAGAACTACCCCTAGGAGGATTTGTGTTCACTTTGATCTCTTCAGTGTTTCAGAAAAAAAGGAGATTGTACTCTCTTCTTGTGTACTCTCTTCTTGTGCTCTCATTTCCCTCTCTCTGCCTTGCATGCCCCAGTTAATCTACTGGTGTGACTCATTTGGCATCATCTCACGGTGCAAATTCTGCATAGTTTCAAGTCCTTACAAATGCCAGTTGCCAAGGAGCCTATCTAAGCATTCAAGGGGCAAAGAATTGTAGGGCTGGCAAGTTCAGGTGCTGAAACTGTAAGTCATGCCATATCAAAGTGACAGAGCAAATCAATTGATCTAGGACTTTCAGCTGGACACCTCTGAGAATAGCTGCTTGTCAGCAATGACACAGCCATCTTCCTAGCTGGATTCCAGAGAGAGGAAAGGGACACCTTCAATGGTTAATATGTTTGGCATGAGAAAACAGCAAGAAATGTACCGCAAAATACTTGAGTCAGATCAAGTGCGTTTCTCTAGTGAGAATTTTGCACTTGTTCTTTCTTGTCTGTGCCTTTACTTTTCACAGAAGACAGGGGAGCATTTCATTAGTACTGTTCTTTTGTTTTCTTTTGTTGGCCTCCCTCTTTCCACCTGCAATTAACAAATTTGCCTTTCTTTACTGGCTTCTCTTTCTTTACTTCTACAAGTTGACATGAGGTCATCCAACCTTATCATCAATGTTCTCAGACAGTGGAGAGAAGTAGAAGGTACAGCTAAATGGATAAAAGAAACCCACAAAAACAGACAGGTTTTTACAGTCTTCTGTGAGAACATTAGGACACAAGATGTCTTTGAACTGAGTCATGCTCTATTGACTTAACTTTTAGTCCACTGGTTACTATTATTACACGTGTTTGGCCTTTAGTACAGAGCCTTGGAACTAATCCAGGCCAATACTTGGCTAATTTTGTTTTATTTCTAGTGAGGACTTTGTTTCTTAAGGAATAGTCCAGAGAAAGAGCGTCCACGGTACAGTTACAGGTCATAAATTCTGGTACAGTTTGTGCTGGTAATAGGTCTAGGAAAGAAAGGTTTGACATCTTTTTTGACTTTCAAATGGAACCATGATTTGAAAAACCTAAGAGTTGCAGCTCCCCCCCCCACCCCACACCCCAAGTACTTCTCTTTGCAATATTACTCAGGGATTACACATCAAAGCCCACCCTGTAAAATACGTTGCAGATACTTTGCAAGAAGTGCAGCTTAGCAGCTAGAGATGATAACGTGGCTTAAATAACATGGTCTAAATATGTCTGTCTACGCAGACATACTCAACAAAGGTTACGATGGCTTAGCTCCTGTGCTCAAGTGAACGTGCATTTTAGAACTTCCCAAGAAGGTGAATTCAACCTCCTTCATTGCTCTCTGCTGGAGTCCCAAGAGAATTTCAGTCTGCTTTTTGTCATTTACAGCTGTCACTGCTTAGCTCTTGAACATGAGACTCCCTCATGACTGATGAAAGTTGTCTAGTTAAGAGTGGCTGAAAGACATGGTCTTGCTCTAGAAGGAAATGAGAAGGTTTCTGCAGTCTTTGTCATCTCTACTGCTTGTGATTTCTAGACAAAACCAGTGGGAAGTTTTCTGAAGGCAGTCCAGAAGCTGGCAATATGGACAGCTTACAGCCCAACACTTGCTGCAGTGCAACCATGGTGACACCAGAAAGGACTTCAAAAATTTAAAAGGGCAAACAAAGCAGTTGGAAGGAAAAGAACATGAACCATTATTCCATTTTTCTCATCTATCTTTCTTTAAATCATCATTTTCGTGCAGTTTGGCGGCTTGCGTTGGTATCCCACCAAAGGAATCTGAGACAGAGTAAGCTTTTGAATGGAGTAGAAGTGAGAAACGCAGGCCAAGTTGCCTTTTTTGCCATCAAATACCAGTTAGGCTTGAACTACCCTCTGCTTAAGGTGCTTAGCTTACACTAAGAATTGATGAGCACATTTTGATGGGAGCAAATTTTACTGTCATGATGACTGAGTAAATTTTGCTGTCCCTCAGAATTTTACTGTCGTCTGAATAGCAATGTTTGTGTCCAAATAGTATTTTGTCTCCTGTATCTGCAGCAGGTAAGCCTTTTGCTGTCAGCAGTGTTGCTTAACCTTTCATGTCATATCCCTCTTCACATCCATCTTCTGCTTAAGGCTTATTAATCTACTTTAGAATTGGCAGGTGGAATAAGACTACTTTTCCTTTTTGAAAGCTCATGTCATTTGACCTACTTACAGCAAATAATTCATTAATTGCAAGTCCCCAGCTAGCATCTTTTCGGCATATTCTAACCTTCTAAAGAAGTAACAAAAGCACTCTCCAATACTTGACTTTCATATCACAGTGGGAACGCTGGTCCTGTTTGCAAGAAACAATCATGGGTATGGTAAAACAAAAGGAGGGCTTAGAGTTTTCTCTGTTAACCTATAGTGAGCTTGGATTTTGCAATATGCATGAAGTTAATTAACACTGTTATATAAAGTGGCTGATTTAATCAATAAATTGGAGTCAATGCTGATAAACGACAAGGTGGGTTGGCTTCCCCTCGCTTTCAACACAGTGCCAATTCGGGCTGGTTTGATAGGACTAAGTGGCTGCTGCAATCTGCCATCCAGAAGCGGGGCAGGTGAGTTTTGTTTGCAAGGGAAAAGGGCCATGGTTTGTGTTTGGGGGCCTGTGACTGAGAGTGCCGGCTGACTCCTGAAATTCTTTGATATGCAGGATGATTCCCAGACGCAAGGTGGAAATGCTGCCAAGTCGGGCTGGATTGAAATTACCCAGGGACTCCTGCAATCTGCCATCGAGAAGCAGGGCAGGTGAGTGTTGTTTGCCAGGGAAAAGGGCCGTGGATTGTGTTTGGGGGCCTGTGGCTGGGAGAGGCCGGCTGGCTCCTGAAAATCCACGATCCGCAGGATGTTTCTCAGACCCAAGGTAGCAACATTGCCAAGTCGGGCTGGTTTGATAGTACCAAGTTGCTCCTGCAATGTGCCATGCAGAAGCAGGGCAGGTGACTTTTCTTTGCCAGGGAAAAGGGCCGAGGTTTGTGTTTGGGGGCCTGTGGCCAAGAGTGTCTTGCTGGCTCCTGAAAATCCATGATATGCAGGATGGTTCCCAGACCCAAGGTGGCACCAGTGCCAAGTCGGGCTGGTTTGATATTACCAAGTGGCTCCTGCAATGTGCCATGCAGAAGCGGGGCAGGTGAGTTTTTTTGGCCAGGTAAGAGGGCCGAGGTCTGTGTTTAAGGGCCTGTGGCTGGGAGTGGCCGGCTGGCTCCTGAAAATCCACGATCCGCAGGATGGTTCCCAGACCCAAGGTGGCACCAGTGCCAAGTCGGGCTGGTTTGATAGTACCAAGTGGCTCCTGCAATCTGCCATGATCACATGAAGAAATACTTTCTGGCGTCCGTACTGGGCCATGTGCTCTTTCTTCTCTCAACTTCTCCATCACCTCTCATCTGTTTCACATGCGCTATCTTCAAGGTCCACAGGCTACTTTTCACAGCATCTTCAGGCCTGATGCAGTAAGAATGATGAATAGAACAGAGTTGGGTGTATTTTCCAGTTTGGATAAAATGCTTTCTGCACACAAATCCAAGGAGAAGTTGCTGCCCCGATGCCCAGAAAAACTTTCACTCCTGCTAGTGTTCTACGTCAACCACAACTTAGTCTGAAAGAAAAGCTTTTTCTCTGAGAGCATCTGAGAGGTTTGCACGAAGCACTGATATCTGACATATGCAATTTTGAAGAGGAGAGGAAAAAGAAAATGGCAAGAAGTTTTTAATTTTAGTGGTTTCAATTTTAATTTCCGTGCACTTTTTCAAAACTTGTCAGCTCAAATGCCCATCAACATCTTTTAGTCATCTGTAAGTCAGTATTCATCTAAAATGTGCTTCAAATCAAAAGAATTTCAAATTTGCACTCCAAGTTTCTATGCCTAGATTTATGATTTCCTACACATATTAGATGAAAGGAAGGCCTTTTTTACTGTGGGAGTGCTGGAACACTGGGACAGGTTGCCCAGAGAAGTTGTGGGTGTCCCATCCCTGAAAGTATTCAAGGTCAGCTTGGACGGGGCTTGGAGCAGCAACAAAGGAGAAGCTTGATAGTAGAGAAACAAAGTTGGACTATAGAAGAAACTGGGATTGAAGTATAGGAGCAAGTTTTCTCTCAGCTCTTGGGGTAAATTCAAAGTTGTACAAAATGACATTTATCTGTGCTTTTCACTACTGTAACAGAAAGGTTCATGAAAACTGTACAGAAGATAGCAAATTTTAAAAGAGATAAGAATTACAGCATAAAATCCATGGGACGGGTTACAACATGAGACACTCTCTAAGAGAAAATCTCTGTGTTTCAGCACTTCATCATGGTAAGATTTCATGAAGTGCCAAAGAAGGCGGCAAAATATCATTCGGGACATTATTTACTGGAGTTCAGCCTGGCCATTAGTAGGAACTGGGTTTGACCACATCATGTAGATATACCACACACACTTTCCCTTCACTGAAAAATGACTGTTTACAACGAAGAAGCAATTGACGATCAAAATTGATTGAAAGCATCTTAAACATGTCAAGTATTTCATTGTAGATGATCTGTGATCCAAATGCTTCTTCCACCTTCGAGAGGGACAGAACAATTCTTCCATATCATGATGGTTTCAAATTGTATCAACCAATGTTTTCTGCTGAAAAGATAGCATCTATTTTTTTCTATTTTTGGAAGAAAATATTCCTAGACATACAACAGGTGAGAACTAAGTAATTTTAAAGAAGCAAATGACATGAAAATATTCTGTAAATAGAATGAAATGAAAAGCTGTGTTTTAAATAGGAGCTAAATATGAAACAGAATTTCTGTACCAGGCATTTGAATTACTGCACCAGCTCTTTTGCCCATCAAGAGAGGCATTGAGCATTTCAGTCTTTTCCAAGGTGTTCATGATCTGCTATGCTGATCTCTGTGTGTGCCTAGGTGTGTGTGGAAGGGGGGGCATGTGAAGGGGAGTGTGTATGTTTGCTTTACAATTGTTGTGGCAGATTCATGCCTCAGCTCCACATTTTGTTTTAGAAAGGTCACACAGAGTGGATATGAAGTTTACTATCAACAAGAGATCAATTCCCAAATCATCCATTTGACTCTACCTTATAAATCATGTGCTTTGTTGCATATTTTATCAAATCTACTTTCAAGCCAGATGGAGGCAGGAGGATGTGGGAATCCCTCCACCATCTTGCAACTTTTATGCAAGTAGGTTTTCAAGAAAATCATCATTTCTCTTTGAAATATGTCTGGAACAGGCATGATGGTAGTGTCAACCTGTTGGAGTTTTTGTTGCTGGAAGAAGTTGTACAAAAGGATTGGTTTTTACATTGACCGGTTACTGAATCAAGCGCAGGAATACATTGGAAATTCAACTGGGGCCTCCTTTTCCCAGCAGACCACTTCTAGAACGAGCTTGTACAATGAAGCTGACGCTTCTGCTCTCTTTTTGTTTCTTTCCTATTTTTCTTGGCTTCTTTGCCACTCTCTAGACAATTTGTGAACTCTTTTCCCAACTCAGATGGTTTCAATAGTCTGATTGTGATCACACATTTTTACAAGGAATTCTTAAAATCTTTCCTCGAGTTAAGAAAGTCAAGGACTTAGGTCTTTTTCTTCCCTTATAATATTGCAATGAAATTGATAACTAAAGACCAACTCTTTCTTTTTGTTTTTAACCCAAGTAGATAATTCCCATCCATTCATCCATTTGGTGGACCAATAGTTGCCATGCTGATGGAAGTTGTCACTTCTTAACAATAGACATTCTGTGACTATGTTGACAGCACTTTGGGTGAAGATCCTAACTGGTCTTGGATACACATAGGGAGAAATTTGCTCAGCCAGTGTCAGTCTTAAGCATGCGTATCAGAAGATCTTTCTAGAGCTGGGAATTTTCCCATGAAAGGGATTCAGTTAGGGAAGAGACACTCGTCCCAGAGTTTTACATTCTTCTTGAACACTGCTTAAGGAACTTAGATGCCGTGTCCATTTGGATCTCTGTCTTCACAGAACTTTGTCATGCAAGTGCTTGAAATGCATCTTGAAGAGAATTCACTAGCACAGAATGAATGAGAGTGGAAGGGGTTGGTGGGGCTAACCAGGCCCAATCCCCCTGCCTAAACCAGGATACCTAGAGCCTCTTGCCCAGGATTCTATCTGGGTGTACTTTTAATGTCTTCAAAGATCCAGGCTCCACAATCTTTCTGGGCAGTCTGTGCCGTGGTTCAGTCACCCTCACAGTAAAGAATCATTTGCTGATGGTCAATGGCAATCTCCTGTATTTCAGAGAGTGCCCACTGCCTCTTGTTTTTTTCACTCAGCATCACTGAAAAGACACTGGTTCCCTCCCCTTTGCACTATTGCTTCCATATGGATGCGTGCTGCCATGTAGAGATATGTCAAAAACCTCCCTGAAGCCCAGGCAGATAATATTCCCTTCATCTACCAGTCAAGTTGATTCATCAGAGGAGTTTAAAGTGATGTTCAGCATGAAATTCCCCTGAAAAATCATGCTAACTACATTATTTTGTCGTCTTGCATGTGCCTGGCAAGGTTTTCCAGGAGGAGCTGCTTCATCAACTTCCTGGGGATAAAAAGGAGGCTGGCTGGTTTGTACTATTCCGAGTCCACCTAATTGCCTTTTTTAGAGACGGGTGTCATTTGCTCACATCCAGTCTTTAGCCTCTCTTGTCGTCTACATCTTAGCAAAAAGCTTTTCCACTACATGTTCATGTGATTGGAAACGTCAGGAAAGTGGTAAGGTACTGTTTTCTATCAGTTGGCAAGCTGCGCACACAATCCCAGTGTTGTACAGCTTCCTTCTTCACCTTTGCGATGCTGCCGCTCTCTCCGGCTCCCGGAGCCGAAGAAGCGGCTTCTTCGCGCAAAGACGATTGTACCGCTCACAGTGCTCTCTTAGCGCCGCTTCTGCCGAAAGAAGCCCGGCAGCGGCTCTTCGCTCCGGAGAGCATCGTACCTTCGTCTTTAGCGTCTTTTGTGGTCTACATCCTAGCAGAAAGCTTTTCCACTCTGTCTGGCAAGGAAAACCTGCAGGAGCACAGAAAACATCTCCCATCGTGTTCTGGACGTTGCACGGAGGTCTGCCAAGTGTTTGGCATGAAGGAAAGAAAAGTTGTCCAAAACAGCTTCCAATCGAAGATTCATGTGATTGGAAACGTCAGGAAAGTGTAAGGTACTGTTTTCTATCAGTTGGCAAGCTGCGCACACAATCCCAGTGTTGTACAGCTTCCTTCTTCACCTTTCCGATGCTGCCGCTCTCTCCGGCTCCCGGAGCCGAAGAAGCGGCTTCTTCGCGCAAAGACGATTGTACCGCTCACAGTGCTCTCTTAGCGCCGCTTCTGCCGAAAGAAGCCCGGGAGCGGCTCTTAGCTCCGGAGAGCATCGTACCTTCGTCTTTAGCGTCTTTTGTGGTCTACATCCTAGCAGAAAGCTTTTCCACTCTGTCTGGCAAGGAAAACCTGCAGGAGCACAGAAAACATCTCCCATCGTCTT
Source organism: Ammospiza nelsoni (assembly GCF_027579445.1). Lineage (NCBI taxonomy): Eukaryota > Metazoa > Chordata > Aves > Passeriformes > Passerellidae > Ammospiza > Ammospiza nelsoni. The sequence goes on along the minus strand of NW_026683207.1, from coordinate 343,431 downwards.
CTGGACGTTGCACGGAGGTCTGCCAAGTGTTTGGCATGAAGGAAAGAAAAGTTGTCCAAAACAGCTTCCAATCGAAGATTCATGTGATTGGAAACGTCAGGAAAGTGTAAGGTACTGTTTTCTATCAGTTGGCAAGCTGCGCACACAATCCCAGTGTTGTACAGCTTCCTTCTTCACCTTTGCGATGCTGCCGCTCTCTCCGGCTCCCGGAGCCGAAGAAGCGGCTTCTTCGCGCAAAGACGATTGTACCGCTCACAGTGCTCTCTTAGCGCCGCTTCTGCCGAAAGAAGCCCGGCAGCGGCTCTTAGCTCCGGAGAGCATCGTACCTGCGTCTTTAGCGTCTTTTGTGGTCTACATCCTAGCAGAAAGCTTTTCCACTCTGTCTGGCAAGGAAAACCTGCGGGAGCACAGAAGACATCTCCCATCGTCTTGTGGACGTTGCACGGAGGTCTGCCAAGTGTTTGGCATGAAGGAAAGAAAAGTTGTCCAAAACAGCTTCCAATCGAAGATTCATGTGATTGGAAACATCAGGAAAGTGTAAGGTACTGTTTTCTATCAGTTGGCAAGCTGCGCACACAATCCCAGTGTTGTACAGCTTCCTTCTTCACCTTTCCGATGCTGCCGCTCTCTCCGGCTCCCGGAGCCGAAGAAGCGGCTTCTTCGCGCAAAGACGATTGTACCGATCACAGTGCTCTCTTAGCGCCGCTTCTGCGGAAAGAAGCCCGGGAGCGGCTCTTAGCTCCGGAGAGCATCGTACCTTCGTCTTTAGCGTCTTTTGTGGTCTACATCCTAGCGATAAGCTTTTCCACTCTGTCTGGCAAGGAAAACCTCCAGGAGCACAGAAAACATCTCCCATCGTGTTCTGGACGTTGCACGGAGGTCTGCCAAGTGTTTGGCATGAAGGAAAGAAAAGTTGTCCAAAACAGCTTCCAATCGAAGATTCATGTGATTGGAAACGTCAGGAAAGTGTAAGGTACTGTTTTCTATCAGTTGGCAAGCTGCGCACACAATCCCAGTGTTGTACAGCTTCCTTCTTCACCTTTCCGATGCTGCCGCTCTCTCCGGCTCCCGGAGCCGAAGAAGCGGCTTCTTCGCGCAAAGACGATTGTACCGCTCACAGTGCTCTCTTAGCGCCGCTTCTGCCGAAAGAAGCCCGGCAGCGGCTCTTAGCTCCGGAGAGCATCGTACCTTCGTCTTTAGCGTCTTTTGTGGTCTACATCCTAGCAGAAAGCTTTTCCACTCTGTCTGGCAAGGAAAACCTGCGGGAGCACAGAAAACATCTCCCATCGTGTTCTGGACGTTGCACGGAGTTCTGCCAAGTGTTTGGCATGAAGGAAAGAAAAGTTGTCCAAAACAGCTTCCAATCGAATATTCATGTGATTGGAAACGTCAGGAAAGTGTAAGGTACTGTTTTCTATCAGTCGGCAAGCTGCGCACACAATCCCAGTGTTGTACAGCTTCCTTCTTCACCTTTCCGATGCTGCCGCTCTCTCCGGCTCCCGGAGCCGAAGAAGCGGCTTCTTCGCGCAAAGACGATTGTACCGCTCACAGTGCTCTCTTAGCGCCGCTTCTGCCGAAAGAAGCCCGGCAGCGGCTCTTAGCTCCGGAGAGCATCGTACCTTCGTCTTTAGCGTCTTTTGTGGTCTACATCCTAGCAGAAAGCTTTTCCACTCTGTCTGGCAAGGAAAACCTGCAGGAGCACAGAAAACATCTCCCATCGTGTTCTGGACGTTGCACGGAGGTCTGCCAAGTGTTTGGCATGAAGGAAAGAAAAGTTGTCCAAAACAGCTTCCAATCGAAGATTCATGTGATTGGAAACGTCAGGAAAGTGTAAGGTACTGTTTTCTATCAGTTGGCAAGCTGCGCACACAATCCCAGTGTTGTACAGCTTCCTTCTTCACCTTTGCGATGCTGCCGCTCTCTCCGGCTCCCGGAGCCGAAGAAGCGGCTTCTTCGCGCAAAGACGATTGTACCGCTCACAGTGCTCTCTTAGCGCCGCTTCTGCCGAAAGAAGCCCGGGAGCGGCTCTTAGCTCCGGAGAGCATCGTACCTTCGTCTTTAGCGTCTTTTGTGGTCTACATCCTAGCAGAAAGCTTTTCCACTCTGTCTGGCAAGGAAAACCTGCAGGAGCACAGAAAACATCTCCCATCGTCTTCTGGACGTTGCACGGAGGTCAAGCCAAGTGTTTGGCATGAAGGAAAGAAAAGTTGTCCAAAACAGCTTCCAATCGAAGATTCATGTGATTGGAAACGTCAGGAAAGTGTAAGGTACTGTTTTCTATCAGTTGGCAAGCTGCGCACACAATCCCAGTGTTGTACAGCTTCCTTCTTCACCTTTCCGATGCTGCCGCTCTCTCCGGCTCCCGGAGCCGAAGAAGCGGCTTCTTCGCGCAAAGACGATTGTACCGCTCACAGTGCTCTCTTAGCGCCGCTTCTGCCGAAAGAAGCCCGGCAGCGGCTCTTAGCTCCGGAGAGCATCGTACCTTCGTCTTTAGCGTCTTTTGTGGTCTACATCCTAGCAGAAAGCTTTTCCACTCTGTCTGGCAAGGAAAACCTGCGGGAGCACAGAAAACATCTCCCATCGTCTTCTGGACGTTGCACGGAGGTCTGCCAAGTGTTTGGCATGAAGGAAAGAAAAGTTGTCCAAAACAGCTTCCAATCGAATATTCATGTGATTGGAAACGTCAGGAAAGTGTAAGGTACTGTTTTCTATCAGTTGGCAAGCTGCGCACACAATCCCAGTGTTGTACAGCTTCCTTCTTCACCTTTGCGATGCTGCCGCTCTCTCCGGCTCCCGGAGCCGAAGAAGCGGCTTCTTCGCGCAAAGACGATTGTACCGCTCACAGTGCTCTCTTAGCGCCGCTTCTGCCGAAAGAAGCCCGGCAGCGGCTCTTAGCTCCGGAGAGCATCGTACCTTCGTCTTTAGCGTCTTTTGTGGTCTACATCCTAGCAGAAAGCTTTTCCACTCTGTCTGGCAAGGAAAACCTGCAGGAGCACAGAAAACATCTCCCATCGTGTTCTGGACGTTGCACGGAGGTCTGCCAAGTGTTTGGCATGAAGGAAAGAAAAGTTGTCCAAAACAGCTTCCAATCGAAGATTCATGTGATTGGAAACGTCAGGAAAGTGTAAGGTACTGTTTTCTATCAGTTGGCAAGCTGCGCACACAATCCCAGTGTTGTACAGCTTCCTTCTTCACCTTTGCGATGCTGCCGCTCTCTCCGGCTCCCGGAGCCGAAGAAGCGGCTTCTTCGCGCAAAGACGATTGTACCGCTCACAGTGCTCTCTTAGCGCCGCTTCTGCCGAAAGAAGCCCGGGAGCGGCTCTTAGCTCCGGAGAGCATCGTACCTTCGTCTTTAGCGTCTTTTGTGGTCTACATCCTAGCAGAAAGCTTTTCCACTCTGTCTGGCAAGGAAAACCTGCGGGAGCACAGAAAACATCTCCCATCGTCTTCTGGACGTTGCACGGAGGTCTGCCAAGTGTTTGGCATGAAGGAAAGAAAAGTTGTCCAAAACAGCTTCCAATCGAAGATTCATGTGATTGGAAACGTCAGGAAAGTGTAAGGTACTGTTTTCTATCAGTTGGCAAGCTGCGCACACAATCCCAGTGTTGTACAGCTTCCTTCTTCACCTTTGCGATGCTGCCGCTCTCTCCGGCTCCCGGAGCCGAAGAAGCGGCTTCTTCGCGCAAAGACGATTGTACCGCTCACAGTGCTCTCTTAGCGCCGCTTCTGCCGAAAGAAGCCCGGCAGCGGCTCTTCGCTCCGGAGAGCATCGTACCTTCGTCTTTAGCGTCTTTTGTGGTCTACATCCTAGCAGAAAGCTTTTCCACTCTGTCTGGCAAGGAAAACCTGCAGGAGCACAGAAAACATCTCCCATCGTGTTCTGGACGTTGCACGGAGGTCTGCCAAGTGTTTGGCATGAAGGAAAGAAAAGTTGTCCAAAACAGCTTCCAATCGAAGATTCATGTGATTGGAAACGTCAGGAAAGTGTAAGGTACTGTTTTCTATCAGTTGGCAAGCTGCGCACACAATCCCAGTGTTGTACAGCTTCCTTCTTCACCTTTCCGATGCTGCCGCTCTCTCCGGCTCCCGGAGCCGAAGAAGCGGCTTCTTCGCGCAAAGACGATTGTACCGCTCACAGTGCTCTCTTAGCGCCGCTTCTGCCGAAAGAAGCCCGGCAGCGGCTCTTCGCTCCGGAGAGCATCGTACCTTCGTCTTTAGCGTCTTTTGTGGTCTACATCCTAGCAGAAAGCTTTTCCACTCTGTCTGGCAAGGAAAACCTGCGGGAGCACAGAAGACATCTCCCATCGTCTTGTGGACGTTGCACGGAGGTCTGCCAAGTGTTTGGCATGAAGGAAAGAAAAGTTGTCCAAAACAGCTTCCAATCGAAGATTCATGTGATTGGAAACGTCAGGAAAGTGTAAGGTACTGTTTTCTATCAGTTGGCAAGCTACGCACACAATCCCAGTGTTGTACAGCTTCCTTCTTCACCTTTCCGATGCTGCCGCTCTCTCCGGCTCCCGGAGCCGAAGAAGCGGCTTCTTCGCGCAAAGACGATTGTACCGCTCACAGTGCTCTCTTAGCGCCGCTTCTGCCGAAAGAAGGCCGGGAGCGGCTCTTAGCTCCGGAGAGCATCGTACCTTCGTCTTTAGCGTCTTTTGTGGTCTACATCCTAGCGATAAGCTTTTCCACTCTGTCTGGCAAGGAAAACCTCCAGGAGCACAGAAAACATCTCCCATCGTGTTCTGGACGTTGCACGGAGGTCTGCCAAGTGTTTGGCATGAAGGAAAGAAAAGTTGTCCAAAACAGCTTCCAATCGAAGATTCATGTGATTGGAAACGTCAGGAAAGTGTAAGGTACTGTTTTCTATCAGTTGGCAAGCTGCGCACACAATCCCAGTGTTGTACAGCTTCCTTCTTCACCTTTCCGATGCTGCCGCTCTCTCCGGCTCCCGGAGCCGAAGAAGCGGCTTCTTCGCGCAAAGACGATTGTACCGCTCACAGTGCTCTCTTAGCGCCGCTTCTGCCGAAAGAAGCCCGGCAGCGGCTCTTAGCTCCGGAGAGCATCGTACCTTCGTCTTTAGCGTCTTTTGTGGTCTACATCCTAGCAGAAAGCTTTTCCACTCTGTCTGGCAAGGAAAACCTGCGGGAGCACAGAAAACATCTCCCATCGTCTTCTGGACGTTGCACGGAGGTCTGCCAAGTGTTTGGCATGAAGGAAAGAAAAGTTGTCCAAAACAGCTTCCAATCGAATATTCATGTGATTGGAAACGTCAGGAAAGTGTAAGGTACTGTTTTCTATCAGTCGGCAAGCTGCGCACACAATCCCAGTGTTGTACAGCTTCCTTCTTCACCTTTCCGATGCTGCCGCTCTCTCCGGCTCCCGGAGCCGAAGAAGCGGCTTCTTCGCGCAAAGACGATTGTACCGCTCACAGTGCTCTCTTAGCGCCGCTTCTGCCGAAAGAAGCCCGGCAGCGGCTCTTAGCTCCGGAGAGCATCGTACCTTCGTCTTTAGCGTCTTTTGTGGTCTACATCCTAGCAGAAAGCTTTTCCACTCTGTCTGGCAAGGAAAACCTGCAGGAGCACAGAAAACATCTCCCATCGAGTTCTGGACGTTGCACGGAGGTCTGCCAAGTGTTTGGCATGAAGGAAAGAAAAGTTGTCCAAAACAGCTTCCAATCGAAGATTCATGTGATTGGAAACGTCAGGAAAGTGTAAGGTACTGTTTTCTATCAGTTGGCAAGCTGCGCACACAATCCCAGTGTTGTACAGCTTCCTTCTTCACCTTTGCGATGCTGCCGCTCTCTCCGGCTCCCGGAGCCGAAGAAGCGGCTTCTTCGCGCAAAGACGATTGTACCGCTCACAGTGCTCTCTTAGCGCCGCTTCTGCCGAAAGAAGCCCGGGAGCGGCTCTTAGCTCCGGAGAGCATCGTACCTTCGTCTTTAGCGTCTTTTGTGGTCTACATCCTAGCAGAAAGCTTTTCCACTCTGTCTGGCAAGGAAAACCTGCGGGAGCACAGAAAACATCTCCCATCGTCTTCTGGACGTTGCACGGAGGTCAAGCCAAGTGTTTGGCATGAAGGAAAGAAAAGTTGTCCAAAACAGCTTCCAATCGAAGATTCATGTGATTGGAAACGTCAGGAAAGTGTAAGGTACTGTTTTCTATCAGTTGGCAAGCTGCGCACACAATCCCAGTGTTGTACAGCTTCCTTCTTCACCTTTCCGATGCTGCCGCTCTCTCCGGCTCCCGGAGCCGAAGAAGCGGCTTCTTCGCGCAAAGACGATTGTACCGCTCACAGTGCTCTCTTAGCGCCGCTTCTGCCGAAAGAAGCCCGGCAGCGGCTCTTAGCTCCGGAGAGCATCGTACCTTCGTCTTTAGCGTCTTTTGTGGTCTACATCCTAGCAGAAAGCTTTTCCACTCTGTCTGGCAAGGAAAACCTGCGGGAGCACAGAAAACATCTCCCATCGTCTTCTGGACGTTGCACGGAGGTCTGCCAAGTGTTTGGCATGAAGGAAAGAAAAGTTGTCCAAAACAGCTTCCAATCGAATATTCATGTGATTGGAAACGTCAGGAAAGTGTAAGGTACTGTTTTCTATCAGTTGGCAAGCTGCGCACACAATCCCAGTGTTGTACAGCTTCCTTCTTCACCTTTCCGATGCTGCCGCTCTCTCCGGCTCCCGGAGCCGAAGAAGCGGCTTCTTCGCGCAAAGACGATTGTACCGCTCACAGTGCTCTCTTAGCGCCGCTTCTGCCGAAAGAAGCCCGGCAGCGGCTCTTAGCTCCGGAGAGCATCGTACCTTCGTCTTTGGCGTCTTTTGTGGTCTACATCCTAGCAGAAAGCTTTTCCACTCTGTCTGGCAAGGAAAACCTGCAGGAGCACAGAAAACATCTCCCATCGTGTTCTGGACGTTGCACGGAGGTCTGCCAAGTGTTTGGCATGAAGGAAAGAAAAGTTGTCCAAAACAGCTTCCAATCGAAGATTCATGTGATTGGAAACGTCAGGAAAGTGTAAGGTACTGTTTTCTATCAGTTGGCAAGCTGCGCACACAATCCCAGTGTTGTACAGCTTCCTTCTTCACCTTTGCGATGCTGCCGCTCTCTCCGGCTCCCGGAGCCGAAGAAGCGGCTTCTTCGCGCAAAGACGATTGTACCGCTCACAGTGCTCTCTTAGCGCCGCTTCTGCCGAAAGAAGCCCGGGAGCGGCTCTTAGCTCCGGAGAGCATCGTACCTTCGTCTTTAGCGTCTTTTGTGGTCTACATCCTAGCAGAAAGCTTTTCCACTCTGTCTGGCAAGGAAAACCTGCGGGAGCACAGAAAACATCTCCCATCGTCTTCTGGACGTTGCACGGAGGTCTGCCAAGTGTTTGGCATGAAGGAAAGAAAAGTTGTCCAAAACAGCTTCCAATCGAAGATTCATGTGATTGGAAACGTCAGGAAAGTGTAAGGTACTGTTTTCTATCAGTTGGCAAGCTGCGCACACAATCCCAGTGTTGTACAGCTTCCTTCTTCACCTTTGCGATGCTGCCGCTCTCTCCGGCTCCCGGAGCCGAAGAAGCGGCTTCTTCGCGCAAAGACGATTGTACCGCTCACAGTGCTCTCTTAGCGCCGCTTCTGCCGAAAGAAGCCCGGCAGCGGCTCTTCGCTCCGGAGAGCATCGTACCTTCGTCTTTAGCGTCTTTTGTGGTCTACATCCTAGCAGAAAGCTTTTCCACTCTGTCTGGCAAGGAAAACCTGCAGGAGCACAGAAAACATCTCCCATCGTGTTCTGGACGTTGCACGGAGGTCTGCCAAGTGTTTGGCATGAAGGAAAGAAAAGTTGTCCAAAACAGCTTCCAATCGAAGATTCATGTGATTGGAAACGTCAGGAAAGTGTAAGGTACTGTTTTCTATCAGTTGGCAAGCTGCGCACACAATCCCAGTGTTGTACAGCTTCCTTCTTCACCTTTCCGATGCTGCCGCTCTCTCCGGCTCCCGGAGCCGAAGAAGCGGCTTCTTCGCGCAAAGACGATTGTACCGCTCACAGTGCTCTCTTAGCGCCGCTTCTGCCGAAAGAAGCCCGGCAGCGGCTCTTCGCTCCGGAGAGCATCGTACCTTCGTCTTTAGCGTCTTTTGTGGTCTACATCCTAGCAGAAAGCTTTTCCACTCTGTCTGGCAAGGAAAACCTGCGGGAGCACAGAAGACATCTCCCATCGTCTTGTGGACGTTGCACGGAGGTCTGCCAAGTGTTTGGCATGAAGGAAAGAAAAGTTGTCCAAAACAGCTTCCAATCGAAGATTCATGTGATTGGAAACGTCAGGAAAGTGTAAGGTACTGTTTTCTATCAGTTGGCAAGCTACGCACACAATCCCAGTGTTGTACAGCTTCCTTCTTCACCTTTCCGATGCTGCCGCTCTCTCCGGCTCCCGGAGCCGAAGAAGCGGCTTCTTCGCGCAAAGACGATTGTACCGCTCACAGTGCTCTCTTAGCGCCGCTTCTGCCGAAAGAAGGCCGGGAGCGGCTCTTAGCTCCGGAGAGCATCGTACCTTCGTCTTTAGCGTCTTTTGTGGTCTACATCCTAGCGATAAGCTTTTCCACTCTGTCTGGCAAGGAAAACCTCCAGGAGCACAGAAAACATCTCCCATCGTGTTCTGGACGTTGCACGGAGGTCTGCCAAGTGTTTGGCATGAAGGAAAGAAAAGTTGTCCAAAACAGCTTCCAATCGAAGATTCATGTGATTGGAAACGTCAGGAAAGTGTAAGGTACTGTTTTCTATCAGTTGGCAAGCTGCGCACACAATCCCAGTGTTGTACAGCTTCCTTCTTCACCTTTGCGATGCTGCCGCTCTCTCCGGCTCCCGGAGCCGAAGAAGCGGCTTCTTCGCGCAAAGACGATTGTACCGCTCACAGTGCTCTCTTAGCGCCGCTTCTGCCGAAAGAAGCCCGGCAGCGGCTCTTAGCTTCGGAGAGCATCGTACCTTCCAATTCAATTTTTTCAGCTCCACAAACCAAATGGTATACTTGCAGCAGTAGGGCGGGACGTTGAATTGGACTTTCTCCTTTTAGAGAGAAGCTAATGAAAAAGTTTCACCGGAATCAGAGCAGGCTGTAAAACAAGAAAAGTGTCATGGAAATAAGCCAGCCTTATCCTCTTAGCCTTGCTTGTTGTGATCGGCCAAGAAAGAAATGTGTCAACTCGGTGTTCCTGGGTATCATATCAGTAACAGGTACTTCAGCTGCTGTTCTTCTCTCCTGAAGTTAAGAACAGAATCCAAGGAATTGTGATTCCATGGTCTCAATTCACTCAATATGGTGCCGAAAAGGGAGTGGAAGGGGCACGGGTCAATTAACTTGAATGGCCTATGTAAATCAGCGGCCACTGTTTTTCTGAAGGCTTCAACAGGTTAGTTGCCTATGTTCTTCTTGGAATTGTTTTAATCTTTGGTCATGTTTTTCTTGGGATTCTTTTACCCTTTTCCCATTAGTGCAGCCTTTGCTCTCAAGGCTTTGCTGACATTTCCAATATCTCGGTAGCCTGGAAAAGTGTTGTCTTGATTGATCACATCATTATTCCCTTCCAAGGGTTGTTTTCCTCAAGTCTCAGTTTGGCTGGTTTTCTGCTAGTTGATTGTCAGAGGGCAGCAGGTGTTTTGTAAGAGCAAGTACACAATGCCATAGCTTGCTTTTCTTTGGATTTGGCCTGTCTAGAAAATGGAATGACTGAACATCTCTGGGAGGCTTTTCTCTCCCCATTAGGTTTCACTGGAAGGAGGGCAGATGCAAATCGTCTACCTAAAGTCTTGGCACGGAAGAAAGTAGTGGTTTGCTGCTGCATAGAGCTAGAAGCTTACAAAAGGAAGGCCTTGGGCTGAGGCCCATTACTTTGGCTAAGTAGAAAAGGACTGTGGCAAGGTGAGGCAGCTGACTTCGAGGTAGATCAACAAGTTCTAGAAGCGTCGTGTGTTCACAGCGTGGTGCATGGTGGTTGGCTGAATTGTGTTTGTTATGGCTTAAAGCTATGGAAATGAGAAAGGCCTGAGTGTTTCAAAAGCCTGGTTTTTGCAAGAAAGCAGCTCTCCTTTGCATCTGCCTGGGGACTCTGCATCACCACGGACCCTCACTGCCACTTTGCCAAGGAGATGATCAGTAGGAATGTTGCAGAGCTGCTGTGTGCATCTGAATGGAATGGCAGAGAACGAAGCGCTGGACGTTTCTGGCTTTAGTACAATGCTGCTGCATTGGTGCCAGTTTAGTTGGTTTTTCCATCAGTGGCCTTTCTGTCTAGAAGTACACTGCCCAGAGTATTGGATGCCTTTTCCTTCCTGTTGTTTTCATACCTTCCTTCAGTTGAAAGGATGATACAACCTTGACATTTTGAAGATCCCTGTTAGGAAGCACTATGCCAGAGGAGTCATCGCTCCCTTTTCTTCTGCCTCCTTTGTCATTTTCAGAGACTCATTTCAAATTTCTGCTCATGTCAAGAAGAATACTGAGACTACTTAGCAGGGCTGACGCTCTCAGCTGCTTTCCTCTTTCCTACTGCTTCATACTGGATGTGACTTCAAGGCCTCGTTTTGTCATCTGCATTTTGCCGTCATCCAAAGCTAAATATTCCAGGCCTGTGAACACAAAAAGAACTCTTAGTCTTTTGCAAGAACTACCCCTAGGAGGATTTGTGTTCACTTTGATCTCTTCAGTGTTTCAGAAAAAAGGAGATTGTACTCTCTTCTTGTGTACTCTCTTCTTGTGCTCTCATTTCCCTCTCTCTGCTTTGCATGCCCCAGTTAATCTACTGGTGTGACTCATTTGGCATCATCTCACGGTGCAAATTCTGCATAGTTTCAAGTCCTTACAAATGCCAGTTGCCAAGGAGCCTATCTAAGCATTCAAGGGGCAAAGAATTGTAGGGCTGGCAAGTTCAGGTGCTGAAACTGTAAGTCATGCCATATCAAAGTGACAGAGCAAATCAATTGATCTAGGACTTTCAGCTGGACACCTCTGAGAATAGCTGCTTGTCAGCAATGACACAGCCATCTTCCTAGCTGGATTCCAGAGAGAGGAAAGGGACACCTTCAATGGTTAATATGTTTGGCATGAGAAAACAGCAAGAAATGTACCGCAAAATACTTGAGTCAGATCAAGTGCGTTTCTCTAGTGAGAATTTTGCACTTGTTCTTTCTTGTCTGTGCCTTTACTTTTCACAGAAGACAGGGGAGCATTTCATTAGTACTGTTCTTTTGTTTTCTTTTGTTGGCCTCCCTCTTTCCACCTGCAATTAACAAATTTGCCTTTCTTTACTGGCTTCTCTTTCTTTACTTCTACAAGTTGACATGAGGTCATCCAACCTTATCATCAATGTTCTCAGACAGTGGAGAGAAGTAGAAGGTACAGCTAAATGGATAAAAGAAACCCACAAAAACAGACAGGTTTTTACAGTCTTCTGTGAGAACATTAGGACACAAGATGTCTTTGAACTGAGTCATGCTCTATTGACTTAACTTTTAGTCCACTGGTTACTATTATTACACGTGTTTGGCCTTTAGTACAGAGCCTTGGAACTAATCCAGGCCAATACTTGGCTAATTTTGTTTTATTTCTAGTGAGGACTTTGTTTCTTAAGGAATAGTCCAGAGAAAGAGCGTCCACGGTACAGTTACAGGTCATAAATTCTGGTACAGTTTGTGCTGGTAATAGGTCTAGGAAAGAAAGGTTTGACATCTTTTTTGACTTTCAAATGGAACCATGATTTGAAAAACCTAAGAGTTGCAGCTCCCCCCCCCACCCCACACCCCAAGTACTTCTCTTTGCAATATTACTCAGGGATTACACATCAAAGCCCACCCTGTAAAATACGTTGCAGATACTTTGCAAGAAGTGCAGCTTAGCAGCTAGAGATGATAACGTGGCTTAAATAACATGGTCTAAATATGTCTGTCTACGCAGACATACTCAACAAAGGTTACGATGGCTTAGCTCCTGTGCTCAAGTGAACGTGCATTTTAGAACTTCCCAAGAAGGTGAATTCAACCTCCTTCATTGCTCTCTGCTGGAGTCCCAAGAGAATTTCAGTCTGCTTTTTGTCATTTACAGCTGTCACTGCTTAGCTCTTGAACATGAGACTCCCTCATGACTGATGAAAGTTGTCTAGTTAAGAGTGGCTGAAAGACATGGTCTTGCTCTAGAAGGAGATGAGAAGGTTTCTGCAGTCTTTGTCATCTCTACTGCTTGTGATTTCTAGACAAAACCAGTGGGAAGTTTTCTGAAGGCAGTCCAGAAGCTGGCAATATGGACAGCTTACAGCCCAACACTTGCTGCAGTGCAACCATGGTGACACCAGAAAGGACTTCAAAAATTTAAAAGGGCAAACAAAGCAGTTGGAAGGAAAAGAACATGAACCATTATTCCATTTTTCTCATCTATCTTTCTTTAAATCATCATTTTCGTGCAGTTTGGCGGCTTGCGTTGGTATCCCACCAAAGGAATCTGAGACAGAGTAAGCTTTTGAATGGAGTAGAAGTGAGAAACGCAGGCCAAGTTGCCTTTTTTGCCATCAAATACCAGTTAGGCTTGAACTACCCTCTGCTTAAGGTGCTTAGCTTACACTAAGAATTGATGAGCACATTTTGATGGGAGCAAATTTTACTGTCATGATGACTGAGTAAATTTTGCTGTCCCTCAGAATTTTACTGTCGTCTGAATAGCAATGTTTGTGTCCAAATAGTATTTTGTCTCCTGTATCTGCAGCAGGTAAGCCTTTTGCTGTCAGCAGTGTTGCTTAAGCTTTCATGTCATATCCCTCTTCACATCCATCTTCTGCTTAAGGCTTATTAATCTACTTTAGAATTGGCAGGTGGAATAAGACTACTTTTCCTTTTTGAAAGCTCATGTCATTTGACCTACTTACAGCAAATAATTCATTAATTGCAAGTCCCCAGCTAGCATCTTTTCGGCATATTCTAACCTTCTAAAGAAGTAACAAAAGCACTCTCCAATACTTGACTTTCATATCACAGTGGGAACGCTGGTCCTGTTTGCAAGAAACAATCATGGGTATGGTAAAACAAAAGGAGGGCTTAGAGTTTTCTCTGTTAACCTATAGTGAGCTTGGATTTTGCAATATGCATGAAGTTAATTAACACTGTTATATAAAGTGGCTGATTTAATCAATAAATTGGAGTCAATGCTGATAAACGACAAGGTGGGTTGGCTTCCCTTCGCTTTCAACACAGTGCCAATTCGGGCTGGTTTGATAGGACTAAGTGGCTGCTGCAATCTGCCATCCAGAAGCGGGGCAGGTGAGTTTTGTTTGCAAGGGAAAAGGGCCATGGTTTGTGTTTGGGGGCCTGTGACTGAGAGTGCCGGCTGACTCCTGAAATTCTTTGATATGCAGGATGATTCCCAGACGCAAGGTGGAAATGCTGCCAAGTCGGGCTGGATTGAAATTACCCGGGGACTCCTGCAATCTGCCATCGAGAAGCAGGGCAGGTGAGTGTTGTTTGCCAGGGAAAAGGGCCGTGGATTGTGTTTGGGGGCCTGTGGCTGGGAGAGGCCGGCTGGCTCCTGAAAATCCACGATCCGCAGGATGTTTCTCAGACCCAAGGTAGCAACATTGCCAAGTCGGGCTGGTTTGATAGTACCAAGTTGCTCCTGCAATGTGCCATGCAGAAGCAGGGCAGGTGACTTTTCTTTGCCAGGGAAAAGGGCCGAGGTTTGTGTTTGGGGGCCTGTGGCCAAGAGTGTCTTGCTGGCTCCTGAAAATCCATGATATGCAGGATGGTTCCCAGACCCAAGGTGGCACCAGTGCCAAGTCGGGCTGGTTTGATATTACCAAGTGGCTCCTGCAATGTGCCATGCAGAAGCGGGGCAGGTGAGTTTTTTTGGCCAGGTAAGAGGGCCGAGGTCTGTGTTTAAGGGCCTGTGGCTGGGAGTGGCCGGCTGGCTCCTGAAAATCCACGATCCGCAGGATGGTTCCCAGACCCAAGGTGGCACCAGTGCCAAGTCGGGCTGGTTTGATAGTACCAAGTGGCTCCTGCAATCTGCCATGATCACATGAAGAAATACTTTCTGGCGTCCGTACTGGGCCATGTGCTCTTTCTTCTCTCAACTTCTCCATCACCTCTCATCTGTTTCACATGCGCTATCTTCAAGGTCCACAGGCTACTTTTCACAGCATCTTCAGGCCTGATGCAGTAAGAATGATGAATAGAACAGAGTTGGGTCTATTTTCCAGTTTGGATAAAATGCTTTCTGCACACAAATCCAAGGAGAAGGTGCTGCCCCGATGCCCAGAAAAACTTTCACTCCTGCTAGTGTTCTACGTCAACCACAACTTAGTCTGAAAGAAAAGCTTTTTCTCTGAGAGCATCTGAGAGGTTTGCACGAAGCACTGATATCTGACATATGCAATTTTGAAGAGGAGAGGAAAAAGAAAATGGCAAGAAGTTTTTAATTTTAGTGGTTTCAATTTTAATTTCCGTGCCCTTTTTCAAAACTTGTCAGCTCAAATGCCCATCAACATCTTTTAGTCATCTGTAAGTCAGTATTCATCTAAAATGTGCTTCAAATCAAAAGAATTTCAAATTTGCACTCCAAGTTTCTATGCCTAGATTTATGATTTCCTACACATATTAGATGAAAGGAAGGCCTTTTTTACTGTGGGAGTGCTGGAACACTGGGACAGGTTGCCCAGAGAAGTTGTGGGTGTCCCATCCCTGAAAGTATTCAAGGTCAGCTTGGACGGGGCTTGGAGCAGCAACAAAGGAGAAGCTTGATGGTAGAGAAACAAAGTTGGACTATAGAAGAAACTGGGATTGAAGTATAGGAGCAAGTTTTCTCTCAGCTCTTGGGGTAAATTCAAAGTTGTACAAAATGACATTTATCTGTGATTTTCACTACTGTAACAGAAAGGTTCATGAAAACTGTACAGAAGATAGCAAATTTTAAAAGAGATAAGAATTACAGCATAAAATCCATGGGACGGGTTACAACATGAGACACTCTCTAAGAGAAAATCTCTGTGTTTCAGCACTTCATCATGGTAAGATTTCATGAAGTGCCAAAGAAGGCGGCAAAATATCATTCGGGACATTATTTACTGGAGTTCAGCCTGGCCATTAGTAGGAACTGGGTTTGACCACATCATGTAGATATACCACACACACTTTCCTTCACTGAAAAATGACTGTTTACAACGAAGAAGCAATTGACGATCAAAATTGATTGAAAGCATCTTAAACATGTCAAGTATTTCATTGTAGATGATCTGTGATCCAAATGCTTCTTCCACCTTCGAGAGGGACAGAACAATTCTTCCATATCATGATGGTTTCAAATTGTATCAACCAATGTTTTCTGCTGAAAAGATAGCATCTATTTTTTTCTATTTTTGGAAGAAAATATTCCTAGACATACAACAGGTGAGAACTAAGTAATTTTAAAGAAGCAAATGACATGAAAATATTCTGTAAATAGAATGAAATGAAAAGCTGTGTTTTAAATAGGAGCTAAATATGAAACAGAATTTCTGTACCAGGCATTTGAATTACTGCACCAGCTCTTTTGCCCATCAAGAGAGGCATTGAGCATTTCAGTCTTTTCCAAGGTGTTCATGATCTGCTATGCTGATCTCTGTGTGTGCCTAGGTGTGTGTGGAAGGGGGGGCATGTGAAGGGGAGTGTGTATGTTTGCTTTACAATTGTTGTGGCAGATTCATGCCTCAGCTCCACATTTTGTTTTAGAAAGGTCACACAGAGTGGATATGAAGTTTACTATCAACAAGAGATCAATTCCCAAATCATCCATTTGACTCTACCTTATAAATCATGTGCTTTGTTGCATATTTTATCAAATCTACTTTCAAGCCAGATGGAGGCAGGAGGATGTGGGAATCCCTCCACCATCTTGCAACTTTTATGCAAGTAGGTTTTCAAGAAAATCATCATTTCTCTTTGAAATATGTCTGGAACAGGCATGATGGTAGTGTCAACCTGTTGGAGTTTTTGTTGCTGGAAGAAGTTGTACAAAAGGATTGGTTTTTACATTGACCGGTTACTGAATCAAGCGCAGGAATACATTGGAAATTCAACTGGGGCCTCCTTTTCCCAGCAGACCACTTCTAGAACGAGCTTGTACAATGAAGCTGACGCTTCTGCTCTCTTTTTGTTTCTTTCCTATTTTTCTTGGCTTCTTTGCCACTCTCTAGACAATTTGTGAACTCTTTTCCCAACTCAGATGGTTTCAATAGTCTGATTGTGATCACACATTTTTACAAGGAATTCTTAAAATCTTTCCTCGAGTTAAGAAAGTCAAGGACTTAGGTCTTTTTCTTCCCTTATAATATTGCAATGAAATTGATAACTAAAGACCAACTCTTTCTTTTTGTTTTTAACCCAAGTAGATAATTCCCATCCATTCATCCATTTGGTGGACCAATAGTTGCCATGCTGATGGAAGTTGTCACTTCTTAACAATAGACATTCTGTGACTATGTTGACAGCACTTTGGGTGAAGATCCTAACTGGTCTTGGATACACATAGGGAGAAATTTGCTCAGCCAGTGTCAGTCTTAAGCATGCGTATCAGAAGATCTTTCTAGAGCTGGGAATTTTCCCATGAAAGGGATTCAGTTAGGGAAGAGACACTCGTCCCAGAGTTTTACATTCTTCTTGAACACTGCTTAAGGAACTTAGATGCCGTGTCCATTTGGATCTCTGTCTTCACAGAACTTTGTCATGCAAGTGCTTGAAATGCATCTTGAAGAGAATTCACTAGCACAGAATGAATGAGAGTGGAAGGGGTTGGTGGGGCTAACCAGGCCCAATCCCCCTGCCTAAACCAGGATACCTAGAGCCTCTTGCCCAGGATTCTATCTGGGTGTACTTTTAATGTCTTCAAAGATCCAGGCTCCACAATCTTTCTGGGCAGTCTGTGCCGTGGTTCAGTCACCCTCACAGTAAAGAATCATTTGCTGATGGTCAATGGCAATCTCCTGTATTTCAGAGAGTGCCCACTGCCTCTTGTTTTTTTCACTCAGCATCACTGAAAAGACACTGGTTCCCTCCCCTTTGCACTATTGCTTCCATATGGATGCGTGCTGCCATGTAGAGATATGTCAAAAACCTCCCTGAAGCCCAGGCAGATAATATTCCCTTCATCTACCAGTCAAGTTGATTCATCAGAGGAGTTTAAAGTGATGTTCAGCATGAAATTCCCCTGAAAAATCATGCTAACTACATTATTTTGTCGTCTTGCATGTGCCTGGCAAGGTTTTCCAGGAGGAGCTGCTTCATCAACTTCCTGGGGATAAAAAGGAGGCTGGCTGGTTTGTACTATTCCGAGTCCACCTAATTGCCTTTTTTAGAGATGGGTGTCATTTGCTCACATCCAGTCTTTAGCCTCTCTTGTCGTCAACATCTTAGCAAAAAGCTTTTCGACTACATGTTCATGTGATTGGAAACGTCAGGAAAGTGTAAGGTACTGTTTTCTATCAGTTGGCAAGCTGCGCACACAATCCCAGTGTTGTACAGCTTCCTTCTTCACCTTTCCGATGCTGCCGCTCTCTCCGGCTCCCGGAGCCGAAGAAGCGGCTTCTTCGCGCAAAGACGATTGTACCGCTCACAGGGCTCTCTTAGCGCCGCTTCTGCCGAAAGAAGGCCGGGAGCGGCTCTTAGCTCCGGAGAGCATCGTACCTTCGTCTTTAGCGTCTTTTGTGGTCTACATCCTAGCAGAAAGCTTTTCCACTCTGTCTGGCAAGGAAAACCTGCGGGAGCACAGAAAACATCTCCCATCGTCTTCTGGACGTTGCACGGAGGTCTGCCAAGTGTTTGGCATGAAGGAAAGAAAAGTTGTCCAAAACAGCTTCCAATCGAAGATTCATGTGATTGGAAACGTCAGGAAAGTGTAAGGTACTGTTTTCTATCAGTTGGCAAGCTGCGCACACAATCCCAGTGTTGTACAGCTTCCTTCTTCACCTTTCCGATGCTGCCGCTCTCTCCGGCTCCCGGAGCCGAAGAAGCGGCTTCTTCGCGCAAAGACGATTGTACCGCTCACAGTGCTCTCTTAGCGCCGCTTCTGCCGAAAGAAGCCCGGCAGCGGCTCTTAGCTCCGGAGAGCATCGTACCTTCGTCTTTAGCGTCTTTTGTGGTCTACATCCTAGCAGAAAGCTTTTCCACTCTGTCTGGCAAGGAAAACCTGCGGGAGCACAGAAAACATCTCCCATCGTCTTCGGGACGTTGCACGGAGGTCTGCCAAGTGTTTGGCATGAAGGAAAGAAAAGTTGTCCAAAACAGCTTCCAATCGAAGATTCATGTGATTGGAAACGTCAGGAAAGTGTAAGGTACTGTTTTCTATCAGTTGGCAAGCTGCGCACACAATCCCAGTGTTGTACAGCTTCCTTCTTCACCTTTCCGATGCTGCCGCTCTCTCCGGCTCCCAGAGCCGAAGAAGCGGCTTCTTCGCGCAAAGACGATTGTACCGCTCACAGTGCTCTCTTAGCGCCGCTTCTGCCGAAAGAAGCCCGGCAGCGGCTCTTCGCTCCGGAGAGCATCGTACCTTCGTCTTTAGCGTCTTTTGTGGTCTACATCCTAGCAGAAAGCTTTTCCACTCTGTCTGGCAAGGAAAACCTGCAGGAGCACAGAAAACATCTCCCATCGTGTTCTGGACGTTGCACGGAGGTCTGCCAAGTGTTTGGCATGAAGGAAAGAAAAGTTGTCCAAAACAGCTTCTAATCGAAGATTCATGTGATTGGAAACGTCAGGAAAGTGTAAGGTACTGTTTTCTATCAGTTGGCAAGCTGCGCACACAATCCCAGTGTTGTACAGCTTCCTTCTTCACCTTTCCGATGCTGCCGCTCTCTCCTGCTCCCGGAGCCGAAGAAGCGGCTTCTTCGCGCAAAGACGATTGTACCGCTCACAGTGCTCTCTTAGCGCCGCTTCTGCCGAAAGAAGCCCGGCAGCGGCTCTTAGCTCCGGAGAGCATCGTACCTGCGTCTTTAGCGTCTTTTGTGGTCTACATCCTAGCAGAAAGCTTTTCCACTCTGTCTGGCAAGGAAAACCTGCGGGAGCACAGAAGACATCTCCCATCGTCTTGTGGACGTTGCACGGAGGTCTGCCAAGTGTTTGGCATGAAGGAAAGAAAAGTTGTCCAAAACAGCTTCCAATCGAAGATTCATGTGATTGGAAACATCAGGAAAGTGTAAGGTACTGTTTTCTATCAGTTGGCAAGCTGCGCACACAATCCCAGTGTTGTACAGCTTCCTTCTTCACCTTTCCGATGCTGCCGCTCTCTCCGGCTCCCAGAGCCGAAGAAGCGGCTTCTTCGCGCAAAGACGATTGTACCGCTCACAGTGCTCTCTTAGCGCCGCTTCTGCCGAAAGAAGCCAGGGAGGGGCTCTTAGCTCCGGAGAGCATCGTACCTTCGTCTTTAGCGTCTTTTGTGGTCTACATCCTAGCGATAAGCTTTTCCACTCTGTCTGGCAAGGAAAACCTGCGGGAGCACAGAAAACATCTCCCATCGTGTTCTGGACGTTGCACGGAGGTCTGCCAAGTGTTTGGCATGAAGGAAAGAAAAGTTGTCCAAAACAGCTTCCAATCGAAGATTCATGTGATTGGAAACGTCAGGAAAGTGTAAGGTACTGTTTTCTATCAGTTGGCAAGCTGCGCACACAATCCCAGTGTTGTACAGCTTCCTTCTTCACCTTTCCGATGCTGCCGCTCTCTCCGGCTCCCGGAGCCGAAGAAGCGGCTTCTTCGCGCAAAGACGATTGTACCGCTCACAGTGCTCTCTTAGCGCCGCTTCTGCCGAAAGAAGCCCGGGAGCGGCTCTTAGCTCCGGAGAGCATCGTACCTTCGTCTTTAGCGTCTTTTGTGGTCTACATCCTAGCAGAAAGCTTTTCCACTCTGTCTGGCAAGGAAAACCTGCGGGAGCACAGAAAACATCTCCCATCGTCTTCTGGACGTTGCACGGAGGTCTGCCAAGTGTTTGGCATGAAGGAAAGAAAAGTTGTCCAAAACAGCTTCCAATCGAAGATTCATGTGATTGGAAACGTCAGGAAAGTGTAAGGTACTGTTTTCTATCAGTTGGCAAGCTGCGCACACAATCCCAGTGTTGTACAGCTTCCTTCTTCACCTTTCCGATGCTGCCGCTCTCTCCGGCTCCCAGAGCCGAAGAAGCGGCTTCTTCGCGCAAAGACGATTGTACCGCTCACAGTGCTCTCTTAGCGCCGCTTCTGCCGAAAGAAGCCCGGGAGCGGCTCTTAGCTCCGGAGAGCATCGTACCTTCGTCTTTAGCGTCTTTTGTGGTCTACATCCTAGCAGAAAGCTTTTCCACTCTGTCTGGCAAGGAAAACCTGCGGGAGCACAGAAAACATCTCCCATCGTCTTCTGGACGTTGCACGGAGGTCTGCCAAGTGTTTGGCATGAAGGAAAGAAAAGTTGTCCAAAACAGCTTCCAATCGAAGATTCATGTGATTGGAAACGTCAGGAAAGTGTAAGGTACTGTTTTCTATCAGTTGGCAAGCTGCGCACACAATCCCAGTGTTGTACAGCTTCCTTCTTCACCTTTCCGATGCTGCTGCTCTCTCCTGCTCCCGGAGCCGAAGAAGCGGCTTCTTCGCGCAAAGACGATTGTACCGCTCACAGTGCTCTCTTAGCGCCGCTTCTGCCGAAAGAAGCCCGGGAGCGGCTCTTAGCTCCGGAGAGCATCGTACCTTCGTCTTTAGCGTCTTTTGTGGTCTACATCCTAGCGATAAGCTTTTCCACTCTGTCTGGCAAGGAAAACCTGCAGGAGCACAGAAAACATCTCCCATCGTCTTCTGGACGTTGCACGGAGGTCTGCCAAGTGTTTGGCATGAAGGAAAGAAAAGTTGTCCAAAACAGCTTCCAATCGAAGATTCATGTGATTGGAAACGTCAGGAAAGTGTAAGGTACTGTTTTCTATCAGTTGGCAAGCTGCGCACACAATCCCAGTGTTGTACAGCTTCCTTCTTCACCTTTCCGATGCTGCCGCTCTCTCCGGCTCCCGGAGCCGAAGAAGCGGCTTCTTCGCGCAAAGACGATTGTACCGCTCACAGTGCTCTCTTAGCGCCGCTTCTGCCGAAAGAAGCCCGGCAGCGGCTCTTAGCTCCGGAGAGCATCGTACCTTCGTCTTTAGCGTCTTTTGTGGTCTACATCCTAGCAGAAAGCTTTTCCACTCTGTCTGGCAAGGAAAACCTGCGGGAGCACAGAAAACATCTCCCATCGTGTTCTGGACGTTGCACGGAGGTCTGCCAAGTGTTTGGCATGAAGGAAAGAAAAGTTGTCCAAAACAGCTTCCAATCGAAGATTCATGTGATTGGAAACGTCAGGAAAGTGTAAGGTACTGTTTTCTATCAGTTGGCAAGCTGCGCACACAATCCCAGTGTTGTACAGCTTCCTTCTTCACCTTTCCGATGCTGCCGCTCTCTCCGGCTCCCGGAGCCGAAGAAGCGGCTTCTTCGCGCAAAGACGATTGTACCGCTCACAGTGCTCTCTTAGCGCCGCTTCTGCCGAAAGAAGCCCGGCAGCGGCTCTTAGCTCCGGAGAGCATCGTACCTTCGTCTTTAGCGTCTTTTGTGGTCTACATCCTAGCAGAAAGCTTTTCCACTCTGTCTGGCAAGGAAAACCTGCGGGAGCACAGAAAACATCTCCCATCGTCTTCTGGACGTTGCACGGAGGTCTGCCAAGTGTTTGGCATGAAGGAAAGAAAAGTTGTCCAAAACAGCTTCCAATCGAAGATTCATGTGATTGGAAACGTCAGGAAAGTGTAAGGTACTGTTTTCTATCAGTTGGCAAGCTGCACACACAATCCCAGTGTTGTACAGCTTCCTTCTTCACCTTTCCGATGCTGCCGCTCTCTCCGGCTCCCGGAGCCGAAGAAGCGGCTTCTTCGCGCAAAGACGATTGTACCGCTCACAGTGCTCTCTTAGCGCCGCTTCTGCCGAAAGAAGCCCGGGAGCGGCTCTTAGCTCCGGAGAGCATCGTACCTTCGTCTTTAGCGTCTTTTGTGGTCTACATCCTAGCAGAAAGCTTTTCCACTCTGTCTGGCAAGGAAAACCTGCAGGAGCACAGAAAACATCTCCCATCGTCTTCTGGACGTTGCACGGAGGTCTGCCAAGTGTTTGGCATGAAGGAAAGAAAAGTTGTCCAAAACAGCTTCCAATCGAAGATTCATGTGATTGGAAACGTCAGGAAAGTGTAAGGTACTGTTTTCTATCAGTTGGCAAGCTGCGCACACAATCCCAGTGTTGTACAGCTTCCTTCTTCACCTTTGCGATGCTGCCGCTCTCTCCGGCTCCCGGAGCCGAAGAAGCGGCTTCTTCGCGCAAAGACGATTGTACCGCTCACAGTGCTCTCTTAGCGCCGCTTCTGCCGAAAGAAGCCCGGCAGCGGCTCTTAGCTCCGGAGAGCATCGTACCTTCGTCTTTAGCGTCTTTTGTGGTCTACATCCTAGCAGAAAGCTTTTCCACTCTGTCTGGCAAGGAAAACCTGCGGGAGCACAGAAAACATCTCCCATCGTCTTCTGGACGTTGCACGGAGGTCTGCCAAGTGTTTGGCATGAAGGAAAGAAAAGTTGTCCAAAACAGCTTCCAATCGAAGATTCATGTGATTGGAAACGTCAGGAAAGTGTAAGGTACTGTTTTCTATCAGTTGGCAAGCTGCGCACACAATCCCAGTGTTGTACAGCTTCCTTCTTCACCTTTGCGATGCTGCCGCTCTCTCCGGCTCCCGGAGCCGAAGAAGCGGCTTCTTCGCGCAAAGACGATTGTACCGCTCACAGTGCTCTCTTAGCGCCGCTTCTGCCGAAAGAAGCCCGGCAGCGGCTCTTAGCTCCGGAGAGCATCGTACCTTCGTCTTTAGCGTCTTTTGTGGTCTACATCCTAGCAGAAAGCTTTTCCACTCTGTCTGGCAAGGAAAACCTGCAGGAGCACAGAAAACATCTCCCATCGTGTTCTGGACGTTGCACGGAGGTCTGCCAAGTGTTTGGCATGAAGGAAAGAAAAGTTGTCCAAAACAGCTTCCAATCGAAGATTCATGTGATTGGAAACGTCAGGAAAGTGTAAGGTACTGTTTTCTATCAGTTGGCAAGCTGCGCACACAATCCCAGTGTTGTACAGCTTCCTTCTTCACCTTTCCGATGCTGCCGCTCTCTCCGGCTCCCGGAGCCGAAGAAGCGGCTTCTTCGCGCAAAGACGATTGTACCGCTCACAGTGCTCTCTTAGCGCCGCTTCTGCCGAAAGAAGCCCGGCAGCGGCTCTTAGCTCCGGAGAGCATCGTACCTTCGTCTTTAGCGTCTTTTGTGGTCTACATCCTAGCAGAAAGCTTTTCCACTCTGTCTGGCAAGGAAAACCTGCGGGAGCACAGAAAACATCTCCCATCGTCTTCTGGACGTTGCACGGAGGTCTGCCAAGTGTTTTGCATGAAGGAAAGAAAAGTTGTCCAAAACAGCTTCCAATCGAAGATTCATGTGATTGGAAACGTCAGGAAAGTGTAAGGTACTGTTTTCTATCAGTTGGCAAGCTGCGCACACAATCCCAGTGTTGTACAGCTTCCTTCTTCACCTTTCCGATGCTGCCGCTCTCTCCGGCTCCCGGAGCCGAAGAAGCGGCTTCTTCGCGCAAAGACGATTGTACCGCTCACAGTGCTCTCTTAGCGCCGCTTCTGCCGAAAGAAGCCTGGCAGCGGCTCTTAGCTCTGGAGAGCATCGTACCTTCGTCTTTAGCGTCTTTTGTGGTCTACATCCTAGCAGAAAGCTTTTCCACTCTGTCTGGCAAGGAAAACCTGCAGGAGCACAGAAAACATCTCCCATCGTGTTGTGGACGTTGCACGGAGGTCTGCCAAGTGTTTGGCATGAAGGAAAGAAAAGTTGTCCAAAACAGCTTCCAATCGAAGATTCATGTGATTGGAAACGTCAGGAAAGTGTAAGGTACTGTTTTCTATCAGTTGGCAAGCTGCGCACACAATCCCAGTGTTGTACAGCTTCCTTCTTCACCTTTCCGATGCTGCCGCTCTCTCCGGCTCCCGGAGCCGAAGAAGCGGCTTCTTCGCGCAAAGACAATTGTACCGCTCACAGTGCTCTCTTAGCGCCGCTTCTGCCGAAAGAAGCCCGGCAGCGGCTCTTAGCTCCGGAGAGCATCGTACCTGCGTCTTTAGCGTCTTTTGTGGTCTACATCCTAGCAGAAAGCTTTTCCACTCTGTCTGGCAAGGAAAACCTGCGGGAGCACAGAAGACATCTCCAATCGTCTTGTGGACGTTGCACGGAGGTCTGCCAAGTGTTTGGCATGAAGGAAAGAAAAGTTGTCCAAAACAGCTTCCAATCGAAGATTCATGTGATTGGAAACATCAGGAAAGTGTAAGGTACTGTTTTCTATCAGTTGGCAAGCTGCGCACACAATCCCAGTGTTGTACAGCTTCCTTCTTCACCTTTGCGATGCTGCCGCTCTCTCCGGCTCCAGGAGCCGAAGAAGCGGCTTCTTCGCGCAAAGACGATTGTACCGCTCACAGTGCTCTCTTAGCGCCGCTTCTGCCGAAAGAAGCCCGGGAGCGGATCTTAGCTCCGGAGAGCATCGTACCTTCGTCTTTAGCGTCTTTTGTGGTCTACATCCTAGCAGAAAGCTTTTCCACTCTGTCTGGCAAGGAAAACCTGCAGGAGCACAGAAAACATCTCCCATCGTCTTCTGGACGTTGCACGGAGGTCTGCCAAGTGTTTGGCATGAAGGAAAGAAAAGTTGTCCAAAACAGCTTCCAATCGAAGATTCATGTGATTGGAAACGTCAGGAAAGTGTAAGGTACTGTTTTCTATCAGTTGGCAAGCTGCGCACACAATCCCAGTGTTGTACAGCTTCCTTCTTCACCTTTCCGATGCTGCCGCTCTCTCCTGCTCCCGGAGCCGAAGAAGCGGCTTCTTCGCGCAAAGACGATTGTACCGCTCACAGTGCTCTCTTAGCGCCGCTTCTGCCGAAAGAAGCCCGGCAGCGGCTCTTAGCTCCGGAGAGCATCGTACCTGCGTCTTTAGCGTCTTTTGTGGTCTACATCCTAGCAGAAAGCTTTTCCACTCTGTCTGGCAAGGAAAACCTGCGGGAGCACAGAAAACATCTCCCATCGTCTTCTGGACGTTGCACGGAGGTCTGCCAAGTGTTTGGCATGAAGGAAAGAAAAGTTGTCCAAAACAGCTTCCAATCGAAGATTCATGTGATTGGAAACATCAGGAAAGTGTAAGGTACTGTTTTCTATCAGTTGGCAAGCTGCGCACACAATCCCAGTGTTGTACAGCTTCCTTCTTCACCTTTGCGATGCTGCCGCTCTCTCCGGCTCCCGGAGCCGAAGAAGCGGCTTCTTCGCGCAAAGACGATTGTACCGCTCACAGTGCTCTCTTAGCGCCGCTTCTGCCGAAAGAAGCCCGGGAGCGGCTCTTAGCTCCGGAGAGCATCGTACCTTCGTCTTTAGCGTCTTTTGTGGTCTACATCCTAGCAGAAAGCTTTTCCACTCTGTCTGGCAAGGAAAACCTGCAGGAGCACAGAAAACATCTCCCATCGTCTTCTGGACGTTGCACGGAGGTCTGCCAAGTGTTTGGCATGAAGGAAAGAAAAGTTGTCCAAAACAGCTTCCAATCGAAGATTCATGTGATTGGAAATGTCAGGAAAATGTAAGGTACTGTTTTCTATCAGTTGGCAAGCTGCGCACACAATCCCAGTGTTGTACAGCTTCCTTCTTCACCTTTCCGATGCTGCCGCTCTCTCCGGCTCCCGGAGCCGAAGAAGCGGCTTCTTCGCGCAAAGACGATTGTACCGCTCACAGTGCTCTCTTAGCGCCGCTTCTGCCGAAAGAAGCCCGGCAGCGGCTCTTAGCTCCGGAGAGCATCGTACCTTCGTCTTTAGCGTCTTTTGTGGTCTACATCCTAGCAGAAAGCTTTTCCACTCTGTCTGGCAAGGAAAACCTGCGGGAGCACAGAAAACATCTCCCATCGTGTTCTGGACGTTGCACGGAGGTCTGCCAAGTGTTTGGCATGAAGGAAAGAAAAGTTGTCCAAAACAGCTTCCAATCGAAGATTCATGTGATTGGAAACGTCAGGAAAGTGTAAGGTACTGTTTTCTATCAGTTGGCAAGCTGCGCACACAATCCCAGTGTTGTACAGCTTCCTTCTTCACCTTTGCAATGCTGCCGCTCTCTCCGGCTCCCGGAGCCGAAGAAGCGGCTTCTTCGCGCAAAGACGATTGTACCGCTCACAGTGCTCTCTTAGCGCCGCTTCTGCCGAAAGAAGCCCGGCAGCGGCTCTTAGCTCCGGAGAGCATCGTACCTTCGTCTTTAGCGTCTTTTGTGGTCTACATCCTAGCAGAAAGCTTTTCCACTCTGTCTGGCAAGGAAAACCTGCGGGAGCACAGAAAACATCTCCCATCGTGTTCTGGACGTTGCACGGAGGTCTGCCAAGTGTTTGGCATGAAGGAAAGAAAAGTTGTCCAAAACAGCTTCCAATCGAAGATTCATGTGATTGGAAACGTCAGGAAAGTGTAAGGTACTGTTTTCTATCAGTTGGCAAGCTGCACACACAATCCCAGTGTTGTACAGCTTCCTTCTTCACCTTTCCGATGCTGCCGCTCTCTCCGGCTCCCGGAGCCGAAGAAGCGGCTTCTTCGCGCAAAGACGATTGTACCGCTCACAGTGCTCTCTTAGCGCCGCTTCTGCCGAAAGAAGCCCGGGAGCGGCTCTTAGCTCCGGAGAGCATCGTACCTTCGTCTTTAGCGTCTTTTGTGGTCTACATCCTAGCAGAAAGCTTTTCCACTCTGTCTGGCAAGGAAAACCTGCAGGAGCACAGAAAACATCTCCCATCGTCTTCTGGACGTTGCACGGAGGTCTGCCAAGTGTTTGGCATGAAGGAAAGAAAAGTTGTCCAAAACAGCTTCCAATCGAAGATTCATGTGATTGGAAACGTCAGGAAAGTGTAAGGTACTGTTTTCTATCAGTTGGCAAGCTGCGCACACAATCCCAGTGTTGTACAGCTTCCCTCTTCACCTTTCCGATGCTGCCGCTCTCTCCGGCTGCCGGAGCCGAAGAAGCGGCTTCTTCGCGCAAAGACGATTGTACCGCTCACAGTGCTCTCTTAGCGCCGCTTCTGCCGAAAGAAGCCCGGCAGCGGCTCTTAGCTCCGGAGAGCATCGTACCTTCGTCTTTAGCGTCTTTTGTGGTCTACATCCTAGCAGAAAGCTTTTCCACTCTGTCTGGCAAGGAAAACCTGCGGGAGCACAGAAAACATCTCCCATCGTGTTCTGGACGTTGCACGGAGGTCTGCCAAGTGTTTGGCATGAAGGAAAGAAAAGTTGTCCAAAACAGCTTCCAATCGAAGATTCATGTGATTGGAAACGTCAGGAAAGTGTAAGGTACTGTTTTCTATCAGTTGGCAAGCTGCGCACACAATCCCAGTGTTGTACAGCTTCCTTCTTCACCTTTGCGATGCTGCCGCTCTCTCCGGCTCCCGGAGCCGAAGAAGCGGCTTCTTCGCGCAAAGACGATTGTACCGCTCACAGTGCTCTCTTAGCGCCGCTTCTGCCGAAAGAAGCCCGGCAGCGGCTCTTAGCTCCGGAGAGCATCGTACCTTCGTCTTTAGCGTCTTTTGTGGTCTACATCCTAGCAGAAAGCTTTTCCACTCTGTCTGGCAAGGAAAACCTGCGGGAGCACAGAAAACATCTCCCATCGTGTTCTGGACGTTGCACGGAGGTCTGCCAAGTGTTTGGCATGAAGGAAAGAAAAGTTGTCCAAAACAGCTTCCAATCGAAGATTCATGTGATTGGAAACGTCAGGAAAGTGTAAGGTACTGTTTTCTATCAGTTGGCAAGCTGCACACACAATCCCAGTGTTGTACAGCTTCCTTCTTCACCTTTCCGATGCTGCCGCTCTCTCCGGCTCCCGGAGCCGAAGAAGCGGCTTCTTCGCGCAAAGACGATTGTACCGCTCACAGTGCTCTCTTAGCGCCGCTTCTGCCGAAAGAAGCCCGGCAGCGGCTCTTAGCTCCGGAGAGCATCGTACCTTCGTCTTTAGCGTCTTTTGTGGTCTACATCCTAGCAGAAAGCTTTTCCACTCTGTCTGGCAAGGAAAACCTGCAGGAGCACAGAAAACATCTCCCATCGTCTTCTGGACGTTGCACGGAGGTCTGCCAAGTGTTTGGCATGAAGGAAAGAAAAGTTGTCCAAAACAGCTTCCAATCGAAGATTCATGTGATTGGAAACGTCAGGAAAGTGTAAGGTACTGTTTTCTATCAGTTGGCAAGCTGCGCACACAATCCCAGTGTTGTACAGCTTCCTTCTTCACCTTTCCGATGCTGCCGCTCTCTCCGGCTCCCGGAGCCGAAGAAGCGGCTTCTTCGCGCAAAGACGATTGTACCGCTCACAGTGCTCTCTTAGCGCCGCTTCTGCCGAAAGAAGCCCGGCAGCGGCTCTTAGCTCCGGAGAGCATCGTACCTTCGTCTTTAGCGTCTTTTGTGGTCTACATCCTAGCAGAAAGCTTTTCCACTCTGTCTGGCAAGGAAAACCTGCGGGAGCACAGAAAACATCTCCCATCGTCTTCTGGACGTTGCACGGAGGTCTGCCAAGTGTTTGGCATGAAGGAAAGAAAAGTTGTCCAAAACAGCTTCCAATCGAAGATTCATGTGATTGGAAACGTCAGGAAAGTGTAAGGTACTGTTTTCTATCAGTTGGCAAGCTGCGCACACAATCCCAGTGTTGTACAGCTTCCTTCTTCACCTTTCCGATGCTGCCGCTCTCTCCGGCTCCCGGAGGCGAAGAAGCGGCTTCTTCGCGCAAAGACGATTGTACCGCTCACAGTGCTCTCTTAGCGCCGCTTCTGCCGAAAGAAGCCCGGGAGCGGCTCTTAGCTCCGGAGAGCATCGTACCTTCGTCTTTAGCGTCTTTTGTGGTCTACATCCTAGCAGAAAGCTTTTCCACTCTGTCTGGCAAGGAAAACCTGCGGGAGCACAGAAAACATCTCCCATCGTCTTCTGGACGTTGCACGGAGGTCTGCCAAGTGTTTGGCATGAAGGAAAGAAAAGTTGTCCAAAACAGCTTCCAATCGAAGATTCATGTGATTGGAAACGTCAGGAAAGTGTAAGGTACTGTTTTCTATCAGTTGGCAAGCTGCGCACACAATCCCAGTGTTGTACAGCTTCCTTCTTCACCTTTCCGATGCTGCCGCTCTCTCCGGCTCCCGGAGCCGAAGAAGCGGCTTCTTCGCGCAAAGACGATTGTACCGCTCACAGTGCTCTCTTAGCGCCGCTTCTGCCGAAAGAAGCCCGGCAGCGGCTCTTAGCTCCGGAGAGCATCGTACCTTCGTCTTTAGCGTCTTTTGTGGTCTACATCCTAGCAGAAAGCTTTTCCACTCTGTCTGGCAAGGAAAACCTGCAGGAGCACAGAAAACATCTCCCATCGTGTTCTGGACGTTGCACGGAGGTCTGCCAAGTGTTTGGCATGAAGGAAAGAAAAGTTGTCCAAAACAGCTTCCAATCGAAGATTCATGTGATTGGAAACGTCAGGAAAGTGTAAGGTACTGTTTTCTATCAGTTGGCAAGCTGCGCACACAATCCCAGTGTTGTACAGCTTCCTTCTTCACCTTTCCGATGCTGCCGCTCTCTCCTGCTCCCGGAGCCGAAGAAGCGGCTTCTTCGCGCAAAGACGATTGTACCGCTCACAGTGCTCTCTTAGCGCCGCTTCTGCCGAAAGAAGCCCGGGAGCGGCTCTTAGCTCCGGAGAGCATCGTACCTGCGTCTTTAGCGTCTTTTGTGGTCTACATCCTAGCAGAAAGCTTTTCCACTCTGTCTGGCAAGGAAAACCTGCGGGAGCACAGAAGACATCTCCCATCGTCTTGTGGACGTTGCACGGAGGTCTGCCAAGTGTTTGGCATGAAGGAAAGAAAAGTTGTCCAAAACAGCTTCCAATCGAAGTTTCATGTGATTGGAAACATCAGGAAAGTTTAAGGTACTGTTTTCTATCAGTTGGCAAGCTGCGCACACAATCCCAGTGTTGTACAGCTTCCTTCTTCACCTTTGCGATGCTGCCGCTCTCTCCGGCTCCCGGAGCCGAAGAAGCGGCTTCTTCGCGCAAAGACGATTGTACCGCTCACAGTGCTCTCTTAGCGCCGCTTCTGCCGAAAGAAGCCCGGGAGCGGCTCTTAGCTCCGGAGAGCATCGTACCTTCGTCTTTAGCGTCTTTTGTGGTCTACATCCTAGCGATAAGCTTTTCCACTCTGTCTGGCAAGGAAAACCTGCAGGAGCACAGAAAACATCTCCCATCGTCTTCTGGACGTTGCACGGAGGTCTGCCAAGTGTTTGGCATGAAGGAAAGAAAAGTTGTCCAAAACAGCTTCCAATCGAATATTCATGTGATTGGAAACGTCAGGAAAGTGTAAGGTACTGTTTTCTATCAGTTGGCAAGCTGCGCACACAATCCCAGTGTTGTACAGCTTCCTTCTTCACCTTTGCGATGCTGCCGCTCTCTCCGGCTCCCGGAGCCGAAGAAGCGGCTTCTTCGCGCAAAGACGATTGTACCGCTCACAGTGCTCTCTTAGCGCCGCTTCTGCCGAAAGAAGCCCGGCAGCGGCTCTTAGCTCCGGAGAGCATCGTACCTTCGTCTTTAGCGTCTTTTGTGGTCTACATCCTAGCAGAAAGCTTTTCCACTCTGTCTGGCAAGGAAAACCTGCGGGAGCACAGAAAACATCTCCCATCGTGTTCTGGACGTTGCACGGAGGTCTGCCAAGTGTTTGGCATGAAGGAAAGAAAAGTTGTCCAAAACAGCTTCCAATCGAAGATTCATGTGATTGGAAACGTCAGGAAAGTGTAAGGTACTGTTTTCTATCAGTTGGCAAGCTGCACACACAATCCCAGTGTTGTACAGCTTCCTTCTTCACCTTTCCGATGCTGCCGCTCTCTCCGGCTCCCGGAGCCGAAGAAGCGGCTTCTTCGCGCAAAGACGATTGTACCGCTCACAGTGCTCTCTTAGCGCCGCTTCTGCCGAAAGAAGCCCGGGAGCGGCTCTTAGCTCCGGAGAGCATCGTACCTTCGTCTTTAGCGTCTTTTGTGGTCTACATCCTAGCAGAAAGCTTTTCCACTCTGTCTGGCAAGGAAAACCTGCGGGAGCACAGAAAACATCTCCCATCGTCTTCTGGACGTTGCACGGAGGTCTGCCAAGTGTTTGGCATGAAGGAAAGAAAAGTTGTCCAAAACAGCTTCCAATCGAAGATTCATGTGATTGGAAACGTCAGGAAAGTGTAAGGTACTGTTTTCTATCAGTTGGCAAGCTGCGCACACAATCCCAGTGTTGTACAGCTTCCCTCTTCACCTTTCCGATGCTGCCGCTCTCTCCGGCTCCCGGAGCCGAAGAAGCGGCTTCTTCGCGCAAAGACGATTGTACCGCTCACAGTGCTCTCTTAGCGCCGCTTCTGCCGAAAGAAGCCAGGGAGGGGCTCTTAGCTCCGGAGAGCATCGTACCTTCGTCTTTAGCGTCTTTTGTGGTCTACATCCTAGCAGAAAGCTTTTCCACTCTGTCTGGCAAGGAAAACCTGCGGGAGCACAGAAAACATCTCCCATCGTGTTCTGGACGTTGCACGGAGGTCTGCCAAGTGTTTGGCATGAAGGAAAGAAAAGTTGTCCAAAACAGCTTCCAATCGAAGATTCATGTGATTGGAAACGTCAGGAAAGTGTAAGGTACTGTTTTCTATCAGTTGGCAAGCTGCGCACACAATCCCAGTGTTGTACAGCTTCCTTCTTCACCTTTGCGATGCTGCCGCTCTCTCCGGCTCCAGGAGCCGAAGAAGCGGCTTCTTCGCGCAAAGACGATTGTACCGCTCACAGTGCTCTCTTAGCGCCGCTTCTGCCGAAAGAAGCCCGGCAGCGGCTCTTAGCTCCGGAGAGCATCGTACCTTCGTCTTTAGCGTCTTTTGTGGTCTACATCCTAGCAGAAAGCTTTTCCACTCTGTCTGGCAAGGAAAACCTCCGGGAGCACAGAAAACATCTCCCATCGTCTTCTGGACGTTGCACGGAGGTCTGCCAAGTGTTTGGCATGAAGGAAAGAAAAGTTGTCCAAAACAGCTTCCAATCGAAGATTCATGTGATTGGAAACGTCAGGAAAGTGTAAGGTACTGTTTTCTATCAGTTGGCAAGCTGCGCACACAATCCCAGTGTTGTACAGCTTCCTTCTTCACCTTTGCGA
Source organism: Ammospiza nelsoni (assembly GCF_027579445.1). Taxonomy (NCBI): domain Eukaryota; kingdom Metazoa; phylum Chordata; class Aves; order Passeriformes; family Passerellidae; genus Ammospiza; species Ammospiza nelsoni. The sequence goes on along the minus strand of NW_026683207.1, from coordinate 311,261 downwards.
TGCTGCCGCTCTCTCCGGCTCCCGGAGCCGAAGAAGCGGCTTCTTCGCGCAAAGACGATTGTACCGCTCACAGTGCTCTCTTAGCGCCGCTTCTGCCGAAAGAAGCCCGGCAGCGGCTCTTAGCTCCGGAGAGCATCGTACCTTCGTCTTTAGCGTCTTTTGTGGTCTACATCCTAGCAGAAAGCTTTTCCACTCTGTCTGGCAAGGAAAACCTGCGGGAGCACAGAAAACATCTCCCATCGTCTTCTGACGTTGCACGGAGGTCTGCCAAGTGTTTGGCATGAAGGAAAGAAAAGTTGTCCAAAACAGCTTCCAATCGAATATTCATGTGATTGGAAACGTCAGGAAAGTGTAAGGTACTGTTTTCTATCAGTTGGCAAGCTGCGCACACAATCCCAGTGTTGTACAGCTTCCTTCTTCACCTTTGCGATGCTGCCGCTCTCTCCGGCTCCCGGAGCCGAAGAAGCGGCTTCTTCGCGCAAAGACGATTGTACCGCTCACAGTGCTCTCTTAGCGCCGCTTCTGCCGAAAGAAGCCCGGCAGCGGCTCTTAGCTCCGGAGAGCATCGTACCTTCGTCTTTAGCGTCTTTTGTGGTCTACATCCTAGCAGAAAGCTTTTCCACTCTGTCTGGCAAGGAAAACCTGCGGGAGCACAGAAAACATCTCCCATCGTCTTCTGGACGTTGCACGGAGGTCTGCCAAGTGTTTGGCATGAAGGAAAGAAAAGTTGTCCAAAACAGCTTCCAATCGAAGATTCATGTGATTGGAAACGTCAGGAAAGTGTAAGGTACTGTTTTCTATCAGTTGGCAAGCTGCGCACACAATCCCAGTGTTGTACAGCTTCCTTCTTCACCTTTCCGATGCTGCCGCTCTCTCCGGCTCCCGGAGCCGAAGAAGCGGCTTCTTCGCGCAAAGACGATTGTACCGCTCACAGTGCTCTCTTAGCGCCGCTTCTGCCGAAAGAAGCCCGGCAGCGGCTCTTAGCTCCGGAGAGCATCGTACCTGCGTCTTTAGCGTCTTTTGTGGTCTACATCCTAGCGATAAGCTTTTCCACTCTGTCTGGCAAGGAAAACCTGCAGGAGCACAGAAAACATCTCCCATCGTCTTCTGGACGTTGCACGGAGGTCTGCCAAGTGTTTGGCATGAAGGAAAGAAAAGTTGTCCAAAACAGCTTCCAATCGAAGATTCATGTGATTGGAAACGTCAGGAAAGTGTAAGGTACTGTTTTCTATCAGTTGGCAAGCTGCGCACACAATCCCAGTGTTGTACAGCTTCCTTCTTCACCTTTCCGATGCTGCCGCTCTCTCCGGCTCCCGGAGCCGAAGAAGCGGCTTCTTCGCGCAAAGACGATTGTACCGCTCACAGTGCTCTCTTAGCGCCGCTTCTGCCGAAAGAAGCCCGGGAGCGGCTCTTAGCTCCGGAGAGCATCGTACCTTCGTCTTTAGCGTCTTTTGTGGTCTACATCCTAGCAGAAAGCTTTTCCACTCTGTCTGGCAAGGAAAACCTGCGGGAGCACAGAAAACATCTCCCATCGTCTTCTGGACGTTGCACGGAGGTCTGCCAAGTGTTTGGCATGAAGGAAAGAAAAGTTGTCCAAAACAGCTTCCAATCGAAGATTCATGTGATTGGAAACGTCAGGAAAGTGTAAGGTACTGTTTTCTATCAGTTGGCAAGCTGCGCACACAATCCCAGTGTTGTACAGCTTCCTTCTTCACCTTTCCGATGCTGCCGCTCTCTCCGGCTCCCGGAGCCGAAGAAGCGGCTTCTTCGCGCAAAGACGATTGTACCGCTCACAGTGCTCTCTTAGCGCCGCTTCTGCCGAAAGAAGCCCGGCAGCGGCTCTTAGCTCCGGAGAGCATCGTACCTTCGTCTTTAGCGTCTTTTGTGGTCTACATCCTAGCAGAAAGCTTTTCCACTCTGTCTGGCAAGGAAAACCTGCGGGAGCACAGAAAACATCTCCCATCGTCTTCTGGACGTTGCACGGAGGTCTGCCAAGTGTTTGGCATGAAGGAAAGAAAAGTTGTCCAAAACAGCTTCCAATCGAAGATTCATGTGATTGGAAACGTCAGGAAAGTGTAAGGTACTGTTTTCTATCAGTTGGCAAGCTGCGCACACAATCCCAGTGTTGTACAGCTTCCTTCTTCACCTTTGCGATGCTGCCGCTCTCTCCGGCTCCCGGAGCCGAAGAAGCGGCTTCTTCGCGCAAAGACGATTGTACCGCTCACAGTGCTCTCTTAGCGCCGCTTCTGCCGAAAGAAGCCCGGCAGCGGCTCTTAGCTCCGGAGAGCATCGTACCTTCGTCTTTAGCGTCTTTTGTGGTCTACATCCTAGCAGAAAGCTTTTCCACTCTGTCTGGCAAGGAAAACCTGCGGGAGCACAGAAGACATCTCCAATCGTCTTGTGGACGTTGCACGGAGGTCTGCCAAGTGTTTGGCATGAAGGAAAGAAAAGTTGTCCAAAACAGCTTCCAATCGAAGATTCATGTGATTGGAAACATCAGGAAAGTGTAAGGTACTGTTTTCTATCAGTTGGCAAGCTGCGCACACAATCCCAGTGTTGTACAGCTTCCTTCTTCACCTTTGCGATGCTGCCGCTCTCTCCGGCTCCCGGAGCCGAAGAAGCGGCTTCTTCGCGCAAAGACGATTGTACCGCTCACAGTGCTCTCTTAGCGCCGCTTCTGCCGAAAGAAGCCCGGGAGCGGCTCTTAGCTCCGGAGAGCATCGTACCTTCGTCTTTAGCGTCTTTTGTGGTCTACATCCTAGCGATAAGCTTTTCCACTCTGTCTGGCAAGGAAAACCTCCAGGAGCACAGAAAACATCTCCCATCGTCTTCTGGACGTTGCACGGAGGTCTGCCAAGTGTTTGGCATGAAGGAAAGAAAAGTTCTCCAAAACAGCTTCCAATCGAATATTCATGTGATTGGAAACGTCAGGAAAGTGTAAGGTACTGTTTTCTATCAGTTGGCAAGCTGCGCACACAATCCCAGTGTTGTACAGCTTCCTTCTTCACCTTTCCGGTGCTGCCGCTCTCTCCGGCTCCCGGAGCCGAAGAAGCGGCTTCTTCGCGCAAAGACGATTGTACCGCTCACAGTGCTCTCTTAGCGCCGCTTCTGCCGAAAGAAGCCCGGGAGCGGCTCTTAGCTCCGGAGAGCATCGTACCTTCGTCTTTAGCGTCTTTTGCGGTCTACATCCTAGCAGAAAGCTTTTCCACTCTGTCTGGCAAGGAAAACCTGCGGGAGCACAGAAAACATCTCCCATCGTGTTCTGGACGTTGCATGGAGGTCTGCCAAGTGTTTGGCATGAAGGAAAGAAAAGTTGTCCAAAACAGCTTCCAATCGAAGATTCATGTGATTGGAAACATCAGGAAAGTGTAAGGTACTGTTTTCTATCAGTTGGCAAGCTGCGCCCACAATCCCAGTGTTGTACAGCTTCCTTCTTCACCTTTGCGATGCTGCCGCTCTCTCCGGCTCCCGGAGCCGAAGAAGCGGCTTCTTCGCGCAAAGACGATTGTACCGCTCACAGTGCTCTCTTAGCGCCGCTTCTGCCGAAAGAAGCCCGGCAGCGGCTCTTAGCTCCGGAGAGCATCGTACCTTCGTCTTTAGCGTCTTTTGTGGTCTACATCCTAGCAGAAAGCTTTTCCACTCTGTCTGGCAAGGAAAACCTCCAGGAGCACAGAAAATATCTCCCATCGTGTTCTGGACGTTGCACGGAGGTCTGCCAAGTGTTTGGCATGAAGGAAAGAAAAGTTGTCCAAAACAGCTTCCAATCGAAGATTCATGTGATTGGAAACGTCAGGAAAGTGTAAGGTACTGTTTTCTATCAGTTGGCAAGCTGCGCACACAATCCCAGTGTTGTACAGCTTCCTTCTTCACCTTTCCGATGCTGCCGCTCTCTCCGGCTCCCGGAGCCGAAGAAGCGGCTTCTTCGCGCAAAGACAATTGTACCGCTCACAGTGCTCTCTTAGTGCCGCTTCTGCCGAAAGAAGCCCGGCAGCGGCTCTTAGCTCCGGAGAGCATCGTACCTTCGTCTTTAGCGTCTTTTGTGGTCTACATCCTAGCAGAAAGCTTTTCCACTCTGTCTGGCAAGGAAAACCTGCGGGAGCACAGAAGACATCTCCAATCGTCTTGTGGACGTTGCATGGAGGTCTGCCAAGTGTTTGGCATGAAGGAAAGAAAAGTTGTCCAAAACAGCTTCCAATCGAAGATTCATGTGATTGGAAACATCAGGAAAGTGTAAGGTACTGTTTTCTATCAGTTGGCAAGCTGCGCACACAATCCCAGTGTTGTACAGCTTCCTTCTTCACCTTTGCGATGCTGCCGCTCTCTCCGGCTCCCGGAGCCGAAGAAGCGGCTTCTTCGCGCAAAGACGATTGTACCGCTCACAGTGCTCTCTTAGCGCCGCTTCTGCCGAAAGAAGCCCGGCAGCGGCTCTTAGCTCCGGAGAGCATCGTACCTTCGTCTTTAGCGTCTTTTGTGGTCTACATCCTAGCAGAAAGCTTTTCCACTCTGTCTGGCAAGGAAAACCTGCGGGAGCACAGAAGACATCTCCAATCGTCTTGTGGACGTTGCACGGAGGTCTGCCAAGTGTTTGGCATGAAGGAAAGAAAAGTTGTCCAAAACAGCTTCCAATCGAATATTCATGTGATTGGAAACATCAGGAAAGTGTAAGGTACTGTTTTCTATCAGTTGGCAAGCTGCGCACACAATCCCAGTGTTGTACAGCTTCCTTCTTCACCTTTGCGATGCTGCCGCTCTCTCCGGCTCCCGGAGCCGAAGAAGCGGCTTCTTCGCGCAAAGACGATTGTACCGCTCACAGTGCTCTCTTAGCGCCGCTTCTGCCGAAAGAAGCCCGGGAGCGGCTCTTAGCTCCGGAGAGCATCGTACCTTCGTCTTTAGCGTCTTTTGTGGTCTACATCCTAGCAGAAAGCTTTTCCACTCTGTCTGGCAAGGAAAACCTCCAGGAGCACAGAAAACATCTCCCATCGTCTTCTGGACGTTGCACGGAGGTCTGCCAAGTGTTTGGCATGAAGGAAAGAAAAGTTGTCCAAAACAGCTTCCAATCGAATATTCATGTGATTGGAAACGTCAGGAAAGTGTAAGGTACTGTTTTCTATCAGTTGGCAAGCTGCGCACACAATCCCAGTGTTGTACAGCTTCCTTCTTCACCTTTGCGATGCTGCCGCTCTCTCCGGCTCCCGGAGCCGAAGAAGCGGCTTCTTCGCGCAAAGACGATTGTACCGCTCACAGTGCTCTCTTAGCGCCGCTTCTGCCGAAAGAAGCCCGGGAGCGGCTCTTAGCTCCGGAGAGCATCGTACCTTCGTCTTTAGCGTCTTTTGTGGTCTACATCCTAGCAGAAAGCTTTTCCACTCTGTCTGGCAAGGAAAACCTGCAGGAGCACAGAAAACATCTCCCATCGTGTTGTGGACGTTGCACGGAGGTCTGCCAAGTGTTTGGCATGAAGGAAAGAAAAGTTGTCCAAAACAGCTTCCAATCGAAGATTCATGTGATTGGAAACGTCAGGAAAGTGTAAGGTACTGTTTTCTATCAGTTGGCAAGCTGCGCACACAATCCCAGTGTTGTACAGCTTCCTTCTTCACCTTTCCGATGCTGCCGCTCTCTCCGGCTCCCGGAGCCGAAGAAGCGGCTTCTTCGCGCAAAGACGATTGTACCGCTCACAGTGCTCTCTTAGCGCCGCTTCTGCCGAAAGAAGCCCGGCAGCGGCTCTTAGCTCCGGAGAGCATCGTACCTGCGTCTTTAGCGTCTTTTGTGGTCTACATCCTAGCAGAAAGCTTTTCCACTCTGTCTGGCAAGGAAAACCTGCGGGAGCACAGAAAACATCTCCCATCGTCTTCTGGACGTTGCACGGAGGTCTGCCAAGTGTTTGGCATGAAGGAAAGAAAAGTTGTCCAAAACAGCTTCCAATCGAAGATTCATGTGATTGGAAACGTCAGGAAAGTGTAAGGTACTGTTTTCTATCAGTTGGCAAGCTGCGCACACAATCCCAGTGCAATACAGCTTCCTTCTTCACCTTTCCGATGCTGCCGCTCTCTCCAGCTCCCGGAGGCGAAGAAGCGGCTTCTTCGCGCAAAGACGATTGTACCGCTCACAGTGCTCCCTTAGCGCCGCTTCTGCCGAAAGAAGCCCGGCAGCGGCTCTTAGCTCCGGAGAGCATCGTACCTTCGTCTTTAGCGTCTTTTGTGGTCTACATCCTAGCAGAAAGCTTTTCCACTCTGTCTGGCAAGGAAAACCTGCGGGAGCACAGAAAACATCTCCCATCGTCTTCTGGACGTTGCACGGAGGTCTGCCAAGTGTTTGGCATGAAGGAAAGAAAAGTTGTCCAAAACAGCTTCCAATCGAAGATTCATGTGATTGGAAACGTCAGGAAAGTGTAAGGTACTGTTTTCTATCAGTTGGCAAGCTGCGCACACAATCCCAGTGTTGTACAGCTTCCTTCTTCACCTTTCCGATGCTGCCGCTCTCTCCGGCTCCCGGAGCCGAAGAAGCGGCTTCTTCGCGCAAAGACGATTGTACCGCTCACAGTGCTCTCTTAGCGCCGCTTCTGCCGAAAGAAGCCCGGCAGCGGCTCTTAGCTCCGGAGAGCATCGTACCTTCGTCTTTAGCGTCTTTTGTGGTCTACATCCTAGCAGAAAGCTTTTCCACTCTGTCTGGCAAGGAAAACCTGCGGGAGCACAGAAAACATCTCCCATCGTCTTCTGGACGTTGCACGGAGGTCTGCCAAGTGTTTGGCATGAAGGAAAGAAAAGTTGTCCAAAACAGCTTCCAATCGAAGATTCATGTGATTGGAAACGTCAGGAAAGTGTAAGGTACTGTTTTCTATCAGTTGGCAAGCTGCGCACACAATCCCAGTGTTGTACAGCTTCCTTCTTCACCTTTGCGATGCTGCCGCTCTCTCCGGCTCCCGGAGCCGAAGAAGCGGCTTCTTCGCGCAAAGACGATTGTACCGCTCACAGTGCTCTCTTAGCGCCGCTTCTGCCGAAAGAAGCCCGGCAGCGGCTCTTAGCTCCGGAGAGCATCGTACCTTCGTCTTTAGCGTCTTTTGTGGTCTACATCCTAGCAGAAAGCTTTTCCACTCTGTCTGGCAAGGAAAACCTGCGGGAGCACAGAAAACATCTCCCATCGTCTTCTGGACGTTGCACGGAGGTCTGCCAAGTGTTTGGCATGAAGGAAAGAAAAGTTGTCCAAAACAGCTTCCAATCGAAGATTCATGTGATTGGAAACGTCAGGAAAGTGTAAGGTACTGTTTTCTATCAGTTGGCAAGCTGCGCACACAATCCCAGTGTTGTACAGCTTCCTTCTTCACCTTTCCGATGCTGCCGCTCTCTCCGGCTCCCGGAGCCGAAGAAGCGGCTTCTTCGCGCAAAGACGATTGTACCGCTCACAGTGCTCTCTTAGCGCCGCTTCTGCCGAAAGAAGCCCGGGAGCGGCTCTTAGCTCCGGAGAGCATCGTACCTTCGTCTTTAGCGTCTTTTGTGGTCTACATCCTAGCGATAAGCTTTTCCACTCTGTCTGGTAAGGAAAACCTGCGGGAGCACAGAAAACATCTCCCATCGTCTTCTGGACGTTGCACGGAGGTCTGCCAAGTGTTTGGCATGAAGGAAAGAAAAGTTGTCCAAAACAGCTTCCAATCGAAGATTCATGTGATTGGAAACGTCAGGAAAGTGTAAGGTACTGTTTTCTATCAGTTGGCAAGCTGCGCACACAATCCCAGTGTTGTACAGCTTCCTTCTTCACCTTTGCGATGCTGCCGCTCTCTCCGGCTCCCGGAGCCGAAGAAGCGGCTTCTTCGCGCAAAGACGATTGTACCGCTCACAGTGCTCTCTTAGCGCCGCTTCTGCCGAAAGAAGCCCGGCAGCGGCTCTTAGCTCCGGAGAGCATCGTACCTTCGTCTTTAGCGTCTTTTGTGGTCTACATCCTAGCAGAAAGCTTTTCCACTCTGTCTGGCAAGGAAAACCTGCGGGAGCACAGAAAACATCTCCCATCGTCTTCTGGACGTTGCACGGAGGTCTGCCAAGTGTTTGGCATGAAGGAAAGAAAAGTTGTCCAAAACAGCTTCCAATCGAAGATTCATGTGATTGGAAACGTCAGGAAAGTGTAAGGTACTGTTTTCTATCAGTTGGCGAGCTGCGCACACAATCCCAGTGTTGTACAGCTTCCTTCTTCACCTTTCCGATGCTGCCGCTCTCTCCGGCTCCCGGAGCCGAAGAAGCGGCTTCTTCGCGCAAAGACGATTGTACCGCTCACAGTGCTCTCTTAGCGCCGCTTCTGCCAAAAGAAGCCCGGCAGCGGCTCTTAGCTCCGGAGAGCATCGTACCTTCGTCTTTAGCGTCTTTTGTGGTCTACATCCTAGCAGAAAGCTTTTCCACTCTGTCTGGCAAGGAAAACCTGCGGGAGCACAGAAAACATCTCCCATCGTCTTCTGGACGTTGCACGGAGGTCTGCCAAGTGTTTGGCATGAAGGAAAGAAAAGTTGTCCAAAACAGCTTCCAATCGAAGATTCATGTGATTGGAAACGTCAGGAAAGTGTAAGGTACTGTTTTCTATCAGTTGGCAAGCTGCGCACACAATCCCAGTGTTGTACAGCTTCCTTCTTCACCTTTCCGATGCTGCCGCTCTCTCCGGCTCCCGGAGCCGAAGAAGCGGCTTCTTCGCGCAAAGACGATTGTACCGCTCACAGTGCTCTCTTAGCGCCGCTTCTGCCGAAAGAAGCCAGGGAGGGGCTCTTAGCTCCGGAGAGCATCGTACCTTCGTCTTTAGCGTCTTTTGTGGTCTACATCCTAGCAGAAAGCTTTTCCACTCTGTCTGGCAAGGAAAACCTGCGGGAGCACAGAAAACATCTCCCATCGTGTTCTGGACGTTGCACGGAGGTCTGCCAAGTGTTTGGCATGAAGGAAAGAAAAGTTGTCCAAAACAGCTTCCAATCGAAGATTCATGTGATTGGAAACGTCAGGAAAGTGTAAGGTACTGTTTTCTATCAGTTGGCAAGCTGCGCACACAATCCCAGTGTTGTACAGCTTCCTTCTTCACCTTTCCGATGCTGCCGCTCTCTCCGGCTCCCGGAGCCGAAGAAGCGGCTTCTTCGCGCAAAGACGATTGTACCGCTCACAGTGCTCTCTTAGCGCCGCTTCTGCCGAAAGAAGCCCGGCAGCGGCTCTTAGCTCCGGAGAGCATCGTACCTTCGTCTTTAGCGTCTTTTGTGGTCTACATCCTAGCAGAAAGCTTTTCCACTCTGTCTGGCAAGGAAAACCTGCGGGAGCACAGAAAACATCTCCCATCGTCTTCTGGACGTTGCACGGAGGTCTGCCAAGTGTTTGGCATGAAGGAAAGAAAAGTTGTCCAAAACAGCTTCCAATCGAAGATTCATGTGATTGGAAACGTCAGGAAAGTGTAAGGTACTGTTTTCTATCAGTTGGCAAGCTGCGCACACAATCCCAGTGTTGTACAGCTTCCTTCTTCACCTTTGCGATGCTGCCGCTCTCTCCGGCTCCCGGAGCCGAAGAAGCGGCTTCTTCGCGCAAAGACGATTGTACCGCTCACAGTGCTCTCTTAGCGCCGCTTCTGCCGAAAGAAGCCCGGGAGCGGCTCTTAGCTCCGGAGAGCATCGTACCTTCGTCTTTAGCGTCTTTTGTGGTCTACATCCTAGCAGAAAGCTTTTCCACTCTGTCTGGCAAGGAAAACCTGCGGGAGCACAGAAAACATCTCCCATCGTCTTCTGACGTTGCACGGAGGTCTGCCAAGTGTTTGGCATGAAGGAAAGAAAAGTTGTCCAAAACAGCTTCCAATCGAATATTCATGTGATTGGAAACGTCAGGAAAGTGTAAGGTACTGTTTTCTATCAGTTGGCAAGCTGCGCACACAATCCCAGTGTTGTACAGCTTCCTTCTTCACCTTTCCGATGCTGCCGCTCTCTCCGGCTCCCGGAGCCGAAGAAGCGGCTTCTTCGCGCAAAGACGATTGTACCGCTCACAGTGCTCTCTTAGCGCCGCTTCTGCCGAAAGAAGCCCGGGAGCGGCTCTTAGCTCCGGAGAGCATCGTACCTTCGTCTTTAGCGTCTTTTGTGGTCTACATCCTAGCAGAAAGCTTTTCCACTCTGTCTGGCAAGGAAAACCTGCGGGAGCACAGAAAACATCTCCCATCGTCTTCTGGACGTTGCACGGAGGTCTGCCAAGTGTTTGGCATGAAGGAAAGAAAAGTTGTCCAAAACAGCTTCCAATCGAAGATTCATGTGATTGGAAACGTCAGGAAAGTGTAAGGTACTGTTTTCTATCAGTTGGCAAGCTGCGCACACAATCCCAGTGTTGTACAGCTTCCTTCTTCAGTTTTCCGATGCTGCCGCTCTCTCCGGCTCCCGGAGCCGAAGAAGCGGCTTCTTCGCGCAAAGACGATTGTACCGCTCACAGTGCTCTCTTAGCGCCGCTTCTGCCGAAAGAAGCCCGGCAGCGGCTCTTAGCTCCGGAGAGCATCGTACCTTCGTCTTTAGCGTCTTTTGTGGTCTACATCCTAGCAGAAAGCTTTTCCACTCTGTCTGGCAAGGAAAACCTGCGGGAGCACAGAAAACATCTCCCATCGTCTTCTGGACGTTGCACGGAGGTCTGCCAAGTGTTTGGCATGAAGGAAAGAAAAGTTGTCCAAAACAGCTTCCAATCGAATATTCATGTGATTGGAAACGTCAGGAAAGTGTAAGGTACTGTTTTCTATCAGTTGGCAAGCTGCGCACACAATCCCAGTGTTGTACAGCTTCCTTCTTCACCTTTGCGATGCTGCCGCTCTCTCCGGCTCCCGGAGCCGAAGAAGCGGCTTCTTCGCGCAAAGACGATTGTACCGCTCACAGTGCTCTCTTAGCGCCGCTTCTGCCGAAAGAAGCCCGAGAGCGGCTCTTAGCTCCGGAGAGCATCGTACCTTCGTCTTTAGCGTCTTTTGTGGTCTACATCCTAGCAGAAAGCTTTTCCACTCTGTCTGGCAAGGAAAACCTGCGGGAGCACAGAAAACATCTCCCATCGTCTTCTGGACGTTGCACGGAGGTCTGCCAAGTGTTTGGCATGAAGGAAAGAAAAGTTGTCCAAAACAGCTTCCAATCGAAGATTCATGTGATTGGAAACGTCAGGAAAGTGTAAGGTACTGTTTTCTATCAGTTGGCAAGCTGCGCACACAATCCCAGTGTTGTACAGCTTCCTTCTTCACCTTTCCGATGCTGCCGCTCTCTCCGGCTCCCGGAGCCGAAGAAGCGGCTTCTTCGCGCAAAGACGATTGTACCGCTCACAGTGCTCTCTTAGCGCCGCTTCTGCCGAAAGAAGCCCGGCAGCGGCTCTTAGCTCCGGAGAGCATCGTACCTGCGTCTTTAGCGTCTTTTGTGGTCTACATCCTAGCGATAAGCTTTTCCACTCTGTCTGGCAAGGAAAACCTGCAGGAGCACAGAAAACATCTCCCATCGTCTTCTGGACGTTGCACGGAGGTCTGCCAAGTGTTTGGCATGAAGGAAAGAAAAGTTGTCCAAAACAGCTTCCAATCGAAGATTCATGTGATTGGAAACGTCAGGAAAGTGTAAGGTACTGTTTTCTATCAGTTGGCAAGCTGCGCACACAATCCCAGTGTTGTACAGCTTCCTTCTTCACCTTTGCGATGCTGCCGCTCTCTCCGGCTCCCGGAGCCGAAGAAGCGGCTTCTTCGCGCAAAGACGATTGTACCGCTCACAGTGCTCTCTTAGCGCCGCTTCTGCCGAAAGAAGCCCGGGAGCGGCTCTTAGCTCCGGAGAGCATCGTACCTTCGTCTTTAGCGTCTTTTGTGGTCTACATCCTAGCAGAAAGCTTTTCCACTCTGTCTGGCAAGGAAAACCTGCGGGAGCACAGAAAACATCTCCCATCGTCTTCTGGACGTTGCACGGAGGTCTGCCAAGTGTTTGGCATGAAGGAAAGAAAAGTTGTCCAAAACAGCTTCCAATCGAAGATTCATGTGATTGGAAACGTCAGGAAAGTGTAAGGTACTGTTTTCTATCAGTTGGCAAGCTGCGCACACAATCCCAGTGTTGTACAGCTTCCTTCTTCACCTTTCCGATGCTGCCGCTCTCTCCGGCTCCCGGAGCCGAAGAAGCGGCTTCTTCGCGCAAAGACGATTGTACCGCTCACAGTGCTCTCTTAGCGCCGCTTCTGCCGAAAGAAGCCCGGCAGCGGCTCTTAGCTCCGGAGAGCATCGTACCTTCGTCTTTAGCGTCTTTTGTGGTCTACATCCTAGCAGAAAGCTTTTCCACTCTGTCTGGCAAGGAAAACCTGCGGGAGCACAGAAAACATCTCCCATCGTCTTCTGGACGTTGCACGGAGGTCTGCCAAGTGTTTGGCATGAAGGAAAGAAAAGTTGTCCAAAACAGCTTCCAATCGAAGATTCATGTGATTGGAAACGTCAGGAAAGTGTAAGGTACTGTTTTCTATCAGTTGGCAAGCTGCGCACACAATCCCAGTGTTGTACAGCTTCCTTCTTCACCTTTCCGATGCTGCCGCTCTCTCCGGCTCCCGGAGCCGAAGAAGCGGCTTCTTCGCGCAAAGACGATTGTACCGCTCACAGTGCTCTCTTAGCGCCGCTTCTGCCGAAAGAAGCCCGGCAGCGGCTCTTAGCTCCGGAGAGCATCGTACCTTCGTCTTTAGCGTCTTTTGTGGTCTACATCCTAGCAGAAAGCTTTTCCACTCTGTCTGGCAAGGAAAACCTGCGGGAGCACAGAAGACATCTCCAATCGTCTTGTAAACGTTGCACGGAGGTCTGCCAAGTGTTTGGCATGAAGGAAAGAAAAGTTGTCCAAAACAGCTTCCAATCGAAGATTCATGTGATTGGAAACATCAGGAAAGTGTAAGGTACTGTTTTCTATCAGTTGGCAAGCTGCGCACACAATCCCAGTGTTGTACAGCTTCCTTCTTCACCTTTGCGATGCTGCCGCTCTCTCCGGCTCCCGGAGCCGAAGAAGCGGCTTCTTCGCGCAAAGACGATTGTACCGCTCACAGTGCTCTCTTAGCGCCGCTTCTGCCGAAAGAAGCCCGGCAGCGGCTCTTAGCTCCGGAGAGCATCGTACCTTCGTCTTTAGCGTCTTTTGTGGTCTACATCCTAGCGATAAGCTTTTCCACTCTGTCTGGCAAGGAAAACCTCCAGGAGCACAGAAAACATCTCCCATCGTCTTCTGGACGTTGCACGGAGGTCTGCCAAGTGTTTGGCATGAAGGAAAGAAAAGTTCTCCAAAACAGCTTCCAATCGAATATTCATGTGATTGGAAACGTCAGGAAAGTGTAAGGTACTGTTTTCTATCAGTTGGCAAGCTGCGCACACAATCCCAGTGTTGTACAGCTTCCTTCTTCACCTTTCCGATGCTGCCGCTCTCTCCGGCTCCCGGAGCCGAAGAAGCGGCTTCTTCGCGCAAAGACGATTGTACCGCTCACAGTGCTCTCTTAGCGCCGCTTCTGCCGAAAGAAGCCCGGGAGCGGCTCTTAGCTCCGGAGAGCATCGTACCTTCGTCTTTAGCGTCTTTTGTGGTCTACATCCTAGCAGAAAGCTTTTCCACTCTGTCTGGCAAGGAAAACCTGCGGGAGCACAGAAAACATCTCCCATCGTGTTCTGGACGTTGCATGGAGGTCTGCCAAGTGTTTGGCATGAAGGAAAGAAAAGTTGTCCAAAACAGCTTCCAATCGAAGATTCATGTGATTGGAAACGTCAGGAAAGTGTAAGGTACTGTTTTCTATCAGTTGGCAAGCTGCGCCCACAATCCCAGTGTTGTACAGCTTCCTTCTTCACCTTTGCGATGCTGCCGCTCTCTCCGGCTCCCGGAGCCGAAGAAGCGGCTTCTTCGCGCAAAGACGATTGTACCGCTCACAGTGCTCTCTTAGCGCCGCTTCTGCCGAAAGAAGCCCGGCAGCGGCTCTTAGCTCCGGAGAGCATCGTACCTTCGTCTTTAGCGTCTTTTGTGGTCTACATCCTAGCAGAAAGCTTTTCCACTCTGTCTGGCAAGGAAAACCTCCAGGAGCACAGAAAATATCTCCCATCGTGTTCTGGACGTTGCACGGAGGTCTGCCAAGTGTTTGGCATGAAGGAAAGAAAAGTTGTCCAAAACAGCTTCCAATCGAAGATTCATGTGATTGGAAACGTCAGGAAAGTGTAAGGTACTGTTTTCTATCAGTTGGCAAGCTGCGCACACAATCCCAGTGTTGTACAGCTTCCTTCTTCACCTTTCCGATGCTGCCGCTCTCTCCGGCTCCCGGAGCCGAAGAAGCGGCTTCTTCGCGCAAAGACGATTGTACCGCTCACAGTGCTCTCTTAGCGCCGCTTCTGCCGAAAGAAGCCCGGCAGCGGCTCTTAGCTCCGGAGAGCATCGTACCTTCGTCTTTAGCGTCTTTTGTGGTCTACATCCTAGCGATAAGCTTTTCCACTCTGTCTGGCAAGGAAAACCTGCGGGAGCACAGAAGACATCTCCAATCGTCTTGTGGACGTTGCATGGAGGTCTGCCAAGTGTTTGGCATGAAGGAAAGAAAAGTTGTCCAAAACAGCTTCCAATCGAAGATTCATGTGATTGGAAACATCAGGAAAGTGTAAGGTACTGTTTTCTATCAGTTGGCAAGCTGCGCACACAATCCCAGTGTTGTACAGCTTCCTTCTTCACCTTTGCGATGCTGCCGCTCTCTCCGGCTCCCGGAGCCGAAGAAGCGGCTTCTTCGCGCAAAGACGATTGTACCGCTCACAGTGCTCTCTTAGCGCCGCTTCTGCCGAAAGAAGCCCGGGAGCGGCTCTTAGCTCCGGAGAGCATCGTACCTTCGTCTTTAGCGTCTTTTGTGGTCTACATCCTAGCAGAAAGCTTTTCCACTCTGTCTGGCAAGGAAAACCTGCGGGAGCACAGAAGACATCTCCAATCGTCTTGTGGACGTTGCACGGAGGTCTGCCAAGTGTTTGGCATGAAGGAAAGAAAAGTTGTCCAAAACAGCTTCCAATCGAATATTCATGTGATTGGAAACATCAGGAAAGTGTAAGGTACTGTTTTCTATCAGTTGGCAAGCTGCGCACACAATCCCAGTGTTGTACAGCTTCCTTCTTCACCTTTGCGATGCTGCCGCTCTCTCCGGCTCCCGGAGCCGAAGAAGCGGCTTCTTCGCGCAAAGACGATTGTACCGCTCACAGTGCTCTCTTAGCGCCGCTTCTGCCGAAAGAAGCCCGGGAGCGGCTCTTAGCTCCGGAGAGCATCGTACCTTCGTCTTTAGCGTCTTTTGTGGTCTACATCCTAGCAGAAAGCTTTTCCACTCTGTCTGGCAAGGAAAACCTCCAGGAGCACAGAAAACATCTCCCATCGTCTTCTGGACGTTGCACGGAGGTCTGCCAAGTGTTTGGCATGAAGGAAAGAAAAGTTGTCCAAAACAGCTTCCAATCGAATATTCATGTGATTGGAAACGTCAGGAAAGTGTAAGGTACTGTTTTCTATCAGTTGGCAAGCTGCGCACACAATCCCAGTGTTGTACAGCTTCCTTCTTCACCTTTGCGATGCTGCCGCTCTCTCCGGCTCCCGGAGCCGAAGAAGCGGCTTCTTCGCGCAAAGACGATTGTACCGCTCACAGTGCTCTCTTAGCGCCGCTTCTGCCGAAAGAAGCCCGGGAGCGGCTCTTAGCTCCGGAGAGCATCGTACCTTCGTCTTTAGCGTCTTTTGTGGTCTACATCCTAGCAGAGAGCTTTTCCACTCTGTCTGGCAAGGAAAACCTGCGGGAGCACAGAAAACATCTCCCATCGTCTTCTGGACGTTGCACGGAGGTCTGCCAAGTGTTTGGCATGAAGGAAAGAAAAGTTGTCCAAAACAGCTTCCAATCGAAGATTCATGTGATTGGAAACGTCAGGAAAGTGTAAGGTACTGTTTTCTATCAGTTGGCAAGCTGCGCACACAATCCCAGTGTTGTACAGCTTCCTTCTTCACCTTTGCGATGCTGCCGCTCTCTCCGGCTCCCGGAGCCGAAGAAGCGGCTTCTTCGCGCAAAGACGATTGTACCGCTCACAGTGCTCTCTTAGCGCCGCTTCTGCCGAAAGAAGCCCGGCAGCGGCTCTTAGCTCCGGAGAGCATCGTACCTTCGTCTTTAGCGTCTTTTGTGGTCTACATCCTAGCAGAAAGCTTTTCCACTCTGTCTGGCAAGGAAAACCTGCGGGAGCACAGAAAACATCTCCCATCGTCTTCTGGACGTTGCACGGAGGTCTGCCAAGTGTTTGGCATGAAGGAAAGAAAAGTTGTCCAAAACAGCTTCCAATCGAATATTCATGTGATTGGAAACGTCAGGAAAGTGTAAGGTACTGTTTTCTATCAGTTGGCAAGCTGCGCACACAATCCCAGTGTTGTACAGCTTCCTTCTTCACCTTTGCGATGCTGCCGCTCTCTCCGGCTCCCGGAGCCGAAGAAGCGGCTTCTTCGCGCAAAGACGATTGTACCGCTCACAGTGCTCTCTTAGCGCCGCTTCTGCCGAAAGAAGCCCGAGAGCGGCTCTTAGCTCCGGAGAGCATCGTACCTTCGTCTTTAGCGTCTTTTGTGGTCTACATCCTAGCAGAAAGCTTTTCCACTCTGTCTGGCAAGGAAAACCTGCAGGAGCACAGAAAACATCTCCCATCGTCTTCTGGACGTTGCACGGAGGTCTGCCAAGTGTTTGGCATGAAGGAAAGAAAAGTTGTCCAAAACAGCTTCCAATCGAAGATTCATGTGATTGGAAACGTCAGGAAAGTGTAAGGTACTGTTTTCTATCAGTTGGCAAGCTGCGCACACAATCCCAGTGCAATACAGCTTCCTTCTTCACCTTTCCGATGCTGCCGCTCTCTCCGGCTCCCGGAGCCGAAGAAGCGGCTTCTTCGCGCAAAGACGATTGTACCGCTCACAGTGCTCTCTTAGCGCCGCTTCTGCCGAAAGAAGCCCGGCAGCGGCTCTTAGCTCCGGAGAGCATCGTACCTTCGTCTTTAGCGTCTTTTGTGGTCTACATCCTAGCGATAAGCTTTTCCACTCTGTCTGGCAAGGAAAACCTGCAGGAGCACAGAAAACATCTCCCATCGTCTTCTGGACGTTGCACGGAGGTCTGCCAAGTGTTTGGCATGAAGGAAAGAAAAGTTGTCCAAAACAGCTTCCAATCGAAGATTCATGTGATTGGAAACGTCAGGAAAGTGTAAGGTACTGTTTTCTATCAGTTGGCAAGCTGCGCACACAATCCCAGTGTTGTACAGCTTCCTTCTTCACCTTTGCGATGCTGCCGCTCTCTCCGGCTCCCGGAGCCGAAGAAGCGGCTTCTTCGCGCAAAGACGATTGTACCGCTCACAGTGCTCTCTTAGCGCCGCTTCTGCCGAAAGAAGCCCGGGAGCGGCTCTTAGCTCCGGAGAGCATCGTACCTTCGTCTTTAGCGTCTTTTGTGGTCTACATCCTAGCAGAAAGCTTTTCCACTCTGTCTGGCAAGGAAAACCTCCAGGAGCACAGAAAACATCTCCCATCGTCTTCTGGACGTTGCACGGAGGTCTGCCAAGTGTTTGGCATGAAGGAAAGAAAAGTTGTCCAAAACAGCTTCCAATCGAAGATTCATGTGATTGGAAACGTCAGGAAAGTGTAAGGTACTGTTTTCTATCAGTTGGCAAGCTGCGCACACAATCCCAGTGTTGTACAGCTTCCTTCTTCACCTTTCCGATGCTGCCGCTCTCTCCGGCTCCCGGAGCCGAAGAAGCGGCTTCTTCGCGCAAAGACGATTGTACCGCTCACAGTGCTCTCTTAGCGCCGCTTCTGCCGAAAGAAGCCCGGCAGCGGCTCTTAGCTCCGGAGAGCATCGTACCTTCGTCTTTAGCGTCTTTTGTGGTCTACATCCTAGCAGAAAGCTTTTCCACTCTGTCTGGCAAGGAAAACCTGCGGGAGCACAGAAAACATCTCCCATCGTGTTCTGGACGTTGCACGGAGGTCTGCCAAGTGTTTGGCATGAAGGAAAGAAAAGTTGTCCAAAACAGCTTCCAATCGAAGATTCATGTGATTGGAAACGTCAGGAAAGTGTAAGGTACTGTTTTCTATCAGTTGGCAAGCTGCGCACACAATCCCAGTGTTGTACAGCTTCCTTCTTCACCTTTGCGATGCTGCCGCTCTCTCCGGCTCCCGGAGCCGAAGAAGCGGCTTCTTCGCGCAAAGACGATTGTACCGCTCACAGTGCTCTCTTAGCGCCGCTTCTGCCGAAAGAAGCCCGGCAGCGGCTCTTAGCTCCGGAGAGCATCGTACCTTCGTCTTTAGCGTCTTTTGTGGTCTACATCCTAGCAGAAAGCTTTTCCACTCTGTCTGGCAAGGAAAACCTGCAGGAGCACAGAAAACATCTCCCATCGTGTTCTGGACGTTGCAAGGAGGTCTGCCAAGTGTTTGGCATGAAGGAAAGAAAAGTTGTCCAAAACAGCTTCCAATCGAAGATTCATGTGATTGGAAACGTCAGGAAAGTGTAAGGTACTGTTTTCTATCAGTTGGCAAGCTGCGCACACAATCCCAGTGTTGTACAGCTTCCTTCTTCACCTTTGCGATGCTGCCGCTCTCTCCGGCTCCCGGAGCCTAAGAAGCGGCTTCTTCGCGCAAAGACGATTGTACCGCTCACAGTGCTCTCTTAGCGCCGCTTCTGCCGAAAGAAGCCCGGGAGCGGCTCTTAGCTCCGGAGAGCATCGTACCTTCGTCTTTAGCGTCTTTTGTGGTCTACATCCTAGCAGAAAGCTTTTCCACTCTGTCTGGCAAGGAAAACCTGCGGGAGCACAGAAAACATCTCCCATCGTCTTCTGGACGTTGCACGGAGGTCTGCCAAGTGTTTGGCATGAAGGAAAGAAAAGTTGTCCAAAACAGCTTCCAATCGAAGATTCATGTGATTGGAAACGTCAGGAAAGTGTAAGGTACTGTTTTCTATCAGTTGGCAAGCCGCGCACACAATCCCAGTGTTGTACAGCTTCCTTCTTCACCTTTGCGATGCTGCCGCTCTCTCCGGCTCCCGGAGCCGAAGAAGCGGCTTCTTCGCGCAAAGACGATTGTACCGCTCACAGTGCTCTCTTAGCGCCGCTTCTGCCGAAAGAAGCCCGGCAGCGGCTCTTAGCTCCGGAGAGCATCGTACCTTCGTCTTTAGCGTCTTTTGTGGTCTACATCCTAGCAGAAAGCTTTTCCACTCTGTCTGGCAAGGAAAACCTGCGGGAGCACAGAAAACATCTCCCATCGTCTTCTGGACGTTGCACGGAGGTCTGCCAAGTGTTTGGCATGAAGGAAAGAAAAGTTGTCCAAAACAGCTTCCAATCGAAGATTCATGTGATTGGAAACGTCAGGAAAGTGTAAGGTACTGTTTTCTATCAGTTGGCAAGCTGCGCACACAATCCCAGTGTTGTACAGCTTCCTTCTTCACCTTTCCGATGCTGCCGCTCTCTCCGGCTCCCGGAGCCGAAGAAGCGGCTTCTTCGCGCAAAGACGATTGTACCGCTCACAGTGCTCTCTTAGCGCCGCTTCTGCCGAAAGAAGCCCGGGAGCGGCTCTTAGCTCCGGAGAGCATCGTACCTTCGTCTTTAGCGTCTTTTGTGGTCTACATCCTAGCAGAAAGCTTTTCCACTCTGTCTGGCAAGGAAAACCTGCGGGAGCACAGAAAACATCTCCCATCGTCTTCTGGACGTTGCACGGAGGTCTGCCAAGTGTTTGGCATGAAGGAAAGAAAAGTTGTCCAAAACAGCTTCCAATCGAAGATTCATGTGATTGGAAACGTCAGGAAAGTGTAAGGTACTGTTTTCTATCAGTTGGCAAGCTGCGCACACAATCCCAGTGTTGTACAGCTTCCTTCTTCACCTTTCCGATGCTGCCGCTCTCTCCGGCTCCCGGAGCCTAAGAAGCGGCTTCTTCGCGCAAAGACGATTGTACCGCTCACAGTGCTCTCTTAGCGCCGCTTCTGCCGAAAGAAGCCCGGGAGCGGCTCTTAGCTCCGGAGAGCATCGTACCTTCGTCTTTAGCGTCTTTTGTGGTCTACATCCTAGCAGAAAGCTTTTCCACTCTGTCTGGCAAGGAAAACCTGCGGGAGCACAGAAAACATCTCCCATCGTGTTCTGGACGTTGCACGGAGGTCTGCCAAGTGTTTGGCATGAAGGAAAGAAAAGTTGTCCAAAACAGCTTCCAATCGAAGATTCATGTGATTGGAAACGTCAGGAAAGTGTAAGGTACTGTTTTCTATCAGTTGGCAAGCTGCGCACACAATCCCAGTGTTGTACAGCTTCCTTCTTCACCTTTCCGATGCTGCCGCTCTCTCCGGCTCCCGGAGCCGAAGAAGCGGCTTCTTCGCGCAAAGACGATTGTACCGCTCACAGTGCTCTCTTAGCGCCGCTTCTGCCGAAAGAAGCCCGGCAGCGGCTCTTAGCTCCGGAGAGCATCGTACCTTCGTCTTTAGCGTCTTTTGTGGTCTACATCCTAGCAGAAAGCTTTTCCACTCTGTCTGGCAAGGAAAACCTGCGGGAGCACAGAAAACATCTCCCATCGTCTTCTGGACGTTGCACGGAGGTCTGCCAAGTGTTTGGCATGAAGGAAAGAAAAGTTGTCCAAAACAGCTTCCAATCGAAGATTCATGTGATTGGAAACGTCAGGAAAGTGTAAGGTACTGTTTTCTATCAGTTGGCAAGCTGCGCACACAATCCCAGTGTTGTACAGCTTCCTTCTTCACCTTTCCGATGCTGCCGCTCTCTCCGGCTCCCGGAGCCGAAGAAGCGGCTTCTTCGCGCAAAGACGATTGTACCGCTCACAGTGCTCTCTTAGCGCCGCTTCTGCCGAAAGAAGCCCGGCAGCGGCTCTTAGCTCCGGAGAGCATCGTACCTTCGTCTTTAGCGTCTTTTGTGGTCTACATCCTAGCAGAAAGCTTTTCCACTCTGTCTGGCAAGGAAAACCTGCAGGAGCACAGAAAACATCTCCCATCGTGTTCTGGACGTTTCAAAGAGGTCTGCCAAGTGTTTGGCATGAAGGAAAGAAAAGTTGTCCAAAACAGCTTCCAATCGAAGATTCATGTGATTGGAAACGTCAGGAAAGTGTAAGGTACTGTTTTCTATCAGTTGGCAAGCTGCGCACACAATCCCAGTGTTGTACAGCTTCCTTCTTCACCTTTGCGATGCTGCCGCTCTCTCCGGCTCCCGGAGCCTAAGAAGCGGCTTCTTCGCGCAAAGACGATTGTACCGCTCACAGTGCTCTCTTAGCGCCGCTTCTGCCGAAAGAAGCCCGGGAGCGGCTCTTAGCTCCGGAGAGCATCGTACCTTCGTCTTTAGCGTCTTTTGTGGTCTACATCCTAGCAGAAAGCTTTTCCACTCTGTCTGGCAAGGAAAACCTGCGGGAGCACAGAAAACATCTCCCATCGTCTTCTGGACGTTGCACGGAGGTCTGCCAAGTGTTTGGCATGAAGGAAAGAAAAGTTGTCCAAAACAGCTTCCAATCGAAGATTCATGTGATTGGAAACGTCAGGAAAGTGTAAGGTACTGTTTTCTATCAGTTGGCAAGCTGCGCACACAATCCCAGTGTTGTACAGCTTCCTTCTTCACCTTTGCGATGCTGCCGCTCTCTCCGGCTCCCGGAGCCGAAGAAGCGGCTTCTTCGCGCAAAGACGATTGTACCGCTCACAGTGCTCTCTTAGCGCCGCTTCTGCCGAAAGAAGCCCGGCAGCGGCTCTTAGCTCCGGAGAGCATCGTACCTTCGTCTTTAGCGTCTTTTGTGGTCTACATCCTAGCAGAGAGCTTTTCCACTCTGTCTGGCAAGGAAAACCTGCGGGAGCACAGAAAACATCTCCCATCGTCTTCTGGACGTTGCACGGAGGTCTGCCAAGTGTTTGGCATGAAGGAAAGAAAAGTTGTCCAAAACAGCTTCCAATCGAAGATTCATGTGATTGGAAACGTCAGGAAAGTGTAAGGTACTGTTTTCTATCAGTTGGCAAGCTGCGCACACAATCCCAGTGTTGTACAGCTTCCTTCTTCACCTTTGCGATGCTGCCGCTCTCTCCGGCTCCCGGAGGCGAAGAAGCGGCTTCTTCGCGCAAAGACGATTGTACCGCTCACAGTGCTCTCTTAGCGCCGCTTCTGCCGAAAGAAGCCCGGCAGCGGCTCTTAGCTCCGGAGAGCATCGTACCTTCGTCTTTAGCGTCTTTTGTGGTCTACATCCTAGCAGAAAGCTTTTCCACTCTGTCTGGCAAGGAAAACCTGCGGGAGCACAGAAAACATCTCCCATCGTCTTCTGGACGTTGCACGGAGGTCTGCCAAGTGTTTGGCATGAAGGAAAGAAAAGTTGTCCAAAACAGCTTCCAATCGAAGATTCATGTGATTGGAAACGTCAGGAAAGTGTAAGGTACTGTTTTCTATCAGTTGGCAAGCTGCGCACACAATCCCAGTGTTGTACAGCTTCCTTCTTCACCTTTCCGATGCTGCCGCTCCATCCGGCTCCCGGAGCCGAAGAAGCGGCTTCTTCGCGCAAAGACGATTGTACCGCTCACAGTGCTCTCTTAGCGCCGCTTCTGCCGAAAGAAGCCCGGCAGCGGCTCTTAGCTCCGGAGAGCATCGTACCTTCGTCTTTAGCGTCTTTTGTGGTCTACATCCTAGCAGAAAGCTTTTCCACTCTGTCTGGCAAGGAAAACCTCCAGGAGCACAGAAAATATCTCCCATCGTGTTCTGGACGTTGCACGGAGGTCTGCCAAGTGTTTGGCATGAAGGAAAGAAAAGTTGTCCAAAACAGCTTCCAATCGAAGATTCATGTGATTGGAAACGTCAGGAAAGTGTAAGGTACTGTTTTCTATCAGTTGGCAAGCTGCGCACACAATCCCAGTGTTGTACAGCTTCCTTCTTCACCTTTGCGATGCTGCCGCTCTCTCCGGCTCCCGGAGCCGAAGAAGCGGCTTCTTCGCGCAAAGACGATTGTACCGCTCACAGTGCTCTCTTAGCGCCGCTTCTGCCGAAAGAAGCCCGGGAGCGGCTCTTAGCTCCGGAGAGCATCGTACCTGCGTCTTTAGCGTCTTTTGTGGTCTACATCCTAGCAGAAAGCTTTTCCACTCTGTCTGGCAAGGAAAACCTGCGGGAGCACAGAAGACATCTCCAATCGTCTTGTGGACGTTGCACGGAGGTCTGCCAAGTGTTTGGCATGAAGGAAAGAAAAGTTGTCCAAAACAGCTTCCAATCGAAGATTCATGTGATTGGAAACATCAGGAAAGTGTAAGGTACTGTTTTCTATCAGTTGGCAAGCTGCGCACACAATCCCAGTGTTGTACAGCTTCCTTCTTCACCTTTGCGATGCTGCCGCTCTCTCCGGCTCCCGGAGCCGAAGAAGCGGCTTCTTCGCGCAAAGACGATTGTACCGCTCACAGTGCTCTCTTAGCGCCGCTTCTGCCGAAAGAAGCCCGGGAGCGGCTCTTAGCTCCGGAGAGCATCGTACCTTCGTCTTTAGCGTCTTTTGTGGTCTACATCCTAGCGATAAGCTTTTCCACTCTGTCTGGCAAGGAAAACCTGCGGGAGCACAGAAAACATCTCCCATCGTCTTCTGGACGTTGCACGGAGGTCTGCCAAGTGTTTGGCATGAAGGAAAGAAAAGTTGTCCAAAACAGCTTCCAATCGAAGATTCATGTGATTGGAAACGTCAGGAAAGTGTAAGGTACTGTTTTCTATCAGTTGGCAAGCTGCGCACACAATCCCAGTGTTGTACAGCTTCCTTCTTCACCTTTGCGATGCTGCCGCTCTCTCCGGCTCCCGGAGCCGAAGAAGCGGCTTCTTCGCGCAAAGACGATTGTACCGCTCACAGTGCTCTCTTAGCGCCGCTTCTGCCGAAAGAAGCCCGGCAGCGGCTCTTAGCTCCGGAGAGCATCGTACCTTCGTCTTTAGCGTCTTTTGTGGTCTACATCCTAGCAGAAAGCTTTTCCACTCTGTCTGGCAAGGAAAACCTGCGGGAGCACAGAAAACATCTCCCATCGTCTTCTGGACGTTGCACGGAGGTCTGCCAAGTGTTTGGCATGAAGGAAAGAAAAGTTGTCCAAAACAGCTTCCAATCGAAGATTCATGTGATTGGAAACGTCAGGAAAGTGTAAGGTACTGTTTTCTATCAGTTGGCAAGCTGCGCACACAATCCCAGTGTTGTACAGCTTCCTTCTTCACCTTTGCGATGCTGCCGCTCTCTCCGGCTCCCGGAGCCGAAGAAGCGGCTTCTTCGCGCAAAGACGATTGTACCGCTCACAGTGCTCTCTTAGCGCCGCTTCTGCCGAAAGAAGCCCGGCAGCGGCTCTTAGCTCCGGAGAGCATCGTACCTTCGTCTTTAGCGTCTTTTGTGGTCTACATCCTAGCAGAAAGCTTTTCCACTCTGTCTGGCAAGGAAAACCTCCAGTAGCACAGAAAACATCTCCCATCGTCTTCTGGACGTTGCACGGAGGTCTGCCAAGTGTTTGGCATGAAGGAAAGAAAAGTTGTCCAAAACAGCTTCCAATCGAATATTCATGTGATTGGAAACGTCAGGAAAGTGTAAGGTACTGTTTTCTATCAGTTGGCAAGCTGCGCACACAATCCCAGTGTTGTACAGCTTCCTTCTTCACCTTTCCGATGCTGCCGCTCTCTCCGGCTCCCGGAGCCGAAGAAGCGGCTTCTTCGCGCAAAGACGATTGTACCGCTCACAGTGCTCTCTTAGCGCCGCTTCTGCCGAAAGAAGCCCGGCAGCGGCTCTTAGCTCCGGAGAGCATCGTACCTTCGTCTTTAGCGTCTTTTGTGGTCTACATCCTAGCAGAAAGCTTTTCCACTCTGTCTGGCAAGGAAAACCTGCAGGAGCACAGAAAACATCTCCCATCGTCTTCTGGACGTTGCACGGAGGTCTGCCAAGTGTTTGGCATGAAGGAAAGAAAAGTTGTCCAAAACAGCTTCCAATCGAAGATTCATGTGATTGGAAACGTCAGGAAAGTGTAAGGTACTGTTTTCTATCAGTTGGCAAGCTGCACACACAATCCCAGTGTTGTACAGCTTCCTTCTTCACCTTTGCGATGCTGCCGCTCTCTCCGGCTCCCGGAGCCTAAGAAGCGGCTTCTTCGCGCAAAGACGATTGTACCGCTCACAGTGCTCTCTTAGCGCCGCTTCTGCCGAAAGAAGCCCGGCAGCGGCTCTTAGCTCCGGAGAGCATCGTACCTTCGTCTTTAGCGTCTTTTGTGGTCTACATCCTAGCAGAAAGCTTTTCCACTCTGTCTGGCAAGGAAAACCTGCGGGAGCACAGAAAACATCTCCCATCGTCTTCTGGACGTTGCACGGAGGTCTGCCAAGTGTTTGGCATGAAGGAAAGAAAAGTTGTCCAAAACAGCTTCCAATCGAAGATTCATGTGATTGGAAACGTCAGGAAAGTGTAAGGTACTGTTTTCTATCAGTTGGCAAGCTGCGCACACAATCCCAGTGTTGTACAGCTTCCTTCTTCACCTTTCCGATGCTGCCGCTCTCTCCGGCTCCCGGAGCCGAAGAAGAGGCTTCTTCGCGCAAAGACGATTGTACCGCTCACAGTGCTCTCTTAGCGCCGCTTCTGCCGAAAGAAGGCCGGCAGCGGCTCTTAGCTCCGGAGAGCATCGTACCTTCGTCTTTAGCGTCTTTTGTGGTCTACATCCTAGCAGAAAGCTTTTCCACTCTGTCTGGCAAGGAAAACCTGCGGGAGCACAGAAAACATCTCCCATCGTCTTCTGGACGTTGCACGGAGGTCTGCCAAGTGTTTGGCATGAAGGAAAGAAAAGTTCTCCAAAACAGCTTCCAATCGAATATTCATGTGATTGGAAACGTCAGGAAAGTGTAAGGTACTGTTTTCTATCAGTTGGCAAGCTGCGCACACAATCCCAGTGTTGTACAGCTTCCTTCTTCACCTTTCCGATGCTGCCGCTCTCTCCGGCTCCCGGAGCCGAAGAAGCGGCTTCTTCGCGCAAAGACGATTGTACCGCTCACAGTGCTCTCTTAGCGCCGCTTCTGCCGAAAGAAGCCCGGCAGCGGCTCTTAGCTCCGGAGAGCATCGTACCTTCGTCTTTAGCGTCTTTTGTGGTCTACATCCTAGCAGAAAGCTTTTCCACTCTGTCTGGCAAGGAAAACCTCCAGGAGCACAGAAAACATCTCCCATCGTCTTCTGGACGTTGCACGGAGGTCTGCCAAGTGTTTGGCATGAAGGAAAGAAAAGTTGTCCAAAACAGCTTCCAATCGAATATTCATGTGATTGGAAACGTCAGGAAAGTGTAAGGTACTGTTTTCTATCAGTTGGCAAGCTGCGCACACAATCCCAGTGTTGTACAGCTTCCTTCTTCACCTTTGCGATGCTGCCGCTCTCTCCGGCTCCCGGAGCCGAAGAAGCGGCTTCTTCGCGCAAAGACGATTGTACCGCTCACAGTGCTCTCTTAGCGCCGCTTCTGCCGAAAGAAGCCCGGCAGCGGCTCTTAGCTCCGGAGAGCATCGTACCTTCGTCTTTAGCGTCTTTTGTGGTCTACATCCTAGCAGAAAGCTTTTCCACTCTGTCTGGCAAGGAAAACCTGCAGGAGCACAGAAAACATCTCCCATCGTCTTCTGGACGTTGCACGGAGGTCTGCCAAGTGTTTGGCATGAAGGAAAGAAAAGTTGTCCAAAACAGCTTCCAATCGAAGATTCATGTGATTGGAAACGTCAGGAAAGTGTAAGGTACTGTTTTCTATCAGTTGGCAAGCTGCGCACACAATCCCAGTGTTGTACAGCTTCCTTCTTCACCTTTGCGATGCTGCCGCTCTCTCCGGCTCCCGGAGCCGAAGAAGCGGCTTCTTCGCGCAAAGACGATTGTACCGCTCACAGTGCTCTCTTAGCGCCGCTTCTGCCGAAAGAAGCCCGGCAGCGGCTCTTAGCTCCGGAGAGCATCGTACCTTCGTCTTTAGCGTCTTTTGTGGTCTACATCCTAGCAGAAAGCTTTTCCACTCTGTCTGGCAAGGAAAACCTGCGGGAGCACAGAAAACATCTCCCATCGTCTTCTGGACGTTGCACGGAGGTCTGCCAAGTGTTTGGCATGAAGGAAAGAAAAGTTGTCCAAAACAGCTTCCAATCGAAGATTCATGTGATTGGAAACGTCAGGAAAGTGTAAGGTACTGTTTTCTATCAGTTGGCAAGCTGCGCACACAATCCCAGTGTTGTACAGCTTCCTTCTTCACCTTTGCGATGCTGCCGCTCTCTCCGGCTCCCGGAGCCGAAGAAGCGGCTTCTTCGCGCAAAGACGATTGTACCGCTCACAGTGCTCTCTTAGCGCCGCTTCTGCCGAAAGAAGCCCGGCAGCGGCTCTTAGCTCCGGAGAGCATCGTACCTTCGTCTTTAGCGTCTTTTGTGGTCTACATCCTAGCAGAAAGCTTTTCCACTCTGTCTGGCAAGGAAAACCTGCAGGAGCACAGAAAACATCTCCCATCGTGTTCTGGACGTTGCACGGAGGTCTGCCAAGTGTTTGGCATGAAGGAAAGAAAAGTTGTCCAAAACAGCTTCCAATCGAAGATTCATGTGATTGGAAACGTCAGGAAAGTGTAAGGTACTGTTTTCTATCAGTTGGCAAGCTGCGCACACAATCCCAGTGTTGTACAGCTTCCTTCTTCACCTTTGCGATGCTGCCGCTCTCTCCGGCTCCCGGAGCCGAAGAAGCGGCTTCTTCGCGCAAAGACGATTGTACCGCTCACAGTGCTCTCTTAGCGCCGCTTCTGCCGAAAGAAGCCCGGCAGCGGCTCTTAGCTCCGGAGAGCATCGTACCTGCGTCTTTAGCGTCTTTTGTGGTCTACATCCTAGCAGAAAGCTTTTCCACTCTGTCTGGCAAGGAAAACCTCCAGGAGCACAGAAAACATCTCCCATCGTGTTCTGGACGTTGCACGGAGGTCTGCCAAGTGTTTGGCATGAAGGAAAGAAAAGTTGTCCAAAACAGCTTCCAATCGAAGATTCATGTGATTGGAAACGTCAGGAAAGTGTAAGGTACTGTTTTCTATCAGTTGGCAAGCTGCGCACACAATCCCAGTGTTGTACAGCTTCCTTCTTCACCTTTGCGATGCTGCCGCTCTCTCCGGCTCCCGGAGCCGAAGAAGCGGCTTCTTCGCGCAAAGACGATTGTACCGCTCACAGTGCTCTCTTAGCGCCGCTTCTGCCGAAAGAAGCCCGGCAGCGGCTCTTAGCTCCGGAGAGCATCGTACCTTCGTCTTTAGCGTCTTTTGTGGTCTACATCCTAGCAGAAAGCTTTTCCACTCTGTCTGGCAAGGAAAACCTGCGGGAGCACAGAAAACATCTCCCATCGTCTTCTGGACGTTGCACGGAGGTCTGCCAAGTGTTTGGCATGAAGGAAAGAAAAGTTGTCCAAAACAGCTTCCAATCGAAGATTCATGTGATTGGAAACGTCAGGAAAGTGTAAGGTACTGTTTTCTATCAGTTGGCAAGCTGCGCACACAATCCCAGTGTTGTACAGCTTCCTTCTTCACCTTTGCGATGCTGCCGCTCTCTCCGGCTCCCGGAGCCGAAGAAGCGGCTTCTTCGCGCAAAGACGATTGTACCGCTCACAGTGCTCTCTTAGCGCCGCTTCTGCCGAAAGAAGCCCGGGAGCGGCTCTTAGCTCCGGAGAGCATCGTACCTTCGTCTTTAGCGTCTTTTGTGGTCTACATCCTAGCAGAAAGCTTTTCCACTCTGTCTGGCAAGGAAAACCTGCGGGAGCACAGAAAACATCTCCCATCGTCTTCTGGACGTTGCACGGAGGTCTGCCAAGTGTTTGGCATGAAGGAAAGAAAAGTTGTCCAAAACAGCTTCCAATCGAAGATTCATGTGATTGGAAACGTCAGGAAAGTGTAAGGTACTGTTTTCTATCAGTTGGCAAGCTGCGCACACAATCCCAGTGTTGTACAGCTTCCTTCTTCACCTTTGCGATGCTGCCGCTCTCTCCGGCTCCCGGAGCCGAAGAAGCGGCTTCTTCGCGCAAAGACGATTGTACCGCTCACAGTGCTCTCTTAGCGCCGCTTCTGCCGAAAGAAGCCCGGCAGCGGCTCTTAGCTCCGGAGAGCATCATACCTTCGTCTTTAGCGTCTTTTGTGGTCTACATCCTAGCAGAAAGCTTTTCCACTCTGTCTGGCAAGGAAAACCTGCGGGAGCACAGAAAACATCTCCCATCGTCTTCTGGACGTTGCACGGAGGTCTGCCAAGTGTTTGGCATGAAGGAAAGAAAAGTTGTCCAAAACAGCTTCCAATCGAAGATTCATGTGATTGGAAACGTCAGGAAAGTGTAAGGTACTGTTTTCTATCAGTTGGCAAGCTGCGCACACAATCCCAGTGTTGTACAGCTTCCTTCTTCACCTTTGCGATGCTGCCGCTCTCTCCGGCTCCCGGAGCCGAAGAAGCGGCTTCTTCGCGCAAAGACGATTGTACCGCTCACAGTGCTCTCTTAGCGCCGCTTCTGCCGAAAGAAGCCCGGCAGCGGCTCTTAGCTCCGGAGAGCATCGTACCTTCGTCTTTAGCGTCTTTTGTGGTCTACATCCTAGCGATAAACTTTTCCACTCTGTCTGGCAAGGAAAACCTCCAGGAGCACAGAAAACATCTCCCATCGTGTTCTGGACGTTGCACGGAGGTCTGCCAAGTGTTTGGCATGAAGGAAAGAAAAGTTGTCCAAAACAGCTTCCAATCGAATATTCATGTGATTGGAAACGTCAGGAAAGTGTGAGGTACTGTTTTCTATCAGTTGGCAAGCTGCGCACACAATCCCAGTGTTGTACAGCTTCCTTCTTCACCTTTCCGATGCTGCCGCTCTCTCCGGCTCCCGGAGCCGAAGAAGCGGCTTCTTCGCGCAAAGACGATTGTACCGCTCACAGTGCTCTCTTAGCGCCGCTTCTGCCGAAAGAAGCCCGGCAGCGGCTCTTAGCTCCGGAGAGCATCGTACCTTCGTCTTTAGCGTCTTTTGTGGTCTACATCCTAGCAGAAATCTTTTCCACTCTGTCTGGCAAGGAAAACCTGCGCGAGCACAGAAAACATTTCCCATCGTCTTCTGGACGTTGCACGGAGGTCTGCCAAGTGTTTGGCATGAAGGAAAGAAAAGTTGTCCAAAACAGCTTCCAATCGAAGATTCATGTGATTGGAAACGTCAGGAAAGTGTAAGGTACTGTTTTCTATCAGTTGGCAAGCTGCGCACACAATCCCAGTGTTGTACAGCTTCCTTCTTCACCTTTCCGATGCTGCCGCTCTCTCCGGCTCCCGGAGCCGAAGAAGCGGCTTCTTCGCGCAAAGACGATTGTACCGCTCACAGTGCTCTCTTAGCGCCGCTTCTGCCGAAAGAAGCCCGGCAGCGGCTCTTAGCTCCAGAGAGCATCGTACCTTCGTCTTTAGCGTCTTTTGTGGTCTACATCCTAGCAGAAAGCTTTTCCACTCTGTCTGGCAAGGAAAACCTGCGGGAGCACAGAAAACATCTCCCATCGTCTTCTGGACGTTGCACGGAGGTCTGCCAAGTGTTTGGCATGAAGGAAAGAAAAGTTGTCCAAAACAGCTTCCAATCGAAGATTCATGTGATTGGAAACATCAGGAAAGTGTAAGGTACTGTTTTCTATCAGTTGGCAAGCTGCGCACACAATCCCAGTGTTGTACAGCTTCCTTCTTCACCTTTGCGATGCTGCCGCTCTCTCCGGCTCCCGGAGCCGAAGAAGCGGCTTCTTCGCGCAAAGACGATTGTACCGCTCACAGTGCTCTCTTAGCGCCGCTTCTGCCGAAAGAAGCCCGGCAGCGGCTCTTAGCTCCGGAGAGCATCGTACCTTCGTCTTTAGCGTCTTTTGTGGTCTACATCCTAGCAGAAAGCTTTTCCACTCTGTCTGGCAAGGAAAACCTCCAGGAGCACAGAAAACATCTCCCATCGTCTTCTGGACGTTGCACGGAGGTCTGCCAAGTGTTTGGCATGAAGGAAAGAAAAGTTGTCCAAAACAGCTTCCAATCGAATATTCATGTGATTGGAAACGTCAGGAAAGTGTAAGGTACTGTTTTCTATCAGTTGGCAAGCTGCGCATACAATCCCAGTGTTGTACAGCTTCCTTCTTCACCTTTCCGATGCTGCCGCTCTCTCCGGCTCCCGGAGCCGAAGAAGCGGCTTCTTCGCGCAAAGACGATTGTACCGCTCACAGTGCTCTCTTAGCGCCGCTTCTGCCGAAAGAAGCCCGGCAGCGGCTCTTAGCTCCGGAGAGCATCGTACCTTCGTCTTTAGCGTCTTTTGTGGTCTACATCCTAGCAGAAAGCTTTTCCACTCTGTCTGGCAAGGAAAACCTGCGGGAGCACAGAAAACATCTCCCATCGTCTTCTGGACGTTGCACGGAGGTCTGCCAAGTGTTTGGCATGAAGGAAAGAAAAGTTGTCCAAAACAGCTTCCAATCGAATATTCATGTGATTGGAAACGTCAGGAAAGTGTAAGGTACTGTTTTCTATCAGTTGGCAAGCTGCGCACACAATCCCAGTGTTGTACAGCTTCCTTCTTCACCTTTCCGATGCTGCCGCTCTCTCCGGCTCCCGGAGCCGAAGAAGCGGCTTCTTCGCGCAAAGACGATTGTACCGCTCACAGTGCTCTCTTAGCGCCGCTTCTGCCGAAAGAAGCCCGGGAGCGGCTCTTAGCTCCGGAGAGCATCGTACCTTCGTCTTTAGCGTCTTTTGTGGTCTACATCCTAGCAGAAAGCTTTTCCACTCTGTCTGGCAAGGAAAACCTCCAGGAGCACAGAAAACATCTCCCATCGTCTTCTGGACGTTGCACGGAGGTCTGCCAAGTGTTTGGCATGAAGGAAAGAAAAGTTGTCCAAAACAGCTTCCAATCGAATATTCATGTGATTGGAAACGTCAGGAAAGTGTAAGGTACTGTTTTCTATCAGTTGGCAAGCTGCGCACACAATCCCAGTGTTGTACAGCTTCCTTCTTCACCTTTGCGATGCTGCCGCTCTCTCCGGCTCCCGGAGCCGAAGAAGCGGCTTCTTCGCGCAAAGACGATTGTACCGCTCACAGTGCTCTCTTAGCGCCGCTTCTGCCGAAAGAAGCCCGGCAGCGGCTCTTAGCTCCGGAGAGCATCGTACCTTCGTCTTTA
This sequence comes from Ammospiza nelsoni, assembly GCF_027579445.1. NCBI lineage: Eukaryota > Metazoa > Chordata > Aves > Passeriformes > Passerellidae > Ammospiza > Ammospiza nelsoni. The sequence continues at coordinate 279,217 of NW_026683207.1, read as the reverse complement.
GCGTCTTTTGTGGTCTACATCCTAGCAGAAAGCTTTTCCACTCTGTCTGGCAAGGAAAACCTGCGGGAGCACAGAAAACATCTCCCATCGTCTTCTGGACGTTGCACGGAGGTCTGCCAAGTGTTTGGCATGAAGGAAAGAAAAGTTGTCCAAAACAGCTTCCAATCGAATATTCATGTGATTGGAAACGTCAGGAAAGTGTAAGGTACTGTTTTCTATCAGTTGGCAAGCTGCGCACACAATCCCAGTGTTGTACAGCTTCCTTCTTCACCTTTGCGATGCTGCCGCTCTCTCCGGCTCCCGGAGCCGAAGAAGCGGCTTCTTCGCGCAAAGACGATTGTACCGCTCACAGTGCTCTCTTAGCGCCGCTTCTGCCGAAAGAAGCCCGGCAGCGGCTCTTAGCTCCAGAGAGCATCGTACCTTCGTCTTTAGCGTCTTTTGTGGTCTACATCCTAGCAGAAAGCTTTTCCACTCTGTCTGGCAAGGAAAACCTGCAGGAGCACAGAAAACATCTCCCATCGTCTTCTGGACGTTACACGGAGGTCTGCCAAGTGTTTGGCATGAAGGAAAGAAAAGTTGTCCAAAACAGCTTCCAATCGAAGATTCATGTGATTGGAAACGTCAGGAAAGTGTAAGGTACTGTTTTCTATCAGTTGGCAAGCTGCGCACACAATCCCAGTGTTGTACAGCTTCCTTCTTCACCTTTCCGATGCTGCCGCTCTCTCCGGCTCCCGGAGCCGAAGAAGCGGCTTCTTCGCGCAAAGACGATTGTACCGCTCACAGTGCTCTCTTAGCGCCGCTTCTGCCGAAAGAAGCCCGGCAGCGGCTCTTAGCTCCGGAGAGCATCGTACCTTCGTCTTTAGCGTCTTTTGTGGTCTACATCCTAGCAGAAAGCTTTTCCACTCTGTCTGGCAAGGAAAACCTGCGGGAGCACAGAAAACATCTCCCATCGTCTTCTGGACGTTGCACGGAGGTCTGCCAAGTGTTTGGCATGAAGGAAAGAAAAGTTGTCAAAAACAGCTTCCAATCGAAGATTCATGTGATTGGAAACGTCAGGAAAGTGTAAGGTACTGTTTTCTATCAGTTGGCAAGCTGCGCACACAATCCCAGTGTTGTACAGCTTCCTTCTTCACCTTTGCGATGCTGCCGCTCTCTCCGGCTCCCGGAGCTGAAGAAGCGGCTTCTTCGCGCAAAGACGATTGTACCGCTCACAGTGCTCTCTTAGCGCCGCTTCTGCCGAAAGAAGCCCGGCAGCGGCTCTTAGCTCCGGAGAGCATCGTACCTTCGTCTTTAGCGTCTTTTGTGGTCTACATCCTAGCAGAAAGCTTTTCCACTCTGTCTGGCAAGGAAAACCTCCAGTAGCACAGAAAACATCTCCCATCGTCTTCTGGACGTTGCACGGAGGTCTGCCAAGTGTTTGGCATGAAGGAAAGAAAAGTTGTCCAAAACAGCTTCCAATCGAATATTCATGTGATTGGAAACGTCAGGAAAGTGTAAGGTACTGTTTTCTATCAGTTGGCAAGCTGCGCACACAATCCCAGTGTTGTACAGCTTCCTTCTTCACCTTTCCGATGCTGCCGCTCTCTCCGGCTCCCGGAGCCGAAGAAGCGGCTTCTTCGCGCAAAGACGATTGTACCGCTCACAGTGCTCTCTTAGCGCCGCTTCTGCCGAAAGAAGCCCGGCAGCGGCTCTTAGCTCCGGAGAGCATCGTACTTTCGTCTTTAGCGTCTTTTGTGGTCTACATCCTAGCAGAAAGCTTTTCCACTCTGTCTGGCAAGGAAAACCTGCGGGAGCACAGAAAACATCTCCCATCGTCTTCTGGACGTTGCACGGAGGTCTGCCAAGTGTTTGGCATGAAGGAAAGAAAAGTTGTCCAAAACAGCTTCCAATCGAATATTCATGTGATTGGAAACGTCAGGAAAGTGTAAGGTACTGTTTTCTATCAGTTGGCAAGCTGCGCACACAATCCCAGTGTTGTACAGCTTCCTTCTTCACCTTTCCGATGCTGCCGCTCTCTCCGGCTCCCGGAGCCGAAGAAGCGGCTTCTTCGCGCAAAGACGATTGTACCGCTCACAGTGCTCTCTTAGCGCCGCTTCTGCCGAAAGAAGCCCGGCAGCGGCTCTTAGCTCCGGAGAGCATCGTACCTTCGTCTTTAGCGTCTTTTGTGGTCTACATCCTAGCAGAAAGCTTTTCCACTCTGTCTGGCAAGGAAAACCTGCGGGAGCACAGAAAACATCTCCCATCGTCTTCTGGACGTTGCACGGAGGTCTGCCAAGTGTTTGGCATGAAGGAAAGAAAAGTTGTCAAAAACAGCTTCCAATCGAAGATTCATGTGATTGGAAACGTCAGGAAAGTGTAAGGTACTGTTTTCTATCAGTTGGCAAGCTGCGCACACAATCCCAGTGTTGTACAGCTTCCTTCTTCACCTTTCCGATGCTGCCGCTCTCTCCGGCTCCCGGAGCCGAAGAAGCGGCTTCTTCGCGCAAAGACGCCTGTGCCGCTCACAGTGCTCTCTTAGCGCCGCTTCTGCCGAAAGAAGCCCAGGAGCGGCTCTTAGCTCCGGAGAGCATCGTACCTTCGTCTTTAGCATCTTTTGTGGTCTACATCCTAGCAGAAAGCTTTTCCACTCTGTCTGGCAAGGAAAACCTGCGGGAGCACAGAAAACATCTCCCATCGTCTTCTGGACGTTGCACGGAGGTCTGCCAAGTGTTTGGCATGAAGGGAAGAAAAGTTGTCCAAAACAGCTTCCAATCGAAGATTCATGTGATTGGAAACGTCAGGAAAGTGTAAGGTACTGTTTTCTATCAGTTGGCAAGCTGCGCACACAATCCCAGTGTTGTACAGCTTCCTTCTTCACCTTTGCGATGCTGCCGCTCTCTCCGGCTCCCGGAGCCGAAGAAGCGGCTTCTTCGCGCAAAGACGATTGTACCGCTCACAGTGCTCTCTTAGCGCCGCTTCTGCCGAAAGAAGCCCGGCAGCGGCTCTTAGCTCCGGAGAGCATCGTACCTTCGTCTTTAGCGTCTTTTGTGGTCTACATCCTAGCAGAAAGCTTTTCCACTCTGTCTGGCAAGGAAAACCTGCGGGAGCACAGAAAACATCTCCCATCGTCTTCTGGACGTTGCACGGAGGTCTGCCAAGTGTTTGGCATGAAGGAAAGAAAAGTTGTCCAAAACAGCTTCCAATCGAAGATTCATGTGATTGGAAACGTCAGGAAAGTGTAAGGTACTGTTTTCTATCAGTTGGCAAGCTGCGCACACAATCCCAGTGTTGTACAGCTTCCTTCTTCACCTTTCCGATGCTGCCGCTCTCTCCGGCTCCCGGAGCCTAAGAAGCGGCTTCTTCGCGCAAAGACGATTGTACCGCTCACAGTGCTCTCTTAGCGCCGCTTCTGCCGAAAGAAGCCCGGCAGCGGCTCTTAGCTCCGGAGAGCATCGTACCTTCGTCTTTAGCGTCTTTTGTGGTCTACATCCTAGCAGAAAGCTTTTCCACTCTGTCTGGCAAGGAAAACCTCCAGGAGCACAGAAAACATCTCCCATCGTCTTCTGGACGTTGCACGGAGGTCTGCCAAGTGTTTGGCATGAAGGAAAGAAAAGTTGTCCAAAACAGCTTCCAATCGAATATTCATGTGATTGGAAACGTCAGGAAAGTGGTAAGGTACTGTTTTCTATCAGTTGGCAAGCTGCGCACACAATCCCAGTGTTGTACAGCTTCCTTCTTCACCTTTCCGATGCTGCCGCTCTCTCCGGCTCCCGGAGCCGAAGAAGCGGCTTCTTCGCGCAAAGACGATTGTACCGCTCACAGTGCTCTCTTAGCGCCGCTTCTGCCGAAAGAAGCCCGGCAGCGGCTCTTAGCTCCGGAGAGCATCGTACCTTCGTCTTTAGCGTCTTTTGTGGTCTACATCCTAGCAGAAAGCTTTTCCACTCTGTCTGGCAAGGAAAACCTGCGGGAGCACAGAAAACATCTCCCATCGTCTTCTGGACGTTGCACGGAGGTCTGCCAAGTGTTTGGCATGAAGGAAAGAAAAGTTGTCCAAAACAGCTTCCAATCGAATATTCATGTGATTGGAAACGTCAGGAAAGTGTAAGGTACTGTTTTCTATCAGTTGGCAAGCTGCGCACACAATCCCAGTGTTGTACAGCTTCCTTCTTCACCTTTCCGATGCTGCCGCTCTCTCCGGCTCCCGGAGCCGAAGAAGCGGCTTCTTCGCGCAAAGACGATTGTACCGCTCACAGTGCTCTCTTAGCGCCGCTTCTGCCGAAAGAAGCCCGGCAGCGGCTCTTAGCTCCGGAGAGCATCGTACTTTCGTCTTTAGCGTCTTTTGTGGTCTACATCCTAGCAGAAAGCTTTTCCACTCTGTCTGGCAAGGAAAACCTGCGGGAGCACAGAAAACATCTCCCATCGTCTTCTGGACGTTGCACGGAGGTCTGCCAAGTGTTTGGCATGAAGGAAAGAAAAGTTGTCCAAAACAGCTTCCAATCGAATATTCATGTGATTGGAAACGTCAGGAAAGTGTAAGGTACTGTTTTCTATCAGTTGGCAAGCTGCGCACACAATCCCAGTGTTGTACAGCTTCCTTCTTCACCTTTCCGATGCTGCCGCTCTCTCCGGCTCCCGGAGCCGAAGAAGCGGCTTCTTCGCGCAAAGACGATTGTACCGCTCACAGTGCTCTCTTAGCGCCGCTTCTGCCGAAAGAAGCCCGGCAGCGGCTCTTAGCTCCGGAGAGCATCGTACCTTCGTCTTTAGCGTCTTTTGTGGTCTACATCCTAGCAGAAAGCTTTTCCACTCTGTCTGGCAAGGAAAACCTGCGGGAGCACAGAAAACATCTCCCATCGTCTTCTGGACGTTGCACGGAGGTCTGCCAAGTGTTTGGCATGAAGGAAAGAAAAGTTGTCAAAAACAGCTTCCAATCGAAGATTCATGTGATTGGAAACGTCAGGAAAGTGTAAGGTACTGTTTTCTATCAGTTGGCAAGCTGCGCACACAATCCCAGTGTTGTACAGCTTCCTTCTTCACCTTTCCGATGCTGCCGCTCTCTCCGGCTCCCGGAGCCGAAGAAGCGGCTTCTTCGCGCAAAGACGCCTGTGCCGCTCACAGTGCTCTCTTAGCGCCGCTTCTGCCGAAAGAAGCCCGGGAGCGGCTCTTAGCTCCGGAGAGCATCGTACCTTCGTCTTTAGCGTCTTTTGTGGTCTACATCCTAGCAGAAAGCTTTTCCACTCTGTCTGGCAAGGAAAACCTGCGGGAGCACAGAAAACATCTCCCATCGTCTTCTGGACGTTGCACGGAGGTCTGCCAAGTGTTTGGCATGAAGGGAAGAAAAGTTGTCCAAAACAGCTTCCAATCGAAGATTCATGTGATTGGAAACGTCAGGAAAGTGTAAGGTACTGTTTTCTATCAGTTGGCAAGCTGCGCACACAATCCCAGTGTTGTACAGCTTCCTTCTTCACCTTTCCGATGCTGCCGCTCTCTCCGGCTCCCGGAGCCGAAGAAGCGGCTTCTTCGCGCAAAGACGATTGTACCGCTCACAGTGCTCTCTTAGCGCCGCTTCTGCCGAAAGAAGCCCGGGAGCGGCTCTTAGCTCCGGAGAGCATCGTACCTTCGTCTTTAGCGTCTTTTGTGGTCTACATCCTAGCAGAAAGCTTTTCCACTCTGTCTGGCAAGGAAAACCTGCGGGAGCACAGAAAACATCTCCCATCGTCTTCTGGACGTTGCACGGAGGTCTGCCAAGTGTTTGGCATGAAGGAAAGAAAAGTTGTCCAAAACAGCTTCCAATCGAAGATTCATGTGATTGGAAACGTCAGGAAAGTGTAAGGTACTGTTTTCTATCAGTTGGCAAGCTGCGCACACAATCCCAGTGTTGTACAGCTTCCTTCTTCACCTTTGCGATGCTGCCGCTCTCTCCGGCTCCCGGAGCCGAAGAAGCGGCTTCTTCGCGCAAAGACGATTGTACCGCTCACAGTGCTCTCTTAGCGCCGCTTCTGCCGAAAGAAGCCCGGCAGCGGCTCTTAGCTCCGGAGAGCATCGTACCTTCGTCTTTAGCGTCTTTTGTGGTCTACATCCTAGCAGAAAGCTTTTCCACTCTGTCTGGCAAGGAAAACCTCCAGGAGCACAGAAAACATCTCCCATCGTCTTCTGGACGTTGCACGGAGGTCTGCCAAGTGTTTGGCATGAAGGAAAGAAAAGTTGTCCAAAACAGCTTCCAATCGAATATTCATGTGATTGGAAACGTCAGGAAAGTGTGAGGTACTGTTTTCTATCAGTTGGCAAGCTGCGCACACAATCCCAGTGTTGTACAGCTTCCTTCTTCACCTTTCCGATGCTGCCGCTCTCTCCGGCTCCCGGAGCCGAAGAAGCGGCTTCTTCGCGCAAAGACGATTGTACCGCTCACAGTGCTCTCTTAGCGCCGCTTCTGCCGAAAGAAGCCCGGCAGCGGCTCTTAGCTCCGGAGAGCATCGTACCTTCGTCTTTAGCGTCTTTTGTGGTCTACATCCTAGCAGAAAGCTTTTCCACTCTGTCTGGCAAGGAAAACCTGCGGGAGCACAGAAAACATCTCCCATCGTCTTCTGGACGTTGCACGGAGGTCTGCCAAGTGTTTGGCATGAAGGAAAGAAAAGTTGTCCAAAACAGCTTCCAATCGAATATTCATGTGATTGGAAACGTCAGGAAAGTGTAAGGTACTGTTTTCTATCAGTTGGCAAGCTGCGCACACAATCCCAGTGTTGTACAGCTTCCTTCTTCACCTTTCCGATGCTGCCGCTCTCTCCGGCTCCCGGAGCCGAAGAAGCGGCTTCTTCGCGCAAAGACGATTGTACCGCTCACAGTGCTCTCTTAGCGCCGCTTCTGCCGAAAGAAGCCCGGCAGCGGCTCTTAGCTCCGGAGAGCATCGTACTTTCGTCTTTAGCGTCTTTTGTGGTCTACATCCTAGCAGAAAGCTTTTCCACTCTGTCTGGCAAGGAAAACCTGCGGGAGCACAGAAAACATCTCCCATCGTCTTCTGGACGTTGCACGGAGGTCTGCCAAGTGTTTGGCATGAAGGAAAGAAAAGTTGTCCAAAACAGCTTCCAATCGAATATTCATGTGATTGGAAACGTCAGGAAAGTGTAAGGTACTGTTTTCTATCAGTTGGCAAGCTGCGCACACAATCCCAGTGTTGTACAGCTTCCTTCTTCACCTTTCCGATGCTGCCGCTCTCTCCGGCTCCCGGAGCCGAAGAAGCGGCTTCTTCGCGCAAAGACGATTGTACCGCTCACAGTGCTCTCTTAGCGCCGCTTCTGCCGAAAGAAGCCCGGCAGCGGCTCTTAGCTCCGGAGAGCATCGTACCTTCGTCTTTAGCGTCTTTTGTGGTCTACATCCTAGCAGAAAGCTTTTCCACTCTGTCGGGCAAGGAAAACCTGCGGGAGCACAGAAAACATCTCCCATCGTCTTCTGGACGTTGCACGGAGGTCTGCCAAGTGTTTGGCATGAAGGAAAGAAAAGTTGTCAAAAACAGCTTCCAATCGAAGATTCATGTGATTGGAAACGTCAGGAAAGTGTAAGGTACTGTTTTCTATCAGTTGGCAAGCTGCGCACACAATCCCAGTGTTGTACAGCTTCCTTCTTCACCTTTCCGATGCTGCCGCTCTCTCCGGCTCCCGGAGCCGAAGAAGCGGCTTCTTCGCGCAAAGACGCCTGTGCCGCTCACAGTGCTCTCTTAGCGCCGCTTCTGCCGAAAGAAGCCCGGGAGCGGCTCTTAGCTCCGGAGAGCATCGTACCTTCGTCTTTAGCGTCTTTTGTGGTCTACATCCTAGCAGAAAGCTTTTCCACTCTGTCTGGCAAGGAAAACCTGCGGGAGCACAGAAAACATCTCCCATCGTCTTCTGGACGTTGCACGGAGGTCTGCCAAGTGTTTGGCATGAAGGGAAGAAAAGTTGTCCAAAACAGCTTCCAATCGAAGATTCATGTGATTGGAAACGTCAGGAAAGTGTAAGGTACTGTTTTCTATCAGTTGGCAAGCTGCGCACACAATCCCAGTGTTGTACAGCTTCCTTCTTCACCTTTGCGATGCTGCCGCTCTCTCCGGCTCCCGGAGCCGAAGAAGCGGCTTCTTCGCGCAAAGACGATTGTACCGCTCACAGTGCTCTCTTAGCGCCGCTTCTGCCGAAAGAAGCCCGGCAGCGGCTCTTAGCTCCGGAGAGCATCGTACCTTCGTCTTTAGCGTCTTTTGTGGTCTACATCCTAGCAGAAAGCTTTTCCACTCTGTCTGGCAAGGAAAACCTGCGGGAGCACAGAAAACATCTCCCATCGTCTTCTGGACGTTGCACGGAGGTCTGCCAAGTGTTTGGCATGAAGGAAAGAAAAGTTGTCCAAAACAGCTTCCAATCGAAGATTCATGTGATTGGAAACGTCAGGAAAGTGTAAGGTACTGTTTTCTATCAGTTGGCAAGCTGCGCACACAATCCCAGTGTTGTACAGCTTCCTTCTTCACCTTTGCGATGCTGCCGCTCTCTCCGGCTCCCGGAGCCGAAGAAGCGGCTTCTTCGCGCAAAGACGATTGTACCGCTCACAGTGCTCTCTTAGCGCCGCTTCTGCCGAAAGAAGCCCGGCAGCGGCTCTTAGCTCCGGAGAGCATCGTACCTTCGTCTTTAGCGTCTTTTGTGGTCTACATCCTAGCAGAAAGCTTTTCCACTCTGTCTGGCAAGGAAAACCTGCGGGAGCACAGAAAACATCTCCCATCGTGTTCTGGACGTTGCACGGAGGTCTGCCAAGTGTTTGGCATGAAGGAAAGAAAAGTTGTCCAAAACAGCTTCCAATCGAAGATTCATGTGATTGGAAACGTCAGGAAAGTGTAAGGTACTGTTTTCTATCAGTTGGCAAGCTGCGCACACAATCCCAGTGTTGTACAGCTTCCTTCTTCACCTTTCCGATGCTGCCGCTCTCTCCGGCTCCCGGAGCCGAAGAAGCGGCTTCTTCGCGCAAAGACGATTGTACCGCTCACAGTGCTCTCTTAGCGCCGCTTCTGCCGAAAGAAGCCCGGCAGCGGCTCTTCGCTCCGGAGAGCATCGTACCTTCGTCTTTAGCGTCTTTTGTGGTCTACATCCTAGCAGAAAGCTTTTCCACTCTGTCTGGCAAGGAAAACCTGCGGGAGCACAGAAAACATCTCCCATCGTCTTCTGGACGTTGCACGGAGGTCTGCCAAGTGTTTGGCATGAAGGAAAGAAAAGTTGTCCAAAACAGCTTCCAATCGAAGATTCATGTGATGGGAAACGTCAGGAAAGTGTAAGGTACTGTTTTCTATCAGTTGGCAAGCTGCGCACACAATCCCAGTGTTGTACAGCTTCCTTCTTCACCTTTCCGATGCTGCCGCTCTCTCCGGCTCCCGGAGCCGAAGAAGCGGCTTCTTCGCGCAAAGACGATTGTACCGCTCACAGTGCTCTCTTAGCGCCGCTTCTGCCGAAAGAAGCCCGGCAGCGGCTCTTAGCTCCGGAGAGCATCGTACCTTCGTCTTTAGCGTCTTTTGTGGTCTACATCCTAGCAGAAAGCTTTTCCACTCTGTCTGGCAAGGAAAACCTGCAGGAGCACAGAAAACATCTCCCATCGTCTTCTGGATGTTGCACGGAGGTCTGCCAAGTGTTTGGCATGAAGGAAAGAAAAGTTGTCCAAAACAGCTTCCAATCGAAGATTCATGTGATTGGAAACGTCAGGAAAGTGTAAGGTACTGTTTTCTATCAGTTGGCAAGCTGCGCACACAATCCCAGTGTTGTACAGCTTCCTTCTTCACCTTTGCGATGCTGCCGCTCTCTCCGGCTCCCGGAGCCTAAGAAGCGGCTTCTTCGCGCAAAGACGATTGTACCGCTCACAGTGCTCTCTTAGCGCCGCTTCTGCCGAAAGAAGCCCGGGAGCGGCTCTTAGCTCCGGAGAGCATCGTACCTTCGTCTTTAGCGTCTTTTGTGGTCTACATCCTAGCAGAAAGCTTTTCCACTCTGTCTGGCAAGGAAAACCTGCGGGAGCACAGAAGACATCTCCAATCGTCTTGTGGACGTTGCACGGAGGTCTGCCAAGTGTTTGGCATGAAGGAAAGAAAAGTTGTCCAAAACAGCTTCCAATCGAAGATTCATGTGATTGGAAACATCAGGAAAGTGTAAGGTACTGTTTTCTATCAGTTGGCAAGCTGCGCACACAATCCCAGTGTTGTACAGCTTCCTTCTTCACCTTTGCGATGCTGCCGCTCTCTCCGGCTCCCGGAGCCGAAGAAGCGGCTTCTTCGCGCAAAGACGATTGTACCGCTCACAGTGCTCTCTTAGCGCCGCTTCTGCCGAAAGAAGCCCGGCAGCGGCTCTTAGCTCCGGAGAGCATCGTACCTTCGTCTTTAGCGTCTTTTGTGGTCTACATCCTAGCAGAAAGCTTTTCCACTCTGTCTGGCAAGGAAAACCTGCGGGAGCACAGAAGACATCTCCAATCGTCTTGTGGACGTTGCACGGAGGTCTGCCAAGTGTTTGGCATGAAGGAAAGAAAAGTTGTCCAAAACAGCTTCCAATCGAAGATTCATGTGATTGGAAACATCAGGAAAGTGTAAGGTACTGTTTTCTATCAGTTGGCAAGCTGCGCACACAATCCCAGTGTTGTACAGCTTCCTTCTTCACCTTTGCGATGCTGCCGCTCTCTCCGGCTCCCGGAGCCGAAGAAGCGGCTTCTTCGCGCAAAGACGATTGTACCGCTCACAGTGCTCTCTTAGCGCCGCTTCTGCCGAAAGAAGCCCGGCAGCGGCTCTTAGCTCCGGAGAGCATCGTACCTTCGTCTTTAGCGTCTTTTGTGGTCTACATCCTAGCAGAAAGCTTTTCCACTCTGTCTGGCAAGGAAAACCTCCAGGAGCACAGAAAACATCTCCCATCGTCTTCTGGACGTTGCACGGAGGTCTGCCAAGTGTTTGGCATGAAGGAAAGAAAAGTTGTCCAAAACAGCTTCCAATCGAAGATTCATGTGATTGGAAACGTCAGGAAAGTGTAAGGTACTGTTTTCTATCAGTTGGCAAGCTGCGCACACAATCCCAGTGTTGTACAGCTTCCTTCTTCACCTTTGCGATGCTGCCGCTCTCTCCGGCTCCCGGAGCCGAAGAAGCGGCTTCTTCGCGCAAAGACGATTGTACCGCTCACAGTGCTCTCTTAGCGCCGCTTCTGCCGAAAGAAGCCCGGCAGCGGCTCTTAGCTCCGGAGAGCATCGTACCTTCGTCTTTAGCGTCTTTTGTGGTCTACATCCTAGCAGAAAGCTTTTCCACTCTGTCTGGCAAGGAAAACCTGCGGGAGCACAGAAAACATCTCCCATCGTCTTCTGGACGTTGCACGGAGGTCTGCCAAGTGTTTGGCATGAAGGAAAGAAAAGTTGTCCAAAACAGCTTCCAATCGAAGATTCATGTGATTGGAAACGTCAGGAAAGTGTAAGGTACTGTTTTCTATCAGTTGGCAAGCTGCGCACACAATCCCAGTGTTGTACAGCTTCCTTCTTCACCTTTCCGATGCTGCCGCTCTCTCCGGCTCCCGGAGCCGAAGAAGCGGCTTCTTCGCGCAAAGACGATTGTACCGCTCACAGTGCTCTCTTAGCGCCGCTTCTGCCAAAAGAAGCCCGGCAGCGGCTCTTAGCTCCGGAGAGCATCGTACCTTCGTCTTTAGCGTCTTTTGTGGTCTACATCCTAGCAGAAAGCTTTTCCACTCTGTCTGGCAAGGAAAACCTGCGGGAGCACAGAAAACATCTCCCATCGTCTTCTGGACGTTGCACGGAGGTCTGCCAAGTGTTTGGCATGAAGGAAAGAAAAGTTGTCCAAAACAGCTTCCAATCGAAGATTCATGTGATTGGAAACGTCAGGAAAGTGTAAGGTACTGTTTTCTATCAGTTGGCAAGCTGCGCACACAATCCCAGTGTTGTACAGCTTCCTTCTTCACCTTTGCGATGCTGCCGCTCTCTCCGGCTCCCGGAGCCGAAGAAGCGGCTTCTTCGCGCAAAGACAATTGTACCGCTCACAGTGCTCTCTTAGCGCCGCTTCTGCCGAAAGAAGCCCGGCAGCGGCTCTTAGCTCCGGAGAGCATCGTACCTGCGTCTTTAGCGTCTTTTGTGGTCTACATCCTAGCAGAAAGCTTTTCCACTCTGTCTGGCAAGGAAAACCTGCGGGAGCACAGAAGACATCTCCCATCGTCTTGTGGACATTGCACGGAGGTCTGCCAAGTGTTTGGCATGAAGGAAAGAAAAGTTGTCCAAAACAGCTTCCAATCGAAGATTCATGTGATTGGAAACATCAGGAAAGTGTAAGGTACTGTTTTCTATCAGTTGGCAAGCTGCGCACACAATCCCAGTGTTGTACAGCTTCCTTCTTCACCTTTGCGATGCTGCCGCTCTCTCCGGCTCCCGGAGCCGAAGAAGCGGCTTCTTCGCGCAAAGACGATTGTACCGCTCACAGTGCTCTCTTAGCGCCGCTTCTGCCGAAAGAAGCCCGGCAGCGGCTCTTAGCTCCGGAGAGCATCGTACCTTCGTCTTTAGCGTCTTTTGTGGTCTACATCCTAGCAGAAAGCTTTTCCACTCTGTCTGGCAAGGAAAACCTCCAGGAGCACAGAAAACATCTCCCATCGTCTTCTGGACATTGCACGGAGGTCTGCCAAGTGTTTGGCATGAAGGAAAGAAAAGTTGTCCAAAACAGCTTCCAATCGAAGATTCATGTGATTGGAAACGTCAGGAAAGTGTAAGGTACTGTTTTCTATCAGTTGGCAAGCTGCGCACACAATCCCAGTGTTGTACAGCTTCCTTCTTCACCTTTCCGATGCTGCCGCTCTCTCCGGCTCCCGGAGCCGAAGAAGCGGCTTCTTCGCGCAAAGACGATTGTACCGCTCACAGTGCTCTCTTAGCGCCGCTTCTGCCGAAAGAAGCCCGGGAGCGGCTCTTAGCTCCGGAGAGCATCGTACCTTCGTCTTTAGCGTCTTTTGTGGTCTACATCCTAGCAGAAAGCTTTTCCACTCTGTCTGGCAAGGAAAACCTGCGGGAGCACAGAAAACATCTCCCATCGTCTTCTGGACGTTGCACGGAGGTCTGCCAAGTGTTTGGCATGAAGGAAAGAAAAGTTGTCCAAAACAGCTTCCAATCGAATATTCATGTGATTGGAAACGTCAGGAAAGTGTAAGGTACTGTTTTCTATCAGTTGGCAAGCTGCGCACACAATCCCAGTGTTGTACAGCTTCCTTCTTCACCTTTCCGATGCTGCCGCTCTCTCCGGCTCCCGGAGCCGAAGAAGCGGCTTCTTCGCGCAAAGACGATTGTACCGCTCACAGTGCTCTCTTAGCGCCGCTTCTGCCGAAAGAAGCCCGGCAGCGGCTCTTAGCTCCGGAGAGCATCGTACCTTCGTCTTTAGCGTCTTTTGTGGTCTACATCCTAGCAGAAAGCTTTTCCACTCTGTCTGGCAAGGAAAACCTGCGGGAGCACAGAAAACATCTCCCATCGTCTTCTGGACGTTGCACGGAGGTCTGCCAAGTGTTTGGCATGAAGGAAAGAAAAGTTGTCCAAAACAGCTTCCAATCGAAGATTCATGTGATTGGAAACGTCAGGAAAGTGTAAGGTACTGTTTTCTATCAGTTGGCAAGCTGCGCACACAATCCCAGTGTTGTACAGCTTCCTTCTTCACCTTTCCGATGCTGCCGCTCTCTCCGGCTCCCGGAGCCGAAGAAGCGGCTTCTTCGCGCAAAGACGATTGTACCGCTCACAGTGCTCTCTTAGCGCCGCTTCTGCCGAAAGAAGCCTGGCAGCGGCTCTTAGCTCCGGAGAGCATCGTACCTTCGTCTTTAGCGTCTTTTGTGGTCTACATCCTAGCAGAAAGCTTTTCCACTCTGTCTGGCAAGGAAAACCTGCAGGAGCACAGAAAACATCTCCCATCGTGTTCTGGACGTTGCACGGAGGTCTGCCAAGTGTTTGGCATGAAGGAAAGAAAAGTTGTCCAAAACAGCTTCCAATCGAATATTCATGTGATTGGAAACGTCAGGAAAGTGTAAGGTACTGTTTTCTATCAGTTGGCAAGCTGCGCACACAATCCCAGTGTTGTACAGCTTCCTTCTTCACCTTTGCGATGCTGCCGCTCTCTCCGGCTCCCGGAGCCGAAGAAGCGGCTTCTTCGCGCAAAGACGATTGTACCGCTCACAGTGCTCTCTTAGCGCCGCTTCTGCCGAAAGAAGCCCGGCAGCGGCTCTTAGCTCCGGAGAGCATCGTACCTTCGTCTTTAGCGTCTTTTGTGGTCTACATCCTAGCAGAAAGCTTTTCCACTCTGTCTGGCAAGGAAAACCTCCAGGAGCACAGAAAACATCTCCCATCGTCTTCTGGACGTTGCACGGAGGTCTGCCAAGTGTTTGGCATGAAGGAAAGAAAAGTTGTCCAAAACAGCTTCCAATCGAATATTCATGTGATTGGAAACGTCAGGAAAGTGTAAGGTACTGTTTTCTATCAGTTGGCAAGCTGCGCACACAATCCCAGTGTTGTACAGCTTCCTTCTTCACCTTTGCGATGCTGCCGCTCTCTCCGGCTCCCGGAGCCGAAGAAGCGGCTTCTTCGCGCAAAGACGATTGTACCGCTCACAGTGCTCTCTTAGCGCCGCTTCTGCCGAAAGAAGCCCGGCAGCGGCTCTTAGCTCCGGAGAGCATCGTACCTTCGTCTTTAGCGTCTTTTGTGGTCTACATCCTAGCAGAAAGCTTTTCCACTCTGTCTGGCAAGGAAAACCTGCGGGAGCACAGAAAACATCTCCCATCGTCTTCTGGACGTTGCACGGAGGTCTGCCAAGTGTTTGGCATGAAGGAAAGAAAAGTTGTCCAAAACAGCTTCCAATCGAAGATTCATGTGATTGGAAACATCAGGAAAGTGTAAGGTACTGTTTTCTATCAGTTGGCAAGCTGCGCACACAATCCCAGTGTTGTACAGCTTCCTTCTTCACCTTTGCGATGCTGCCGCTCTCTCCGGCTCCCGGAGCCGAAGAAGCGGCTTCTTCGCGCAAAGACGATTGTACCGCTCACAGTGCTCTCTTAGCGCCGCTTCTGCCGAAAGAAGCCCGGGAGCGGCTCTTAGCTCCGGAGAGCATCGTACCTTCGTCTTTAGCGTCTTTTGTGGTCTACATCCTAGCGATAAGCTTTTCCACTCTGTCTGGCAAGGAAAACCTGCGGGAGCACAGAAAACATCTCCCATCGTGTTCTGGACGTTGCACGGAGGTCTGCCAAGTGTTTGGCATGAAGGAAAGAAAAGTTGTCCAAAACAGCTTCCAATCGAAGATTCATGTGATTGGAAACGTCAGGAAAGTGTAAGGTACTGTTTTCTATCAGTTGGCAAGCTGCGCACACAATCCCAGTGTTGTACAGCTTCCTTCTTCACCTTTGCGATGCTGCCGCTCTCTCCGGCTCCCGGAGCCGAAGAAGCGGCTTCTTCGCGCAAAGACGATTGTACCGCTCACAGTGCTCTCTTAGCGCCGCTTCTGCCGAAAGAAGCCCGGCAGCGGCTCTTAGCTCCGGAGAGCATCGTACCTTCGTCTTTAGCGTCTTTTGTGGTCTACATCCTAGCAGAAAGCTTTTCCACTCTGTCTGGCAAGGAAAACCTGCGGGAGCACAGAAAACATCTCCCATCGTCTTCTGGACGTTGCACGGAGGTCTGCCAAGTGTTTGGCATGAAGGAAAGAAAAGTTGTCCAAAACAGCTTCCAATCGAAGATTCATGTGATTGGAAACGTCAGGAAAGTGTAAGGTACTGTTTTCTATCAGTTGGCAAGCTGCGCACACAATCCCAGTGTTGTACAGCTTCCTTCTTCACCTTTGCGATGCTGCCGCTCTCTCCGGCTCCCGGAGCCGAAGAAGCGGCTTCTTCGCGCAAAGACGATTGTACCGCTCACAGTGCTCTCTTAGCGCCGCTTCTGCCGAAAGAAGCCCGGGAGCGGCTCTTAGCTCCGGAGAGCATCGTACCTTCGTCTTTAGCGTCTTTTGTGGTCTACATCCTAGCAGAAAGCTTTTCCACTCTGTCTGGCAAGGAAAACCTGCGGGAGCACAGAAAACATCTCCCATCGTCTTCTGGACGTTGCACGGAGGTCTGCCAAGTGTTTGGCATGAAGGAAAGAAAAGTTCTCCAAAACAGCTTCCAATCGAATATTCATGTGATTGGAAACGTCAGGAAAGTGTAAGGTACTGTTTTCTATCAGTTGGCAAGCTGCGCACACAATCCCAGTGTTGTACAGCTTCCTTCTTCACCTTTGCGATGCTGCCGCTCTCTCCGGCTCCTGGAGCCGAAGAAGCGGCTTCTTCGCGCAAAGACGATTGTACCGCTCACAGTGCTCTCTTAGCGCCGCTTCTGCCGAAAGAAGCCCGGCAGCGGCTCTTAGCTCCGGAGAGCATCGTACCTTCGTCTTTAGCGTCTTTTGTGGTCTACATCCTAGCAGAAAGCTTTTCCACTCTGTCTGGCAAGGAAAACCTGCAGGAGCACAGAAAACATCTCCCATCGTGTTCTGGACGTTGCACGGAGGTCTGCCAAGTGTTTGGCATGAAGGAAAGAAAAGTTGTCCAAAACAGCTTCCAATCGAAGATTCATGTGATTGGAAACGTCAGGAAAGTGTAAGGTACTGTTTTCTATCAGTTGGCAAGCTGCGCACACAATCCCAGTGTTGTACAGCTTCCTTCTTCACCTTTCCGATGCTGCCGCTCTCTCCGGCTCCCGGAGCCGAAGAAGCGGCTTCTTCGCGCAAAGACGATTGTACCGCTCACAGTGCTCTCTTAGCGCCGCTTCTGCCGAAAGAAGCCCGGGAGCGGCTCTTAGCTCCGGAGAGCATCGTACCTGCATCTTTATCGTCTTTTGTGGTCTACATCCTAGCAGAAAGCTTTTCCACTCTGTCTGGCAAGGAAAACCTGCGGGAGCACAGAAGACATCTCCAATCGTCTTCTGGACGTTGCACGGAGGTCTGCCAAGTGTTTGGCATGAAGGAAAGAAAAGTTGTCCAAAACAGCTTCCAATCGAAGATTCATGTGATTGGAAACATCAGGAAAGTGTAAGGTACTGTTTTCTATCAGTTGGCAAGCTGCGCACACAATCCCAGTGTTGTACAGCTTCCTTCTTCACCTTTCCGATGCTGCCGCTCTCTCCGGCTCCCGGAGCCGAAGAAGCGGCTTCTTCGCGCAAAGACGATTGTACCGCTCACAGTGCTCTCTTAGCGCCGCTTCTGCCGAAAGAAGCCCGGGAGCGGCTCTTAGCTCCGGAGAGCATCGTACCTTCGTCTTTAGCGTCTTTTGTGGTCTACATCCTAGCGATAAGCTTTTCCACTCTGTCTGGCAAGGAAAACCTGCGGGAGCACAGAAAACATCTCCCATCGTCTTCTGGACGTTGCACGGAGGTCTGCCAAGTGTTTGGCATGAAGGAAAGAAAAGTTGTCCAAAAGAGCTTCCAATCGAAGATTCATGTGATTGGAAACGTCAGGAAAGTGTAAGGTACTGTTTTCTATCAGTTGGCAAGCTGCGCACACAATCCCAGTGTTGTACAGCTTCCTTCTTCACCTTTGCGATGCTGCCGCTCTCTCCGGCTCCCGGAGCCGAAGAAGCGGCTTCTTCGCGCAAAGACGATTGTACCGCTCACAGTGCTCTCTTAGCGCCGCTTCTGCCGAAAGAAGCCCGGCAGCGGCTCTTAGCTCCGGAGAGCATCGTACCTTCGTCTTTAGCGTCTTTTGTGGTCTACATCCTAGCAGAAAGCTTTTCCACTCTGTCTGGCAAGGAAAACCTGCGGGAGCACAGAAAACATCTCCCATCGTCTTCTGGACGTTGCACGGAGGTCTGCCAAGTGTTTGGCATGAAGGAAAGAAAAGTTGTCCAAAACAGCTTCCAATCGAAGATTCATGTGATTGGAAACGTCAGGAAAGTGTAAGGTACTGTTTTCTATCAGTTGGCAAGCTGCGCACACAATCCCAGTGTTGTACAGCTTCCTTCTTCACCTTTGCGATGCTGCCGCTCTCTCCGGCTCCCGGAGCCGAAGAAGCGGCTTCTTCGCGCAAAGACGATTGTACCGCTCACAGTGCTCTCTTAGCGCCGCTTCTGCCGAAAGAAGCCCGGGAGCGGCTCTTAGCTCCGGAGAGCATCGTACCTTCGTCTTTAGCGTCTTTTGTGGTCTACATCCTAGCAGAAAGCTTTTCCACTCTGTCTGGCAAGGAAAACCTGCGGGAGCACAGAAAACATCTCCCATCGTCTTCTGGACGTTGCACGGAGGTCTGCCAAGTGTTTGGCATGAAGGAAAGAAAAGTTGTCCAAAACAGCTTCCAATCGAATATTCATGTGATTGGAAACGTCAGGAAAGTGTAAGGTACTGTTTTCTATCAGTTGGCAAGCTGCGCACACAATCCCAGTGTTGTACAGCTTCCTTCTTCACCTTTCCGATGCTGCCGCTCTCTCCGGCTCCCGGAGCCGAAGAAGCGGCTTCTTCGCGCAAAGACGATTGTACCGCTCACAGTGCTCTCTTAGCGCCGCTTCTGCCGAAAGAAGCCCGGGAGCGGCTCTTAGCTCCGGAGAGCATCGTACCTTCGTCTTTAGCGTCTTTTGTGGTCTACATCCTAGCAGAAAGCTTTTCCACTCTGTCTGGCAAGGAAAACCTGCGGGAGCACAGAAAACATCTCCCATCGTCTTCTGGACGTTGCACGGAGGTCTGCCAAGTGTTTGGCATGAAGGAAAGAAAAGTTGTCCAAAACAGCTTCCAATCGAAGATTCATGTGATTGGAAACGTCAGGAAAGTGTAAGGTACTGTTTTCTATCAGTTGGCAAGCTGCGCACACAATCCCAGTGTTGTACAGCTTCCTTCTTCACCTTTCCGATGCTGCCGCTCTCTCCGGCTCCCGGAGCCGAAGAAGCGGCTTCTTCGCGCAAAGACGATTGTACCGCTCACAGTGCTCTCTTAGCGCCGCTTCTGCCGAAAGAAGCCCGGCAGCGGCTCTTGGCTCCGGAGAGCATCGTACCTTCGTCTTTAGCGTCTTTTGTGGTCTACATCCTAGCAGAAAGCTTTTCCACTCTGTCTGGCAAGGAAAACCTGCGGGAGCACAGAAAACATCTCCCATCGTCTTCTGGACGTTGCACGGAGGTCTGCCAAGTGTTTGGCATGAAGGAAAGAAAAGTTGTCCAAAACAGCTTCCAATCGAAGATTCATGTGATTGGAAACGTCAGGAAAGTGTAAGGTACTGTTTTCTATCAGTTGGCAAGCTGCGCACACAATCCCAGTGTTGTACAGCTTCCTTCTTCACCTTTCCGATGCTGCCGCTCTCTCCGGCTCCCGGAGCCGAAGAAGCGGCTTCTTCGCGCAAAGACGATTGTACCGCTCACAGTGCTCTCTTAGCGCCGCTTCTGCCGAAAGAAGCCCGGCAGCGGCTCTTAGCTCCGGAGAGCATCGTACCTTCGTCTTTAGCGTCTTTTGTGGTCTACATCCTAGCAGAAAGCTTTTCAACTCTGTCTGGCAAGGAAAACCTGCGGGAGCACAGAAAACATCTCCCATCGTCTTCTGGACGTTGCACGGAGGTCTGCCAAGTGTTTGGCATGAAGGAAAGAAAAGTTGTCCAAAACAGCTTCCAATCGAAGATTCATGTGATTGGAAACGTCAGGAAAGTGTAAGGTACTGTTTTCTATCAGTTGGCAAGCTGCGCACACAATCCCAGTGTTGTACAGCTTCCTTCTTCACCTTTCCGATGCTGCCGCTCTCTCCGGCTCCCGGAGCCGAAGAAGCGGCTTCTTCGCGCAAAGACGATTGTACCGCTCACAGTGCTCTCTTAGCGCCGCTTCTGCCGAAAGAAGCCCGGCAGCGGCTCTTAGCTCCGGAGAGCATCGTACCTTCGTCTTTAGCCTCTTTTGTGGTCTACATCCTAGCAGAAAGCTTTTCCACTCTGTCTGGCAAGGAAAACCTGCGGGAGCACAGAAAACATCTCCCATCGTGTTCTGGACGTTGCACGGAGGTCTGCCAAGTGTTTGGCATGAAGGAAAGAAAAGTTGTCCAAAACAGCTTCCAATCGAAGATTCATGTGATTGGAAACGTCAGGAAAGTGTAAGGTACTGTTTTCTATCAGTTGGCAAGCTGCGCACACAATCCCAGTGTTGTACAGCTTCCTTCTTCACCTTTCCGATGCTGCCGCTCTCTCCGGCTCCCGGAGCCGAAGAAGCGGCTTCTTCGCGCAAAGACGATTGTACCGCTCACAGTGCTCTCTTAGCGCCGCTTCTGCCGAAAGAAGCCCGGCAGCGGCTCTTAGCTCCGGAGAGCATCGTACCTTCGTCTTTAGCCTCTTTTGTGGTCTACATCCTAGCAGAAAGCTTTTCCACTCTGTCTGGCAAGGAAAACCTGCGGGAGCACAGAAAACATCTCCCATCGTCTTCTGGACGTTGCACGGAGGTCTGCCAAGTGTTTGGCATGAAGGAAAGAAAAGTTGTCCAAAACAGCTTCCAATCGAATATTCATGTGATTGGAAACGTCAGGAAAGTGTAAGGTACTGTTTTCTATCAGTTGGCAAGCTGCGCACACAATCCCAGTGTTGTACAGCTTCCTTCTTCACCTTTCCGATGCTGCCGCTCTCTCCGGCTCCCGGAGCCGAAGAAGCGGCTTCTTCGCGCAAAGACGATTGTACCGCTCACAGTGCTCTCTTAGCGCCGCTTCTGCCGAAAGAAGCCCGGCAGCGGCTCTTAGCTCCGGAGAGCATCGTACCTTCGTCTTTAGCGTCTTTTGTGGTCTACATCCTAGCAGAAAGCTTTTCCACTCTGTCTGGCAAGGAAAACCTGCAGGAGCACAGAAAACATCTCCCATCGTCTTCTGGACGTTGCACGGAGGTCTGCCAAGTGTTTGGCATGAAGGAAAGAAAAGTTGTCCAAAACAGCTTCCAATCGAAGATTCATGTGATTGGAACGTCAGGAAAGTGTAAGGTACTGTTTTCTATCAGTTGGCAAGCTGCGCACACAATCCCAGTGTTGTACAGCTTCCTTCTTCACCTTTCCGATGCTGCCGCTCTCTCCGGCTCCTGGAGCCGAAGAAGCGGCTTCTTCGCGCAAAGACGATTGTACCGCTCACAGTGCTCTCTTAGCGCCGCTTCTGCCGAAAGAAGCCCGGCAGCGGCTCTTAGCTCCGGAGAGCATCGTACCTGCGTCTTTAGCGTCTTTTGTGGTCTACATCCTAGCGATAAGCTTTTCCACTCTGTCTGGCAAGGAAAACCTGCAGGAGCACAGAAAACATCTCCCATCGTGTTCTGGACGTTGCACGGAGGTCTGCCAAGTTTTTGGCATGAAGGAAAGAAAAGTTGTCCAAAACAGCTTCCAATCGAAGATTCATGTGATTGGAAACGTCAGGAAAGTGTAAGGTACTGTTTTCTATCAGTTGGCAAGCTGCGCACACAATCCCAGTGTTGTACAGCTTCCTTCTTCACCTTTGCGATGCTGCCGCTCTCTCCGGCTCCCGGAGCCGAAGAAGCGGCTTCTTCGCGCAAAGACGATTGTACCGCTCACAGTGCTCTCTTAGCGCCGCTTCTGCCGAAAGAAGCCCGGCAGCGGCTCTTAGCTCCGGAGAGCATCGTACCTTCGTCTTTAGCGTCTTTTGTGGTCTACATCCTAGCAGAAAGCTTTTCCACTCTGTCTGGCAAGGAAAACCTGCGGGAGCACAGAAAACATCTCCCATCGTCTTCTGGACGTTGCACGGAGGTCTGCCAAGTGTTTGGCATGAAGGAAAGAAAAGTTGTCCAAAACAGCTTCCAATCGAAGATTCATGTGATTGGAAACGTCAGGAAAGTGTAAGGTACTGTTTTCTATCAGTTGGCAAGCTGCGCACACAATCCCAGTGTTGTACAGCTTCCTTCTTCACCTTTCCGATGCTGCCGCTCTCTCCGGCTCCCGGAGCCGAAGAAGCGGCTTCTTCGCGCAAAGACGATTGTACCGCTCACAGTGCTCTCTTAGCGCCGCTTCTGCCGAAAGAAGCCCGGCAGCGGCTCTTAGCTCCGGAGAGCATCGTACCTGCGTCTTTAGCGTCTTTTGTGGTCTACATCCTAGCGATAAGCTTTTCCACTCTGTCTGGCAAGGAAAACCTGCAGGAGCACAGAAAACATCTCCCATCGTGTTCTGGACGTTGCACGGAGGTCTGCCAAGTGTTTGGCATGAAGGAAAGAAAAGTTGTCCAAAACAGCTTCCAATCGAAGATTCATGTGATTGGAAACGTCAGGAAAGTGTAAGGTACTGTTTTCTATCAGTTGGCAAGCTGCGCACACAATCCCAGTGTTGTACAGCTTCCTTCTTCACCTTTCCGATGCTGCCTCTCTCTCCGGCTCCCGGAGCCGAAGAAGCGGCTTCTTCGCGCAAAGACGATTGTACCGCTCACAGTGCTCTCTTAGCGCCGCTTCTGCCGAAAGAAGCCCGGGAGCAGCTCTTAGCTCCGGAGAGCATCGTACCTGCGTCTTTAGCGTCTTTTGTGGTCTACATCCTAGCAGAAAGCTTTTACACTCTGTCTGGCAAGGAAAACCTGCGGGAGCACAGAAGACATCTCCAATCGTCTTGTGGACGTTGCACGGAGGTCTGCCAAGTGTTTGGCATGAAGGAAGGAAAAGTTGTCCAAAACAGCTTCCAATCGAAGATTCATGTGATTGGAAACATCAGGAAAGTGTAAGGTACTGTTTTCTATCAGTTGGCAAGCTGCGCACACAATCCCAGTGTTGTACAGCTTCCTTCTTCACCTTTGCGATGCTGCCGCTCTCTCCGGCTCCCGGAGCCGAAGAAGCGGCTTCTTCGCGCAAAGACGATTGTACCGCTCACAGTGCTCTCTTAGCGCCGCTTCTGCCGAAGGAAGCCCGGGAGCGGCTCTTAGCTCCGGAGAGCATCGTACCTTCGTCTTTAGCGTCTTTTGTGGTCTACATCCTAGCGATAAGCTTTTCCACTCTGTCTGGCAAGGAAAACCTCCAGGAGCACAGAAAACATCTCCCATCGTCTTCTGGACGTTGCACGGAGGTCTGCCAAGTGTTTGGCATGAAGGAAAGAAAAGTTGTCCAAAACAGCTTCCAATCGAATATTCATGTGATTGGAAACGTCAGGAAAGTGTAAGGTACTGTTTTCTATCAGTTGGCAAGCTGCGCACACAATCCCAGTGTTGTACAGCTTCCTTCTTCACCTTTCCGATGCTGCCGCTCTCTCCGGCTCCCGGAGCCGAAGAAGCGGCTTCTTCGCGCAAAGACGATTGTACCGCTCACAGTGCTCTCTTAGCGCCGCTTCTGCCGAAAGAAGCCCGGGAGCGGCTCTTAGCTCCGGAGAGCATCGTACCTTCGTCTTTAGCGTCTTTTGTGGTCTACATCCTAGCAGAAAGCTTTTCCACTCTGTCTGGCAAGGAAAACCTGCGGGAGCACAGAAAACATCTCCCATCGTCTTCTGGACGTTGCACGGAGGTCTGCCAAGTGTTTGGCATGAAGGAATGAAAAGTTGTCCAAAACAGCTTCCAATCGAATATTCATGTGATTGGAAACGTCAGGAAAGTGTAAGGTACTGTTTTCTATCAGTTGGCAAGCTGCGCACACAATCCCAGTGTTGTACAGCTTCCTTCTTCACCTTTGCGATGCTGCCGCTCTCTCCGGCTCCCGGAGCCGAAGAAGCGGCTTCTTCGCGCAAAGACGATTGTACCGCTCACAGTGCTCTCTTAGCGCCGCTTCTGCCGAAAGAAGCCCGGGAGCGGCTCTTAGCTCCGGAGAGCATCGTACCTTCGTCTTTAGCGTCTTTTGTGGTCTACATCCTAGCAGAAAGCTTTTCCACTCTGTCTGGCAAGGAAAACCTGCGGGAGCACAGAAAACATCTCCCATCGTGTTCTGGACGTTGCACGGAGGTCTGCCAAGTGTTTGGCATGAAGGAAAGAAAAGTTGTCCAAAACAGCTTCCAATCGAAGATTCATGTGATTGGAAACGTCAGGAAAGTGTAAGGTACTGTTTTCTATCAGTTGGCAAGCTGCGCACACAATCCCAGTGTTGTACAGCTTCCTTCTTCACCTTTGCGATGCTGCCGCTCTCTCCGGCTCCCGGAGCCGAAGAAGCGGCTTCTTCGCGCAAAGACGATTGTACCGCTCACAGTGCTCTCTTAGCGCCGCTTCTGCCGAAAGAAGCCCGGCAGCGGCTCTTAGCTCCGGAGAGCATCGTACCTTCGTCTTTAGCGTCTTTTGTGGTCTACATCCTAGCAGAAAGCTTTTCCACTCTGTCTGGCAAGGAAAACCTGCGGGAGCACAGAAAACATCTCCCATCGTCTTCTGGACGTTGCACGGAGGTCTGCCAAGTGTTTGGCATGAAGGAAAGAAAAGTTGTCCAAAACAGCTTCCAATCGAAGATTCATGTGATTGGAAACGTCAGGAAAGTGTAAGGTACTGTTTTCTATCAGTTGGCAAGCTGCGCACACAATCCCAGTGTTGTACAGCTTCCTTCTTCACCTTTCCGATGCTGCCGCTCTCTCCGGCTCCCGGAGCCGAAGAAGCGGCTTCTTCGCGCAAAGACGATTGTACCGCTCACAGTGCTCTCTTAGCGCCGCTTCTGCCGAAAGAAGCCCGGCAGCGGCTCTTAGCTCCGGAGAGCATCGTACCTTCGTCTTTAGCCTCTTTTGTGGTCTACATCCTAGCAGAAAGCTTTTCCACTCTGTCTGGCAAGGAAAACCTGCGGGAGCACAGAAAACATCTCCCATCGTGTTCTGGACGTTGCACGGAGGTCTGCCAAGTGTTTGGCATGAAGGAAAGAAAAGTTGTCCAAAACAGCTTCCAATCGAAGATTCATGTGATTGGAAACGTCAGGAAAGTGTAAGGTACTGTTTTCTATCAGTTGGCAAGCTGCGCACACAATCCCAGTGTTGTACAGCTTCCTTCTTCACCTTTGCGATGCTGCCGCTCTCTCCGGCTCCCGGAGCCGAAGAAGCGGCTTCTTCGCGCAAAGACGATTGTACCGCTCACAGTGCTCTCTTAGCGCCTCTTCTGCCGAAAGAAGCCCGGCAGCGGCTCTTAGCTCCGGAGAGCATCGTTCCTTCGTCTTTAGCGTCTTTTGTGGTCTACATCCTAGCAGAAAGCTTTTCCACTCTGTCTGGCAAGGAAAACCTGCGGGAGCACAGAAAACATCTCCCATCGTGTTCTGGACGTTGCACGGAGGTCTGCCAAGTGTTTGGCATGAAGGAAAGAAAAGTTGTCCAAAACAGCTTCCAATCGAAGATTCATGTGATTGGAAACGTCAGGAAAGTGTAAGGTACTGTTTTCTATCAGTTGGCAAGCTGCGCACACAATCCCAGTGTTGTACAGCTTCCTTCTTCACCTTTCCGATGCTGCCGCTCTCTCCGGCTCCCAGAGCCGAAGAAGCGGCTTCTTCGCGCAAAGACGATTGTACCGCTCACAGTGCTCTCTTAGCGCCGCTTCTGCCGAAAGAAGCCCGGCAGCGGCTCTTAGCTCCGGAGAGCATCGTACCTTCGTCTTTAGCGTCTTTTGTGGTCTACATCCTAGCAGAAAGCTTTTCCACTCTGTCTGGCAAGGAAAACCTGCGGGAGCACAGAAAACATCTCCCATCGTGTTCTGGACGTTGCACGGAGGTCTGCCAAGTGTTTGGCATGAAGGAAAGAAAAGTTGTCCAAAACAGCTTCCAATCGAAGATTCATGTGATTGGAAACGTCAGGAAAGTGTAAGGTACTGTTTTCTATCAGTTGGCAAGCTGCGCACACAATCCCAGTGTTGTACAGCTTCCTTCTTCACCTTTGCGATGCTGCCGCTCTCTCCGGCTCCCGGAGCCGAAGAAGCGGCTTCTTCGCGCAAAGACGATTGTACCGCTCACAGTGCTCTCTTAGCGCCGCTTCTGCCGAAAGAAGCCCGGCAGCGGCTCTTAGCTCCGGAGAGCATCGTACCTTCGTCTTTAGCGTCTTTTGTGGTCTACATCCTAGCAGAAAGCTTTTCCACTCTGTCTGGCAAGGAAAACCTGCGGGAGCACAGAAAACATCTCCCATCGTCTTCTGGACGTTGCACGGAGGTCTGCCAAGTGTTTGGCATGAAGGAAAGAAAAGTTGTCCAAAACAGCTTCCAATCGAAGATTCATGTGATTGGAAACGTCAGGAAAGTGTAAGGTACTGTTTTCTATCAGTTGGCAAGCTGCGCACACAATCCCAGTGTTGTACAGCTTCCTTCTTCACCTTTGCGATGCTGCCGCTCTCTCCGGCTCCCGGAGCCGAAGAAGCGGCTTCTTCGCGCAAAGACGATTGTACCGCTCACAGTGCTCTCTTAGCGCCGCTTCTGCCGAAAGAAGCCCGGCAGCGGCTCTTAGCTCCGGAGAGCATCGTACCTGCGTCTTTAGCGTCTTTTGTGGTCTACATCCTAGCGATAAGCTTTTCCACTCTGTCTGGCAAGGAAAACCTGCAGGAGCACAGAAAACATCTCCCATCGTGTTCTGGACGTTGCACGGAGGTCTGCCAAGTGTTTGGCATGAAGGAAAGAAAAGTTGTCCAAAACAGCTTCCAATCGAAGATTCATGTGATTGGAAACGTCAGGAAAGTGTAAGGTACTGTTTTCTATCAGTTGGCAAGCTGCGCACACAATCCCAGTGTTGTACAGCTTCCTTCTTCACCTTTCCGATGCTGCCGCTCTCTCCGGCTCCCGGAGCCGAAGAAGCGGCTTCTTCGCGCAAAGACGATTGTACCGCTCACAGTGCTCTCTTAGCGCCGCTTCTGCCGAAAGAAGCCCGGGAGCGGCTCTTAGCTCCGGAGAGCATCGTACCTGCGTCTTTAGCGTCTTTTGTGGTCTACATCCTAGCGATAAGCTTTTCCACTCTGTCTGGCAAGGAAAACCTGCAGGAGCACAGAAAACATCTCCCATCGTCTTCTGGACGTTGCACGGAGGTCTGCCAAGTGTTTGGCATGAAGGAAAGAAAAGTTGTCCAAAACAGCTTCCAATCGAAGATTCATGTGATTGGAAACGTCAGGAAAGTGTAAGGTACTGTTTTCTATCAGTTGGCAAGCTGCGCACACAATCCCAGTGTTGTACAGCTTCCTTCTTCACCTTTCCGATGCTGCCGCTCTCTCCGGCTCCCGGAGCCGAAGAAGCGGCTTCTTCGCGCAAAGACGATTGTACCGCTCACAGTGCTCTCTTAGCGCCGCTTCTGCCGAAAGAAGCCCGGCAGCGGCTCTTAGCTCCGGAGAGCATCGTACCTTCGTCTTTAGCGTCTTTTGTGGTCTACATCCTAGCAGAAAGCTTTTCCACTCTGTCTGGCAAGGAAAACCTGCGGGAGCACAGAAAACATCTCCCATCGTCTTCTGGACGTTGCACGGAGGTCTGCCAAGTGTTTGGCATGAAGGAAAGAAAAGTTGTCCAAAACAGCTTCCAATCGAATATTCATGTGATTGGAAACGTCAGGAAAGTGTAAGGTACTGTTTTCTATCAGTTGGCAAGCTGCGCACACAATCCCAGTGTTGTACAGCTTCCTTCTTCACCTTTCCGATGCTGCCGCTCTCTCCGGCTCCCGGAGCCGAAGAAGCGGCTTCTTCGCGCAAAGACGATTGTACCGCTCACAGTGCTCTCTTAGCGCCGCTTCTGCCGAAAGAAGCCCGGCAGCGGCTCTTAGCTCCGGAGAGCATCGTACCTTCGTCTTTAGCGTCTTTTGTGGTCTACATCCTAGCAGAAAGCTTTTCCACTCTGTCTGGCAAGGAAAACCTGCAGGAGCACAGAAAACATCTCCCATCGTCTTCTGGACGTTGCACGGAGGTCTGCCAAGTGTTTGGCATGAAGGAAAGAAAAGTTGTCCAAAACAGCTTCCAATCGAAGATTCATGTGATTGGAACGTCAGGAAAGTGTAAGGTACTGTTTTCTATCAGTTGGCAAGCTGCGCACACAATCCCAGTGTTGTACAGCTTCCTTCTTCACCTTTCCGATGCTGCCGCTCTCTCCGGCTCCTGGAGCCGAAGAAGCGGCTTCTTCGCGCAAAGACGATTGTACCGCTCACAGTGCTCTCTTAGCGCCGCTTCTGCCGAAAGAAGCCCGGCAGCGGCTCTTAGCTCCGGAGAGCATCGTACCTGCGTCTTTAGCGTCTTTTGTGGTCTACATCCTAGCGATAAGCTTTTCCACTCTGTCTGGCAAGGAAAACCTGCAGGAGCACAGAAAACATCTCCCATCGTGTTCTGGACGTTGCACGGAGGTCTGCCAAGTGTTTGGCATGAAGGAAAGAAAAGTTGTCCAAAACAGCTTCCAATCGAAGATTCATGTGATTGGAAACGTCAGGAAAGTGTAAGGTACTGTTTTCTATCAGTTGGCAAGCTGCGCACACAATCCCAGTGTTGTACAGCTTCCTTCTTCACCTTTGCGATGCTGCCGCTCTCTCCGGCTCCCGGAGCCGAAGAAGCGGCTTCTTCGCGCAAAGACGATTGTACCGCTCACAGTGCTCTCTTAGCGCCGCTTCTGCCGAAAGAAGCCCGGCAGCGGCTCTTAGCTCCGGAGAGCATCGTACCTTCGTCTTTAGCGTCTTTTGTGGTCTACATCCTAGCAGAAAGCTTTTCCACTCTGTCTGGCAAGGAAAACCTGCGGGAGCACAGAAAACATCTCCCATCGTCTTCTGGACGTTGCACGGAGGTCTGCCAAGTGTTTGGCATGAAGGAAAGAAAAGTTGTCCAAAACAGCTTCCAATCGAAGATTCATGTGATTGGAAACGTCAGGAAAGTGTAAGGTACTGTTTTCTATCAGTTGGCAAGCTGCGCACACAATCCCAGTGTTGTACAGATTCCTTCTTCACCTTTCCGATGCTGCCGCTCTCTCCGGCTCCCGGAGCCGAAGAAGCGGCTTCTTCGCGCAAAGACGATTGTACCGCTCACAGTGCTCTCTTAGCGCCGCTTCTGCCGAAAGAAGCCCGGCAGCGGCTCTTAGCTCCGGAGAGCATCGTACCTGCGTCTTTAGCGTCTTTTGTGGTCTACATCCTAGCGATAAGCTTTTCCACTCTGTCTGGCAAGGAAAACCTGCAGGAGCACAGAAAACATCTCCCATCGTGTTCTGGACGTTGCACGGAGGTCTGCCAAGTGTTTGGCATGAAGGAAAGAAAAGTTGTCCAAAACAGCTTCCAATCGAAGATTCATGTGATTGGAAACGTCAGGAAAGTGTAAGGTACTGTTTTCTATCAGTTGGCAAGCTGCGCACACAATCCCAGTGTTGTACAGCTTCCTTCTTCACCTTTCCGATGCTGCCTCTCTCTCCGGCTCCCGGAGCCGAAGAAGCGGCTTCTTCGCGCAAAGACGATTGTACCGCTCACAGTGCTCTCTTAGCGCCGCTTCTGCCGAAAGAAGCCCGGGAGCGGCTCTTAGCTCCGGAGAGCATCGTACCTGCGTCTTTAGCGTCTTTTGTGGTCTACATCCTAGCAGAAAGCTTTTACACTCTGTCTGGCAAGGAAAACCTGCGGGAGCACAGAAGACATCTCCAATCGTCTTGTGGACGTTGCACGGAGGTCTGCCAAGTGTTTGGCATGAAGGAAAGAAAAGTTGTCCAAAACAGCTTCCAATCGAAGATTCATGTGATTGGAAACATCAGGAAAGTGTAAGGTACTGTTTTCTATCAGTTGGCAAGCTGCGCACACAATCCCAGTGTTGTACAGCTTCCTTCTTCACCTTTGCGATGCTGCCGCTCTCTCCGGCTCCCGGAGCCGAAGAAGCGGCTTCTTCGCGCAAAGACGATTGTACCGCTCACAGTGCTCTCTTAGCGCCGCTTCTGCCGAAGGAAGCCCGGGAGCGGCTCTTAGCTCCGGAGAGCATCGTACCTTCGTCTTTAGCGTCTTTTGTGGTCTACATCCTAGCGATAAGCTTTTCCACTCTGTCTGGCAAGGAAAACCTCCAGGAGCACAGAAAACATCTCCCATCGTCTTCTGGACGTTGCACGGAGGTCTGCCAAGTGTTTGGCATGAAGGAAAGAAAAGTTGTCCAAAACAGCTTCCAATCGAATATTCATGTGATTGGAAACGTCAGGAAAGTGTAAGGTACTGTTTTCTATCAGTTGGCAAGCTGCGCACACAATCCCAGTGTTGTACAGCTTCCTTCTTCACCTTTCCGATGCTGCCGCTCTCTCCGGCTCCCGGAGCCGAAGAAGCGGCTTCTTCGCGCAAAGACGATTGTACCGCTCACAGTGCTCTCTTAGCGCCGCTTCTGCCGAAAGAAGCCCGGGAGCGGCTCTTAGCTCCGGAGAGCATCGTACCTGCGTCTTTAGCGTCTTTTGTGGTCTACATCCTAGCAGAAAGCTTTTCCACTCTGTCTGGCAAGGAAAACCTGCGGGAGCACAGAAAACATCTCCCATCGTCTTCTGGACGTTGCACGGAGGTCTGCCAAGTGTTTGGCATGAAGGAATGAAAAGTTGTCCAAAACAGCTTCCAATCGAATATTCATGTGATTGGAAACGTCAGGAAAGTGTAAGGTACTGTTTTCTATCAGTTGGCAAGCTGCGCACACAATCCCAGTGTTGTACAGCTTCCTTCTTCACCTTTCCGATGCTGCCGCTCTCTCCGGCTCCCGGAGCCGAAGAAGCGGCTTCTTCGCGCAAAGACGATTGTACCGCTCACAGTGCTCTCTTAGCGCCGCTTCTGCCGAAAGAAGCCCGGGAGCGGCTCTTAGCTCCGGAGAGCATCGTACCTTCGTCTTTAGCGTCTTTTGTGGTCTACATCCTAGCAGAAAGCTTTTCCACTCTGTCTGGCAAGGAAAACCTGCGGGAGCACAGAAAACATCTCCCATCGTCTTCTGGACGTTGCACGGAGGTCTGCCAAGTGTTTGGCATGAAGGAAAGAAAAGTTGTCCAAAACAGCTTCCAATCGAAGATTCATGTGATTGGAAACGTCAGGAAAGTGTAAGGTACTGTTTTCTATCAGTTGGCAAGCTGCGCACACAATCCCAGTGTTGTACAGCTTCCTTCTTCACCTTTGCGATGCTGCCGCTCTCTCCGGCTCCCGGAGCCGAAGAAGCGGCTTCTTCGCGCAAAGACGATTGTACCGCTCACAGTGCTCTCTTAGCGCCGCTTCTGCCGAAAGAAGCCCGGCAGCGGCTCTTAGCTCCGGAGAGCATCGTACCTTCGTCTTTAGCGTCTTTTGTGGTCTACATCCTAGCAGAAAGCTTTTCCACTCTGTCTGGCAAGGAAAACCTCCAGGAGCACAGAAAACATCTCCCATCGTCTTCTGGACGTTGCACGGAGGTCTGCCAAGTGTTTGGCATGAAGGAAAGAAAAGTTGTCCAAAACAGCTTCCAATCGAAGATTCATGTGATTGGAAACGTCAGGAAAGTGTAAGGTACTGTTTTCTATCAGTTGGCAAGCTGCGCACACAATCCCAGTGTTGTACAGCTTCCTTCTTCACCTTTGCGATGCTGCCGCTCTCTCCGGCTCCCGGAGCCGAAGAAGCGGCTTCTTCGCGCAAAGACGATTGTACCGCTCACAGTGCTCTCTTAGCGCCGCTTCTGCCGAAAGAAGCCCAGCAGCGGCTCTTAGCTCCGGAGAGCATCGTACCTTCGTCTTTAGCGTCTTTTGTGGTCTACATCCTAGCGATAAGCTTTTCCACTCTGTCTGGCAAGGAAAACCTCCAGGAGCACAGAAAACATCTCCCATCGTCTTCTGGACGTTGCACGGAGGTCTGCCAAGTGTTTGGCATGAAGGAAAGAAAAGTTGTCCAAAACAGCTTCCAATCGAAGATTCATGTGATTGGAAACGTCAGGAAAGTGTAAGGTACTGTTTTCTATCAGTTGGCAAGCTGCGCACACAATCCCAGTGTTGTACAGCTTCCTTCTTCACCTTTCCGATGCTGCCGCTCTCTCCGGCTCCCGGAGCCGAAGAAGCGGCTTCTTCGCGCAAAGACGATTGTACCGCTCACAGTGCTCTCTTAGCGCCGCTTCTGCCGAAAGAAGCCCGGGAGCGGCTCTTAGCTCCGGAGAGCATCGTACCTTCGTCTTTAGCGTCTTTTGTGGTCTACATCCTAGCGATAAGCTTTTCCAATCTGTCTGGCAAGGAAAACCTGCGGGAGCACAGAAAACATCTCCCATCGTCTTCTGGACGTTGCACGGAGGTCTGCCAAGTGTTTGGCATGAAGGAAAGAAAAGTTGTCCAAAACAGCTTCCAATCGAATATTCATGTGATTGGAAACGTCAGGAAAGTGTAAGGTACTGTTTTCTATCAGTTGGCAAGCTGCGCACACAATCCCAGTGTTGTACAGCTTCCTTCTTCACCTTTGCGATGCTGCCGCTCTCTCCGGCTCCCGGAGCCGAAGAAGCGGCTTCTTCGCGCAAAGACGATTGTACCGCTCACAGTGCTCTCTTAGCGCCGCTTCTGCCGAAAGAAGCCCGGCAGCGGCTCTTAGCTCCGGAGAGCATCGTACCTTCGTCTTTAGCGTCTTTTGTGGTCTACATCCTAGCAGAAAGCTTTTCCACTCTGTCTGGCAAGGAAAACCTGCGGGAGCACAGAAAACATCTCCCATCGTCTTCTGGACGTTGCACGGAGGTCTGCCAAGTGTTTGGCATGAAGGAAAGAAAAGTTGTCCAAAACAGCTTCCAATCGAAGATTCATGTGATTGGAAACGTCAGGAAAGTGTAAGGTACTGTTTTCTATCAGTTGGCAAGCTGCGCACACAATCCCAGTGTTGTACAGCTTCCTTCTTCACCTTTCCGATGCTGCCGCTCTCTCCGGCTCCCGGAGCCGAAGAAGCGGCTTCTTGGCGCAAAGACGATTGTACCGCTCACAGTGCTCTCTTAGCGCCGCTTCTGCCGAAAGAAGCCCGGGAGCGGCTCTTAGCTCCGGAGAGCATCGTACCTTCGTCTTTAGCGTCTTTTGTGGTCTACATCCTAGCAGAAAGCTTTTCCACTCTGTCTGGCAAGGAACACCTGCGGGAGCACAGAAAACATCTCCCATCGTCTTCTGGACGTTGCACGGAGGTCTGCCAAGTGTTTGGCATGAAGGAAAGAAAAGTTGTCCAAAACAGCTTCCAATCGAAGATTCATGTGATTGGAAACGTCAGGAAAGTGTAAGGTACTGTTTTCTATCAGTTGGCAAGCTGCGCACACAATCCCAGTGTTGTACAGCTTCCTTCTTCACCTTTCCGATGCTGCCGCTCTCTCCGGCTCCCGGAGCCGAAGAAGCGGCTTCTTCGCGCAAAGATGATTGTACCGCTCACAGTGCTCTCTTAGCGCCGCTTCTGCCGAAAGAAGCCCGGCAGCGGCTCT
Organism: Ammospiza nelsoni; assembly: GCF_027579445.1. Taxonomy (NCBI): domain Eukaryota; kingdom Metazoa; phylum Chordata; class Aves; order Passeriformes; family Passerellidae; genus Ammospiza; species Ammospiza nelsoni. The sequence goes on along the minus strand of NW_026683207.1, from coordinate 246,063 downwards.
TAGCTCCGGAGAGCATCGTACCTGCGTCTTTAGCGTCTTTTGTGGTCTACATCCTAGCGATAAGCTTTTCCACTCTGTCTGGCAAGGAAAACCTGCAGGAGCACAGAAAACATCTCCCATCGTCTTCTGGACGTTGCACGGAGGTCTGCCAAGTGTTTGGCATGAAGGAAAGAAAAGTTGTCCAAAACAGCTTCCAATCGAAGATTCATGTGATTGGAAACGTCAGGAAAGTGTAAGGTACTGTTTTCTATCAGTTGGCAAGCTGCGCACACAATCCCAGTGTTGTACAGCTTCCTTCTTCACCTTTCCGATGCTGCCGCTCTCTCCGGCTCCCGGAGCCGAAGAAGCGGCTTCTTCGCGCAAAGACGATTGTACCGCTCACAGTGCTCTCTTAGCGCCGCTTCTGCCGAAAGAAGCCCGGGAGCGGCTCTTAGCTCCGGAGAGCATCGTACCTTCGTCTTTAGCGTCTTTTGTGGTCTACATCCTAGCAGAAAGCTTTTCCACTCTGTCTGGCAAGGAAAACCTGCGGGAGCACAGAAAACATCTCCCATCGTGTTCTGGACGTTGCACGGAGGTCTGCCAAGTGTTTGGCATGAAGGAAAGAAAAGTTGTCCAAAACAGCTTCCAATCGAAGATTCATGTGATTGGAAACGTCAGGAAAGTGTAAGGTACTGTTTTCTATCAGTTGGCAAGCTGCGCACACAATCCCAGTGTTGTACAGCTTCCTTCTTCACCTTTGCGATGCTGCCGCTCTCTCCGGCTCCCGGAGCCGAAGAAGCGGCTTCTTCGCGCAAAGACGATTGTACCGCTCACAGTGCTCTCTTAGCGCCGCTTCTGCCGAAAGAAGCCCGGCAGCGGCTCTTAGCTCCGGAGAGCATCGTACCTTCGTCTTTAGCGTCTTTTGTGGTCTACATCCTAGCAGAAAGCTTTTCCACTCTGTCTGGCAAGGAAAACCTGCGGGAGCACAGAAAACATCTCCCATCGTCTTCTGGACGTTGCACGGAGGTCTGCCAAGTGTTTGGCATGAAGGAAAGAAAAGTTGTCCAAAACAGCTTCCAATCGAAGATTCATGTGATTGGAAACGTCAGGAAAGTGTAAGGTACTGTTTTCTATCAGTTGGCAAGCTGCGCACACAATCCCAGTGTTGTACAGCTTCCTTCTTCACCTTTCCGATGCTGCCGCTCTCTCCGGCTCCCGGAGCCGAAGAAGCGGCTTCTTCGCGCAAAGACGATTGTACCGCTCACAGTGCTCTCTTAGCGCCGCTTCTGCCGAAAGAAGCCCGGCAGCAGCTCTTAGCTCCGGAGAGCATCGTACCTTCGTCTTTAGCGTCTTTTGTGGTCTACATCCTAGCAGAAAGCTTTTCCACTCTGTCTGGCAAGGAAAACCTGCGGGAGCACAGAAAACATCTCCCATCGTCTTCTGGACGTTGCACGGAGGTCTGCCAAGTGTTTGGCATGAAGGAAAGAAAAGTTGTCCAAAACAGCTTCCAATCGAAGATTCATGTGATTGGAAACGTCAGGAAAGTGTAAGGTACTGTTTTCTATCAGTTGGCAAGCTGCGCACACAATCCCAGTGTTGTACAGCTTCCTTCTTCACCTTTCCGATGCTGCCGCTCTCTCCGGCTCCCGGAGCCGAAGAAGCGGCTTCTTCGCGCAAAGACGATTGTACCGCTCACAGTGCTCTCTTAGCGCCGCTTCTGCCGAAAGAAGCCCGGCAGCGGCTCTTAGCTCCGGAGAGCATCGTACCTGCGTCTTTAGCGTCTTTTGTGGTCTACATCCTAGCGATAAGCTTTTCCACTCTGTCTGGCAAGGAAAACCTGCGGGAGCACAGAAAACATCTCCCATCGTCTTGTGGACGTTGCACGGAGGTCTGCCAAGTGTTTGGCATGAAGGAAAGAAAAGTTGTCCAAAACAGCTTCCAATCGAAGATTCATGTGATTGGAAACGTCAGGAAAGTGTAAGGTACTGTTTTCTATCAGTTGGCAAGCTGCGCACACAATCCCAGTGTTGTACAGCTTCCTTCTTCACCTTTGCGATGCTGCCGCTCTCTCCGGCTCCCGGAGCCGAAGAAGCGGCTTCTTCGCGCAAAGACGATTGTACCGCTCACAGTGCTCTCTTAGCGCCGCTTCTGCCGAAAGAAGCCCGGCAGCGGCTCTTAGCTCCGGAGAGCATCGTACCTTCGTCTTTAGCGTCTTTTGTGGTCTACATCCTAGCAGAAAGCTTTTCCACTCTGTCTGGCAAGGAAAACCTGCGGGAGCACAGAAAACATCTCCCATCGTCTTCTGGACGTTGCACGGAGGTCTGCCAAGTGTTTGGCATGAAGGAAAGAAAAGTTGTCCAAAACAGCTTCCAATCGAAGATTCATGTGATTGGAAACGTCAGGAAAGTGTAAGGTACTGTTTTCTATCAGTTGGCAAGCTGCGCACACAATCCCAGTGTTGTACAGCTTCCTTCTTCACCTTTCCGATGCTGCCGCTCTCTCCGGCTCCCGGAGCCGAAGAAGCGGCTTCTTCGCGCAAAGACGATTGTACCGCTCACAGTGCTCTCTTAGCGCCGCTTCTGCCGAAAGAAGCCCGGGAGCGGCTCTTAGCTCCGGAGAGCATCGTACCTTCGTCTTTAGCGTCTTTTGTGGTCTACATCCTAGCAGAAAGCTTTTCCACTCTGTCTGGCAAGGAACACCTGCGGGAGCACAGAAAACATCTCCCATCGTCTTCTGGACGTTGCACGGAGGTCTGCCAAGTGTTTGGCATGAAGGAAAGAAAAGTTGTCCAAAACAGCTTCCAATCGAAGATTCATGTGATTGGAAACGTCAGGAAAGTGTAAGGTACTGTTTTCTATCAGTTGGCAAGCTGCGCACACAATCCCAGTGTTGTACAGCTTCCTTCTTCACCTTTCCGATGCTGCCGCTCTCTCCGGCTCCCGGAGCCGAAGAAGCGGCTTCTTCGCGCAAAGATGATTGTACCGCTCACAGTGCTCTCTTAGCGCCGCTTCTGCCGAAAGAAGCCCGGCAGCGGCTCTTAGCTCCGGAGAGCATCGTACCTGCGTCTTTAGCGTCTTTTGTGGTCTACATCCTAGCGATAAGCTTTTCCACTCTGTCTGGCAAGGAAAACCTGCAGGAGCACAGAAAACATCTCCCATCGTCTTCTGGACGTTGCACGGAGGTCTGCCAAGTGTTTGGCATGAAGGAAAGAAAAGTTGTCCAAAACAGCTTCCAATCGAAGATTCATGTGATTGGAAACGTCAGGAAAGTGTAAGGTACTGTTTTCTATCAGTTGGCAAGCTGCGCACACAATCCCAGTGTTGTACAGCTTCCTTCTTCACCTTTGCGATGCTGCCGCTCTCTCCGGCTCCCGGAGCCGAAGAAGCGGCTTCTTCGCGCAAAGACGATTGTACCGCTCACAGTGCTCTCTTAGCGCCGCTTCTGCCGAAAGAAGCCCGGCAGCGGCTCTTAGCTCCGGAGAGCATCGTACCTTCGTCTTTAGCGTCTTTTGTGGTCTACATCCTAGCAGAAAGCTTTTCCACTCTGTCTGGCAAGGAAAACCTGCGGGAGCACAGAAAACATCTCCCATCGTGTTCTGGACGTTGCACGGAGGTCTGCCAAGTGTTTGGCATGAAGGAAAGAAAAGTTGTCCAAAACAGCTTCCAATCGAAGATTCATGTGATTGGAAACGTCAGGAAAGTGTAAGGTACTGTTTTCTATCAGTTGGCAAGCTGCGCACACAATCCCAGTGTTGTACAGCTTCCTTCTTCACCTTTGCGATGCTGCCGCTCTCTCCGGCTCCCGGAGCCGAAGAAGCGGCTTCTTCGCGCAAAGACGATTGTACCGCTCACAGTGCTCTCTTAGCGCCGCTTCTGCCGAAAGAAGCCCGGCAGCGGCTCTTAGCTCCGGAGAGCATCGTACCTTCGTCTTTAGCGTCTTTTGTGGTCTACATCCTAGCAGAAAGCTTTTCCACTCTGTCTGGCAAGGAAAACCTGCAGGAGCACAGAAAACATCTCCCATCGTCTTCTGGACGTTGCACGGAGGTCTGCCAAGTGTTTGGCATGAAGGAAAGAAAAGTTGTCCAAAACAGCTTCCAATCGAAGATTCATGTGATTGGAAACGTCAGGAAAGTGTAAGGTACTGTTTTCTATCAGTTGGCAAGCTGCGCACACAATCCCAGTGTTGTACAGCTTCCTTCTTCACCTTTCCGATGCTGCCGCTCTCTCCGGCTCCCGGAGCCGAAGAAGCGGCTTCTTCGCGCAAAGACGATTGTACCGCTCACAGTGCTCTCTTAGCGCCGCTTCTGCCGAAAGAAGCCCGGCAGCGGCTCTTAGCTCCGGAGAGCATCGTACCTTCGTCTTTAGCGTCTTTTGTGGTCTACATCCTAGCAGAAAGCTTTTCCACTCTGTCTGGCAAGGAAAACCTGCGGGAGCACAGAAAACATCTCCCATCGTGTTCTGGACGTTGCACGGAGGTCTGCCAAGTGTTTGGCATGAAGGAAAGAAAAGTTGTCCAAAACAGCTTCCAATCGAAGATTCATGTGATTGGAAACGTCAGGAAAGTGTAAGGTACTGTTTTCTATCAGTTGGCAAGCTGCGCACACAATCCCAGTGTTGTACAGCTTCCTTCTTCACCTTTCCGATGCTGCCGCTCTCTCCGGCTCCCGGAGCCGAAGAAGCGGCTTCTTCGCGCAAAGACGATTGTACCGCTCACAGTGCTCTCTTAGCGCCGCTTCTGCCGAAAGAAGCCCGGCAGCGGCTCTTAGCTCCGGAGAGCATCGTACCTTCGTCTTTAGCGTCTTTTGTGGTCTACATCCTAGCAGAAAGCTTTTCCACTCTGTCTGGCAAGGAAAACCTGCGGGAGCACAGAAAACATCTCCCATCGTCTTCTGGACGTTGCACGGAGGTCTGCCAAGTGTTTGGCATGAAGGAAAGAAAAGTTGTCCAAAACAGCTTCCAATCGAAGATTCATGTGATTGGAAACGTCAGGAAAGTGTAAGGTACTGTTTTCTATCAGTTGGCAAGCTGCGCACACAATCCCAGTGTTGTACAGCTTCCTTCTTCACCTTTCCGATGCTGCCGCTCTCTCCGGCTCCCGGAGCCGAAGAAGCGGCTTCTTCGCGCAAAGACGATTGTACCGCTCACAGTGCTCTCTTAGCGCCGCTTCTGCCGAAAGAAGCCCGGCAGCGGCTCTTAGCTCCGGAGAGCATCGTACCTTCGTCTTTAGCGTCTTTTGTGGTCTACATCCTAGCAGAAAGCTTTTCCACTCTGTCTGGCAAGGAAAACCTCCAGGAGCACAGAAAACATCTCCCATCGTCTTCTGGACGTTGCACGGAGGTCTGCCAAGTGTTTGGCATGAAGGAAAGAAAAGTTGTCCAAAACAGCTTCCAATCGAAGATTCATGTGATTGGAAACGTCAGGAAAGTGTAAGGTACTGTTTTCTATCAGTTGGCAAGCTGCGCACACAATCCCAGTGTTGTACAGCTTCCTTCTTCACCTTTCCGATGCTGCCGCTCTCTCCGGCTCCCGGAGCCGAAGAAGCGGCTTCTTCGCGCAAAGACGATTGTACCGCTCACAGTGCTCTCTTAGCGCCGCTTCTGCCGAAAGAAGCCCGGGAGCGGCTCTTAGCTCCGGAGAGCATCGTACCTTCGTCTTTAGCGTCTTTTGTGGTCTACGTCCTAGCGATAAGCTTTTCCACTCTGTCTGGCAAGGAAAACCTCCAGGAGCACAGAAAACATCTCCCATCGTCTTCTGGACGTTGCACGGAGGTCTGCCAAGTGTTTGGCATGAAGGAAAGAAAAGTTGTCCAAAACAGCTTCCAATCGAATATTCATGTGATTGGAAACGTCAGGAAAGTGTAAGGTACTGTTTTCTATCAGTTGGCAAGCTGCGCACACAATCCCAGTGTTGTACAGCTTCCTTCTTCACCTTTGCGATGCTGCCGCTCTCTCCGGCTCCCGGAGCCGAAGAAGCGGCTTCTTCGCGCAAAGACGATTGTACCGCTCACAGTGCTCTCTTAGCGCCGCTTCTGCCGAAAGAAGCCCGGGAGCGGCTCTTAGCTCCGGAGAGCATCGTACCTTCGTCTTTAGCGTCTTTTGTGGTCTACATCCTAGCAGAAAGCTTTTCCACTCTGTCTGGCAAGGAAAACCTGCGGGAGCACAGAAAACATCTCCCATCGTCTTCTGGACGTTGCACGGAGGTCTGCCAAGTGTTTGGCATGAAGGAAAGAAAAGTTGTCCAAAACAGCTTCCAATCGAAGATTCATGTGATTGGAAACGTCAGGAAAGTGTAAGGTACTGTTTTCTATCAGTTGGCAAGCTGCGCACACAATCCCAGTGTTGTACAGCTTCCTTCTTCACCTTTGCGATGCTGCCGCTCTCTCCGGCTCCCGGAGCCGAAGAAGCGGCTTCTTCGCGCAAAGACGATTGTACCGCTCACAGTGCTCTCTTAGCGCCGCTTCTGCCGAAAGAAGCCCGGGAGCGGCTCTTAGCTCCGGAGAGCATCGTACCTTCGTCTTTAGCGTCTTTTGTGGTCTACATCCTAGCAGAAAGCTTTTCCACTCTGTCTGGCAAGGAAAACCTGCGGGAGCACAGAAAACATCTCCCATCGTCTTCTGGACGTTGCACGGAGGTCTGCCAAGTGTTTGGCATGAAGGAAAGAAAAGTTGTCCAAAACAGCTTCCAATCGAAGATTCATGTGATTGGAAACGTCAGGAAAGTGTAAGGTACTGTTTTCTATCAGTTGGCAAGCTGCGCACACAATCCCAGTGTTGTACAGCTTCCTTCTTCACCTTTCCGATGCTGCCGCTCTCTCCGGCTCCCGGAGCCGAAGAAGCGGCTTCTTCGCGCAAAGACGATTGTACCGCTCACAGTGCTCTCTTAGCGCCGCTTCTGCCGAAAGAAGCCCGGCAGCGGCTCTTAGCTCCGGAGAGCATCGTACCTTCGTCTTTAGCGTCTTTTGTGGTCTACATCCTAGCAGAAAGCTTTTCCACTCTGTCTGGCAAGGAAAACCTGCGGGAGCACAGAAAACATCTCCCATCGTCTTCTGGACGTTGCACGGAGGTCTGCCAAGTGTTTGGCATGAAGGAAAGAAAAGTTGTCCAAAACAGCTTCCAATCGAAGATTCATGTGATTGGAAACGTCAGGAAAGTGTAAGGTACTGTTTTCTATCAGTTGGCAAGCTGCGCACACAATCCCAGTGTTGTACAGCTTCCTTCTTCACCTTTCCGATGCTGCCGCTCTCTCCGGCTCCCGGAGCCGAAGAAGCGGCTTCTTCGCGCAAAGATGATTGTACCGCTCACAGTGCTCTCTTAGCGCCGCTTCTGCCGAAAGAAGCCCGGCAGCGGCTCTTAGCTCCGGAGAGCATCGTACCTGCGTCTTTAGCGTCTTTTGTGGTCTACATCCTAGCGATAAGCTTTTCCACTCTGTCTGGCAAGGAAAACCTGCAGGAGCACAGAAAACATCTCCCATCGTCTTCTGGACGTTGCACGGAGGTCTGCCAAGTGTTTGGCATGAAGGAAAGAAAAGTTGTCCAAAACAGCTTCCAATCGAAGATTCATGTGATTGGAAACGTCAGGAAAGTGTAAGGTACTGTTTTCTATCAGTTGGCAAGCTGCGCACACAATCCCAGTGTTGTACAGCTTCCTTCTTCACCTTTGCGATGCTGCCGCTCTCTCCGGCTCCCGGAGCCGAAGAAGCGGCTTCTTCGCGCAAAGACGATTGTACCGCTCACAGTGCTCTCTTAGCGCCGCTTCTGCCGAAAGAAGCCCGGCAGCGGCTCTTAGCTCCGGAGAGCATCGTACCTTCGTCTTTAGCGTCTTTTGTGGTCTACATCCTAGCAGAAAGCTTTTCCACTCTGTCTGGCAAGGAAAACCTGCGGGAGCACAGAAAACATCTCCCATCGTGTTCTGGACGTTGCACGGAGGTCTGCCAAGTGTTTGGCATGAAGGAAAGAAAAGTTGTCCAAAACAGCTTCCAATCGAAGATTCATGTGATTGGAAACGTCAGGAAAGTGTAAGGTACTGTTTTCTATCAGTTGGCAAGCTGCGCACACAATCCCAGTGTTGTACAGCTTCCTTCTTCACCTTTGCGATGCTGCCGCTCTCTCCGGCTCCCGGAGCCGAAGAAGCGGCTTCTTCGCGCAAAGACGATTGTACCGCTCACAGTGCTCTCTTAGCGCCGCTTCTGCCGAAAGAAGCCCGGCAGCGGCTCTTAGCTCCGGAGAGCATCGTACCTTCGTCTTTAGCGTCTTTTGTGGTCTACATCCTAGCAGAAAGCTTTTCCACTCTGTCTGGCAAGGAAAACCTGCAGGAGCACAGAAAACATCTCCCATCGTCTTCTGGACGTTGCACGGAGGTCTGCCAAGTGTTTGGCATGAAGGAAAGAAAAGTTGTCCAAAACAGCTTCCAATCGAAGATTCATGTGATTGGAAACGTCAGGAAAGTGTAAGGTACTGTTTTCTATCAGTTGGCAAGCTGCGCACACAATCCCAGTGTTGTACAGCTTCCTTCTTCACCTTTCCGATGCTGCCGCTCTCTCCGGCTCCCGGAGCCGAAGAAGCGGCTTCTTCGCGCAAAGACGATTGTACCGCTCACAGTGCTCTCTTAGCGCCGCTTCTGCCGAAAGAAGCCCGGCAGCGGCTCTTAGCTCCGGAGAGCATCGTACCTTCGTCTTTAGCGTCTTTTGTGGTCTACATCCTAGCAGAAAGCTTTTCCACTCTGTCTGGCAAGGAAAACCTGCGGGAGCACAGAAAACATCTCCCATCGTGTTCTGGACGTTGCACGGAGGTCTGCCAAGTGTTTGGCATGAAGGAAAGAAAAGTTGTCCAAAACAGCTTCCAATCGAAGATTCATGTGATTGGAAACGTCAGGAAAGTGTAAGGTACTGTTTTCTATCAGTTGGCAAGCTGCGCACACAATCCCAGTGTTGTACAGCTTCCTTCTTCACCTTTCCGATGCTGCCGCTCTCTCCGGCTCCCGGAGCCGAAGAAGCGGCTTCTTCGCGCAAAGACGATTGTACCGCTCACAGTGCTCTCTTAGCGCCGCTTCTGCCGAAAGAAGCCCGGCAGCGGCTCTTAGCTCCGGAGAGCATCGTACCTTCGTCTTTAGCGTCTTTTGTGGTCTACATCCTAGCAGAAAGCTTTTCCACTCTGTCTGGCAAGGAAAACCTGCGGGAGCACAGAAAACATCTCCCATCGTCTTCTGGACGTTGCACGGAGGTCTGCCAAGTGTTTGGCATGAAGGAAAGAAAAGTTGTCCAAAACAGCTTCCAATCGAAGATTCATGTGATTGGAAACGTCAGGAAAGTGTAAGGTACTGTTTTCTATCAGTTGGCAAGCTGCGCACACAATCCCAGTGTTGTACAGCTTCCTTCTTCACCTTTCCGATGCTGCCGCTCTCTCCGGCTCCCGGAGCCGAAGAAGCGGCTTCTTCGCGCAAAGACGATTGTACCGCTCACAGTGCTCTCTTAGCGCCGCTTCTGCCGAAAGAAGCCCGGCAGCGGCTCTTAGCTCCGGAGAGCATCGTACCTTCGTCTTTAGCGTCTTTTGTGGTCTACATCCTAGCAGAAAGCTTTTCCACTCTGTCTGGCAAGGAAAACCTCCAGGAGCACAGAAAACATCTCCCATCGTCTTCTGGACGTTGCACGGAGGTCTGCCAAGTGTTTGGCATGAAGGAAAGAAAAGTTGTCCAAAACAGCTTCCAATCGAAGATTCATGTGATTGGAAACGTCAGGAAAGTGTAAGGTACTGTTTTCTATCAGTTGGCAAGCTGCGCACACAATCCCAGTGTTGTACAGCTTCCTTCTTCACCTTTCCGATGCTGCCGCTCTCTCCGGCTCCCGGAGCCGAAGAAGCGGCTTCTTCGCGCAAAGACGATTGTACCGCTCACAGTGCTCTCTTAGCGCCGCTTCTGCCGAAAGAAGCCCGGGAGCGGCTCTTAGCTCCGGAGAGCATCGTACCTTCGTCTTTAGCGTCTTTTGTGGTCTACGTCCTAGCGATAAGCTTTTCCACTCTGTCTGGCAAGGAAAACCTCCAGGAGCACAGAAAACATCTCCCATCGTCTTCTGGACGTTGCACGGAGGTCTGCCAAGTGTTTGGCATGAAGGAAAGAAAAGTTGTCCAAAACAGCTTCCAATCGAATATTCATGTGATTGGAAACGTCAGGAAAGTGTAAGGTACTGTTTTCTATCAGTTGGCAAGCTGCGCACACAATCCCAGTGTTGTACAGCTTCCTTCTTCACCTTTGCGATGCTGCCGCTCTCTCCGGCTCCCGGAGCCGAAGAAGCGGCTTCTTCGCGCAAAGACGATTGTACCGCTCACAGTGCTCTCTTAGCGCCGCTTCTGCCGAAAGAAGCCCGGGAGCGGCTCTTAGCTCCGGAGAGCATCGTACCTTCGTCTTTAGCGTCTTTTGTGGTCTACATCCTAGCAGAAAGCTTTTCCACTCTGTCTGGCAAGGAAAACCTGCGGGAGCACAGAAAACATCTCCCATCGTCTTCTGGACGTTGCACGGAGGTCTGCCAAGTGTTTGGCATGAAGGAAAGAAAAGTTGTCCAAAACAGCTTCCAATCGAAGATTCATGTGATTGGAAACGTCAGGAAAGTGTAAGGTACTGTTTTCTATCAGTTGGCAAGCTGCGCACACAATCCCAGTGTTGTACAGCTTCCTTCTTCACCTTTGCGATGCTGCCGCTCTCTCCGGCTCCCGGAGCCGAAGAAGCGGCTTCTTCGCGCAAAGACGATTGTACCGCTCACAGTGCTCTCTTAGCGCCGCTTCTGCCGAAAGAAGCCCGGGAGCGGCTCTTAGCTCCGGAGAGCATCGTACCTTCGTCTTTAGCGTCTTTTGTGGTCTACATCCTAGCAGAAAGCTTTTCCACTCTGTCTGGCAAGGAAAACCTGCGGGAGCACAGAAAACATCTCCCATCGTCTTCTGGACGTTGCACGGAGGTCTGCCAAGTGTTTGGCATGAAGGAAAGAAAAGTTGTCCAAAACAGCTTCCAATCGAAGATTCATGTGATTGGAAACGTCAGGAAAGTGTAAGGTACTGTTTTCTATCAGTTGGCAAGCTGCGCACACAATCCCAGTGTTGTACAGCTTCCTTCTTCACCTTTCCGATGCTGCCGCTCTCTCCGGCTCCCGGAGCCGAAGAAGCGGCTTCTTCGCGCAAAGACGATTGTACCGCTCACAGTGCTCTCTTAGCGCCGCTTCTGCCGAAAGAAGCCCGGCAGCGGCTCTTAGCTCCGGAGAGCATCGTACCTTCGTCTTTAGCGTCTTTTGTGGTCTACATCCTAGCAGAAAGCTTTTCCACTCTGTCTGGCAAGGAAAACCTGCGGGAGCACAGAAAACATCTCCCATCGTCTTCTGGACGTTGCACGGAGGTCTGCCAAGTGTTTGGCATGAAGGAAAGAAAAGTTGTCCAAAACAGCTTCCAATCGAAGATTCATGTGATTGGAAACGTCAGGAAAGTGTAAGGTACTGTTTTCTATCAGTTGGCAAGCTGCGCACACAATCCCAGTGTTGTACAGCTTCCTTCTTCACCTTTGCGATGCTGCCGCTCTCTCCGGCTCCCGGAGCCGAAGAAGCGGCTTCTTCGCGCAAAGACGATTGTACCGCTCACAGTGCTCTCTTAGCGCCGCTTCTGCCGAAAGAAGCCCGGCAGCGGCTCTTAGCTCCGGAGAGCATCGTACCTTCGTCTTTAGCGTCTTTTGTGGTCTACATCCTAGCAGAAAGCTTTTCCACTCTGTCTGGCAAGGAAAACCTGCGGGAGCACAGAAAACATCTCCCATCGTCTTCTGGACGTTGCACGGAGGTCTGCCAAGTGTTTGGCATGAAGGAAAGAAAAGTTGTCCAAAACAGCTTCCAATCGAAGATTCATGTGATTGGAAACGTCAGGAAAGTGTAAGGTACTGTTTTCTATCAGTTGGCAAGCTGCGCACACAATCCCAGTGTTGTACAGCTTCCTTCTTCACCTTTCCGATGCTGCCGCTCTCTCCGGCTCCCGGAGCCGAAGAAGCGGCTTCTTCGCGCAAAGACGATTGTACCGCTCACAGTGCTCTCTTAGCGCCGCTTCTGCCGAAAGAAGCCCGGCAGCGGCTCTTAGCTCCGGAGAGCATCGTACCTTCGTCTTTAGCGTCTTTTGTGGTCTACATCCTAGCAGAAAGCTTTTCCACTCTGTCTGGCAAGGAAAACCTGCGGGAGCACAGAAAACATCTCCCATCGTCTTCTGGACGTTGCACGGAGGTCTGCCAAGTGTTTGGCATGAAGGAAAGAAAAGTTGTCCAAAACAGCTTCCAATCGAAGATTCATGTGATTGGAAACGTCAGGAAAGTGTAAGGTACTGTTTTCTATCAGTTGGCAAGCTGCGCACACAATCCCAGTGTTGTACAGCTTCCTTCTTCACCTTTCCGATGCTGCCGCTCTCTCCGGCTCCCGGAGCCGAAGAAGCGGCTTCTTCGCGCAAAGACGATTGTACCGCTCACAGTGCTCTCTTAGCGCCGCTTCTGCCGAAAGAAGCCCGGCAGCGGCTCTTAGCTCCGGAGAGCATCGTACCTTCGTCTTTAGCGTCTTTTGTGGTCTACATCCTAGCAGAAAGCTTTTCCACTCTGTCTGGCAAGGAAAACCTCCAGGAGCACAGAAAACATCTCCCATCGTGTTCTGGACGTTGCACGGAGGTCTGCCAAGTGTTTGGCATGAAGGAAAGAAAAGTTCTCCAAAACAGCTTCCAATCGAAGATTCATGTGATTGGAAACGTCAGGAAAGTGTAAGGTACTGTTTTCTATCAGTTGGCAAGCTGCGCACACAATCCCAGTGTTGTACAGCTTCCTTCTTCACCTTTCCGATGCTGCCGCTCTCTCCGGCTCCCGGAGCCGAAGAAGCGGCTTCTTCGCGCAAAGACGATTGTACCGCTCACAGTGCTCTCTTAGCGCCGCTTCTGCCGAAAGAAGCCCGGGAGCGGCTCTTAGCTCCGGAGAGCATCGTACCTTCGTCTTTAGCGTCTTTTGTGGTCTACATCCTAGCGATAAGCTTTTCCACTCTGTCTGGCAAGGAAAACCTCCAGGAGCACAGAAAACATCTCCCATCGTCTTCTGGACGTTGCACGGAGGTCTGCCAAGTGTTTGGCATGAAGGAAAGAAAAGTTGTCCAAAACAGCTTCCAATCGAATATTCATGTGATTGGAAACGTCAGGAAAGTGTAAGGTACTGTTTTCTATCAGTTGGCAAGCTGCGCACACAATCCCAGTGTTGTACAGCTTCCTTCTTCACCTTTGCGATGCTGCCGCTCTCTCCGGCTCCCGGAGCCGAAGAAGCGGCTTCTTCGCGCAAAGACGATTGTACCGCTCACAGTGCTCTCTTAGCGCCGCTTCTGCCGAAAGAAGCCCGGCAGCGGCTCTTAGCTCCGGAGAGCATCGTACCTTCGTCTTTAGCGTCTTTTGTGGTCTACATCCTAGCAGAAAGCTTTTCCACTCTGTCTGGCAAGGAAAACCTGCGGGAGCACAGAAAACATCTCCCATCGTCTTCTGGACGTTGCACGGAGGTCTGCCAAGTGTTTGGCATGAAGGAAAGAAAAGTTGTCCAAAACAGCTTCCAATCGAAGATTCATGTGATTGGAAACGTCAGGAAAGTGTAAGGTACTGTTTTCTATCAGTTGGCAAGCTGCGCACACAATCCCAGTGTTGTACAGCTTCCTTCTTCACCTTTCCGATGCTGCCGCTCTCTCCGGCTCCCGGAGCCGAAGAAGCGGCTTCTTCGCGCAAAGACGATTGTACCGCTCACAGTGCTCTCTTAGCGCCGCTTCTGCCGAAAGAAGCCCGGGAGCGGCTCTTAGCTCCGGAGAGCATCGTACCTTCGTCTTTAGCGTCTTTTGTGGTCTACATCCTAGCAGAAAGCTTTTCCACTCTGTCTGGCAAGGAAAACCTGCGGGAGCACAGAAAACATCTCCCATCGTGTGCTGGACGTTGCACGGAGGTCTGCCAAATGTTTGGCATGAAGGAAAGAAAAGTTGTCCAAAACAGCTTCCAATCGAAGATTCATGTGATTGGAAACGTCAGGAAAGTGTAAGGTACTGTTTTCTATCAGTTGGCAAGCTGCGCACACAATCCCAGTGTTGTACAGCTTCCTTCTTCACCTTTCCGATGCTGCCGCTCTCTCCGGCTCCCGGAGCCGAAGAAGCGGCTTCTTCGCGCAAAGATGATTGTACCGCTCACAGTGCTCTCTTAGCGCCGCTTCTGCCGAAAGAAGCCCGGCAGCGGCTCTTAGCTCCGGAGAGCATCGTACCTGCGTCTTTAGCGTCTTTTGTGGTCTACATCCTAGCGATAAGCTTTTCCACTCTGTCTGGCAAGGAAAACCTGCGGGAGCACAGAAAACATCTCCCATCGTCTTCTGGACGTTGCACGGAGGTCTGCCAAGTGTTTGGCATGAAGGAAAGAAAAGTTGTCCAAAACAGCTTCCAATCGAAGATTCATGTGATTGGAAACGTCAGGAAAGTGTAAGGTACTGTTTTCTATCAGTTGGCAAGCTGCGCACACAATCCCAGTGTTGTACAGCTTCCTTCTTCACCTTTCCGATGCTGCCGCTCTCTCCGGCTCCCGGAGCCGAAGAAGCGGCTTCTTCGCGCAAAGACGATTGTACCGCTCACAGTGCTCTCTTAGCGCCGCTTCTGCCGAAAGAAGCCCGGCAGCGGCTCTTAGCTCCGGAGAGCATCGTACCTTCGTCTTTAGCGTCTTTTGTGGTCTACATCCTAGCAGAAAGCTTTTCCACTCTGTCTGGCAAGGAAAACCTGCGGGAGCACAGAAAACATCTCCCATCGTCTTCTGGACGTTGCACGGAGGTCTGCCAAGTGTTTGGCATGAAGGAAAGAAAAGTTGTCCAAAACAGCTTCCAATCGAAGATTCATGTGATTGGAAACGTCAGGAAAGTGTAAGGTACTGTTTTCTATCAGTTGGCAAGCTGCGCACACAATCCCAGTGTTGTACAGCTTCCTTCTTCACCTTTCCGATGCTGCCGCTCTCTCCGGCTCCCGGAGCCGAAGAAGCGGCTTCTTCGCGCAAAGACGATTGTACCGCTCACAGTGCTCTCTTAGCGCCGCTTCTGCCGAAAGAAGCCCGGCAGCGGCTCTTAGCTCCGGAGAGCATCGTACCTTCGTCTTTAGCGTCTTTTGTGGTCTACATCCTAGCAGAAAGCTTTTCCACTCTGTCTGGCAAGGAAAACCTGCGGGAGCACAGAAAACATCTCCCATCGTCTTCTGGACGTTGCACGGAGGTCTGCCAAGTGTTTGGCATGAAGGAAAGAAAAGTTGTCCAAAACAGCTTCCAATCGAAGATTCATGTGATTGGAAACGTCAGGAAAGTGTAAGGTACTGTTTTCTATCAGTTGGCAAGCTGCGCACACAATCCCAGTGTTGTACAGCTTCCTTCTTCACCTTTCCGATGCTGCCTCTCTCTCCGGCTCCCGGAGCCGAAGAAGCGGCTTCTTCGCGCAAAGACGATTGTACCGCTCACAGTGCTCTCTTAGCGCCGCTTCTGCCGAAAGAAGCCCGGCAGCGGCTCTTAGCTCCGGAGAGCATCGTACCTGCGTCTTTAGCGTCTTTTGTGGTCTACATCCTAGCAGAAAGCTTTTCCACTCTGTCTGGCAAGGAAAACCTCCAGGAGCACAGAAAACATCTCCCATCGTCTTCTGGACGTTGCACGGAGGTCTGCCAAGTGTTTGGCATGAAGGAAAGAAAAGTTGTCCAAAACAGCTTCCAATCGAAGATTCATGTGATTGGAAACATCAGGAAAGTGTAAGGTACTGTTTTCTATCAGTTGGCAAGCTGCGCACACAATCCCAGTGTTGTACAGCTTCCTTCTTCACCTTTGCGATGCTGCCGCTCTCTCCGGCTCCCGGAGCCGAAGAAGCGGCTTCTTTGCGCAAAGACGATTGTACCGCTCACAGTGCTCTCTTAGCGCCGCTTCTGCCGAAAGAAGCCCGGCAGCGGCTCTTAGCTCCGGAGAGCATCGTACCTTCGTCTTTAGCGTCTTTTGTGGTCTACATCCTAGCGATAAGCTTTTCCACTCTGTCTGGCAAGGAAAACCTGCGGGAGCACAGAAAACATCTCCCATCGTCTTCTGGACGTTGCACGGAGGTCTGCCAAGTGTTTGGCATGAAGGAAAGAAAAGTTGTCCAAAACAGCTTCCAATCGAATATTCATGTGATTGGAAACGTCAGGAAAGTGTAAGGTACTGTTTTCTATCAGTTGGCAAGCTGCGCACACAATCCCAGTGTTGTACAGCTTCCTTCTTCACCTTTGCGATGCTGCCGCTCTCTCCGGCTCCCGGAGCCGAAGAAGCGGCTTCTTCGCGCAAAGACGATTGTACCGCTCACAGTGCTCTCTTAGCGCCGCTTCTGCCGAAAGAAGCCCGGCAGCGGCTCTTAGCTCCGGAGAGCATCGTACCTTCGTCTTTAGCGTCTTTTGTGGTCTACATCCTAGCAGAAAGCTTTTCCACTCTGTCTGGCAAGGAAAACCTGCAGGAGCACAGAAAACATCTCCCATCGTCTTCTGGACGTTGCACGGAGGTCTGCCAAGTGTTTGGCATGAAGGAAAGAAAAGTTGTCCAAAACAGCTTCCAATCGAAGATTCATGTGATTGGAAACGTCAGGAAAGTGTAAGGTACTGTTTTCTATCAGTTGGCAAGCTGCGCACACAATCCCAGTGTTGTACAGCTTCCTTCTTCACCTTTGCGATGCTGCCGCTCTCTCCGGCTCCCGGAGCCGAAGAAGCGGCTTCTTCGCGCAAAGACGATTGTACCGCTCACAGTGCTCTCTTAGCGCCGCTTCTGCCGAAAGAAGCCCGGCAGCGGCTCTTAGCTCCGGAGAGCATCGTACCTTCGTCTTTAGCGTCTTTTGTGGTCTACATCCTAGCAGAAAGCTTTTCCACTCTGTCTGGCAAGGAAAACCTGCGGGAGCACAGAAAACATCTCCCATCGTGTTCTGGACGTTGCACGGAGGTCTGCCAAGTGTTTGGCATGAAGGAAAGAAAAGTTGTCCAAAACAGCTTCCAATCGAAGATTCATGTGATTGGAAACGTCAGGAAAGTGTAAGGTACTGTTTTCTATCAGTTGGCAAGCTGCGCACACAATCCCAGTGTTGTACAGCTTCCTTCTTCACCTTTCCGATGCTGCCGCTCTCTCCGGCTCCCGGAGCCGAAGAAGCGGCTTCTTCGCGCAAAGACGATTGTACCGCTCACAGTGCTCTCTTAGCGCCGCTTCTGCCGAAAGAAGCCCGGGAGCGGCTCTTAGCTCCGGAGAGCATCGTACCTTCGTCTTTAGCGTCTTTTGTGGTCTACGTCCTAGCGATAAGCTTTTCCACTCTGTCTGGCAAGGAAAACCTCCAGGAGCACAGAAAACATCTCCCATCGTCTTCTGGACGTTGCACGGAGGTCTGCCAAGTGTTTGGCATGAAGGAAAGAAAAGTTGTCCAAAACAGCTTCCAATCGAATATTCATGTGATTGGAAACGTCAGGAAAGTGTAAGGTACTGTTTTCTATCAGTTGGCAAGCTGCGCACACAATCCCAGTGTTGTACAGCTTCCTTCTTCACCTTTGCGATGCTGCCGCTCTCTCCGGCTCCCGGAGCCGAAGAAGCGGCTTCTTCGCGCAAAGACGATTGTACCGCTCACAGTGCTCTCTTAGCGCCGCTTCTGCCGAAAGAAGCCCGGGAGCGGCTCTTAGCTCCGGAGAGCATCGTACCTTCGTCTTTAGCGTCTTTTGTGGTCTACATCCTAGCAGAAAGCTTTTCCACTCTGTCTGGCAAGGAAAACCTGCGGGAGCACAGAAAACATCTCCCATCGTCTTCTGGACGTTGCACGGAGGTCTGCCAAGTGTTTGGCATGAAGGAAAGAAAAGTTGTCCAAAACAGCTTCCAATCGAAGATTCATGTGATTGGAAACGTCAGGAAAGTGTAAGGTACTGTTTTCTATCAGTTGGCAAGCTGCGCACACAATCCCAGTGTTGTACAGCTTCCTTCTTCACCTTTGCGATGCTGCCGCTCTCTCCGGCTCCCGGAGCCGAAGAAGCGGCTTCTTCGCGCAAAGACGATTGTACCGCTCACAGTGCTCTCTTAGCGCCGCTTCTGCCGAAAGAAGCCCGGGAGCGGCTCTTAGCTCCGGAGAGCATCGTACCTTCGTCTTTAGCGTCTTTTGTGGTCTACATCCTAGCAGAAAGCTTTTCCACTCTGTCTGGCAAGGAAAACCTGCGGGAGCACAGAAAACATCTCCCATCGTCTTCTGGACGTTGCACGGAGGTCTGCCAAGTGTTTGGCATGAAGGAAAGAAAAGTTGTCCAAAACAGCTTCCAATCGAAGATTCATGTGATTGGAAACGTCAGGAAAGTGTAAGGTACTGTTTTCTATCAGTTGGCAAGCTGCGCACACAATCCCAGTGTTGTACAGCTTCCTTCTTCACCTTTCCGATGCTGCCGCTCTCTCCGGCTCCCGGAGCCGAAGAAGCGGCTTCTTCGCGCAAAGACGATTGTACCGCTCACAGTGCTCTCTTAGCGCCGCTTCTGCCGAAAGAAGCCCGGCAGCGGCTCTTAGCTCCGGAGAGCATCGTACCTTCGTCTTTAGCGTCTTTTGTGGTCTACATCCTAGCAGAAAGCTTTTCCACTCTGTCTGGCAAGGAAAACCTGCGGGAGCACAGAAAACATCTCCCATCGTCTTCTGGACGTTGCACGGAGGTCTGCCAAGTGTTTGGCATGAAGGAAAGAAAAGTTGTCCAAAACAGCTTCCAATCGAAGATTCATGTGATTGGAAACGTCAGGAAAGTGTAAGGTACTGTTTTCTATCAGTTGGCAAGCTGCGCACACAATCCCAGTGTTGTACAGCTTCCTTCTTCACCTTTCCGATGCTGCCGCTCTCTCCGGCTCCCGGAGCCGAAGAAGCGGCTTCTTCGCGCAAAGACGATTGTACCGCTCACAGTGCTCTCTTAGCGCCGCTTCTGCCGAAAGAAGCCCGGCAGCGGCTCTTAGCTCCGGAGAGCATCGTACCTTCGTCTTTAGCGTCTTTTGTGGTCTACATCCTAGCAGAAAGCTTTTCCACTCTGTCTGGCAAGGAAAACCTGCGGGAGCACAGAAAACATCTCCCATCGTCTTCTGGACGTTGCACGGAGGTCTGCCAAGTGTTTGGCATGAAGGAAAGAAAAGTTGTCCAAAACAGCTTCCAATCGAAGATTCATGTGATTGGAAACGTCAGGAAAGTGTAAGGTACTGTTTTCTATCAGTTGGCAAGCTGCGCACACAATCCCAGTGTTGTACAGCTTCCTTCTTCACCTTTCCGATGCTGCCGCTCTCTCCGGCTCCCGGAGCCGAAGAAGCGGCTTCTTCGCGCAAAGACGATTGTACCGCTCACAGTGCTCTCTTAGCGCCGCTTCTGCCGAAAGAAGCCCGGCAGCGGCTCTTAGCTCCGGAGAGCATCGTACCTTCGTCTTTAGCGTCTTTTGTGGTCTACATCCTAGCAGAAAGCTTTTCCACTCTGTCTGGCAAGGAAAACCTGCGGGAGCACAGAAAACATCTCCCATCGTCTTCTGGACGTTGCACGGAGGTCTGCCAAGTGTTTGGCATGAAGGAAAGAAAAGTTGTCCAAAACAGCTTCCAATCGAAGATTCATGTGATTGGAAACGTCAGGAAAGTGTAAGGTACTGTTTTCTATCAGTTGGCAAGCTGCGCACACAATCCCAGTGTTGTACAGCTTCCTTCTTCACCTTTCCGATGCTGCCGCTCTCTCCGGCTCCCGGAGCCGAAGAAGCGGCTTCTTCGCGCAAAGACGATTGTACCGCTCACAGTGCTCTCTTAGCGCCGCTTCTGCCGAAAGAAGCCCGGCAGCGGCTCTTAGCTCCGGAGAGCATCGTACCTTCGTCTTTAGCGTCTTTTGTGGTCTACATCCTAGCAGAAAGCTTTTCCACTCTGTCTGGCAAGGAAAACCTCCAGGAGCACAGAAAACATCTCCCATCGTGTTCTGGACGTTGCACGGAGGTCTGCCAAGTGTTTGGCATGAAGGAAAGAAAAGTTCTCCAAAACAGCTTCCAATCGAAGATTCATGTGATTGGAAACGTCAGGAAAGTGTAAGGTACTGTTTTCTATCAGTTGGCAAGCTGCGCACACAATCCCAGTGTTGTACAGCTTCCTTCTTCACCTTTCCGATGCTGCCGCTCTCTCCGGCTCCCGGAGCCGAAGAAGCGGCTTCTTCGCGCAAAGACGATTGTACCGCTCACAGTGCTCTCTTAGCGCCGCTTCTGCCGAAAGAAGCCCGGGAGCGGCTCTTAGCTCCGGAGAGCATCGTACCTTCGTCTTTAGCGTCTTTTGTGGTCTACATGCTAGCGATAAGCTTTTCCACTCTGTCTGGCAAGGAAAACCTCCAGGAGCACAGAAAACATCTCCCATCGTCTTCTGGACGTTGCACGGAGGTCTGCCAAGTGTTTGGCATGAAGGAAAGAAAAGTTGTCCAAAACAGCTTCCAATCGAATATTCATGTGATTGGAAACGTCAGGAAAGTGTAAGGTACTGTTTTCTATCAGTTGGCAAGCTGCGCACACAATCCCAGTGTTGTACAGCTTCCTTCTTCACCTTTCCGATGCTGCCGCTCTCTCCGGCTCCCGGAGCCGAAGAAGCGGCTTCTTCGCGCAAAGACGATTGTACCGCTCACAGTGCTCTCTTAGCGCCGCTTCTGCCGAAAGAAGCCCGGCAGCGGCTCTTAGCTCCGGAGAGCATCGTACCTTCGTCTTTAGCGTCTTTTGTGGTCTACATCCTAGCAGAAAGCTTTTCCACTCTGTCTGGCAAGGAAAACCTGCGGGAGCACAGAAAACATCTCCCATCGTCTTCTGGACGTTGCACGGAGGTCTGCCAAGTGTTTGGCATGAAGGAAAGAAAAGTTGTCCAAAACAGCTTCCAATCGAAGATTCATGTGATTGGAAACGTCAGGAAAGTGTAAGGTACTGTTTTCTATCAGTTGGCAAGCTGCGCACACAATCCCAGTGTTGTACAGCTTCCTTCTTCACCTTTCCGATGCTGCCGCTCTCTCCGGCTCCCGGAGCCGAAGAAGCGGCTTCTTCGCGCAAAGACGATTGTACCGCTCACAGTGCTCTCTTAGCGCCGCTTCTGCCGAAAGAAGCCCGGGAGCGGCTCTTAGCTCCGGAGAGCATCGTACCTTCGTCTTTAGCGTCTTTTGTGGTCTACATCCTAGCAGAAAGCTTTTCCACTCTGTCTGGCAAGGAAAACCTGCGGGAGCACAGAAAACATCTCCCATCGTGTGCTGGACGTTGCACGGAGGTCTGCCAAATGTTTGGCATGAAGGAAAGAAAAGTTGTCCAAAACAGCTTCCAATCGAAGATTCATGTGATTGGAAACGTCAGGAAAGTGTAAGGTACTGTTTTCTATCAGTTGGCAAGCTGCGCACACAATCCCAGTGTTGTACAGCTTCCTTCTTCACCTTTCCGATGCTGCCGCTCTCTCCGGCTCCCGGAGCCGAAGAAGCGGCTTCTTCGCGCAAAGATGATTGTACCGCTCACAGTGCTCTCTTAGCGCCGCTTCTGCCGAAAGAAGCCCGGCAGCGGCTCTTAGCTCCGGAGAGCATCGTACCTGCGTCTTTAGCGTCTTTTGTGGTCTACATCCTAGCGATAAGCTTTTCCACTCTGTCTGGCAAGGAAAACCTGCGGGAGCACAGAAAACATCTCCCATCGTCTTCTGGACGTTGCACGGAGGTCTGCCAAGTGTTTGGCATGAAGGAAAGAAAAGTTGTCCAAAACAGCTTCCAATCGAAGATTCATGTGATTGGAAACGTCAGGAAAGTGTAAGGTACTGTTTTCTATCAGTTGGCAAGCTGCGCACACAATCCCAGTGTTGTACAGCTTCCTTCTTCACCTTTCCGATGCTGCCGCTCTCTCCGGCTCCCGGAGCCGAAGAAGCGGCTTCTTCGCGCAAAGACGATTGTACCGCTCACAGTGCTCTCTTAGCGCCGCTTCTGCCGAAAGAAGCCCGGCAGCGGCTCTTAGCTCCGGAGAGCATCGTACCTTCGTCTTTAGCGTCTTTTGTGGTCTACATCCTAGCAGAAAGCTTTTCCACTCTGTCTGGCAAGGAAAACCTGCGGGAGCACAGAAAACATCTCCCATCGTCTTCTGGACGTTGCACGGAGGTCTGCCAAGTGTTTGGCATGAAGGAAAGAAAAGTTGTCCAAAACAGCTTCCAATCGAAGATTCATGTGATTGGAAACGTCAGGAAAGTGTAAGGTACTGTTTTCTATCAGTTGGCAAGCTGCGCACACAATCCCAGTGTTGTACAGCTTCCTTCTTCACCTTTCCGATGCTGCCGCTCTCTCCGGCTCCCGGAGCCGAAGAAGCGGCTTCTTCGCGCAAAGACGATTGTACCGCTCACAGTGCTCTCTTAGCGCCGCTTCTGCCGAAAGAAGCCCGGCAGCGGCTCTTAGCTCCGGAGAGCATCGTACCTTCGTCTTTAGCGTCTTTTGTGGTCTACATCCTAGCAGAAAGCTTTTCCACTCTGTCTGGCAAGGAAAACCTGCGGGAGCACAGAAAACATCTCCCATCGTCTTCTGGACGTTGCACGGAGGTCTGCCAAGTGTTTGGCATGAAGGAAAGAAAAGTTGTCCAAAACAGCTTCCAATCGAAGATTCATGTGATTGGAAACGTCAGGAAAGTGTAAGGTACTGTTTTCTATCAGTTGGCAAGCTGCGCACACAATCCCAGTGTTGTACAGCTTCCTTCTTCACCTTTCCGATGCTGCCTCTCTCTCCGGCTCCCGGAGCCGAAGAAGCGGCTTCTTCGCGCAAAGACGATTGTACCGCTCACAGTGCTCTCTTAGCGCCGCTTCTGCCGAAAGAAGCCCGGCAGCGGCTCTTAGCTCCGGAGAGCATCGTACCTGCGTCTTTAGCGTCTTTTGTGGTCTACATCCTAGCAGAAAGCTTTTCCACTCTGTCTGGCAAGGAAAACCTCCAGGAGCACAGAAAACATCTCCCATCGTCTTCTGGACGTTGCACGGAGGTCTGCCAAGTGTTTGGCATGAAGGAAAGAAAAGTTGTCCAAAACAGCTTCCAATCGAAGATTCATGTGATTGGAAACATCAGGAAAGTGTAAGGTACTGTTTTCTATCAGTTGGCAAGCTGCGCACACAATCCCAGTGTTGTACAGCTTCCTTCTTCACCTTTGCGATGCTGCCGCTCTCTCCGGCTCCCGGAGCCGAAGAAGCGGCTTCTTTGCGCAAAGACGATTGTACCGCTCACAGTGCTCTCTTAGCGCCGCTTCTGCCGAAAGAAGCCCGGCAGCGGCTCTTAGCTCCGGAGAGCATCGTACCTTCGTCTTTAGCGTCTTTTGTGGTCTACATCCTAGCGATAAGCTTTTCCACTCTGTCTGGCAAGGAAAACCTGCGGGAGCACAGAAAACATCTCCCATCGTCTTCTGGACGTTGCACGGAGGTCTGCCAAGTGTTTGGCATGAAGGAAAGAAAAGTTGTCCAAAACAGCTTCCAATCGAATATTCATGTGATTGGAAACGTCAGGAAAGTGTAAGGTACTGTTTTCTATCAGTTGGCAAGCTGCGCACACAATCCCAGTGTTGTACAGCTTCCTTCTTCACCTTTGCGATGCTGCCGCTCTCTCCGGCTCCCGGAGCCGAAGAAGCGGCTTCTTCGCGCAAAGACGATTGTACCGCTCACAGTGCTCTCTTAGCGCCGCTTCTGCCGAAAGAAGCCCGGCAGCGGCTCTTAGCTCCGGAGAGCATCGTACCTTCGTCTTTAGCGTCTTTTGTGGTCTACATCCTAGCAGAAAGCTTTTCCACTCTGTCTGGCAAGGAAAACCTGCAGGAGCACAGAAAACATCTCCCATCGTCTTCTGGACGTTGCACGGAGGTCTGCCAAGTGTTTGGCATGAAGGAAAGAAAAGTTGTCCAAAACAGCTTCCAATCGAAGATTCATGTGATTGGAAACGTCAGGAAAGTGTAAGGTACTGTTTTCTATCAGTTGGCAAGCTGCGCACACAATCCCAGTGTTGTACAGCTTCCTTCTTCACCTTTGCGATGCTGCCGCTCTCTCCGGCTCCCGGTACCGAAGAAGCGGCTTCTTCGCGCAAAGACGATTGTACCGCTCACAGTGCTCTCTTAGCGCCGCTTCTGCCGAAAGAAGCCCGGCAGCGGCTCTTAGCTCCGGAGAGCATCGTACCTTCGTCTTTAGCGTCTTTTGTGGTCTACATCCTAGCAGAAAGCTTTTCCACTCTGTCTGGCAAGGAAAACCTGCAGGAGCACAGAAAACATCTCCCATCGTCTTCTGGACGTTGCACGGAGGTCTGCCAAGTGTTTGGCATGAAGGAAAGAAAAGTTGTCCAAAACAGCTTCCAATCGAAGATTCATGTGATTGGAAACGTCAGGAAAGTGTAAGGTACTGTTTTCTATCAGTTGGCAAGCTGCGCACACAATCCCAGTGTTGTACAGCTTCCTTCTTCACCTTTGCGATGCTGCCGCTCTCTCCGGCTCCCGGAGCCGAAGAAGCGGCTTCTTCGCGCAAAGACGATTGTACCGCTCACAGTGCTCTCTTAGTGCCGCTTCTGCCGAAAGAAGCCCGGGAGCGGCTCTTAGCTCCGGAGAGCATCGTACCTGCGTCTTTAGCGTCTTTTGTGGTCTACATCCTAGCAGAAAGCTTTTCCACTCTGTCTGGCAAGGAAAACCTGCGGGAGCACAGAAGACATCTCCAATCGTCTTGTGGACGTTGCACGGAGGTCTGCCAAGTGTTTGGCATGAAGGAAAGAAAAGTTGTCCAAAAGAGCTTCCAATCGAAGATTCATGTGATTGGAAACATCAGGAAAGTGTAAGGTACTGTTTTCTATCAGTTGGCAAGCTGCGCACACAATCCCAGTGTTGTACAGCTTCCTTCTTCACCTTTCCGATGCTGCCGCTCTCTCCGGCTCCCGGAGCCGAAGAAGCGGCTTCTTCGCGCAAAGACGATTGTACCGCTCACAGTGCTCTCTTAGCGCCGCTTCTGCCGAAAGAAGCCCGGCAGCGGCTCTTAGCTCCGGAGAGCATCGTACCTTCGTCTTTAGCGTCTTTTGTGGTCTACATCCTAGCGATAAGCTTTTCCACTCTGTCTGGCAAGGAAAACCTGCGGGAGCACAGAAAACATCTCCCATCGTCTTCTGGACGTTGCACGGAGGTCTGCCAAGTGTTTGGCATGAAGGAAAGAAAAGTTGTCCAAAACAGCTTCCAATCGAAGATTCATGTGATTGGAAACGTCAGGAAAGTGTAAGGTACTGTTTTCTATCAGTTGGCAAGCTGCGCACACAATCCCAGTGTTGTACAGCTTCCTTCTTCACCTTTCCGATGCTGCCGCTCTCTCCGGCTCCCGGAGCCGAAGAAGCGGCTTCTTCGCGCAAAGACGATTGTACCGCTCACAGTGCTCTCTTAGCGCCGCTTCTGCCGAAAGAAGCCCGGCAGCGGCTCTTAGCTCCGGAGAGCATCGTACCTTCGTCTTTAGTGTCTTTTGTGGTCTACATCCTAGCAGAAAGCTTTTCCACTCTGTCTGGCAAGGAAAACCTGCGGGAGCACAGAAAACATCTCCCATCGTGTTCTGGACGTTGCACGGAGGTCTGCCAAGTGTTTGGCATGAAGGAAAGAAAAGTTGTCCAAAACAGCTTCCAATCGAAGATTCATGTGATTGGAAACGTCAGGAAAGTGTAAGGTACTGTTTTCTATCAGTTGGCAAGCTGCGCACACAATCCCAGTGTTGTACAGCTTCCTTCTTCACCTTTGCGATGCTGCCGCTCTCTCCGGCTCCCGGAGCCGAAGAAGCGGCTTCTTCGCGCAAAGACGATTGTACCGCTCACAGTGCTCTCTTAGCGCCGCTTCTGCCGAAAGAAGCCCGGCAGCGGCTCTTAGCTCCGGAGAGCATCGTACCTTCGTCTTTAGCGTCTTTTGTGGTCTACATCCTAGCAGAAAGCTTTTCCACTCTGTCTGGCAAGGAAAACCTGCGGGAGCACAGAAAACATCTCCCATCGTCTTCTGGACGTTGCACGGAGGTCTGCCAAGTGTTTGGCATGAAGGAAAGAAAAGTTGTCCAAAACAGCTTCCAATCGAATATTCATGTGATTGGAAACGTCAGGAAAGTGTAAGGTACTGTTTTCTATCAGTTGGCAAGCTGCGCACACAATCCCAGTGTTGTACAGCTTCCTTCTTCACCTTTCCGATGCTGCCGCTCTCTCCGGCTCCCGGAGCCGAAGAAGCGGCTTCTTCGCGCAAAGACGATTGTACCGCTCACAGTGTTCTCTTAGCGCCGCTTCTGCCGAAAGAAGCCCGGGAGCGGCTCTTAGCTCCGGAGAGCATCGTACCTTCGTCTTTAGCGTCTTTTGTGGTCTACATCCTAGCAGAAAGCTTTTCCACTCTGTCTGGCAAGGAAAACCTGCAGGAGCACAGGAAACATCTCCCATCGTCTTCTGGACGTTGCACGGAGGTCTGCCAAGTGTTTGGCATGAAGGAAAGAAAAGTTGTCCAAAACAGCTTCCAATCGAAGATTCATGTGATTGGAAACATCAGGAAAGTGTAAGGTACTGTTTTCTATCAGTTGGCAAGCTGCGCACACAATCCCAGTGTTGTACAGCTTCCTTCTTCACCTTTCCGATGCTGCCGCTCTCTCCGGCTCCCGGAGCCGAAGAAGCGGCTTCTTCGCGCAAAGACGATTGTACCGCTCACAGTGCTCTCTTAGCGCCGCTTCTGCCGAAAGAAGCCCGGCAGCGGCTCTTAGCTCCGGAGAGCATCGTACCTTCGTCTTTAGCGTCTTTTGTGGTCTACATCCTAGCAGAAAGCTTTTCCACTCTGTCTGGCAAGGAAAACCTGCAGGAGCACAGAAAACATCTCCCATCGTCTTCTGGACGTTGCACGGAGGTCTGCCAAGTGTTTGGCATGAAGGAAAGAAAAGTTGTCCAAAACAGCTTCCAATCGAAGATTCATGTGATTGGAAACGTCAGGAAAGTGTAAGGTACTGTTTTCTATCAGTTGGCAAGCTGCGCACACAATCCCAGTGTTGTACAGCTTCCTTCTTCACCTTTCCGATGCTGCCGCTCTCTCCGGCTCCCGGAGCCTAAGAAGCGGCTTCTTCGCGCAAAGACGATTGTACCGCTCACAGTGCTCTCTTAGCGCCGCTTCTGCCGAAAGAAGCCCGGCAGCGGCTCTTAGCTCCGGAGAGCATCGTACCTTCGTCTTTAGCGTCTTTTGTGGTCTACATCCTAGCAGAAAGCTTTTCCACTCTGTCTGGCAAGGAAAACCTGCGGGAGCACAGAAAACATCTCCCATCGTCTTCTGGACGTTGCACGGAGGTCTGCCAAGTGTTTGGCATGAAGGAAAGAAAAGTTGTCCAAAACAGCTTCCAATCGAAGATTCATGTGATTGGAAACGTCAGGAAAGTGTAAGGTACTGTTTTCTATCAGTTGGCAAGCTGCGCACACAATCCCAGTGTTGTACAGCTTCCTTCTTCACCTTTCCGATGCTGCCGCTCTCTCCGGCTCCCGGAGCCGAAGAAGCGGCTTCTTCGCGCAAAGACGATTGTACCGCTCACAGTGCTCTCTTAGCGCCGCTTCTGCCGAAAGAAGCCCGGCAGCGGCTCTTAGCTCCGGAGAGCATCGTACCTTCGTCTTTAGCGTCTTTTGTGGTCTACATCCTAGCAGAAAGCTTTTCCACTCTGTCTGGCAAGGAAAACCTGCAGGAGCACAGAAAACATCTCCCATCGTCTTCTGGACGTTGCACGGATGTCTGCCAAGTGTTTGGCATGAAGGAAAGAAAAGTTGTCCAAAACAGCTTCCAATCGAAGATTCATGTGATTGGAAACGTCAGGAAAGTGTAAGGTACTGTTTTCTATCAGTTGGCAAGCTGCGCACACAATCCCAGTGTTGTACAGCTTCCTTCTTCACCTTTGCGATGCTGCCGCTCTCTCCGGCTCCCGGAGCCTAAGAAGCGGCTTCATCGCGCAAAGACGATTGTACCGCTCACAGTGCTCTCTTAGCGCCGCTTCTGCCGAAAGAAGCCCGGCAGCGGCTCTTAGCTCCGGAGAGCATCGTACCTTCGTCTTTAGCGTCTTTTGTGGTCTACATCCTAGCAGAAAGCTTTTCCACTCTGTCTGGCAAGGAAAACCTGCGGGAGCACAGAAAACATCTCCCATCGTCTTCTGGACGTTGCACGGAGGTCTGCCAAGTGTTTGGCATGAAGGAAAGAAAAGTTGTCCAAAACAGCTTCCAATCGAAGATTCATGTGATTGGAAACGTCAGGAAAGTGTAAGGTACTGTTTTCTATCAGTTGGCAAGCTGCGCACACAATCCCAGTGTTGTACAGCTTCCTTCTTCACCTTTGCGATGCTGCCGCTCTCTCCGGCTCCCGGAGCCGAAGAAGCGGCTTCTTCGCGCAAAGACGATTGTACCGCTCACAGTGCTCTCTTAGCGCCGCTTCTGCCGAAAGAAGCCCGGCAGCGGCTCTTAGCTCCGGAGAGCATCGTACCTTCGTCTTTAGCGTCTTTTGTGGTCTACATCCTAGCAGAAAGCTTTTCCACTCTGTCTGGCAAGGAAAACCTCCAGGAGCACAGAAAACATCTCCCATCGTCTTCTGGACGTTGCACGGAGGTCTGCCAAGTGTTTGGCATGAAGGAAAGAAAAGTTCTCCAAAACAGCTTCCAATCGAATATTCATGTGATTGGAAACGTCAGGAAAGTGTAAGGTACTGTTTTCTATCAGTTGGCAAGCTGCGCACACAATCCCAGTGTTGTACAGCTTCCTTCTTCACCTTTCCGATGCTGCCGCTCTCTCCGGCTCCCGGAGCCGAAGAAGCGGCTTCTTCGCGCAAAGACGATTGTACCGCTCACAGTGCTCTCTTAGCGCCGCTTCTGCCGAAAGAAGCCCGGCAGCGGCTCTTAGCTCCGGAGAGCATCGTACCTTCGTCTTTAGCGTCTTTTGTGGTCTACATCCTAGCAGAAAGCTTTTCCACTCTGTCTGGCAAGGAAAACCTGCGGGAGCACAGAAAACATCTCCCATCGTCTTCTGGACGTTGCACGGAGGTCTGCCAAGTGTTTGGCATGAAGGAAAGAAAAGTTGTCCAAAACAGCTTCCAATCGAAGATTCATGTGATTGGAAACGTCAGGAAAGTGTAAGGTACTGTTTTCTATCAGTTGGCAAGCTGCGCACACAATCCCAGTGTTGTACAGCTTCCTTCTTCACCTTTGCGATGCTGCCGCTCTCTCCGGCTCCCGGAGCCGAAGAAGCGGCTTCTTCGCGCAAAGACGATTGTACCGCTCACAGTGCTCTCTTAGCGCCGCTTCTGCCGAAAGAAGCCCGGCAGCGGCTCTTAGCTCCGGAGAGCATCGTACCTTCGTCTTTAGCGTCTTTTGTGGTCTACATCCTAGCAGAAAGCTTTTCCACTCTGTCTGGCAAGGAAAACCTGCGGGAGCACAGAAAACATCTCCCATCGTCTTCTGGACGTTGCACGGAGGTCTGCCAAGTGTTTGGCATGAAGGAAAGAAAAGTTGTCCAAAACAGCTTCCAATCGAAGATTCATGTGATTGGAAACGTCAGGAAAGTGTAAGGTACTGTTTTCTATCAGTTGGCAAGCTGCGCACACAATCCCAGTGTTGTACAGCTTCCTTCTTCACCTTTCCGATGCTGCCGCTCTCTCCGGCTCCCGGAGCCGAAGAAGCGGCTTCTTCGCGCAAAGACGATTGTACCGCTCACAGTGCTCTCTTAGCGCCGCTTCTGCCGAAAGAAGCCCGGCAGCGGCTCTTAGCTCCGGAGAGCATCGTACCTTCGTCTTTAGCGTCTTTTGTGGTCTACATCCTAGCAGAAAGCTTTTCCACTCTGTCTGGCAAGGAAAACCTGCGGGAGCACAGAAAACATCTCCCATCGTCTTCTGGACGTTGCACGGAGGTCTGCCAAGTGTTTGGCATGAAGGAAAGAAAAGTTGTCCAAAACAGCTTCCAATCGAAGATTCATGTGATTGGAAACGTCAGGAAAGTGTAAGGTACTGTTTTCTATCAGTTGGCAAGCTGCGCACACAATCCCAGTGTTGTACAGCTTCCTTCTTCACCTTTCCGATGCTGCCGCTCTCTCCGGCTCCCGGAGCCGAAGAAGCGGCTTCTTCGCGCAAAGACGATTGTACCGCTCACAGTGCTCTCTTAGCGCCGCTTCTGCCGAAAGAAGCCCGGCAGCGGCTCTTAGCTCCGGAGAGCATCGTACCTTCGTCTTTAGCGTCTTTTGTGGTCTACTTCCTAGCAGAAAGCTTTTCCACTCTGTCTGGCAAGGAAAACCTGCGGGAGCACAGAAAACATCTCCCATCATGTTTTGGACGTTGCACGGAGGTCTGCCAAGTGTTTGGCATGAAGGAAAGAAAAGTTGTCCAAAACAGCTTCCAATCGAAGATTCATGTGATTGGAAACGTCAGGAAAGTGTAAGGTACTGTTTTCTATCAGTTGGCAAGCTGCGCACACAATCCCAGTGTTGTACAGCTTCCTTCTTCACCTTTGCGATGCTGCCGCTCTCTCCGGCTCCCGGAGCCTAAGAAGCGGCTTCTTCGCGCAAAGACGATTGTACCGCTCACAGTGCTCTCTTAGCGCCGCTTCTGCCGAAAGAAGCCCGGGAGCGGCTCTTAGCTCCGGAGAGCATCGTACCTTCGTCTTTAGCGTCTTTTGTGGTCTACATCCTAGCAGAAAGCTTTTCCACTCTGTCTGGCAAGGAAAACCTGCGGGAGCACAGAAAACATCTCCCATCGTCTTCTGGACGTTGCACGGAGGTCTGCCAAGTGTTTGGCATGAAGGAAAGAAAAGTTGTCCAAAACAGCTTCCAATCGAATATTCATGTGATTGGAAACGTCAGGAAAGTGTAAGGTACTGTTTTCTATCAGTTGGCAAGCTGCGCACACAATCCCAGTGTTGTACAGCTTCCTTCTTCACCTTTCCGATGCTGCCGCTCTCTCCGGCTCCCGGAGCCGAAGAAGCGGCTTCTTCGCGCAAAGACGATTGTACCGCTCACAGTGCTCTCTTAGCTCCGCTTCTGCCGAAAGAAGCCCGGCAGCGGCTCTTAGCTCCGGAGAGCATCGTACCTTCGTCTTTAGCGTCTTTTGTGGTCTACATCCTAGCAGAAAGCTTTTCCACTCTGTCTGGCAAGGAAAACCTGCGGGAGCACAGAAAACATTTCCCATCGTCTTCTGGACATTGCACGGAGGTCTGCCAAGTGTTTGGCATGAAGGAAAGAAAAGTTGTCCAAAACAGCTTCCAATCGAAGATTCATGTGATTGGAAACGTCAGGAAAGTGTAAGGTACTGTTTTCTATCAGTTGGCAAGCTGCGCACACAATCCCAGTGTTGTACAGCTTCCTTCTTCACCTTTCCGATGCTGCCGCTCTCTCCGGCTCCCGGAGCCGAAGAAGCGGCTTCTTCGCGCAAAGACGATTGTACCGCTCACAGTGCTCTCTTAGCGCCGCTTCTGCCGAAAGAAGCCCGGCAGCGGCTCTTAGCTCCGGAGAGCATCGTACCTTCGTCTTTAGCGTCTTTTGTGGTCTACATCCTAGCAGAAAGCTTTTCCACTCTGTCTGGCAAGGAAAACCTGCGGGAGCACAGAAAACATCTCCCATCGTCTTCTGGACGTTGCACGGAGGTCTGCCAAGTGTTTGGCATGAAGGAAAGAAAAGTTGTCCAAAACAGCTTCCAATCGAAGATTCATGTGATTGGAAACGTCAGGAAAGTGTAAGGTACTGTTTTCTATCAGTTGGCAAGCTGCGCACACAATCCCAGTGTTGTACAGCTTCCTTCTTCACCTTTGCGATGCTGCCGCTCTCTCCGGCTCCCGGAGCCGAAGAAGCGGCTTCTTCGCGCAAAGACGATTGTACCGCTCACAGTGCTCTCTTAGCGCCGCTTCTGCCGAAAGAAGCCCGGCAGCGGCTCTTAGCTCCGGAGAGCATCGTACCTTCGTCTTTAGCATCTTTTGTGGTCTACATCCTAGCAGAAAGCTTTTCCACTCTGTCTGGCAAGGAAAACCTGCGGGAGCACAGAAAACATCTCCCATCGTCTTCTGGACGTTGCACGGAGGTCTGCCAAGTGTTTGGCATGAAGGAAAGAAAAGTTGTCCAAAACAGCTTCCAATCGAAGATTCATGTGATTGGAAACGTCAGGAAAGTGTAAGGTACTGTTTTCTATCAGTTGGCAAGCTGCGCACACAATCCCAGTGTTGTACAGCTTCCTTCTTCACCTTTGCGATGCTGCCGCTCTCTCCGGCTCCCGGAGCCGAAGAAGCGGCTTCTTCGCGCAAAGACGATTGTACCGCTCACAGTGCTCTCTTAGCGCCGCTTCTGCCGAAAGAAGCCCGGCAGCGGCTCTTAGCTCCGGAGAGCATCGTACCTTCGTCTTTAGCGTCTTTTGTGGTCTACATCCTAGCAGAAAGCTTTTCCACTCTGTCTGGCAAGGAAAACCTGCGGGAGCACAGAAAACATCTCCCATCGTCTTCTGGACGTTGCACGGAGGTCTGCCAAGTGTTTGGCATGAAGGAAAGAAAAGTTGTCCAAAACAGCTTCCAATCGAAGATTCATGTGATTGGAAACGTCAGGAAAGTGTAAGGTACTGTTTTCTATCAGTTGGCAAGCTGCGCACACAATCCCAGTGTTGTACAGCTTCCTTCTTCACCTTTCCGATGCTGCCGCTCTCTCCGGCTCCCGGAGCCGAAGAAGCGGCTTCTTCGCGCAAAGACGATTGTACCACTCACAGTGCTCTCTTAGCGCCGCTTCTGCCGAAAGAAGCCCGGCAGCGGCTCTTAGCTCCGGAGAGCATCGTACCTTCGTCTTTAGCGTCTTTTGTGGTCTACATCCTAGCAGAAAGCTTTTCCAATCTGTCTGGCAAGGAAAACCTGCGGGAGCACAGAAAACATCTCCCATCGTCTTCTGGACGTTGCACGGAGGTCTGCCAAGTGTTTGGCATGAAGGAAAGAAAAGTTGTCCAAAACAGCTTCCAATCGAAGATTCATGTGATTGGAAACGTCAGGAAAGTGTAAGGTACTGTTTTCTATCAGTTGGCAAGCTGCGCACACAATCCCAGTGTTGTACAGCTTCCTTCTTCACCTTTCCGATGCTGCCGCTCTCTCCGGCTCCCGGAGCCGAAGAAGCGGCTTCTTCGCGCAAAGACGATTGTACCGCTCACAGTGCTCTCTTAGCGCCGCTTCTGCCGAAAGAAGCCCGGCAGCGGCTCTTAGCTCCGGAGAGCATCGTACCTTCGTCTTTAGCGTCTTTTGTGGTCTACATCCTAGCAGAAAGCTTTTCCACTCTGTCTGGCAAGGAAAACCTGCGGGAGCACAGAAAACATCTCCCATCGTCTTCTGGACGTTGCACGGAGGTCTGCCAAGTGTTTGGCATGAAGGAAAGAAAAGTTGTCCAAAACAGCTTCCAATCGAAGATTCATGTGATTGGAAACGTCAGGAAAGTGTAAGGTACTGTTTTCTATCAGTTGGCAAGCTGCGCACACAATCCCAGTGTTGTACAGCTTCCTTCTTCACCTTTGCGATGCTGCCGCTCTCTCCGGCTCCCGGAGCCGAAGAAGCGGCTTCTTCGCGCAAAGACGATTGTACCGCTCACAGTGCTCTCTTAGCGCCGCTTCTGCCAAAAGAAGCCCGGGAGCGGCTCTTAGCTCCGGAGAGCATCGTACCTTCGTCTTTAGCGTCTTTTGTGGTCTACTTCCTAGCAGAAAGCTTTTCCACTCTGTCTGGCAAGGAAAACCTGCGGGAGCACAGAAAACATCTCCCATCGTGTTCTGGACGTTGCACGGAGGTCTGCCAAGTGTTTGGCATGAAGGAAAGAAAAGTTGTCCAAAACAGCTTCCAATCGAAGATTCATGTGATTGGAAACGTCAGGAAAGTGTAAGGTACTGTTTTCTATCAGTTGGCAAGCTGCGCACACAATCCCAGTGTTGTACAGCTTCCTTCTTCACCTTTGCGATGCTGCCGCTCTCTCCGGCTCCCGGAGCCGAAGAAGCGGCTTCTTCGCGCAAAGACGATTGTACCGCTCACAGTGCTCTCTTAGCGCCGCTTCTGCCGAAAGAAGCCCGGCAGCGGCTCTTAGCTCCGGAGAGCATCGTACCTTCGTCTTTAGCGTCTTTTGTGGTCTACATCCTAGCAGAAAGCTTTTCCACTCTGTCTGGCAAGGAAAACCTGCGGGAGCACAGAAAACATCTCCCATCGTCTTCTGGACGTTGCACGGAGGTCTGCCAAGTGTTTGGCATGAAGGAAAGAAAAGTTGTCCAAAACAGCTTCCAATCGAAGATTCATGTGATTGGAAACGTCAGGAAAGTGTAAGGTACTGTTTTCTATCAGTTGGCAAGCTGCGCACACAATCCCAGTGTTGTACAGCTTCCTTCTTCACCTTTCCGATGCTGCCGCTCTCTCCGGCTCACGGAGCCGAAGAAGCGGCTTCTTCGCGCAAAGACGATTGTACCGCTCACAGTGCTCTCTTAGCGCCGCTTCTGCCGAAAGAAGCCCGGCAGCGGCTCTTAGCTCCGGAGAGCATCGTACATTCGTCTTTAGCGTCTTTTGTGGTCTACATCCTAGCAGAAAGCTTTTCCACTCTGTCTGGCAAGGAAAACCTGCGGGAGCACAGAAAACATCTCCCATCGTCTTCTGGACGTTGCACGGAGGTCTGCCAAGTGTTTGGCATGAAGGAAAGAAAAGTTGTCCAAAACAGCTTCCAATCGAAGATTCATGTGATTGGAAACGTCAGGAAAGTGTAAGGTACTGTTTTCTATCAGTTGGCAAGCTGCGCACACAATCCCAGTGTTGTACAGCTTCCTTCTTCACCTTTCCGATGCTGCCGCTCTCTCCGGCTCCCGGAGCCGAAGAAGCGGCTTCTTCGCGCAAAGACGATTGTACCGCTCACAGTGCTCTCTTAGCGCCGCTTCTGCCGAAAGAAGCCCGGGAGCGGCTCTTAGCTCCGGAGAGCATCGTACCTTCGTCTTTAGCGTCTTTTGTGGTCTACATCCTAGCAGAAAGCTTTTCCACTCTGTCTGGCAAGGAAAACCTGCGGGAGCACAGAAAACATCTCCCATCGTGTTCTGGACGTTGCACGGAGGTCTGCCAAGTGTTTGGCATGAAGGAAAGAAAAGTTGT
The DNA here is from genome assembly GCF_027579445.1 of Ammospiza nelsoni. Taxonomy (NCBI): domain Eukaryota; kingdom Metazoa; phylum Chordata; class Aves; order Passeriformes; family Passerellidae; genus Ammospiza; species Ammospiza nelsoni. The sequence goes on along the minus strand of NW_026683207.1, from coordinate 210,971 downwards.
CCAAAAGAGCTTCCAATCGAAGATTCATGTGATTGGAAACGTCAGGAAAGTGTAAGGTACTGTTTTCTATCAGTTGGCAAGCTGCGCACACAATCCCAGTGTTGTACAGCTTCCTTCTTCACCTTTGCGATGCTGCCGCTCTCTCCGGCTCCCAGAGCCGAAGAAGCGGCTTCTTCGCGCAAAGACGATTGTACCGCTCACAGTGCTCTCTTAGCGCCGCTTCTGCCGAAAGAAGCCCGGCAGCGGCTCTTAGCTCCGGAGAGCATCGTACCTGCGTCTTTAGCGTCTTTTGTGGTCTACATCCTAGCGATAAGCTTTTCCACTCTGTCTGGCAAGGAAAACCTGCAGGAGCACAGAAAACATCTCCCATCGTGTTCTGGACGTTGCACGGAGGTCTGCCAAGTGTTTGGCATGAAGGAAAGAAAAGTTGTCCAAAACAGCTTCCAATCGAAGATTCATGTGATTGGAAACGTCAGGAAAGTGTAAGGTACTGTTTTCTATCAGTTGGCAAGCTGCGCACACAATCCCAGTGTTGTACAGCTTCCTTCTTCACCTTTGCGATGCTGCCGCTCTCTCCGGCTCCCGGAGCCGAAGAAGCGGCTTCTTCGCGCAAAGACGATTGTACCGCTCACAGTGCTCTCTTAGCGCCGCTTCTGCCGAAAGAAGCCCGGGAGCGGCTCTTAGCTCCGGAGAGCATCGTACCTTCGTCTTTAGCGTCTTTTGTGGTCTACTTCCTAGCAGAAAGCTTTTCCACTCTGTCTGGCAAGGAAAACCTGCGGGAGCACAGAAAACATCTCCCATCGTGTTCTGGACGTTGCACGGAGGTCTGCCAAGTGTTTGGCATGAAGGAAAGAAAAGTTGTCCAAAACAGCTTCCAATCGAAGATTCATGTGATTGGAAACGTCAGGAAAGTGTAAGGTACTGTTTTCTATCAGTTGGCAAGCTGCGCACACAATCCCAGTGTTGTACAGCTTCCTTCTTCACCTTTGCGATGCTGCCGCTCTCTCCGGCTCCCGGAGCCTAAGAAGCGGCTTCTTCGCGCAAAGACGATTGTACCGCTCACAGTGCTCTCTTAGCGCCGCTTCTGCCGAAAGAAGCCCGGCAGCGGCTCTTAGCTCCGGAGAGCATCGTACCTTCGTCTTTAGCGTCTTTTGTGGTCTACATCCTAGCAGAAAGCTTTTCCACTCTGTCTGGCAAGGAAAACCTGCGGGAGCACAGAAAACATCTCCCATCGTCTTCTGGACGTTGCACGGAGGTCTGCCAAGTGTTTGGCATGAAGGAAAGAAAAGTTGTCCAAAACAGCTTCCAATCGAATATTCATGTGATTGGAAACGTCAGGAAAGTGTAAGGTACTGTTTTCTATCAGTTGGCAAGCTGCGCACACAATCCCAGTGTTGTACAGCTTCCTTCTTCACCTTTCCGATGCTGCCGCTCTCTCCGGCTCCCGGAGCCGAAGAAGCGGCTTCTTCGCGCAAAGACGATTGTACCGCTCACAGTGCTCTCTTAGCTCCGCTTCTGCCGAAAGAAGCCCGGGAGCGGCTCTTAGCTCCGGAGAGCATCGTACCTTCGTCTTTAGCATCTTTTGTGGTCTACATCCTAGCAGAAAGCTTTTCCACTCTGTCTGGCAAGGAAAACCTGCGGGAGCACAGAAAACATCTCCCATCGTCTTCTGGACGTTGCACGGAGGTCTGCCAAGTGTTTGGCATGAAGGAAAGAAAAGTTGTCCAAAACAGCTTCCAATCGAAGATTCATGTGATTGGAAACGTCAGGAAAGTGTAAGGTACTGTTTTCTATCAGTTGGCAAGCTGCGCACACAATCCCAGTGTTGTACAGCTTCCTTCTTCACCTTTCCGATGCTGCCGCTCTCTCCGGCTCCCGGAGCCGAAGAAGCGGCTTCTTCGCGCAAAGACGATTGTACCGCTCACAGTGCTCTCTTAGCGCCGCTTCTGCCGAAAGAAGCCCGGGAGCGGCTCTTAGCTCCGGAGAGCATCGTACCTTCGTCTTTAGCGTCTTTTGTGGTCTACATCCTAGCAGAAAGCTTTTCCACTCTGTCTGGCAAGGAAAACCTGCGGGAGCACAGAAAACATCTCCCATCGTGTTCTGGACGTTGCACGGAGGTCTGCCAAGTGTTTGGCATGAAGGAAAGAAAAGTTGTCCAAAACAGCTTCCAATCGAAGATTCATGTGATTGGAAACGTCAGGAAAGTGTAAGGTACTGTTTTCTATCAGTTGGCAAGCTGCGCACACAATCCCAGTGTTGTACAGCTTCCTTCTTCACCTTTGCGATGCTGCCGCTCTCTCCGGCTCCCGGAGCCGAAGAAGCGGCTTCTTCGCGCAAAGACGATTGTACCGCTCACAGTGCTCTCTTAGCGCCGCTTCTGCCGAAAGAAGCCCGGCAGCGGCTCTTAGCTCCGGAGAGCATCGTACCTTCGTCTTTAGCGTCTTTTGTGGTCTACATCCTAGCAGAAAGCTTTTCCACTCTGTCTGGCAAGGAAAACCTGCAGGAGCACAGAAAACATCTCCCATCGTGTTCTGGACGTTGCACGGAGGTCTGCCAAGTGTTTGGCATGAAGGAAAGAAAAGTTGTCCAAAACAGCTTCCAATCGAAGATTCATGTGATTGGAAACGTCAGGAAAGTGTAAGGTACTGTTTTCTATCAGTTGGCAAGCTGCGCACACAATCCCAGTGTTGTACAGCTTCCTTCTTCACCTTTGCGATGCTGCCGCTCTCTCCGGCTCCCGGAGCCGAAGAAGCGGCTTCTTCGCGCAAAGACGATTGTACCGCTCACTGTGCTCTCTTAGCGCCGCTTCTGCCGAAAGAAGCCCGGGAGCGGCTCTTAGCTCCGGAGAGCATCGTACCTTCGTCTTTAGCGTCTTTTGTGGTCTACATCCTAGCAGAAAGCTTTTCCACTCTGTCTGGCAAGGAAAACCTGCGGGAGCACAGAAAACATCTCCCATCGTCTTCTGGACGTTGCACGGAGGTCTGCCAAGTGTTTGGCATGAAGGAAAGAAAAGTTGTCCAAAACAGCTTCCAATCGAAGATTCATGTGATTGGAAACGTCAGGAAAGTGTAAGGTACTGTTTTCTATCAGTTGGCAAGCTGCGCACACAATCCCAGTGTTGTACAGCTTCCTTCTTCACCTTTCCGATGCTGCCGCTCTCTCCGGCTCCCGGAGCCGAAGAAGCGGCTTCTTCGCGCAAAGACGATTGTACCGCTCACAGTGCTCTCTTAGCGCCGCTTCTGCCGAAAGAAGCCCGGCAGCGGCTCTTAGCTCCGGAGAGCATCGTACCTGCGTCTTTAGCGTCTTTTGTGGTCTGCATCCTAGCGATAAGCTTTTCCACTCTGTCTGGCAAGGAAAACCTCCAGGAGCACAGAAAACATCTCCCATCGTCTTCTGGACGTTGCACGGAGGTCTGCCAAGTGTTTGGCATGAAGGAAAGAAAAGTTGTCCAAAACAGCTTCCAATCGAAGATTCATGTGATTGGAAACGTCAGGAAAGTGTAAGGTACTGTTTTCTATCAGTTGGCAAGCTGCGCACACAATCCCAGTGTTGTACAGCTTCCTTCTTCACCTTTCCGATGCTGCCGCTCTCTCCGGCTCCCGGAGCCGAAGAAGCGGCTTCTTCGCGCAAAGACGATTGTACCGCTCACAGTGCTCTCTTAGCGCCGCTTCTGCCGAAAGAAGCCCGGCAGCGGCTCTTAGCTCCGGAGAGCATCGTACCTTCGTCTTTAGCGTCTTTTGTGGTCTACATCCTAGCAGAAAGCTTTTCCACTCTGTCTGGCAAGGAAAACCTGCGGGAGCACAGAAAACATCTCCCATCGTCTTCTGGACGTTGCACGGAGGTCTGCCAAGTGTTTGGCATGAAGGAAAGAAAAGTTGTCCAAAACAGCTTCCAATCGAAGATTCATGTGATTGGAAACGTCAGTAAAGTGTAAGGTACTGTTTTCTATCAGTTGGCAAGCTGAGCACACAATCCCAGTGTTGTACAGCTTCCTTCTTCACCTTTCCGATGCTGCCGCTCTCTCCGGCTCCCAGAGCCGAAGAAGCGGCTTCTTGGCGCAAAGACGATTGTACCGCTCACAGTGCTCTCTTAGCGCCGCTTCTGCCGAAAGAAGCCCGGCAGCGGCTCTTAGCTCCGGAGAGCATCGTACCTTCGTCTTTAGCGTCTTTTGTGGTCTACATCCTAGCAGAAAGCTTTTCCACTCTGTCTGGCAAGGAAAACCTGCGGGAGCACAGAAAACATCTCCCATCGTCTTCTGGACGTTGCACGGAGGTCTGCCAAGTGTTTGGCATGAAGGAAAGAAAAGTTGTCCAAAACAGCTTCCAATCGAAGATTCATGTGATTGGAAACGTCAGGAAAGTGTAAGGTACTGTTTTCTATCAGTTGGCAAGCTGCGCACACAATCCCAGTGTTGTACAGCTTCCTTCTTCACCTTTCCGATGCTGCCGCTCTCTCCGGCTCCCGGAGCCGAAGAAGCGGCTTCTTGGCGCAAAGACGATTGTACCGCTCACAGTGCTCTCTTAGCGCCGCTTCTGCCGAAAGAAGCCCGGCAGCGGCTCTTAGCTCCGGAGAGCATCGTACCTTCGTCTTTAGCGTCTTTTGTGGTCTACATCCTAGCAGAAAGCTTTTCCACTCTGTCTGGCAAGGAAAACCTGCGGGAGCACAGAAAACATCTCCCATCGTCTTCTGGACGTTGCACGGAGGTCTGCCAAGTGTTTGGCATGAAGGAAAGAAAAGTTGTCCAAAACAGCTTCCAATCGAAGATTCATGTGATTGGAAACATCAGGAAAGTGTAAGGTACTGTTTTCTATCAGTTGGCAAGCTGCGCACACAATCCCAGTGTTGTACAGCTTCCTTCTTCACCTTTGCGATGCTGCCGCTCTCTCCGGCTCCCGGAGCCGAAGAAGCGGCTTCTTCGCGCAAAGACGATTGTACCGCTCACAGTGCTCTCTTAGCGCCGCTTCTGCCGAAAGAAGCCCGGCAGCGGCTCTTAGCTCCGGAGAGCATCGTACCTTCGTCTTTAGCGTCTTTTGTGGTCTACATCCTAGCAGAAAGCTTTTCCACTCTGTCTGGCAAGGAAAACCTGCGGGAGCACAGAAGACATCTCCAATCGTCTTGTGGACGTTGCACGGAGGTCTGCCAAGTGTTTGGCATGAAGGAAAGAAAAGTTGTCCAAAACAGCTTCCAATCGAAGATTCATGTGATTGGAAACGTCAGGAAAGTGTAAGGTACTGTTTTCTATCAGTTGGCAAGCTGCGCACACAATCCCAGTGTTGTACAGCTTCCTTCTTCACCTTTCCGATGCTGCCGCTCTCTCCGGCTCCCGGAGCCGAAGAAGCGGCTTCTTCGCACAAAGACGATTGTACCGCTCACAGTGCTCTCTTAGCGCCGCTTCTGCCGAAAGAAGGCCGGGAGCGGCTCTTAGCTCCGGAGAGCATCGTACCTTCGTCTTTAGCGTCTTTTGTGGTCTACATCCTGGCGATAAGCTTTTCCACTCTGTCTGGCAAGGAAAACCTGCGGGAGCACAGAAAACATCTCCCATCGTCTTCTGGACGTTGCACGGAGGTCTGCCAAGTGTTTGGCATGAAGGAAAGAAAAGTTGTCCAAAACAGCTTCCAATCGAAGATTCATGTGATTGGAAACGTCAGGAAAGTGTAAGGTACTGTTTTCTATCAGTTGGCAAGCTGCGCACACAATCCCAGTGTTGTACAGCTTCCTTCTTCACCTTTCCGATGCTGCCGCTCTCTCCGGCTCCCGGAGCCGAAGAAGCGGCTTCTTCGCGCAAAGACGATTGTACCGCTCACAGTGCTCTCTTAGCGCCGCTTCTGCCGAAAGAAGCCCGGCAGCGGCTCTTAGCTCCGGAGAGCATCGTACCTTCGTCTTTAGCGTCTTTTGTGGTCTACATCCTAGCAGAAAGCTTTTCCACTCTGTCTGGCAAGGAAAACCTGCGGGAGCACAGAAAACATCTCCCATCGTCTTCTGGACGTTGCACGGAGGTCTGCCAAGTGTTTGGCATGAAGGAAAGAAAAGTTGTCCAAAACAGCTTCCAATCGAAGATTCATGTGATTGGAAACGTCAGGAAAGTGTAAGGTACTGTTTTCTATCAGTTGGCAAGCTGCGCACACAATCCTAGTGTTGTACAGCTTACTTCTTCACCTTTCCGATGCTGCCGCTCTCTCCGGCTCCCGGAGCCTAAGAAGCGGCTTCTTCGCGCAAAGACGATTGTACCGCTCACAGTGCTCTCTTAGCGCCGCTTCTGCCGAAAGAAGCCCGGCAGCGGCTCTTAGCTCCGGAGAGCATCGTACCTTCGTCTTTAGCGTCTTTTGTGGTCTACATCCTTGCAGAAAGCTTTTCCACTCTGTCTGGCAAGGAAAACCTGCGGGAGCACAGAAAACATCTCCCATCGTCTTCTGGACGTTGCACGGAGGTCTGCCAAGTGTTTGGCATGAAGGAAAGAAAAGTTGTCCAAAACAGCTTCCAATCGAAGATTCATGTGATTGGAAACGTCAGGAAAGTGTAAGGTACTGTTTTCTATCAGTTGGCAAGCTGCGCACACAATCCCAGTGTTGTACAGCTTCCTTCTTCACCTTTCCGATGCTGCCGCTCTCTCCGGCTCCCGGAGCCGAAGAAGCGGCTTCTTCGCGCAAAGACGATTGTACCGCTCACAGTGCTCTCTTAGCACCGCTTCTGCCGAAAGAAGCCCGGGAGCGGCTCTTAGCTCCGGAGAGCATCGTACCTTCGTCTTTAGCGTCTTTTGTGGTCTACATCCTAGCAGAAAGCTTTTCCACTCTGTCTGGCAAGGAAAACCTGCGGGAGCACAGAAAACATCTCCCATCGTCTTCTGGACGTTGCACGGAGGTCTGCCAAGTGTTTGGCATGAAGGAAAGAAAAGTTCTCCAAAACAGCTTCCAATCGAATATTCATGTGATTGGAAACGTCAGGAAAGTGTAAGGTACTGTTTTCTATCAGTTGGCAAGCTGCGCACACAATCCCAGTGTTGTACAGCTTCCTTCTTCACCTTTGCGATGCTGCCGCTCTCTCCGGCTCCCGGAGCCGAAGAAGCGGCTTCTTCGCGCAAAGACGATTGTACCGCTCACAGTGCTCTCTTAGCGCCGCTTCTGCCGAAAGAAGCCCGGCAGCGGCTCTTAGCTCCGGAGAGCATCGTACCTTCGTCTTTAGCGTCTTTTGTGGTCTACATCCTAGCAGAAAGCTTTTCCACTCTGTCTGGCAAGGAAAACCTGCGGGAGCACAGAAAACATCTCCCATCGTCTTCTGGACGTTGCACGGAGGTCTGCCAAGTGTTTGGCATGAAGGAAAGAAAAGTTGTCCAAAACAGCTTCCAATCGAAGATTCATGTGATTGGAAACGTCAGGAAAGTGTAAGGTACTGTTTTCTATCAGTTGGCAAGCTGCGCACACAATCCCAGTGTTGTACAGCTTCCTTCTTCACCTTTCCGATGCTGCCGCTCTCTCCGGCTCCCGGAGCCGAAGAAGCGGCTTCTTCGCGCAAAGACGATTGTACCGCTCACAGTGCTCTCTTAGCGCCGCTTCTGCCGTAAGAAGCCCGGGAGCGGCTCTTAGCTCCGGAGAGCATCGTACCTTTGTCTTTAGCGTCTTTTGTGGTCTACATCCTAGCAGAAAGCTTTTCCACTCTTTCTGGCCAGGAAAACCTGCAGGAGCACAGAAAACATCTCCCATCGTGTTCTGGACGTTGCACGGAGGTCTGCCAAGTGTTTGGCATGAAGGAAAGAAAAGTTGTCCAAAACAGCTTCCAATCGAATATTCATGTGATTGGAAACGTCAGGAAAGTGTAAGGTACTGTTTTCTATCAGTTGGCAAGCTGCGCACACAATCCCAGTGTTGTACAGCTTCCTTCTTCACCTTTCCGATGCTGCCGCTCTCTCCGGCTCCCGGAGCCGAAGAAGCGGCTTCTTCGCGCAAAGACGATTGTACCGCTCACAGTGCTCTCTTAGCGCCGCTTCTGCCGAAAGAAGCCCGGCAGCGGCTCTTAGCTCCGGAGAGCATCGTACCTTCGTCTTTAGCGTCTTTTGTGGTCTACATCCTAGCAGAAAGCTTTTCCACTCTGTCTGGCAAGGAAAACCTGCAGGAGCACAGAAAACATCTCCCATCGTCTTCTGGACGTTGCACGGAGGTCTGCCAAGTGTTTGGCATAAAGGAAAGAAAAGTTGTCCAAAACAGCTTCCAATCGAAGATTCATGTGATTGGAAACGTCAGGAAAGTGTAAGGTACTGTTTTCTATCAGTTGGCAAGCTGCGCACACAATCCCAGTGTTGTACAGCTTCCTTCTTCACCTTTCCGATGCTGCCGCTCTCTCCGGCTCCCGGAGCCGAAGAAGCGGCTTCTTCGCGCAAAGACGATTGTACCGCTCACAGTGCTCTCTTAGCGCCGCTTCTGCCGAAAGAAGCCCGGCAGCGGCTCTTAGCTCCGGAGAGCATCGTACCTTCGTCTTTAGCGTCTTTTGTGGTCTACATCCTAGCAGAAAGCTTTTCCACTCTGTCTGGCAAGGAAAACCTGCGGGAGCACAGAAAACATCTCCCATCGTCTTCTGGACGTTGCACGGAGGTCTGCCAAGTGTTTGGCATGAAGGAAAGAAAAGTTGTTCAAAACAGCTTCCAATCGAAGATTCATGTGATTGGAAACGTCAGGAAAGTGTAAGGTACTGTTTTCTATCAGTTGGCAAGCTGCGCACACAATCCCAGTGTTGTACAGCTTCCTTCTTCACCTTTGCGATGCTGCCGCTCTCTCCGGCTCCCGGAGCCGAAGAAGCGGCTTCTTCGCGCAAAGACGATTGTACCGCTCACAGTGCTCTCTTAGCGCCGCTTCTGCCGAAAGAAGCCCGGCAGCGGCTCTTAGCTCTGGAGAGCATCGTACCTGCGTCTTTAGCGTCTTTTGTGGTCTACATCCTAGCGATAAGCTTTTCCACTCTGTCTGGCAAGGAAAACCTGCAGGAGCACAGAAAACATCTCCCATCGTCTTCTGGACGTTGCACGGAGGTCTGCCAAGTGTTTGGCATGAAGGAAAGAAAAGTTGTCCAAAACAGCTTCCAATCGAAGATTCATGTGATTGGAAACGTCAGGAAAGTGTAAGGTACTGTTTTCTATCAGTTGGCAAGCTGCGCACACAATCCCAGTGTTGTACAGCTTCCTTCTTCACCTTTCCGATGCTGCCGCTCTCTCCGGCTCACGGAGCCGAAGAAGCGGCTTCTTCGCGCAAAGACGATTGTACCGCTCACAGTGCTCTCTTAGCGCCGCTTCTGCCGAAAGAAGCCCGGCAGCGGCTCTTAGCTCCGGAGAGCATCGTACCTTCGTCTTTAGCGTCTTTTGTGGTCTACATCCTAGCAGAAAGCTTTTCCACTCTGTCTGGCAAGGAAAACCTGCGGGAGCACAGAAAACATCTCCCATCGTGTTCTGGACGTTGCACGGAGGTCTGCCAAGTGTTTGGCATGAAGGAAAGAAAAGTTGTCCAAAACAGCTTCCAATCGAAGATTCATGTGATTGGAAACGTCAGGAAAGTGTAAGGTACTGTTTTCTATCAGTTGGCAAGCTGCGCACACAATCCCAGTGTTGTACAGCTTCCTTCTTCACCTTTCCGATGCTGCCGCTCTCTCCGGCTCCCGGAGCCGAAGAAGCGGCTTCTTCGCGCAAAGACGATTGTACCGCTCACAGTGCTCTCTTAGCGCCGCTTCTGCCGAAAGAAGCCCGGCAGCGGCTCTTAGCTCCGGAGAGCATCGTACCTTCGTCTTTAGCGTCTTTTGTGGTCTACATCCTAGCAGAAAGCTTTTCCACTCTGTCTGGCAAGGAAAACCTGCAGGAGCACAGAAAACATCTCCCATCGTGTTCTGGACGTTGCACGGAGGTCTGCCAAGTGTTTGGCATGAAGGAAAGAAAAGTTGTCCAAAACAGCTTCCAATCGAAGATTCATGTGATTGGAAACGTCAGGAAAGTGTAAGGTACTGTTTTCTATCAGTTGGCAAGCTGCGCACACAATCCCAGTGTTGTACAGCTTCCTTCTTCACCTTTCCGATGCTGCCTCTCTCTCCGGCTCCCGGAGCCGAAGAAGCGGCTTCTTCGCGCAAAGACGATTGTACCGCTCACAGTGCTCTCTTAGCGCCGCTTCTGCCGAAAGAAGCCCGGCAGCGGCTCTTAGCTCCGGAGAGCATCGTACCTGCGTCTTTAGCGTCTTTTGTGGTCTACATCCTAGCAGAAAGCTTTTCCACTCTGTCTGGCAAGGAAAACCTGCGGGAGCACAGAAGACATCTCCAATCGTCTTGTGGACGTTGCACGGAGGTCTGCCAAGTGTTTGGCATGAAGGAAAGAAAAGTTGTCCAAAACAGCTTCCAATCGAAGATTCATGTGATTGGAAACGTCAGGAAAGTGTAAGGTACTGTTTTCTATCAGTTGGCAAGCTGCGCACACAATCCCAGTGTTGTACAGCTTCCTTCTTCACCTTTCCGATGCTGCCGCTCTCTCCTGCTCCCGGAGCCGAAGAAGCGGCTTCTTCGCGCAAAGACGATTGTACCGCTCACAGTGCTCTCTTAGCGCCGCTTCTGCCGAAAGAAGCCCGGCAGCGGCTCTTAGCTCCGGAGAGCATCGTACCTTCGTCTTTAGCGTTTTTGTGGTCTACATCCTAGCAGAAAGCTTTTCCACTCTGTCTGGCAAAGAAAACCTGCGGGAGCACAGAAAACATCTCCCATCGTCTTCTGGACGTTGCACGGAGGTCTGCCAAGTGTTTGGCATGAAGGAAAGAAAAGTTGTCCAAAACAGCTTCCAATCGAAGATTCATGTGATTGGAAACGTCAGGAAAGTGTAAGGTACTGTTTTCTATCAGTTGGCAAGCTGCGCACACAATCCCAGTGTTGTACAGCTTCCTTCTTCACCTTTGCGATGCTGCCGCTCTCTCCGGCTCCCGGAGCCGAAGAAGCGGCTTCTTCGCGCAAAGACGATTGTACCGCTCACAGTGCTCTCTTAGCGCCGCTTCTGCCGAAAGAAGCCCGGCAGCGGCTCTTAGCTCCGGAGAGCATCGTACCTTCGTCTTTAGCGTCTTTTGTGGTCTACATCCTAGCAGAAAGCTTTTCCACTCTGTCTGGCAAGGAAAACCTGCAGGAGCACAGAAAACATCTCCCATCGTCTTCTGGACGTTGCACGGAGGTCTGCCAAGTGTTTGGCATGAAGGAAAGAAAAGTTGTCCAAAACAGCTTCCAATCGAAGATTCATGTGATTGGAAACGTCAGGAAAGTGTAAGGTACTGTTTTCTATCAGTTGGCAAGCTGCGCACACAATCCCAGTGTTGTACAGCTTCCTTCTTCACCTTTCCGATGCTGCCTCTCTCTCCGGCTCCCGGAGCCGAAGAAGCGGCTTCTTCGCGCAAAGACGATTGTACCGCTCACAGTGCTCTCTTAGCGCCGCTTCTGCCGAAAGAAGCCCGGGAGCGGCTCTTAGCTCCGGAGAGCATCGTACCTTCGTCTTTAGCGTCTTTTGTGGTCTACATCCTAGCAGAAAGCTTTTCCACTCTGTCTGGCAAGGAAAACCTGCAGGAGCACAGAAAACATCTCCCATCGTCTTCTGGACGTTGCACGGAGGTCTGCCAAGTGTTTGGCATGAAGGAAAGAAAAGTTGTCCAAAACAGCTTCCAATCGAAGATTCATGTGATTGGAAACGTCAGGAAAGTGTAAGGTACTGTTTTCTATCAGTTGGCAAGCTGCGCACACAATCCCAGTGTTGTACAGCTTCCTTCTTCACCTTTCCGATGCTGCCTCTCTCTCCGGCTCCCGGAGCCGAAGAAGCGGCTTCTTCGCGCAAAGACGATTGTACCGCTCACAGTGCTCTCTTAGCGCCGCTTCTGCCGAAAGAAGCCCGGGAGCGGCTCTTAGCTCCGGAGAGCATCGTACCTGCGTCTTTAGCGTCTTTTGTGGTCTACATCCTAGCAGAAAGCTTTTCCACTCTGTCTGGCAAGGAAAACCTGCGGGAGCACAGAAGACATCTCCAATCGTCTTGTGGACGTTGCACGGAGGTCTGCCAAGTGTTTGGCATGAAGGAAAGAAAAGTTGTCCAAAACAGCTTCCAATCGAAGATTCATGTGATTGGAAACATCAGGAAAGTGTAAGGTACTGTTTTCTATCAGTTGGCAAGCTGCGCACACAATCCCAGTGTTGTACAGCTTCCTTCTTCACCTTTCCGATGCTGCCGCTCTCTCCGGCTCCCGGAGCCGAAGAAGCGGCTTCTTCGCGCAAAGACGATTGTACCGCTCACAGTGCTCTCTTAGCGCCGCTTCTGCCGAAAGAAGCCCGGCAGCGGCTCTTAGCTCCGGAGAGCATCGTACCTTCGTCTTTAGCGTCTTTTGTGGTCTACATCCTAGCGATAAGCTTTTCCACTCTGTCTGGCAAGGAAAACCTGCGGGAGCACAGAAAACATCTCCCATCGTCTTCTGGACGTTGCACGGAGGTCTGCCAAGTGTTTGGCATGAAGGAAAGAAAAGTTGTCCAAAACAGCTTCCAATCGAAGATTCATGTGATTGGAAACGTCAGGAAAGTGTAAGGTACTGTTTTCTATCAGTTGGCAAGCTGCGCACACAATCCCAGTGTTGTACAGCTTCCTTCTTCACCTTTGCGATGCTGCCGCTCTCTCCTGCTCCCGGAGCCGAAGATGCGGCTTCTTCGCGCAAAGACGATTGTACCGCTCACAGTGCACTCTTAGCGCCGCTTCTGCCGAAAGAAGCCCGGCAGCGGCTCTTAGCTCCGGAGAGCATCGTACCTGCGTCTTTAGCGTCTTTTGTGGTCTACATCCTAGCAGAAAGCTTTTCCACTCTGTCTGGCAAGGAAAACCTGCGGGAGCACAGAAAACATCTCCCATCGTCTTCTGGACGTTGCACGGAGGTCTGCCAAGTGTTTGGCATGAAGGAAAGAAAAGTTGTCCAAAACAGCTTCCAATCGAAGATTCATGTGATTGGAAACGTCAGGAAAGTGTAAGGTACTGTTTTCTATCAGTTGGCAAGCTGCGCACACAATCCCAGTGCAATACAGCTTCCTTCTTCACCTTTGCGATGCTGCCGCTCTCTCCGGCTCCCGGAGCCGAAGAAGCGGCTTCTTCGCGCAAAGACGATTGTACCGCTCACAGTGCTCTCTTAGCGCCGCTTCTGCCGAAAGAAGCCCGGCAGCGGCTCTTAGCTCCGGAGAGCATCGTACCTTCGTCTTTAGCGTCTTTTGTGGTCTACATCCTAGCAGAAAGCTTTTCCACTCTGTCTGGCAAGGAAAACCTGCGGGAGCACAGAAAACATCTCCCATCGTCTTCTGGACGTTGCACGGAGGTCTGCCAAGTGTTTGGCATGAAGGAAAGAAAAGTTGTCCAAAACAGCTTCCAATCGAAGATTCATGTGATTGGAAACGTCAGGAAAGTGTAAGGTACTGTTTTCTATCAGTTGGCAAGCTGCGCACACAATCCCAGTGTTGTACAGCTTCCTTCTTCACCTTTGCGATGCTGCCGCTCTCTCCGGCTCCCGGAGCCGAAGAAGCGGCTTCTTCGCGCAAAGACGATTGTACCGCTCACAGTGCTCTCTTAGCGCCGCTTCTGCCGAAAGAAGCCCGGCAGCGGCTCTTAGCTCCGGAGAGCATCGTACCTTCGTCTTTAGCGTCTTTTGTGGTCTACATCCTAGCAGAAAGCTTTTCCACTCTGTCTGGCAAGGAAAACCTGCAGGAGCACAGAAAACATCTCCCATCGTGTTGTGGACGTTGCACGGAGGTCTGCCAAGTGTTTGGCATGAAGGAAAGAAAAGTTGTCCAAAACAGCTTCCAATCGAAGATTCATGTGATTGGAAACGTCAGGAAAGTGTAAGGTACTGTTTTCTATCAGTTGGCAAGCTGCGCACACAATCCCAGTGTTGTACAGCTTCCTTCTTCACCTTTGCGATGCTGCCGCTCTCTCCTGCTCCCGGAGCCGAAGAAGCGGCTTCTTCGCGCAAAGACGATTGTACCGCTCACAGTGCTCTCTTAGCGCCGCTTCTGCCGAAAGAAGCCCGGGAGCGGCTCTTAGCTCCGGAGAGCATCGTACCTTCGTCTTTAGCGTCTTTTGTGGTCTACATCCTAGCAGAAAGCTTTTCCACTCTGTCTGGCAAGGAAAACCTCCAGGAGCACAGAAAACATCTCCCATCGTCTTCTGGACGTTGCACGGAGGTCTGCCAAGTGTTTGGCATGAAGGAAAGAAAAGTTGTCCAAAACAGCTTCCAATCGAAGATTCATGTGATTGGAAACGTCAGGAAAGTGTAAGGTACTGTTTTCTATCAGTTGGCAAGCTGCGCACACAATCCCAGTGTTGTACAGCTTCCTTCTTCACCTTTCCGATGCTGCCGCTCTCTCTGGCTCCCGGAGCCGAAGAAGCGGCTTCTTCGCGCAAAGACGATTGTACCGCTCACAGTGCTCTCTTAGCGCCGCTTCTGCCGAAAGAAGCCCCGGCAGCGGCTCTTAGCTCCGGAGAGCATCGTACCTGCGTCTTTAGCGTCTTTTGTGGTCTACATCCTAGCAGAAAGCTTTTCCACTCTGTCTGGCAAGGAAAACCTGCAGGAGCACAGAAAACATCTCCCATCGTGTTCTGGACGTTGCACGGAGGTCTGCCAAGTGTTTGGCATGAAGGAAAGAAAAGTTGTCCAAAACAGCTTCCAATCGAAGATTCATGTGATTGGAAACGTCAGGAAAGTGTAAGGTACTGTTTTCTATCAGTTGGCAAGCTGCGCACACAATCCCAGTGTTGTACAGCTTCCTTCTTCACCTTTCCGATGCTGCCTCTCTCTCCGGCTCCCGGAGCCGAAGAAGCGGCTTCTTCGCGCAAAGACGATTGTACCGCTCACAGTGCTCTCTTAGCTCCGCTTCTGCCGAAAGAAGCCCGGGAGCGGCTCTTAGCTCCGGAGAGCATCGTACCTGCGTCTTTAGCGTCTTTTGTGGTCTACATCCTAGCAGAAAGCTTTTCCACTCTGTCTGGCAAGGAAAACCTGCGGGAGCACAGAAGACATCTCCCATCGTCTTGTGGACGTTGCACGGAGGTCTGCCAAGTGTTTGGCATGAAGGAAAGAAAAGTTGTCCAAAACAGCTTCCAATCGAAGATTCATGTGATTGGAAACGTCAGGAAAGTGTAAGGTACTGTTTTCTATCAGTTGGCAAGCTGCGCACACAATCCCAGTGTTGTACAGCTTCCTTCTTCACCTTTCCGATGCTGCCGCTCTCTCCGGCTCCCGGAGCCGAAGAAGCGGCTTCTTCGCGCAAAGACGATTGTACCGCTCACAGTGCTCTCTTAGCGCCGCTTCTGCCGAAAGAAGCCCGGCAGTGGCTCTTAGCTCCGGAGAGCATCGTACCTTCGTCTTTAGCGTCTTTTGTGGTCTACATCCTAGCAGAAAGCTTTTCCACTCTGTCTGGCAAGGAAAACCTGCGGGAGCACAGAAAACATCTCCCATCGTCTTCTGGACGTTGCACGGAGGTCTGCCAAGTGTTTGGCATGAAGGAAAGAAAAGTTGTCCAAAACAGCTTCCAATCGAAGATTCATGTGATTGGAAACATCAGGAAAGTGTAAGGTACTGTTTTCTATCAGTTGGCAAGCTGCGCACACAATCCCAGTGTTGTACAGCTTCCTTCTTCACCTTTGCGATGCTGCCGCTCTCTCCGGCTCCCGGAGCCTAAGAAGCGGCTTCTTCGCGCAAAGACGATTGTACCGCTCACAGTGCTCTCTTAGCGCCGCTTCTGCCGAAAGAAGCCCGGGAGCGGCTCTTAGCTCCGGAGAGCATCGTACCTTCGTCTTTAGCGTCTTTTGTGGTCTACATACTAGCGATAAGCTTTTCCACTCTGTCTGGCAAGGAAAACCTCCAGGAGCACAGAAAACATCTCCCATCGTCTTGTGGACGTTGCACGGAGGTCTGCCAAGTGTTTGGCATGAAGGAAAGAAAAGTTGTCCAAAACAGCTTCCAATCGAAGATTCATGTGATTGGAAACGTCAGGAAAGTGTAAGGTACTGTTTTCTATCAGTTGGCAAGCTGCGCACACAATCCCAGTGTTGTACAGCTTCCTTCTTCACCTTTCCGATGCTGCCGCTCTCTCCGGCTCCCGGAGCCGAAGAAGCGGCTTCTTCGCGCAAAGACGATTGTACCGCTCACAGTGCTCTCTTAGCGCCGCTTCTGCCGAAAGAAGCCCGGCAGCGGCTCTTAGCTCCGGAGAGCATCGTACCTTCGTCTTTAGCGTCTTTTGTGGTCTACATCCTAGCAGAAAGCTTTTCCACTCTGTCTGGCAAGGAAAACCTGCGGGAGCACAGAAAACATCTCCCATCGTCTTCTGGACGTTGCACGGAGGTCTGCCAAGTGTTTGGCATGAAGGAAAGAAAAGTTGTCCAAAACAGCTTCCAATCGAAGATTCATGTGATTGGAAACATCAGGAAAGTGTAAGGTACTGTTTTCTATCAGTTGGCAAGCTGCGCACACAATCCCAGTGTTGTACAGCTTCCTTCTTCACCTTTCCGATGCTGCCGCTCTCTCCGGCTCCCGGAGCCGAAGAAGCGGCTTCTTCGCGCAAAGACGATTGTACCGCTCACAGTGCTCTCTTAGCGCCGCTTCTGCCGAAAGAAGCCCGGGAGCGGCTCTTAGCTCCGGAGAGCATCGTACCTGCGTCTTTAGCGTCTTTTGTGGTCTACATCTTAGCGATATGCTTTTCCACTCTGTCTGGCAAGGAAAACCTGCGGGAGCACAGAAAACATCTCCCATCATGTTCTGGACGTTGCACGGAGGTCTGCCAAGTGTTTGGCATGAAGGAAAGAAAAGTTGTCCAAAACAGCTTCCAATCGAATATTCATGTGATTGGAAACGTCAGGAAAGTGTAAGGTACTGTTTTCTATCAGTTGGCAAGCTGCGCACACAATCCCAGTGTTGTACAGCTTCCTTCTTCACCTTTGCGATGCTGCCGCTCTCTCCGGCTCCCGGAGCCGAAGAAGCAGCTTCTTCGCGCAAAGACGATTGTACCGCTCACAGTGCTCTCTTAGCGCCGCTTCTGCCGAAAGAAGCCCGGCAGCGGCTCTTAGCTCCGGAGAGCATCGTACCTTCGTCTTTAGCGTCTTTTGTGGTCTACATCCTAGCAGAAAGCTTTTCCACTCTGTCTGGCAAGGAAAACCTGCGGGAGCACAGAAGACATCTCTAATCGTCTTGTGGACGTTGCACGGAGGTCTGCCAAGTGTTTGGCATGAAGGAAAGAAAAGTTGTCCAAAACAGCTTCCAATCGAAGATTCATGTGATTGGAAACATCAGGAAAGTGTAAGGTACTGTTTTCTATCAGTTGGCAAGCTGCGCACACAATCCCAGTGTTGTACAGCTTCCTTCTTCACCTTTCCGATGCTGCCGCTCTCTCCGGCTCCCGGAGCCGAAGAAGCGGCTTCTTCGCGCAAAGACGATTGTACCGCTCACAGTGCTCTCTTAGCGCCGCTTCTGCCGAAAGAAGCCCGGGAGCGGCTCTTAGCTCCGGAGAGCATCGTACCTTCGTCTTTAGCGTCTTTTGTGGTCTACATCCTAGCAGAAAGCTTTTCCACTCTGTCTGGCAAGGAAAACCTGCGGGAGCACAGAAAACATCTCCCATCGTGTTCTGGACGTTGCACGGAGGTCTGCCACGTGTTTGGCATGAAGGAAAGAAAAGTTGTCCAAAACAGCTTCCAATCGAATATTCATGTGATTGGAAACATCAGGAAAGTGTAAGGTACTGTTTTCTATCAGTTGGCAAGCTGCGCACACAATCCCAGTGTTGTACAGCTTCCTTCTTCACCTTTGCGATGCTGCCGCTCTCTCCTGCTCCCGGAGCCGAAGAAGCGGCTTCTTCGCGCAAAGACGATTGTACCGCTCACAGTGCTCTCTTAGCGCCGCTTCTGCCGAAAGAAGCCCGGCAGCGGCTCTTAGCTCCGGAGAGCATCGTACCTTCGTCTTTAGCGTCTTTTGTGGTCTACATCCTAGCAGAAAGCTTTTCCACTCTGTCTGGCAAGGAAAACCTGCGGGAGCACAGAAAACATCTCCCATCGTGTTCTGGACGTTGCACGGAGGTCTGCCAAGTGTTTGGCATGAAGGAAAGAAAAGTTGTCCAAAACAGCTTCCAATCGAAGATTCATGTGATTGGAAACGTCAGGAAAGTGTAAGGTACTGTTTTCTATCAGTTGGCAAGCTGCGCACACAATCCCAGTGTTGTACAGCTTCCTTCTTCACCTTTGCGATGCTGCCGCTCTCTCCGGCTCCCGGAGCCTAAGAAGCGGCTTCTTCGCGCAAAGACGATTGTACCGCTCACAGTGCTCTCTTAGCGCCGCTTCTGCCGAAAGAAGCCCGGCAGCGGCTCTTAGCTCCGGAGAGCATCGTACCTTCGTCTTTAACGTCTTTTGTGGTCTACATCCTAGCAGAAAGCTTTTCCACTCTGTCTGGCAAGGAAAACCTGCGGGAGCACAGAAAACATCTCCCATCGTCTTCTGGACGTTGCACGGAGGTCTGCCAAGTGTTTGGCATGAAGGAAAGAAAAGTTGTCCAAAACAGCTTCCAATCGAAGATTCATGTGATTGGAAACGTCAGGAAAGTGTAAGGTACTGTTTTCTATCAGTTGGCAAGCTGCGCACACAATCCCAGTGTTGTACAGCTTCCTTCTTCACCTTTGCGATGCTGCCGCTCTCTCCGGCTCCCGGAGCCGAAGAAGCGGCTTCTTCGCGCAAAGACGATTGTACCGCTCACAGTGCTCTCTTAGCGCCGCTTCTGCCGAAAGAAGCCCGGCAGCGGCTCTTAGCTCCGGAGAGCATCGTACCTTCGTCTTTAGCGTCTTTTGTGGTCTACATCCTAGCAGAAAGCTTTTCCACTCTGTCTGGCAAGGAAAACCTGCGGGAGCACAGAAAACATCTCCCATCGTCTTCTGGACGTTGCACGGAGGTCTGCCAAGTGTTTGGCATGAAGGAAAGAAAAGTTGTCCAAAACAGCTTCCAATCGAAGATTCATGTGATTGGAAACGTCAGGAAAGTGTAAGGTACTGTTTTCTATCAGTTGGCAAGCTGCGCACACAATCCCAGTGTTGTACAGCTTCCTTCTTCACCTTTCCGATGCTGCCGCTCTCTCCGGCTCCCGGAGCCGAAGAAGCGGCTTCTTCGCGCAAAGACGATTGTACCGCTCACAGTGCTCTCTTAGCGCCGCTTCTGCCGAAAGAAGCCCGGCAGCGGCTCTTAGCTCCGGAGAGCATCGTACCTTCGTCTTTAGCGTCTTTTGTGGTCTACATCCTAGCAGAAAGCTTTTCCACTCTGTCTGGCAAGGAAAACCTGCGGGAGCACAGAAAACATCTCCCATCGTCTTCTGGACGTTGCACGGAGGTCTGCCAAGTGTTTGGCATGAAGGAAAGAAAAGTTGTCCAAAACAGCTTCCAATCGAAGATTCATGTGATTGGAAACGTCAGGAAAGTGTAAGGTACTGTTTTCTATCAGTTGGCAAGCTGCGCACACAATCCCAGTGTTGTACAGCTTCCTTCTTCACCTTTGCGATGCTGCCGCTCTCTCCGGCTCCCGGAGCCTAAGAAGCGGCTTCTTCGCGCAAAGACGATTGTACCGCTCACAGTGCTCTCTTAGCGCCGCTTCTGCCGAAAGAAGCCCGGCAGCGGCTCTTAGCTCCGGAGAGCATCGTACCTTCGTCTTTAACGTCTTTTGTGGTCTACATCCTAGCAGAAAGCTTTTCCACTCTGTCTGGCAAGGAAAACCTGCGGGAGCACAGAAAACATCTCCCATCGTCTTCTGGACGTTGCACGGAGGTCTGCCAAGTGTTTGGCATGAAGGAAAGAAAAGTTGTCCAAAACAGCTTCCAATCGAATATTCATGTGATTGGAAACGTCAGGAAAGTGTAAGGTACTGTTTTCTATCAGTTGGCAAGCTGCGCACACAATCCCAGTGTTGTACAGCTTCCTTCTTCACCTTTGCGATGCTGCCGCTCTCTCCGGCTCCCGGAGCCGAAGAAGCGGCTTCTTCGCGCAAAGACGATTGTACCGCTCACAGTGCTCTCTTAGCGCCGCTTCTGCCGAAAGAAGCCCGGCAGCGGCTCTTAGCTCCGGAGAGCATCGTACCTTCGTCTTTAGCGTCTTTTGTGGTCTACATCCTAGCAGAAAGCTTTTCCACTCTGTCTGGCAAGGAAAACCTGCGGGAGCACAGAAAACATCTCCCATCGTCTTCTGGACGTTGCACGGAGGTCTGCCAAGTGTTTGGCATGAAGGAAAGAAAAGTTGTCCAAAACAGCTTCCAATCGAAGATTCATGTGATTGGAAACGTCAGGAAAGTGTAAGGTACTGTTTTCTATCAGTTGGCAAGCTGCGCACACAATCCCAGTGTTGTACAGCTTCCTTCTTCACCTTTGCGATGCTGCCGCTCTCTCCGGCTGCCGGAGCCGAAGAAGCGGCTTCTTCGCGCAAAGACGATTGTACCGCTCACAGTGCTCTCTTAGCGCCGCTTCTGCCGAAAGAAGCCCGGGAGCGGCTCTTAGCTCCGGAGAGCATCGTACCTTCGTCTTTAACGTCTTTTGTGGTCTACATCCTAGCAGAAAGCTTTTCCACTCTGTCTGGCAAGGAAAACCTGCGGGAGCACAGAAAACATCTCCCATCGTCTTCTGGACGTTGCACGGAGGTCTGCCAAGTGTTTGGCATGAAGGAAAGAAAAGTTGTCCAAAACAGCTTCCAATCGAATATTCATGTGATTGGAAACGTCAGGAAAGTGTAAGGTACTGTTTTCTATCAGTTGGCAAGCTGCGCACACAATCCCAGTGTTGTACAGCTTCCTTCTTCACCTTTGCGATGCTGCCGCTCTCTCCGGCTCCCGGAGCCGAAGAAGCGGCTTCTTCGCGCAAAGACGATTGTACCGCTCACAGTGCTCTCTTAGCGCCGCTTCTGCCGAAAGAAGCCCGGGAGCGGCTCTTAGCTCCGGAGAGCATCGTACCTTCGTCTTTAGCGTCTTTTTGTGGTCTACATCCTAGCGATAAGCTTTTCCACTCTGTCTGGCAAGGAAAACCTCCAGGAGCACAGAAAACATCTCCCATCGTCTTCTGGACGTTGCACGGAGGTCTGCCAAGTGTTTGGCATGAAGGAAAGAAAAGTTGTCCAAAACAGCTTCCAATCGAAGATTCATGTGATTGGAAACATCAGGAAAGTGTAAGGTACTGTTTTCTATCAGTTGGCAAGCTGCGCACACAATCCCAGTGTTGTACAGCTTCCTTCTTCACCTTTCCGATGCTGCCGCTCTCTCCGGCTCCCGGAGCCGAAGAAGCGGCTTCTTCGCGCAAAGACGATTGTACCGCTCACAGTGCTCTCTTAGCGCCGCTTCTGCCGAAAGAAGCCCGGGAGCGGCTCTTAGCTCCGGAGAGCATCGTACCTTCGTCTTTAGCGTCTTTTGTGGTCTACATCTTAGCGATATGCTTTTCCACTCTGTCTGGCAAGGAAAACCTGCGGGAGCACAGAAAACATCTCCCATCATGTTCTGGACGTTGCACGGAGGTCTGCCAAGTGTTTGGCATGAAGGAAAGAAAAGTTGTCCAAAACAGCTTCCAATCGAATATTCATGTGATTGGAAACGTCAGGAAAGTGTAAGGTACTGTTTTCTATCAGTTGGCAAGCTGCGCACACAATCCCAGTGTTGTACAGCTTCCTTCTTCACCTTTCCGATGCTGCCGCTCTCTCCGGCTCCCGGAGCCGAAGAAGCGGCTTCTTCGCGCAAAGACGATTGTACCGCTCACAGTGCTCTCTTAGCGCCGCTTCTGCCGAAAGAAGCCCGGCAGCGGCTCTTAGCTCCGGAGAGCATCGTACCTTCGTCTTTAGCGTCTTTTGTGGTCTACATCCTAGCAGAAAGCTTTTCCACTCTGTCTGGCAAGGAAAACCTGCGGGAGCACAGAAAACATCTCCCATCGTCTTCTGGACGTTGCACGGAGGTCTGCCAAGTGTTTGGCATGAAGGAAAGAAAAGTTGTCCAAAACAGCTTCCAATCGAAGATTCATGTGATTGGAAACGTCAGGAAAGTGTAAGGTACTGTTTTCTATCAGTTGGCAAGCTGCGCACACAATCCCAGTGTTGTACAGCTTCCTTCTTCACCTTTCCGATGCTGCCGCTCTCTCCGGCTCCCGGAGCCGAAGAAGCGGCTTCTTCGCGCAAAGACGATTGTACCGCTCACAGTGCTCTCTTAGCGCCGCTTCTGCCGAAAGAAGCCCGGCAGCGGCTCTTAGCTCCGGAGAGCATCGTACCTTCGTCTTTAGCGTCTTTTGTGGTCTACATCCTAGCAGAAAGCTTTTCCACTCTGTCTGGCAAGGAAAACCTGCGGGAGCACAGAAAACATCTCCCATCGTCTTCTGGACGTTGCACGGAGGTCTGCCAAGTGTTTGGCATGAAGGAAAGAAAAGTTGTCCAAAACAGCTTCCAATCGAAGATTCATGTGATTGGAAACGTCAGGAAAGTGTAAGGTACTGTTTTCTATCAGTTGGCAAGCTGCGCACACAATCCCAGTGTTGTACAGCTTCCTTCTTCACCTTTGCGATGCTGCCGCTCTCTCCGGCTCCCGGAGCCGAAGAAGCGGCTTCTTCGCGCAAAGACGATTGTACCGCTCACAGTGTTCTCTTAGCGCCGCTTCTGCCGAAAGAAGCCCGGCAGCGGCTCTTAGCTCCGGAGAGCATCGTACCTTCGTCTTTAGCGTCTTTTGTGGTCTACATCCTAGCAGAAAGCTTTTCCACTCTGTCTGGCAAGGAAAACCTGCAGGAGCACAGAAAACATCTCCCATCGTCTTCTGGACGTTGCACGGAGGTCTGCCAAGTGTTTGGCATGAAGGAAAGAAAAGTTGTCCAAAACAGCTTCCAATCGAAGATTCATGTGATTGGAAACGTCAGGAAAGTGTAAGGTACTGTTTTCTATCAGTTGGCAAGCTGCGCACACAATCCCAGTGTTGTACAGCTTCCTTCTTCACCTTTGCGATGCTGCCGCTCTCTCCGGCTCCCGGAGCCGAAGAAGCGGCTTCTTCGCGCAAAGACGATTGTACCGCTCACAGTGCTCTCTTAGCGCCGCTTCTGCCGAAAGAAGCCCGGCAGCGGCTCTTAGCTCCGGAGAGCATCGTACCTTCGTCTTTAGCGTCTTTTGTGGTCTACATCCTAGCAGAAAGCTTTTCCACTCTGTCTGGCAAGGAAAACCTGCGGGAGCACAGAAAACATCTCCCATCGTCTTCTGGACGTTGCACGGAGGTCTGCCAAGTGTTTGGCATGAAGGAAAGAAAAGTTGTCCAAAACAGCTTCCAATCGAAGATTCATGTGATTGGAAACGTCAGGAAAGTGTAAGGTACTGTTTTCTATCAGTTGGCAAGCTGCGCACACAATCCCAGTGTTGTACAGCTTCCTTCTTCACCTTTCCGATGCTGCCGCTCTCTCCGGCTCCCGGAGCCGAAGAAGCGGCTTCTTCGCGCAAAGACGATTGTACCGCTCACAGTGCTCTCTTAGCGCCGCTTCTGCCGAAAGAAGCCCGGCAGTGGCTCTTAGCTCCGGAGAGCATCGTACCTTCGTCTTTAGCGTCTTTTGTGGTCTACATCCTAGCAGAAAGCTTTTCCACTCTGTCTGGCAAGGAAAACCTGCAGGAGCACAGAAAACATCTCCCATCGTGTTCTGGACGTTGCACGGAGGTCTGCCAAGTGTTTGGCATGAAGGAAAGAAAAGTTGTCCAAAACAGCTTCCAATCGAAGATTCATGTGATTGGAAACGTCAGGAAAGTGTAAGGTACTGTTTTCTATCAGTTGGCAAGCTGCGCACACAATCCCAGTGTTGTACAGCTTCCTTCTTCACCTTTCCGATGCTGCCGCTCTCTCCGGCTCCCGGAGCCGAAGAAGCGGCTTCTTCGCGCAAAGACGATTGTACCGCTCACAGTGCTCTCTTAGCGCCGCTTCTGCCGAAAGAAGCCCGGCAGCGGCTCTTAGCTCCGGAGAGCATCGTACCTTCGTCTTTAGCGTCTTTTGTGGTCTACATCCTAGCAGAAAGCTTTTCCACTCTGTCTGGCAAGGAAAACCTGCGGGAGCACAGAAAACATCTCCCATCGTCTTCTGGACGTTGCACGGAGGTCTGCCAAGTGTTTGGCATGAAGGAAAGAAAAGTTGTCCAAAACAGCTTCCAATCGAATATTCATGTGATTGGAAACGTCAGGAAAGTGTAAGGTACTGTTTTCTATCAGTTGGCAAGCTGCGCACACAATCCCAGTGTTGTACAGCTTCCTTCTTCACCTTTCCGATGCTGCCGCTCTCTCCGGCTCCCGGAGCCGAAGAAGCGGCTTCTTCGCGCAAAGACGATTGTACCGCTCACAGTGCTCTCTTAGCGCCGCTTCTGCCGAAAGAAGCCCGGCAGCGGCTCTTAGCTCCGGAGAGCATCGTACCTGCGTCTTTAGCGTCTTTTGTGGTCTACATCCTAGCGATAAGCTTTTCCACTCTGTCTGGCAAGGAAAACCTGCAGGAGCACAGAAAACATCTCCCATCGTCTTCTGGACGTTGCACGGAGGTCTGCCAAGTGTTTGGCATGAAGGAAAGAAAAGTTGTCCAAAACAGCTTCCAATCGAAGATTCATGTGATTGGAAACGTCAGGAAAGTGTAAGGTACTGTTTTCTATCAGTTGGCAAGCTGCGCACACAATCCCAGTGTTGTACAGCTTCCTTCTTCACCTTTCCGATGCTGCCGCTCTCTCCGGCTCCCGGAGCCGAAGAAGCGGCTTCTTCGCGCAAAGACGATTGTACCGCTCACAGTGCTCTCTTAGCGCCGCTTCTGCCGAAAGAAGCCCGGCAGCGGCTCTTAGCTCCGGAGAGCATCGTACCTTGGTCTTTAGCGTCTTTTGTGGTCTACATCCTAGCAGAAAGCTTTTCCACTCTGTCTGGCAAGGAAAACCTGCGGGAGCACAGAAAACATCTCCCATCGTGTTCTGGACATTGCACGGAGGTCTGCCAAGTGTTTGGCATGAAGGAAAGAAAAGTTGTCCAAAACAGCTTCCAATCGAAGATTCATGTGATTGGAAACGTCAGGAAAGTGTAAGGTACTGTTTTCTATCAGTTGGCAAGCTGCGCACACAATCCCAGTGTTGTACAGCTTCCTTCTTCACCTTTCCGATGCTGCCGCTCTCTCCGGCTCCCGGAGCCGAAGAAGCGGCTTCTTCGCGCAAAGACGATTGTACCGCTCACAGTGCTCTCTTAGCGCCGCTTCTGCCGAAAGAAGCCCGGCAGCGGCTCTTAGCTCCGGAGAGCATCGTACCTTCGTCTTTAGCGTCTTTTGTGGTCTACATCCTAGCAGAAAGCTTTTCCACTCTGTCTGGCAAGGAAAACCTGCGGGAGCACAGAAAACATCTCCCATCGTCTTCTGGACGTTGCACGGAGGTCTGCCAAGTGTTTGGCATGAAGGAAAGAAAAGTTGTCCAAAACAGCTTCCAATCGAAGATTCATGTGATTGGAAACGTCAGGAAAGTGTAAGGTACTGTTTTCTATCAGTTGGCAAGCTGCGCACACAATCCCAGTGTTGTACAGCTTCCTTCTTCACCTTTCCGATGCTGCCGCTCTCTCCGGCTCCCGGAGCCGAAGAAGCGGCTTCTTCGCGCAAAGACGATTGTACCGCTCACAGTGCTCTCTTAGCGCCGCTTCTGCCGAAAGAAGCCCGGCAGCGGCTCTTAGCTCCGGAGAGCATCGTACCTTCGTCTTTAGCGTCTTTTGTGGTCTACATCCTAGCAGAAAGCTTTTCCACTCTGTCTGGCAAGGAAAACCTCCAGGAGCACAGAAAACATCTCCCATCGTCTTCTGGACGTTGCACGGAGGTCTGCCAAGTGTTTGGCATGAAGGAAAGAAAAGTTGTCCAAAACAGCTTCCAATCGAAGATTCATGTGATTGGAAACGTCAGGAAAGTGTAAGGTACTGTTTTCTATCAGTTGGCAAGCTGCGCACACAATCCCAGTGTTGTACAGCTTCCTTCTTCACCTTTCCGATGCTGCCGCTCTCTCCGGCTCCCGGAGCCGAAGAAGCGGCTTCTTCGCGCAAAGACGATTGTACCGCTCACAGTGCTCTCTTAGCGCCGCTTCTGCCGAAAGAAGCCCGGGAGCGGCTCTTAGCTCCGGAGAGCATCGTACCTTCGTCTTTAGCGTCTTTTGTGGTCTACATCCTAGCAGAAAGCTTTTCCACTCTGTCTGGCAAGGAAAACCTGCGGGAGCACAGAAAACATCTCCCATCGTCTTCTGGACGTTGCACGGAGGTCTGCCAAGTGTTTGGCATGAAGGAAAGAAAAGTTGTCCAAAACAGCTTCCAATCGAAGATTCATGTGATTGGAAACGTCAGGAAAGTGTAAGGTACTGTTTTCTATCAGTTGGCAAGCTGCGCACACAATCCCAGTGTTGTACAGCTTCCTTCTTCACCTTTCCGATGCTGCCGCTCTCTCCGGCTCCCGGAGCCGAAGAAGCGGCTTCTTCGCGCAAAGACGATTGTACCGCTCACAGTGCTCTCTTAGCGCCGCTTCTGCCGAAAGAAGCCCGGCAGCGGCTCTTAGCTCCGGAGAGCATCGTACCTTCGTCTTTAGCGTCTTTTGTGGTCTACATCCTAGCAGAAAGCTTTTCCACTCTGTCTGGCAAGGAAAACCTGCAGGAGCACAGAAAACATCTCCCATCGTGTTCTGGACGTTGCACGGAGGTCTGCCAAGTGTTTGGCATGAAGGAAAGAAAAGTTGTCCAAAACAGCTTCCAATCGAAGATTCATGTGATTGGAAACGTCAGGAAAGTGTAAGGTACTGTTTTCTATCAGTTGGCAAGCTGCGCACACAATCCCAGTGTTGTACAGCTTCCTTCTTCACCTTTGCGATGCTGCCGCTCTCTCCGGCTCCCGGAGCCGAAGAAGCGGCTTCTTCGCGCAAAGACGATTGTACCGCTCACAGTGCTCTCTTAGCGCCGCTTCTGCCGAAAGAAGCCCGGCAGCGGCTCTTAGCTCCGGAGAGCATCGTACCTTCGTCTTTAGCGTCTTTTGTGGTCTACATCCTAGCAGAAAGCTTTTCCACTCTGTCTGGCAAGGGAAACCTGCAGGAGCACAGAAAACATCTCCCATCGTCTTCTGGACGTTGCACGGAGGTCTGCCAAGTGTTTGGCATGAAGGAAAGAAAAGTTGTCCAAAACAGCTTCCAATCGAAGATTCATGTGATTGGAAACGTCAGGAAAGTGTAAGGTACTGTTTTCTATCAGTTGGCAAGCTGCGCACACAATCCCAGTGTTGTACAGCTTCCTTCTTCACCTTTCCGATGCTGCCGCTCTCTCCGGCTCCCGGAGCCGAAGAAGCGGCTTCTTCGCGCAAAGACGATTGTACCGCTCACAGTGCTCTCTTAGCGCCGCTTCTGCCGAAAGAAGCCCGGGAGCGGCTCTTAGCTCCGGAGAGCATCGTACCTGCGTCTTTAGCGTCTTTTGTGGTCTACATCCGAGCAGAAAGCTTTTCCACTCTGTCTGGCAAGGAAAACCTGCGGGAGCACAGAAGACATCTCCAATCGTCTTCTGGACGTTGCACGGAGGTCTGCCAAGTGTTTGGCATGAAGGAAAGAAAAGTTGTCCAAAACAGCTTCCAATCGAAGATTCATGTGATTGTAAACGTCAGGAAAGTGTAAGGTACTGTTTTCTATCAGTTGGCAAGCTGCGCACACAATCCCAGTGTTGTACAGCTTCCTTCTTCACCTTTCCGATGCTGCCGCTCTCTCCGGCTCCCGGAGCCGAAGAAGCGGCTTCTTCGCGCAAAGACGATTGTACCGCTCACAGTGCTCTCTTAGCGCCGCTTCTGCTGAAAGAAGCCCGGCAGCGGCTCTTAGCTCCGAAGAGCATCGTACCTTCGTCTTTAGCGTCTTTTGTGGTCTACATCCTAGCAGAAAGCTTTTCCACTCTGTCTGGCAAGGAAAACCTGCAGGAGCACAGAAAACATCTCCAATCGTCTTGTGGACGTTGCACGGAGGTCTGCCAAGTGTTTGGCATGAAGGAAAGAAAAGTTGTCCAAAACAGCTTCCAATCGAAGATTCATGTGATTGGAAACGTCAGGAAAGTGTAAGGTACTGTTTTCTATCAGTTGGCAAGCTGCGCACACAATCCCAGTGTTGTACATGTTCCTTCTTCACCTTTGCGATGCTGCCGCTCTTTCCGGCTCCCGGAGCCGAAGAAGCGGCTTCTTTGCGCAAAGACGATTGTACCGCTCACAGTGCTCTCTTAGCGCCGCTTCTGCCGAAAGAAGCCCGGCAGCGGCTCTTAGCTCCGGAGAGCATCGTACCTTCGTTTTTAGCGTCTTTTGTGGTCTACATCCTAGCAGAAAGCTTTTCCACTCTGTCTGGCAAGGAAAACCTGCGGGAGCACAGAAAACATCTCCCATCGTCTTCTGGACGTTGCACGGAGGTCTGCCAAGTGTTTGGCATGAAGGAAAGAAAAGTTGTCCAAAACAGCTTCCAATCGAAGATTCATGTGATTGGAAACATCAGGAAAGTGTAAGGTACTGTTTTCTATCAGTTGGCAAGCTGCGCACACAATCCCAGTGTTGTACAGCTTCCTTCTTCACCTTTGCGATGCTGCCGCTCTCTCCGGCTCCCGGAGCCGAAGAAGCGGCTTCTTCGCGCAAAGACGATTGTACCGCTCACAGTGCTCTCTTAGCGCCGCTTCTGCCGAAAGAAGCCCGGCAGCGGCTCTTAGCTCCGGAGAGCATCGTACCTTCGTCTTTAGCATCTTTTGTGGTCTACATCCTAGCAGAAAGCTTTTCCACTCTGTCTGGCAAGGAAAACCTGCGGGAGCACAGAAAACATCTCCCATCTTCTTCTGGACGTTGCACGGAGGTCTGCCAAGTGTTTGGCATGAAGGAAAGAAAAGTTGTCCAAAACAGCTTCCAATCGAAGATTCATGTGATTGGAAACGTCAGGAAAGTGTAAGGTACTGTTTTCTATCAGTTGGCAAGCTGCGCACACAATCCCAGTGTTGTACAGCTTCCTTCTTCACCTTTGCGATGCTGCCGCTCTCTCCGGCTCCCGGAGCCGAAGAAGCGGCTTCTTCGCGCAAAGACGATTGTACCGCTCACAGTGCTCTCTTAGCGCCGCTTCTGCCGAAAGAAGCCCGGCAGCGGCTCTTAGCTCCGGAGAGCATCGTACCTTCGTCTTTAGCGTCTTTTGTGGTCTACATCCTAGCAGAAAGCTTTTCCACTCTGTCTGGCAAGGAAAACCTGCGGGAGCACAGAAAACATCTCCCATCGTCTTCTGGACGTTGCACGGAGGTCTGCCAAGTGTTTGGCATGAAGGAAAGAAAAGTTGTCCAAAACAGCTTCCAATCGAAGATTCATGTGATTGGAAACGTCAGGAAAGTGTAAGGTACTGTTTTCTATCAGTTGGCAAGCTGCGCACACAATCCCAGTGTTGTACAGCTTCCTTCTTCACCTTTCCGATGCTGCCGCTCTCTCCGGCTCCCGGAGCCGAAGAAGCGGCTTCTTCGCGCAAAGACGATTGTACCGCTCACAGTGCTCTCTTAGCGCCGCTTCTGCCGAAAGAAGCCCGGCAGCGGCTCTTAGCTCCGGAGAGCATCGTACCTTCGTCTTTAGCGTCTTTTGTGGTCTACATCCTAGCAGAAAGCTTTTCCACTCTGTCTGGCAAGGAAAACCTGCGGGAGCACAGAAAACATCTCCCATCGTCTTCTGGACGTTGCACGGAGGTCTGCCAAGTGTTTGGCATGAAGGAAAGAAAAGTTGTCCAAAACAGCTTCCAATCGAAGATTCATGTGATTGGAAACGTCAGGAAAGTGTAAGGTACTGTTTTCTATCAGTTGGCAAGCTGCGCACACAATCCCAGTGTTGTACAGCTTCCTTCTTCACCTTTCCGATGCTGCCGCTCTCTCCGGCTCCCGGAGCCGAAGAAGCGGCTTCTTCGCGCAAAGACGATTGTACCGCTCACAGTGCTCTCTTAGCGCCGCTTCTGCCGAAAGAAGCCCGGGAGCGGCTCTTAGCTCCGAAGAGCATCGTACCTTCGTCTTTAGCGTCTTTTGTGGTCTACATCCTAGCGATAAGCTTTTCCACTCTGTCTGGCAAGGAAAACCTGCGGGAGCACAGAAAACATCTCCCATCGTCTTCTGGACGTTGCACGGAGGTCTGCCAAGTGTTTGGCATGAAGGAAAGAAAAGTTGTCCAAAACAGCTTCCAATCGAAGATTCATGTGATTGGAAACGTCAGGAAAGTGTAAGGTACTGTTTTCTATCAGTTGGCAAGCTGCGCACACAATCCCAGTGTTGTACAGCTTCCTTCTTCACCTTTGCGATGCTGCCGCTCTCTCCGGCTCCCGGAGCCGAAGAAGCGGCTTCTTCGCGCAAAGACGATTGTACCGCTCACAGTGCTCTCTTAGCGCCGCTTCTGCCGAAAGAAGCCCGGCAGCGGCTCTTAGCTCCGGAGAGCATCGTACATTCGTCTTTAGCGTCTTTTGTGGTCTACATCCTAGCAGAAAGCTTTTCCACTCTGTCTGGCAAGGAAAACCTGCGGGATCACAGAAAACATCTCCCATCGTCTTCTGGACGTTGCACGGAGGTCTGCCAAGTGTTTGGCATGAAGGAAAGAAAAGTTGTCCAAAACAGCTTCCAATCGAAGATTCATGTGATTGGAAACGTCAGGAAAGTGTAAGGTACTGTTTTCTATCAGTTGGCAAGCTGCGCACACAATCCCAGTGTTGTACAGCTTCCTTCTTCACCTTTCCGATGCTGCCGCTCTCTCCGGCTCCCGGAGCCGAAGAAGCGGCTTCTTCGCGCAAAGACGATTGTACCGCTCACAGTGCTCTCTTAGCGCCGCTTCTGCCGAAAGAAGCCCGGGAGCGGCTCTCAGCTCCGGAGAGCATCGTACCTTCGTCTTTAGCGTCTTTTGTGGTCTACATCCTAGCGATAAGCTTTTCCACTCTGTCTGGCAAGGAAAACCTCCAGGAGCACAGAAAACATCTCCCATCGTCTTCTGGACGTTGCACGGAGGTCTGCCAAGTGTTTGGCATGAAGGAAAGAAAAGTTGTCCAAAACAGCTTCCAATCGAATATTCATGTGATTGGAAACATCAGGAAAGTGTAACGTACTGTTTTCTATCAGTTGGCAAGCTGCGCACACAATCCCAGTGTTGTACAGCTTCCTTCTTCACCTTTGCGATGCTGCCGCTCTCTCCGGCTCCCGGAGCCGAAGAAGCGGCTTCTTCGCGCAAAGACGATTGTACCGCTCACAGTGCTCTCTTAGCGCCGCTTCTGCCGAAAGAAGCCCGGCAGCGGCTCTTAGCTCCGGAGAGCATCGTACCTTCGTCTTTAGCGTCTTTTGTGGTCTACATCCTAGCAGAAAGCTTTTCCACTCTGTCTGGCAAAGAAAACCTCCAGGAGCACAGAAAACATCTCCCATCGTCTTCTGGACGTTGCACGGAGGTCTGCCAAGTGTTTGGCATGAAGGAAAGAAAAGTTGTCCAAAACAGCTTCCAATCGAATATTCATGTGATTGGAAACGTCAGGAAAGTGTAAGGTACTGTTTTCTATCAGTTGGCAAGCTGCGCACACAATCCCAGTGTTGTACAGCTTCCTTCTTCACCTTTCCGATGCTGCCGCTCTCTCCGGCTCCCGGAGCCGAAGAAGCGGCTTCTTCGCGCAAAGACGATTGTACCGCTCACAGTGCTCTCTTAGCGCCGCTTCTGCCGAAAGAAGCCCGGCAGCGGCTCTTAGCTCCGGAGAGCATCGTACCTTCGTCTTTAGCGTCTTTTGTGGTCTACATCCTAGCAGAAAGCTTTTCCACTCTGTCTGGCAAGGAAAACCTGCGGGAGCACAGAAAACATCTCCCATCGTCTTCTGGACGTTGCACGGAGGTCTGCCAAGTGTTTGGCATGAAGGAAAGAAAAGTTGTCCAAAACAGCTTCCAATCGAAGATTCATGTGATTGGAAACGTCAGGAAAGTGTAAGGTACTGTTTTCTATCAGTTGGCAAGCTGCGCACACAATCCCAGTGTTGTACAGCTTCCTTCTTCACCTTTGCGATGCTGCCGCTCTCTCCGGCTCCCGGAGCCGAAGAAGCGGCTTCTTCGCGCAAAGACGATTGTACCGCTCACAGTGCTCTCTTAGCGCCGCTTCTGCCGAAAGAAGCCCGGCAGCGGCTCTTAGCTCCGGAGAGCATCGTACCTTCGTCTTTAGCGTCTTTTGTGGTCTACATCCTAGCAGAAAGCTTTTCCACTCTGTCTGGCAAGGAAAACCTGCGGGAGCACAGAAAACATCTCCCATCGTCTTCTGGACGTTGCACGGAGGTCTGCCAAGTGTTTGGCATGAAGGAAAGAAAAGTTGTCCAAAACAGCTTCCAATCGAAGATTCATGTGATTGGAAACGTCAGGAAAGTGTAAGGTACTGTTTTCTATCAGTTGGCAAGCTGCGCACACAATCCCAGTGTTGTACAGCTTCCTTCTTCACCTTTCCGATGCTGCCGCTCTCTCCGGCTCCCGGAGCCGAAGAAGCGGCTTCTTCGCGCAAAGACGATTGTACCGCTCACAGTGCTCTCTTAGCGCCGCTTCTGCCGAAAGAAGCCCGGCAGCGGCTCTTAGCTCCGGAGAGCATCGTACCTTCGTCTTTAGCGTCTTTTGTGGTCTACATCCTAGCGATAAGCTTTTCCACTCTGTCTGGCAAGGAAAACCTGCGGGAGCACAGAAAACATCTCCCATCGTCTTCTGGACGTTGCACGGAGGTCTGCCAAGTGTTTGGCATGAAGGAAAGAAAAGTTGTCCAAAACAGCTTCCAATCGAAGATTCATGTGATTGGAAACGTCAGGAAAGTGTAAGGTACTGTTTTCTATCAGTTGGCAAGCTGCGCACACAATCCCAGTGTTGTACAGCTTCCTTCTTCACCTTTGCGATGCTGCCGCTCTCTCCGGCTCCCGGAGCCGAAGAAGCGGCTTCTTCGCGCAAAGACGATTGTACCGCTCACAGTGCTCTCTTAGCGCCGCTTCTGCCGAAAGAAGCCCGGCAGCGGCTCTTAGCTCCGGAGAGCATCGTACCTTCGTCTTTAGCATCTTTTGTGGTCTACATCCTAGCAGAAAGCTTTTCCACTCTGTCTGGCAAGGAAAACCTGCGGGATCACAGAAAACATCTCCCATCGTCTTCTGGACGTTGCACGGAGGTCTGCCAAGTGTTTGGCATGAAGGAAAGAAAAGTTGTCCAAAACAGCTTCCAATCGAAGATTCATGTGATTGGAAACGTCAGGAAAGTGTAAGGTACTGTTTTCTATCAGTTGGCAAGCTGCGCACACAATCCCAGTGTTGTACAGCTTCCTTCTTCACCTTTGCGATGCTGCCGCTCTCTCCGGCTGCCGGAGCCGAAGAAGCGGCTTCTTCGCGCAAAGACGATTGTACCGCTCACAGTGCTCTCTTAGCGCCGCTTCTGCCGAAAGAAGCCCGGGAGCGGCTCTTAGCTCCGGAGAGCATCGTACCTTCGTCTTTAGCGTCTTTTGTGGTCTACATCCTAGCAGAAAGCTTTTCCACTCTGTCTGGCAAGGAAAACCTGCGGGAGCACAGAAAACATCTCCCATCGTCTTCTGGACGTTGCACGGAGGTCTGCCAAGTGTTTGGCATGAAGGAAAGAAAAGTTGTCCAAAACAGCTTCCAATCGAAGATTCATGTGATTGGAAACGTCAGGAAAGTGTAAGGTACTGTTTTCTATCAGTTGGCAAGCTGCGCACACAATCCCAGTGTTGTACAGCTTCCTTCTTCACCTTTCCGATGCTGCCGCTCTCTCCGGCTCCCGGAGCCGAAGAAGCGGCTTCTTCGCGCAAAGACGATTGTACCGCTCACAGTGCTCTCTTAGCGCCGCTTCTGCCGAAAGAAGCCCGGGAGCGGCTCTTAGCTCCGGAGAGCATCGTACCTTCGTCTTTAGCGTCTTTTGTGGTCTACATCCTAGCGATAAGCTTTTCCACTCTGTCTGGCAAGGAAAACCTCCAGGAGCACAGAAAACATCTCCCATCGTCTTCTGGACGTTGCACGGAGGTCTGCCAAGTGTTTGGCATGAAGGAAAGAAAAGTTGTCCAAAACAGCTTCCAATCGAATATTCATGTGATTGGAAACGTCAGGAAAGTGTAAGGTACTGTTTTCTATCAGTTGGCAAGCTGCGCACACAATCCCAGTGTTGTACAGCTTCCTTCTTCACCTTTCCGATGCTGCCGCTCTCTCCGGCTCCCGGAGCCGAAGAAGCGGCTTCTTCGCGCAAAGACGATTGTACCGCTCACAGTGCTCTCTTAGCGCCGCTTCTGCCGAAAGAAGCCCGGCAGCGGCTCTTAGCTCCGGAGAGCATCGTACCTTCGTCTTTAGCGTCTTTTGTGGTCTACATCCTAGCAGAAAGCTTTTCCACTCTGTCTGGCAAGGAAAACCTGCGGGAGCACAGAAAACATCTCCCATCGTCTTCTGGACGTTGCACGGAGGTCTGCCAAGTGTTTGGCATGAAGGAAAGAAAAGTTGTCCAAAACAGCTTCCAATCGAATATTCATGTGATTGGAAACGTCAGGAAAGTGTAAGGTACTGTTTTCTATCAGTTGGCAAGCTGCGCACACAATCCCAGTGTTGTACAGCTTCCTTCTTCACCTTTCCGATGCTGCCGCTCTCTCCGGCTCCCGGAGCCGAAGAAGCGGCTTCTTCGCGCAAAGACGATTGTACCGCTCACAGTGCTCTCTTAGCGCCGCTTCTGCCGAAAGAAGCCCGGGAGCGGCTCTTAGCTCCGGAGAGCATCGTGCCTTCGTCTTTAGCGTCTTTTGTGGTCTACATCCTAGCAGAAAGCTTTTCCACTCTGTCTGGCAAGGAAAACCTGCGGGAGCACAGAAAACATCTCCCATCGTCTTCTGGACGTTGCACGGAGGTCTGCCAAGTGTTTGGCATGAAGGAAAGAAAAGTTGTCCAAAACAGCTTCCAATCGAAGATTCATGTGATTGGAAACGTCAGGAAAGTGTAAGGTACTGTTTTCTATCAGTTGGCAAGCTGCGCACACAATCCCAGTGTTGTACAGCTTCCTTCTTCACCTTTCCGATGCTGCCGCTCTCTCCGGCTCCCGGAGCCGAAGAAGCGGCTTCTTCGCGCAAAGACGATTGTACCGCTCACAGTGTTCTCTTAGCGCCGCTTCTGCCGAAAGAAGCCCGGCAGCGGCTCTTAGCTCCGGAGAGCATCGTACCTTCGTCTTTAGCGTCTTTTGTGGTCTACATCCTAGCAGAAAGCTTTTCCACTCTGTCTGGCAAGGAAAACCTGCAGGAGCACAGAAAACATCTCCCATCGTGTTCTGGACGTTGCACGGAGGTCTGCCAAGTGTTTGGCATGAAGGAAAGAAAAGTTGTCCAAAACAGCTTCCAATCGAAGATTCATGTGATTGGAAACGTCAGGAAAGTGTAAGGTACTGTTTTCTATCAGTTGGCAAGCTGCGCACACAATCCCAGTGTTGTACAGCTTCCTTCTTCACCTTTCCGATGCTGCCGCTCTCTCCGGCTCCCGGAGCCGAAGAAGCGGCTTCTTCGTGCAAAGACGATTGTACCGCTCACAGTGCTCTCTTAGCGCCGCTTCTGCCGAAAGAAGCCCGGCAGCGGCTCTTAGCTCCGGAGAGCATCGTACCTTCGTCTTTAGCGTCTTTTGTGGTCTACATCCTAGCAGAAAGCTTTTCCACTCTGTCTGGCAAGGAAAACCTGCGGGAGCACAGAAAACATCTCCCATCGTGTTCTGGACGTTGCACGGAGGTCTGCCAAGTGTTTGGCATGAAGGAAAGAAAAGTTCTCCAAAACAGCTTCCAATCGAAGATTCATGTGATTGGAAACGTCAGGAAAGTGTAAGGTACTGTTTTCTATCAGTTGGCAAGCTGCGCACACAATCCCAGTGTTGTACAGCTTCCTTCTTCACCTTTCCGATGCTGCCGCTCTCTCCGGCTCCCGGAGCCGAAGAAGCGGCTTCTTCACGCAAAGACGATTGTACCGCTCACAGTGCTCTCTTAGCGCCGCTTCTGCCGAAAGAAGCCCGGCAGCGGCTCTTAGCTCCGGAGAGCATCGTACCTTCGTCTTTAGCGTCTTTTGTGGTCTACATCCTAGCAGAAAGCTTTTCCACTCTGTCTGGCAAGGAAAACCTGCAGGAGCACAG
Source organism: Ammospiza nelsoni (assembly GCF_027579445.1). Taxonomy (NCBI): domain Eukaryota; kingdom Metazoa; phylum Chordata; class Aves; order Passeriformes; family Passerellidae; genus Ammospiza; species Ammospiza nelsoni. Next base: position 174,841 of record NW_026683207.1, on the reverse strand, counting down.
AAAACATCTCCCATCGTGTTCTGGACGTTGCACGGAGGTCTGCCAAGTGTTTGGCATGAAGGAAAGAAAAGTTGTCCAAAACAGCTTCCAATCGAAGATTCATGTGATTGGAAACGTCAGGAAAGTGTAAGGTACTGTTTTCTATCAGTTGGCAAGCTGCGCACACAATCCCAGTGTTGTACAGCTTCCTTCTTCACCTTTCCGATGCTGCCGCTCTCTCCGGCTCCCGGAGCCGAAGAAGCGGCTTCTTCGCGCAAAGACGATTGTACCGCTCACAGTGCTCTCTTAGCGCCGCTTCTGCCGAAAGAAGCCCGGCAGCGGCTCTTAGCTCCGGAGAGCATCGTACATTCGTCTTTAGCGTCTTTTGTGGTCTACATCCTAGCAGAAAGCTTTTCCACTCTGTCTGGCAAGGAAAACCTGCGGGATCACAGAAAACATCTCCCATCGTCTTCTGGACGTTGCACGGAGGTCTGCCAAGTGTTTGGCATGAAGGAAAGAAAAGTTGTCCAAAACAGCTTCCAATCGAATATTCATGTGATTGGAAACGTCAGGAAAGTGTAAGGTACTGTTTTCTATCAGTTGGCAAGCTGCGCACACAATCCCAGTGTTGTACAGCTTCCTTCTTCACCTTTGCGATGCTGCCGCTCTCTCCGGCTCCCGGAGCCGAAGAAGCGGCTTCTTCGCGCAAAGACGATTGTACCGCTCACAGTGCTCTCTTAGCGCCGCTTCTGCCGAAAGAAGGCCGGGAGCGGCTCTTAGCTCCGGAGAGCATCGTACCTTCGTCTTTAGCGTCTTTTGTGGTCTACATCCTAGCAGAAAGCTTTTCCACTCTGTCTGGCAAGGAAAACCTGCGGGAGCACAGAAAACATCTCCCATCGTCTTCTGGACATTGCACGGAGGTCTGCCAAGTGTTTGGCATGAAGGAAAGAAAAGTTGTCCAAAACAGCTTCCAATCGAAGATTCATGTGATTGGAAACGTCAGGAAAGTGTAAGGTACTGTTTTCTATCAGTTGGCAAGCTGCGCACACAATCCCAGTGTTGTACAGCTTCCTTCTTCACCTTTCCGATGCTGCCGCTCTCTCCGGCTCCCGGAGCCGAAGAAGCGGCTTCTTCGCGCAAAGACGATTGTACCGCTCACAGTGCTCTCTTAGCGCCGCTTCTGCCGAAAGAAGCCCGGGAGCGGCTCTCAGCTCCGGAGAGCATCGTACCTTCGTCTTTAGCGTCTTTTGTGGTCTACATCCTAGCGATAAGCTTTTCCACTCTGTCTGGCAAGGAAAACCTCCAGGAGCACAGAAAACATCTCCCATCCTCTTCTGGACGTTGCACGGAGGTCTGCCAAGTGTTTGGCATGAAGGAAAGAAAAGTTGTCCAAAACAGCTTCCAATCGAATATTCATGTGATTGGAAACGTCAGGAAAGTGTAAGGTACTGTTTTCTATCAGTTGGCAAGCTGCGCACACAATCCCAGTGTTGTACAGCTTCCTTCTTCACCTTTGCGATGCTGCCGCTCTCTCCGGCTCCCGGAGCCGAAGAAGCGGCTTCTTCGCGCAAAGACGATTGTACCGCTCACAGTGCTCTCTTAGCGCCGCTTCTGCCGAAAGAAGCCCGGCAGCGGCTCTTAGCTCCGGAGAGCATCGTACCTTCGTCTTTAGCGTCTTTTGTGGTCTACATCCTAGCAGAAAGCTTTTCCACTCTGTCTGGCAAAGAAAACCTCCAGGAGCACAGAAAACATCTCCCATCGTCTTCTGGACGTTGCACGGAGGTCTGCCAAGTGTTTGGCATGAAGGAAAGAAAAGTTGTCCAAAACAGCTTCCAATCGAATATTCATGTGATTGGAAACGTCAGGAAAGTGTAAGGTACTGTTTTCTATCAGTTGGCAAGCTGCGCACACAATCCCAGTGTTGTACAGCTTCCTTCTTCACCTTTGCGATGCTGCCGCTCTCTCCGGCTCCCGGAGCCGAAGAAGCGGCTTCTTCGCGCAAAGACGATTGTACCGCTCACAGTGCTCTCTTAGCGCCGCTTCTGCCGAAAGAAGCCCGGCAGCGGCTCTTAGCTCCGGAGAGCATCGTACCTTCGTCTTTAGCGTCTTTTGTGGTCTACATCCTAGCAGAAAGCTTTTCCACTCTGTCTGGCAAGGAAAACCTGCGGGAGCACAGAAAACATCTCCCATCGTCTTCTGGACGTTGCACGGAGGTCTGCCAAGTGTTTGGCATGAAGGAAAGAAAAGTTGTCCAAAACAGCTTCCAATCGAAGATTCATGTGATTGGAAACGTCAGGAAAGTGTAAGGTACTGTTTTCTATCAGTTGGCAAGCTGCGCACACAATCCCAGTGTTGTACAGCTTCCTTCTTCACCTTTCCGATGCTGCCGCTCTCTCCGGCTCCCGGAGCCGAAGAAGCGGCTTCTTCGCGCAAAGACGATTGTACCGCTCACAGTGCTCTCTTAGCGCCGCTTCTGCCGAAAGAAGCCCGGGAGCGGCTCTTAGCTCCGGAGAGCATCGTACCTTCGTCTTTAGCGTCTTTTGTGGTCTACATCCTAGCAGAAAGCTTTTCCACTCTGTCTGGCAAGGAAAACCTGCGGGAGCACAGAAAACATCTCCCATCGTCTTCTGGACGTTGCACGGAGGTCTGCCAAGTGTTTGGCATGAAGGAAAGAAAAGTTGTCCAAAACAGCTTCCAATCGAAGATTCATGTGATTGGAAACGTCAGGAAAGTGTAAGGTACTGTTTTCTATCAGTTGGCAAGCTGCGCACACAATCCCAGTGTTGTACAGCTTCCTTCTTCACCTTTCCGATGCTGCCGCTCTCTCCGGCTCCCGGAGCCGAAGAAGCCGCTTCTTCGCGCAAAGACGATTGTACCGCTCACAGTGCTCTCTTAGCGCCGCTTCTGCCGAAAGAAGCCCGGCAGCGGCTCTTAGCTCCGGAGAGCATCGTACCTTCGTCTTTAGCGTCTTTTGTGGTCTACATCCTAGCAGAAAGCTTTTCCACTCTGTCTGGCAAGGAAAACCTGCGGGAGCACAGAAAACATCTCCCATCGTCTTCTGGACGTTGCACGGAGGTCTGCCAAGTGTTTGGCATGAAGGAAAGAAAAGTTGTCCAAAACAGCTTCCAATCGAAGATTCATGTGATTGGAAACGTCAGGAAAGTGTAAGGTACTGTTTTCTATCAGTTGGCAAGCTGCGCACACAATCCCAGTGTTGTACAGCTTCCTTCTTCACCTTTGCGATGCTGCCGCTCTCTCCGGCTCCCGGAGCCGAAGAAGCGGCTTCTTCGCGCAAAGACGATTGTACCGCTCACAGTGCTCTCTTAGCGCCGCTTCTGCCGAAAGAAGCCCGGCAGCGGCTCTTAGCTCCGGAGAGCATCGTACCTTCGTCTTTAGCGTCTTTTGTGGTCTACATCCTAGCGATAAGCTTTTCCACTCTGTCTGGCAAGGAAAACCTCCAGGAGCACAGAAAACATCTCCCATCGTCTTCTGGACGTTGCACGGAGGTCTGCCAAGTGTTTGGCATGAAGGAAAGAAAAGTTGTCCAAAACAGCTTCCAATCGAAGATTCATGTGATTGGAAACGTCAGGAAAGTGTAAGGTACTGTTTTCTATCAGTTGGCAAGCTGCGCACACAATCCCAGTGTTGTACAGCTTCCTTCTTCACCTTTCCGATGCTGCCGCTCTCTCCGGCTCCCGGAGCCGAAGAAGCGGCTTCTTCGCGCAAAGACGATTGTACCGCTCACAGTGCTCTCTTAGCGCCGCTTCTGCCGAAAGAAGCCCGGGAGCGGCTCTTAGCTCCGGAGAGCATCGTACCTTCGTCTTTAGCGTCTTTTGTGGTCTACATCCTAGCAGAAAGCTTTTCCACTCTGTCTGGCAAGGAAAACCTGCGGGAGCACAGAAAACATCTCCCATCGTCTTCTGGACGTTGCACGGAGGTCTGCCAAGTGTTTGGCATGAAGGAAAGAAAAGTTGTCCAAAACAGCTTCCAATCGAAGATTCATGTGATTGGAAACGTCAGGAAAGTGTAAGGTACTGTTTTCTATCAGTTGGCAAGCTGCGCACACAATCCCAGTGTTGTACAGCTTCCTTCTTCACCTTTCCGATGCTGCCGCTCTCTCCGGCTCCCGGAGCCGAAGAAGCCGCTTCTTCGCGCAAAGACGATTGTACCGCTCACAGTGCTCTCTTAGCGCCGCTTCTGCCGAAAGAAGCCCGGCAGCGGCTCTTAGCTCCGGAGAGCATCGTACCTTCGTCTTTAGCGTCTTTTGTGGTCTACATCCTAGCAGAAAGCTTTTCCACTCTGTCTGGCAAGGAAAACCTGCGGGAGCACAGAAAACATCTCCCATCGTCTTCTGGACGTTGCACGGAGGTCTGCCAAGTGTTTGGCATGAAGGAAAGAAAAGTTGTCCAAAACAGCTTCCAATCGAAGATTCATGTGATTGGAAACGTCAGGAAAGTGTAAGGTACTGTTTTCTATCAGTTGGCAAGCTGCGCACACAATCCCAGTGTTGTACAGCTTCCTTCTTCACCTTTGCGATGCTGCCGCTCTCTCCGGCTCCCGGAGCCGAAGAAGCGGCTTCTTCGCGCAAAGACGATTGTACCGCTCACAGTGCTCTCTTAGCGCCGCTTCTGCCGAAAGAAGCCCGGCAGCGGCTCTTAGCTCCGGAGAGCATCGTACCTTCGTCTTTAGCGTCTTTTGTGGTCTACATCCTAGCGATAAGCTTTTCCACTCTGTCTGGCAAGGAAAACCTCCAGGAGCACAGAAAACATCTCCCATCGTCTTCTGGACGTTGCACGGAGGTCTGCCAAGTGTTTGGCATGAAGGAAAGAAAAGTTGTCCAAAACAGCTTCCAATCGAAGATTCATGTGATTGGAAACGTCAGGAAAGTGTAAGGTACTGTTTTCTATCAGTTGGCAAGCTGCGCACACAATCCCAGTGTTGTACAGCTTCCTTCTTCACCTTTCCGATGCTGCCGCTCTCTCCGGCTCCCGGAGCCGAAGAAGCGGCTTCTTCGCGCAAAGACGATTGTACCGCTCACAGTGCTCTCTTAGCGCCGCTTCTGCCGAAAGAAGCCCGGCAGCGGCTCTTAGCTCCGGAGAGCATCGTACCTTCGTCTTTAGCGTCTTTTGTGGTCTACATCCTAGCAGAAAGCTTTTCCACTCTGTCTGGCAAGGAAAACCTGCGGGAGCACAGAAAACATCTCCCATCGTCTTCTGGACGTTGCACGGAGGTCTGCCAAGTGTTTGGCATGAAGGAAAGAAAAGTTGTCCAAAACAGCTTCCAATCGAAGATTCATGTGATTGGAAACGTCAGGAAAGTGTAAGGTACTGTTTTCTATCAGTTGGCAAGCTGCGCACACAATCCCAGTGTTGTACAGCTTCCTTCTTCACCTTTCCGATGCTGCCGCTCTCTCCGGCTCCCGGAGCCGAAGAAGCGGCTTCTTCGCGCAAAGACGATTGTACCGCTCACAGTGCTCTCTTAGCGCCGCTTCTGCCGAAAGAAGCCCGGGAGCGGCTCTTAGCTCCGGAGAGCATCGTACCTTCGTCTTTAGCGTCTTTTGTGGTCTACATCCTAGCAGAAAGCTTTTCCACTCTGTCTGGCAAGGAAAACCTGCGGGAGCACAGAAAACATCTCCCATCGTCTTCTGGACGTTGCACGGAGGTCTGCCAAGTGTTTGGCATGAAGGAAAGAAAAGTTGTCCAAAACAGCTTCCAATCGAAGATTCATGTGATTGGAAACGTCAGGAAAGTGTAAGGTACTGTTTTCTATCAGTTGGCAAGCTGCGCACACAATCCCAGTGTTGTACAGCTTCCTTCTTCACCTTTGCGATGCTGCCGCTCTCTCCGGCTCCCGGAGCCGAAGAAGCGGCTTCTTCGCGCAAAGACGATTGTACCGCTCACAGTGCTCTCTTAGCGCCGCTTCTGCCGAAAGAAGCCCGGCAGCGGCTCTTAGCTCCGGAGAGCATCGTACCTTCGTCTTTAGCGTCTTTTGTGGTCTACATCCTAGCAGAAAGCTTTTCCACTCTGTCTGGCAAGGAAAACCTGCGGGAGCACAGAAAACATCTCCCATCGTCTTCTGGACGTTGCACGGAGGTCTGCCAAGTGTTTGGCATGAAGGAAAGAAAAGTTGTCCAAAACAGCTTCCAATCGAAGATTCATGTGATTGGAAACGTCAGGAAAGTGTAAGGTACTGTTTTCTATCAGTTGGCAAGCTGCGCACACAATCCCAGTGTTGTACAGCTTCCTTCTTCACCTTTCCGATGCTGCCGCTCTCTCCGGCTCCCGGAGCCGAAGAAGCGGCTTCTTCGCGCAAAGACGATTGTACCGCTCACAGTGCTCTCTTAGCGCCGCTTCTGCCGAAAGAAGCCCGGCAGCGGCTCTTAGCTCCGGAGAGCATCGTACCTTCGTCTTTAGCGTCTTTTGTGGTCTACATCCTAGCGATAAGCTTTTCCACTCTGTCTGGCAAGGAAAACCTGCGGGAGCACAGAAAACATCTCCCATCGTCTTCTGGACGTTGCACGGAGGTCTGCCAAGTGTTTGGCATGAAGGAAAGAAAAGTTGTCCAAAACAGCTTCCAATCGAAGATTCATGTGATTGGAAACGTCAGGAAAGTGTAAGGTACTGTTTTCTATCAGTTGGCAAGCTGCGCACACAATCCCAGTGTTGTACAGCTTCCTTCTTCACCTTTCCGATGCTGCCGCTCTCTCCGGCTCCCGGAGCCGAAGAAGCGGCTTCTTCGCGCAAAGACGATTGTACCGCTCACAGTGCTCTCTTAGCGCCGCTTCTGCCGAAAGAAGCCCGGCAGCGGCTCTTAGCTCCGGAGAGCATCGTACCTTCGTCTTTAGCGTCTTTTGTGGTCTACATCCTAGCGATAAGCTTTTCCACTCTGTCTGGCAAGGAAAACCTCCAGGAGCACAGAAAACATCTCCCATCGTCTTCTGGACGTTGCACGGAGGTCTGCCAAGTGTTTGGCATGAAGGAAAGAAAAGTTGTCCAAAACAGCTTCCAATCGAATATTCATGTGATTGGAAACGTCAGGAAAGTGTAAGGTACTGTTTTCTATCAGTTGGCAAGCTGCGCACACAATCCCAGTGTTGTACAGCTTCCTTCTTCACCTTTCCGATGCTGCCGCTCTCTCCGGCTCCCGGAGCCGAAGAAGCGGCTTCTTCGCGCAAAGACGATTGTACCGCTCACAGTGCTCTCTTAGCGCCGCTTCTGCCGAAAGAAGCCCGGCAGCGGCTCTTAGCTCCGGAGAGCATCGTACCTTCGTCTTTAGCGTCTTTTGTGGTCTACATCCTAGCAGAAAGCTTTTCCACTCTGTCTGGCAAGGAAAACCTGCGGGAGCACAGAAAACATCTCCCATCGTCTTCTGGACGTTGCACGGAGGTCTGCCAAGTGTTTGGCATGAAGGAAAGAAAAGTTGTCCAAAACAGCTTCCAATCGAAGATTCATGTGATTGGAAACGTCAGGAAAGTGTAAGGTACTGTTTTCTATCAGTTGGCAAGCTGCGCACACAATCCCAGTGTTGTACAGCTTCCTTCTTCACCTTTCCGATGCTGCCGCTCTCTCCGGCTCCCGGAGCCGAAGAAGCGGCTTCTTTGCGCAAAGACGATTGTACCGCTCACAGTGCTCTCTTAGCGCCGCTTCTGCCGAAAGAAGCCCGGGAGCGGCTCTTAGCTCCGGAGAGCATCGTACCTTCGTCTTTAGCGTCTTTTGTGGTCTACATCCTAGCAGAAAGCTTTTCCACTCTGTCTGGCAAGGAAAACCTGCGGGAGCACAGAAAACATCTCCCATCGTCTTCTGGACGTTGCACGGAGGTCTGCCAAGTGTTTGGCATGAAGGAAAGAAAAGTTGTCCAAAACAGCTTCCAATCGAAGATTCATGTGATTGGAAACGTCAGGAAAGTGTAAGGTACTGTTTTCTATCAGTTGGCAAGCTGCGCACACAATCCCAGTGTTGTACAGCTTCCTTCTTCACCTTTCCGATGCTGCCGCTCTCTCCGGCTCCCGGAGCCGAAGAAGCGGCTTCTTCGCGCAAAGACGATTGTACCGCTCACAGTGCTCTCTTAGCGCCGCTTCTGCCGAAAGAAGCCCGGCAGCGGCTCTTAGCTCCGGAGAGCATCGTACCTTCGTCTTTAGCGTCTTTTGTGGTCTACATCCTAGCGATAAGCTTTTCCACTCTGTCTGGCAAGGAAAACCTGCGGGAGCACAGAAAACATCTCCCATCGTCTTCTGGACGTTGCACGGAGGTCTGCCAAGTGTTTGGCATGAAGGAAAGAAAAGTTGTCCAAAACAGCTTCCAATCGAAGATTCATGTGATTGGAAACGTCAGGAAAGTGTAAGGTACTGTTTTCTATCAGTTGGCAAGCTGCGCACACAATCCCAGTGTTGTACAGCTTCCTTCTTCACCTTTGCGATGCTGCCGCTCTCTCCGGCTCCCGGAGCCGAAGAAGCGGCTTCTTCGCGCAAAGACGATTGTACCGCTCACAGTGCTCTCTTAGCGCCGCTTCTGCCGAAAGAAGCCCGGCAGCGGCTCTTAGCTCCGGAGAGCATCGTACCTTCGTCTTTAGCGTCTTTTGTGGTCTACATCCTAGCAGAAAGCTTTTCCACTCTGTCTGGCAAGGAAAACCTGCGGGAGCACAGAAAACATCTCCCATCGTCTTCTGGACGTTGCACGGAGGTCTGCCAAGTGTTTGGCATGAAGGAAAGAAAAGTTGTCCAAAACAGCTTCCAATCGAATATTCATGTGATTGGAAACGTCAGGAAAGTGTAAGGTACTGTTTTCTATCAGTTGGCAAGCTGCGCACACAATCCCAGTGTTGTACAGCTTCCTTCTTCACCTTTCCGATGCTGCCGCTCTCTCCGGCTCCCGGAGCCGAAGAAGCGGCTTCTTCGCGCAAAGACGATTGTACCGCTCACAGTGCTCTCTTAGCGCCGCTTCTGCCGAAAGAAGCCCGGGAGCGGCTCTTAGCTCCGGAGAGCATCGTACCTTCGTCTTTAGCGTCTTTTGTGGTCTACATCCTAGCAGAAAGCTTTTCCACTCTGTCTGGCAAGGAAAACCTGCGGGAGCACAGAAAACATCTCCCATCGTCTTCTGGACGTTGCACGGAGGTCTGCCAAGTGTTTGGCATGAAGGAAAGAAAAGTTGTCCAAAACAGCTTCCAATCGAAGATTCATGTGATTGGAAACGTCAGGAAAGTGTAAGGTACTGTTTTCTATCAGTTGGCAAGCTGCGCACACAATCCCAGTGTTGTACAGCTTCCTTCTTCACCTTTCCGATGCTGCCGCTCTCTCCGGCTCCCGGAGCCGAAGAAGCGGCTTCTTCGCGCAAAGACGATTGTACCGCTCACAGTGCTCTCTTAGCGCCGCTTCTGCCGAAAGAAGCCCGGCAGCGGCTCTTAGCTCCGGAGAGCATCGTACCTTCGTCTTTAGCGTCTTTTGTGGTCTACATCCTAGCAGAAAGCTTTTCCACTCTGTCTGGCAAGGAAAACCTGCGGGAGCACAGAAAACATCTCCCATCGTCTTCTGGACGTTGCACGGAGGTCTGCCAAGTGTTTGGCATGAAGGAAAGAAAAGTTGTCCAAAACAGCTTCCAATCGAAGATTCATGTGATTGGAAACGTCAGGAAAGTGTAAGGTACTGTTTTCTATCAGTTGGCAAGCTGCGCACACAATCCCAGTGTTGTACAGCTTCCTTCTTCACCTTTCCGATGCTGCCGCTCTCTCCGGCTCCCGGAGCCGAAGAAGCGGCTTCTTCGCGCAAAGACGATTGTACCGCTCACAGTGCTCTCTTAGCGCCGCTTCTGCCGAAAGAAGCCCGGCAGCGGCTCTTAGCTCCGGAGAGCATCGTACCTTCGTCTTTAGCGTCTTTTGTGGTCTACATCCTAGCAGAAAGCTTTTCCACTCTGTCTGGCAAGGAAAACCTGCGGGAGCACAGAAAACATCTCCCATCGTGTTCTGGACGTTGCACGGAGGTCTGCCAAGTGTTTGGCATGAAGGAAAGAAAAGTTCTCCAAAACAGCTTCCAATCGAAGATTCATGTGATTGGAAACGTCAGGAAAGTGTAAGGTACTGTTTTCTATCAGTTGGCAAGCTGCGCACACAATCCCAGTGTTGTACAGCTTCCTTCTTCACCTTTCCGATGCTGCCGCTCTCTCCGGCTCCCGGAGCCGAAGAAGCGGCTTCTTCGCGCAAAGACGATTGTACCGCTCACAGTGCTCTCTTAGCGCCGCTTCTGCCGAAAGAAGCCCGGCAGCGGCTCTTAGCTCCGGAGAGCATCGTACCTTCTTCTTTAGCGTCTTTTGTGGTCTACATCCTAGCAGAAAGCTTTTCCACTCTGTCTGGCAAGGAAAACCTGCAGGAGCACAGAAAACATCTCCCATCGTGTTCTGGACGTTGCACGGAGGTCTGCCAAGTGTTTGGCATGAAGGAAAGAAAAGTTGTCCAAAACAGCTTCCAATCGAAGATTCATGTGATTGGAAACGTCAGGAAAGTGTAAGGTACTGTTTTCTATCAGTTGGCAAGCTGCGCACACAATCCCAGTGTTGTACAGCTTCCTTCTTCACCTTTCCGATGCTGCCGCTCTCTCCGGCTCCCGGAGCCGAAGAAGCGGCTTCTTCGCGCAAAGACGATTGTACCGCTCACAGTGCTCTCTTAGCGCCGCTTCTGCCGAAAGAAGTCCGGGAGCGGCTCTTAGCTCCGGAGAGCATCGTACCTGCGTCTTTAGCGTCTTTTGTGGTCTACATCCGAGCAGAAAGCTTTTCCACTCTGTCTGGCAAGGAAAACCTGCGGGAGCACAGAAGACATCTCCAATCGTCTTGTGGACCTTGCACGGAGGTCTGCCAAGTGTTTGGCATGAAGGAAAGAAAAGTTGTCCAAAACAGCTTCCAATCGAAGATTCATGTGATTGGAAACGTCAGGAAAGTGTAAGGTACTGTTTTCTATCAGTTGGCAAGCTGCGCACACAATCCCAGTGTTGTACAGCTTCCTTCTTCACCTTTCCGATGCTGCCGCTCTCTCCGGCTCCCGGAGCCGAAGAAGCGGCTTCTTCGCGCAAAGACGATTGTACCGCTCACAGTGCTCTCTTAGCGCCGCTTCTGCCGAAAGAAGCCCGGCAGCGGCTCTTAGCTCCGAAGAGCATCGTACCTTCGTCTTTAGCGTCTTTTGTGGTCTACATCCTAGCAGAAAGCTTTTCCACTCTGTCTGGCAAGGAAAACCTGCAGGAGCACAGAAAACATCTCCCATCGTGTTGTGGACGTTGCACGGAGGTCTGCCAAGTGTTTGGCATGAAGGAAAGAAAAGTTGTCCAAAACAGCTTCCAATCGAAGATTCATGTGATTGGAAACGTCAGGAAAGTGTAAGGTACTGTTTTCTATCAGTTGGCAAGCTGCGCACACAATCCCAGTGTTGTACAGCTTCCTTCTTCACCTTTGCGATGCTGCCGCTCTCTCCGGCTCCCGGAGCCGAAGAAGCGGCTTCTTCGCGCAAAGACGATTGTACCGCTCACAGTGCTCTCTTAGCGCCGCTTCTGCCGAAAGAAGCCCGGCAGCGGCTCTTAGCTCCGGAGAGCATCGTACCTTCGTTTTTAGCGTCTTTTGTGGTCTACATCCTAGCAGAAAGCTTTTCCACTCTGTCTGGCAAGGAAAACCTGCGGGAGCACAGAAAACATCTCCCATCGTCTTCTGGACGTTGCACGGAGGTCTGCCAAGTGTTTGGCATGAAGGAAAGAAAAGTTGTCCAAAACAGCTTCCAATCGAAGATTCATGTGATTGGAAACGTCAGGAAAGTGTAAGGTACTGTTTTCTATCAGTTGGCAATCTGCGCACACAATCCCAGTGTTGTACAGCTTCCTTCTTCACCTTTCCGATGCTGCCGCTCTCGCCGGCTCCCGGAGCCGAAGAAGCGGCTTCTTCGCGCAAAGACGATTGTACCGCTCACAGTGCTCTCTTAGCGCCGCTTCTGCCGAAAGAAGGCCGGGAGCGGCTCTTAGCTCCGGAGAGCATCGTACCTTCGTCTTTAGCGTCTTTTGTGGTCTACATCCTAGCAGAAAGCTTTTCCACTCTGTCTGGCAAGGAAAACCTCCAGGAGCACAGAAAACATCTCCCATCGTGTTCTGGACGTTGCACGGAGGTCTGCCAAGTGTTTGGCATGAAGGAAAGAAAAGTTGTCCAAAACAGCTTCCAATCGAAGATTCATGTGATTGGAAACGTCAGGAAAGTGTAAGGTACTGTTTTCTATCAGTTGGCAAGCTGCGCACACAATCCCAGTGTTGTACAGCTTCCTTCTTCACCTTTGCGATGCTGCCGCTCTCTCCGGATCCCGGAGCCGAAGAAGAGGCTTCTTCGCGCAAAGACGATTGTACCGCTCACAGTGCTCTCTTAGCGCCGCTTCTGCCGAAAGAAGCCCAGGAGCGGCTCTTAGCTCCGGAGAGCATCGTACCTTCGTCTTTAGCGTCTTTTGTGGTCTACATCCTAGCAGAAAGCTTTTCCACTCTGTCTGGCAAGGAAAACCTGCGGGAGCACAGAAAACATCTCCCATCGTCTTCTGGACGTTGCACGGAGGTCTGCCAAGTGTTTGGCATGAAGGAAAGAAAAGTTGTCCAAAACAGCTTCCAATCGAAGATTCATGTGATTGGAAACGTCAGGAAAGTGTAAGGTACTGTTTTCTATCAGTTGGCAAGCTGCGCACACAATCCCAGTGTTGTACAGCTTCCTTCTTCACCTTTGCGATGCTGCCGCTCTCTCCGGCTCCCGGAGCCGAAGAAGCGGCTTCTTCGCGCAAAGACGATTGTACCGCTCACAGTGCTCTCTTAGCGCCGCTTCTGCCGAAAGAAGCCCGGCAGCGGCTCTTAGCTCCGGAGAGCATCGTACCTGCGTCTTTAGCGTCTTTTGTGGTCTACATCCTAGCAGAAAGCTTTTCCACTCTGTCTGGCAAGGAAAACCTGCGGGAGCACAGAAAACATCTCCCATCGTCTTCTGGACGTTGCACGGAGGTCTGCCAAGTGTTTGGCATGAAGGAAAGAAAAGTTGTCAAAAACAGCTTCCAATCGAAGATTCGTGTGATTGGAAACATCAGGAAAGTGTAAGGTACTGTTTTCTATCAGTTGGCAAGTTGCGCACACAATCCCAGTGTTGTACAGCTTCCTTCTTCACCTTTCCGATGCTGCCGCTCTCTCCGGCTCCCGGAGCCGAAGAAGCGGCTTCTTCGCGCAAAGACGATTGTACCGCTCACAGTGCTCTCTTAGCGCCGCTTCTGCCGAAAGAAGCCCGGCAGCGGCTCTTAGCTCCGGAGAGCATCGTACCTTCGTCTTTAGCGTCTTTTGTGGTCTACGTCCTAGCAGAAAGCTTTTCCACTCTGTCTGGCAAGGAAAACCTGCGAGAGCACAGAAAACATCTCCCATCGTCTTCTGGACGTTGCACGGAGGTCTGCCAAGTGTTTGGCATGAAGGAAAGTAAAGTTCTCCAAAACAGCTTCCAATCGAATATTCATGTGATTGGAAACGTCAGGAAAGTGTAAGGTACTGTTTTCTATCAGTTGGCAAGCTGCGCACACAATCCCAGTGTTGTACAGCTTCCTTCTTCACCTTTGCGATGCTGCCGCTCTCTCCGGCTCCCGGAGCCGAAGAAGCGGCTTCTTCGCGCAAAGACGATTGTACCGCTCACAGTGCTCTCTTAGCGCCGCTTCTGCCGAAAGAAGCCCGGCAGCGGCTCTTAGCTCCGAAGAGCATCGTGCCTTCGTCTTTAGCGTCTTTTGTGGTCTACATCCTAGCAGAAAGCTTTTCCACTCTGTCTGGCAAAGAAAACCTCCAGGAGCACAGAAAACATCTCCCATCGTCTTCTGGACGTTGCACGGAGGTCTGCCAAGTGTTTGGCATGAAGGAAAGAAAAGTTGTCCAAAACAGCTTCCAATCGAAGATTCATGTGATTGGAAACGTCAGGAAAGTGTAAGGTACTGTTTTCTATCAGTTGGCAAGCTGCGCACACAATCCCAGTGTTGTACAGCTTCCTTCTTCACCTTTCCGATGCTGCCGCTCTCTCCGGCTCCCGGAGCCGAAGAAGCGGCTTCTTCGCGCAAAGACGATTGTACCGCTCACAGTGCTCTCTTAGCGCCGCTTCTGCCGAAAGAAGCCCGGCAGCGGCTCTTAGCTCCGGAGAGCATCGTACCTTCGTCTTTAGCGTCTTTTGTGGTCTACATCCTAGCAGAAAGCTTTTCCACTCTGTCTGGCAAGGAAAACCTGCGGGAGCACAGAAAACATCTCCCATCGTCTTCTGGACGTTGCACGGAGGTCTGCCAAGTGTTTGGCATGAAGGAAAGAAAAGTTGTCCAAAACAGCTTCCAATCGAAGATTCATGTGATTGGAAACGTCAGGAAAGTGTAAGGTACTGTTTTCTATCAGTTGGCAAGCTGCGCACACAATCCCAGTGTTGTACAGCTTCCTTCTTCACCTTTCCGATGCTGCCGCTCTCTCCGGCTCCCGGAGCCGAAGAAGCGGCTTCTTCGCGCAAAGACGATTGTACCGCTCACAGTGCTCTCTTAGCGCCGCTTCTGCCGAAAGAAGCCCGGCAGCGGCTCTTAGCTCCGGAGAGCATCGTACCTTCGTCTTTAGCGTCTTTTGTGGTCTACATCCTAGCAGAAAGCTTTTCCACTCTGTTTGGCAAAGAAAACCTCCAGGAGCACAGAAAACATCTCCCATCGTCTTCTGGACGTTGCACGGAGGTCTGCCAAGTGTTTGGCATGAAGGAAAGAAAAGTTGTCCAAAACAGCTTCCAATCGAAGATTCATGTGATTGGAAACGTCAGGAAAGTGTAAGGTACTGTTTTCTATCAGTTGGCAAGCTGCGCACACAATCCCAGTGTTGTACAGCTTCCTTCTTCACCTTTGCGATGCTGCCGCTCTCTCCGGCTCCCGGAGCCGAAGAAGCGGCTTCTTCGCGCAAAGACGATTGTACCGCTCACAGTGCTCTCTTAGCGCCGCTTCTGCCGAAAGAAGCCCGGCAGCGGCTCTTAGCTCCGGAGAGCATCGTACCTTCGTCTTTAGCGTCTTTTGTGGTCTACATCCTAGCAGAAAGCTTTTCCACTCTGTCTGGCAAGGAAAACCTGCGGGAGCACAGAAAACATCTCCCATCGTCTTCTGGACGTTGCACGGAGGTCTGCCAAGTGTTTGGCATGAAGGAAAGAAAAGTTGTCCAAAACAGCTTCCAATCGAAGATTCATGTGATTGGAAACGTCAGGAAAGTGTAAGGTACTGTTTTCTGTCAGTTGGCAAGCTGCGCACACAATCCCAGTGTTGTACAGCTTCCTTCTTCACCTTTCCGATGCTGCCGCTCTCTCCGGCTCCCGGAGCCGAAGAAGCGGCTTCTTCGCGCAAAGACGATTGTACCGCTCACAGTGCTCTCTTAGCGCCGCTTCTGCCGAAAGAAGCCCGGCAGCGGCTCTTAGCTTCGGAGAGCATCGTACCTTCCAATTCAATTTTTTCAGCTCCACAAACCAAATGGTATACTTGCAGCAGTAGGGCAGGACGTTGAATTGGACTTTCTCCTTTTAGAGAGAAGCTAATGAAAAAGTTTCACCGGAATCAGAGCAGGCTGTAAAACAAGAAAAGTGTCATGGAAATAAGCCAGCCTTATCCTCTTAGCCTTGCTTGTTGTGATCGGCCAAGAAAGAAATGTGTCAACTCGGTGTTCCTGGGTATCATATCAGTAACAGGTACTTCAGCTGCTGTTCTTCTCTCCTGAAGTTAAGAACAGAATCCAAGGAATTGTGATTCCATGGTCTCAATTCACTCAATATGGTGCCGAAAAGGGAGTGGAAGGGGCACGGGTCAATTAACTTGAATGGCCTATGTAAATCAGCGGCCACTGTTTTTCTGAAGGCTTCAACAGGTTAGTTGCCTATGTTCTTCTTGGAATTGTTTTAATCTTTGGTCATGTTTTTCTTGGGATTCTTTTACCCTTTTCCCATTAGTGCAGCCTTTGCTCTCAAGGCTTTGCTGACATTTCCAGTATCTCGGTAGCCTGGAAAAGTGTTGTCTTGATTGATCACATCATTATTCCCTTCCAAGGGTTGTTTTCCTCAAGTCTCAGTTTGGCTGGTTTTCTGCTAGTTGATTGTCAGAGGGCAGCAGGTGTTTTGTAAGAGCAAGTACACAATGCCATAGCTTGCTTTTCTTTGGATTTGGCCTGTCTAGAAAATGGAATGACTGAACATCTCTGGGAGGCTTTTCTCTCCCCATTAGGTTTCACTGGAAGGAGGGCAGATGCAAATCGTCTACCTAAAGTCTTGGCACGGAAGAAAGTAGTGGTTTGCTGCTGCATAGAGCTAGAAGCTTACAAAAGGAAGGCCTTGGGCTGAGGCCCATTACTTTGGCTAAGTAGAAAAGGACTGTGGCAAGGTGAGGCAGCTGACTTCGAGGTAGATCAACAAGTTCTAGAAGCGTCGTGTGTTCACAGCGTGGTGCATGGTGGTTGGCTGAATTGTGTTTGTTATGGCTTAAAGCTATGGAAATGAGAAAGGCCTGAGTGTTTCAAAAGCCTGGTTTTTGCAAGAAAGCAGCTCTCCTTTGCATCTGCCTGGGGACTCTGCATCACCACGGACCCTCACTGCCACTTTGCCAAGGAGATGATCAGTAGGAATGTTGCAGAGCTGCTGTGTGCATCTGAATGGAATGGCAGAGAACGAAGCGCTGGACGTTTCTGGCTTTAGTACAATGCTGCTGCATTGGTGCCAGTTTAGTTGGTTTTTCCATCAGTGGCCTTTCTGTCTAGAAGTACACTGCCCAGAGTATTGGATGCCTTTTCCTTCCTGTTGTTTTCATACCTTCCTTCAGTTGAAAGGATGATACAACCTTGACATTTTGAAGATCCCTGTTAGGAAGCACTATGCCAGAGGAGTCATCGCTCCCTTTTCTTCTGCCTCCTTTGTCATTTTCAGAGACTCATTTCAAATTTCTGCTCATGTCAAGAAGAATACTGAGACTACTTAGCAGGGCTGACGCTCTCAGCTGCTTTCCTCTTTCCTACTGCTTCATACTGGATGTGACTTCAAGGCCTCGTTTTGTCATCTGCATTTTGCCGTCATCCAAAGCTAAATATTCCAGGCCTGTGAACACAAAAAGAACTCTTAGTCTTTTGCAAGAACTACCCCTAGGAGGATTTGTGTTCACTTTGATCTCTTCAGTGTTTCAGAAAAAAGGAGATTGTACTCTCTTCTTGTGTACTCTCTTCTTGTGCTCTCATTTCCCTCTCTCTGCCTTGCATGCCCCACTTAATCTACTGGTGTGACTCATTTGGCATCATCTCACGGTGCAAATTCTGCATAGTTTCAAGTCCTTACAAATGCCAGTTGCCAAGGAGCCTATCTAAGCATTCAAGGGGCAAAGAATTGTAGGGCTGGCAAGTTCAGGTGCTGAAACTGTAAGTCATGCCATATCAAAGTGACAGAGCAAATCAATTGATCTAGGACTTTCAGCTGGACACCTCTGAGAATAGCTGCTTGTCAGCAATGACACAGCCATCTTCCTAGCTGGATTCCAGAGAGAGGAAAGGGACACCTTCAATGGTTAATATGTTTGGCATGAGAAAACAGCAAGAAATGTACCGCAAAATACTTGAGTCAGATCAAGTGCGTTTCTCTAGTGAGAATTTTGCACTTGTTCTTTCTTGTCTGTGCCTTTACTTTTCACAGAAGACAGGGGAGCATTTCATTAGTACTGTTCTTTTGTTTTCTTTTGTTGGCCTCCCTCTTTCCACCTGCAATTAACAAATTTGCCTTTCTTTACTGGCTTCTCTTTCTTTACTTCTACAAGTTGACATGAGGTCATCCAACCTTATCATCAATGTTCTCAGACAGTGGAGAGAAGTAGAAGGTACAGCTAAATGGATAAAAGAAACCCACAAAAACAGACAGGTTTTTACAGTCTTCTGTGAGAACATTAGGACACAAGATGTCTTTGAACTGAGTCATGCTCTATTGACTTAACTTTTAGTCCACTGGTTACTATTATTACACGTGTTTGGCCTTTAGTACAGAGCCTTGGAACTAATCCAGGCCAATACTTGGCTAATTTTGTTTTATTTCTAGTGAGGACTTTGTTTCTTAAGGAATAGTCCAGAGAAAGAGCGTCCACGGTACAGTTACAGGTCATAAATTCTGGTACAGTTTGTGCTGGTAATAGGTCTAGGAAAGAAAGGTTTGACATCTTTTTTGACTTTCAAATGGAACCATGATTTGAAAAACCTAAGAGTTGCAGCTCCCCCCCCCACCCCACACCCCAAGTACTTCTCTTTGCAATATTACTCAGGGATTGCACATCAAAGCCCACCCTGTAAAATACGTTGCAGATACTTTGCAAGAAGTGCAGCTTAGCAGCTAGAGATGATAACGTGTCTTAAATAACATGGTCTAAATATGTCTGTCTACGCAGACATACTCAACAAAGGTTACGATGGCTTAGCTCCTGTGCTCAAGTGAACGTGCATTTTAGAACTTCCCAAGAAGGTGAATTCAACCTCCTTCATTGCTCTCTGCTGGAGTCCCAAGAGAATTTCAGTCTGCTTTTTGTCATTTACAGCTGTCACTGCTTAGCTCTTGAACATGAGACTCCCTCATGACTGATGAAAGTTGTCTAGTTAAGAGTGGCTGAAAGACATGGTCTTGCTCTAGAAGGAGATGAGAAGGTTTCTGCAGTCTTTGTCATCTCTACTGCTTGTGATTTCTAGACAAAACCAGTGGGAAGTTTTCTGAAGGCAGTCCAGAAGCTGGCAATATGGACAGCTTACAGCCCAACACTTGCTGCAGTGCAACCATGGTGACACCAGAAAGGACTTCAAAAATTTAAAAGGGCAAACAAAGCAGTTGGAAGGAAAAGAACATGAACCATTATTCCATTTTTCTCATCTATCTTTCTTTAAATCATCATTTTCGTGCAGTTTGGCGGCTTGCGTTGGTATCCCACCAAAGGAATCTGAGACAGAGTAAGCTTTTGAATGGAGTAGAAGTGAGAAACGCAGGCCAAGTTGCCTTTTTTGCCATCAAATACCAGTTAGGCTTGAACTACCCTCTGCTTAAGGTGCTTAGCTTACACTAAGAATTGATGAGCACATTTTGATGGGAGCAAATTTTACTGTCATGATGACTGAGTAAATTTTGCTGTCCCTCAGAATTTTACTGTCGTCTGAATAGCAATGTTTGTGTCCAAATAGTATTTTGTCTCCTGTATCTGCAGCAGGTAAGCCTTTTGCTGTCAGCAGTGTTGCTTAAGCTTTCATGTCATATCCCTCTTCACATCCATCTTCTGCTTAAGGCTTATTAATCTACTTTAGAATTGGCAGGTGGAATAAGACTACTTTTCCTTTTTGAAAGCTCATGTCATTTGACCTACTTACAGCAAATAATTCATTAATTGCAAGTCCCCAGCTAGCATCTTTTCGGCATATTCTAACCTTCTAAAGAAGTAACAAAAGCACTCTCCAATACTTGACTTTCATATCACAGTGGGAACGCTGGTCCTGTTTGCAAGAAACAATCATGGGTATGGTAAAACAAAAGGAGGGCTTAGAGTTTTCTCTGTTAACCTATAGTGAGCTTGGATTTTGCAATATGCATGAAGTTAATTAACACTGTTATATAAAGTGGCTGATTTAATCAATAAATTGGAGTCAATGCTGATAAACGACAAGGTGGGTTGGCTTCCCTTCGCTTTCAACACAGTGCCAATTCGGGCTGGTTTGATAGGACTAAGTGGCTGCTGCAATCTGCCATCCAGAAGCGGGGCAGGTGAGTTTTGTTTGCAAGGGAAAAGGGCCATGGTTTGTGTTTGGGGGCCTGTGACTGAGAGTGCCGGCTGACTCCTGAAATTCTTTGATATGCAGGATGATTCCCAGACGCAAGGTGGAAATGCTGCCAAGTCGGGCTGGATTGAAATTACCCGGGGACTCCTGCAATCTGCCATCGAGAAGCGGGGCAGGTGAGTGTTGTTTGCCAGGGAAAAGGGCCGTGGATTGTGTTTGGGGGCCTGTGGCTGGGAGAGGCCGGCTGGCTCCTGAAAATCCACGATCCGCAGGATGTTTCTCAGACCCAAGGTAGCAACATTGCCAAGTCGGGCTGGTTTGATAGTACCAAGTTGCTCCTGCAATGTGCCATGCAGAAGCAGGGCAGGTGACTTTTCTTTGCCAGGGAAAAGGGCCGAGGTTTGTGTTTGGGGGCCTGTGGCCAAGAGTGTCTTGCTGGCTCCTGAAAATCCATGATATGCAGGATGGTTCCCAGACCCAAGGTGGCACCAGTGCCAAGTCGGGCTGGTTTGATATTACCAAGTGGCTCCTGCAATGTGCCATGCAGAAGCGGGGCAGGTGAGTTTTTTTGGCCAGGTAAGAGGGCCGAGGTCTGTGTTTAAGGGCCTGTGGCTGGGAGTGGCCGGCTGGCTCCTGAAAATCCACGATCCGCAGGATGGTTCCCAGACCCAAGGTGGCACCAGTGCCAAGTCGGGCTGGTTTGATAGTACCAAGTGGCTCCTGCAATCTGCCATGATCACATGAAGAAATACTTTCTGGCGTCCGTACTGGGCCATGTGCTCTTTCTTCTCTCAACTTCTCCATCACCTCTCATCTGTTTCACATGCGCTATCTTCAAGGTCCACAGGCTACTTTTCACAGCATCTTCAGGCCTGATGCAGTAAGAATGATGAATAGAACAGAGTTGGGTCTATTTTCCAGTTTGGATAAAATGCTTTCTGCACACAAATCCAAGGAGAAGGTGCTGCCCCGATGCCCAGAAAAACTTTCACTCCTGCTAGTGTTCTACGTCAACCACAACTTAGTCTGAAAGAAAAGCTTTTTCTCTGAGAGCATCTGAGAGGTTTGCACGAAGCACTGATATCTGACATATGCAATTTTGAAGAGGAGAGGAAAAAGAAAATGGCAAGAAGTTTTTAATTTTAGTGGTTTCAATTTTAATTTCCGTGCCCTTTTTCAAAACTTGTCAGCTCAAATGCCCATCAACATCTTTTAGTCATCTGTAAGTCAGTATTCATCTAAAATGTGCTTCAAATCAAAAGAATTTCAAATTTGCACTCCAAGTTTCTATGCCTAGATTTATGATTTCCTACACATATTAGATGAAAGGAAGGCCTTTTTTACTGTGGGAGTGCTGGAACACTGGGACAGGTTGCCCAGAGAAGTTGTGGGTGTCCCATCCCTGAAAGTATTCAAGGTCAGCTTGGACGGGGCTTGGAGCAGCAACAAAGGAGAAGCTTGATGGTAGAGAAACAAAGTTGGACTATAGAAGAAACTGGGATTGAAGTATAGGAGCAAGTTTTCTCTCAGCTCTTGGGGTAAATTCAAAGTTGTACAAAATGACATTTATCTGTGATTTTCACTACTGTAACAGAAAGGTTCATGAAAACTGTACAGAAGATAGCAAATTTTAAAAGAGATAAGAATTACAGCATAAAATCCATGGGACGGGTTACAACATGAGACACTCTCTAAGAGAAAATCTCTGTGTTTCAGCACTTCATCATGGTAAGATTTCATGAAGTGCCAAAGAAGGCGGCAAAATATCATTCGGGACATTATTTACTGGAGTTCAGCCTGGCCATTAGTAGGAACTGGGTTTGACCACATCATGTAGATATACCACACACACTTTCCCTTCACTGAAAAATGACTGTTTACAACGAAGAAGCAATTGACGATCAAAATTGATTGAAAGCATCTTAAACATGTCAAGTATTTCATTGTAGATGATCTGTGATCCAAATGCTTCTTCCACCTTCGAGAGGGACAGAACAATTCTTCCATATCATGATGGTTTCAAATTGTATCAACCAATGTTTTCTGCTGAAAAGATAGCATCTATTTTTTTCTATTTTTGGAAGAAAATATTCCTAGACATACAACAGGTGAGAACTAAGTAATTTTAAAGAAGCAAATGACATGAAAATATTCTGTAAATAGAATGAAATGAAAAGCTGTGTTTTAAATAGGAGCTAAATATGAAACAGAATTTCTGTACCAGGCATTTGAATTACTGCACCAGCTCTTTTGCCCATCAAGAGAGGCATTGAGCATTTCAGTCTTTTCCAAGGTGTTCATGATCTGCTATGCTGATCTCTGTGTGTGCCTAGGTGTGTGTGGAAGGGGGGGCATGTGAAGGGGAGTGTGTATGTTTGCTTTACAATTGTTGTGGCAGATTCATGCCTCAGCTCCACATTTTGTTTTAGAAAGGTCACACAGAGTGGATATGAAGTTTACTATCAACAAGAGATCAATTCCCAAATCATCCATTTGACTCTACCTTATAAATCATGTGCTTTGTTGCATATTTTATCAAATCTACTTTCAAGCCAGATGGAGGCAGGAGGATGTGGGAATCCCTCCACCATCTTGCAACTTTTATGCAAGTAGGTTTTCAAGAAAATCATCATTTCTCTTGGAAATATGTCTGGAACAGGCATGATGGTAGTGTCAACCTGTTGGAGTTTTTGTTGCTGGAAGAAGTTGTACAAAAGGATTGGTTTTTACATTGACCGGTTACTGAATCAAGCGCAGGAATACATTGGAAATTCAACTGGGGCCTCCTTTTCCCAGCAGACCACTTCTAGAACGAGCTTGTACAATGAAGCTGACGCTTCTGCTCTCTTTTTGTTTCTTTCCTATTTTTCTTGGCTTCTTTGCCACTCTCTAGACAATTTGTGAACTCTTTTCCCAACTCAGATGGTTTCAATAGTCTGATTGTGATCACACATTTTTACAAGGAATTCTTAAAATCTTTCCTCGAGTTAAGAAAGTCAAGGACTTAGGTCTTTTTCTTCCCTTATAATATTGCAATGAAATTGATAACTAAAGACCAACTCTTTCTTTTTGTTTTTAACCCAAGTAGATAATTCCCATCCATTCATCCATTTGGTGGACCAATAGTTGCCATGCTGATGGAAGTTGTCACTTCTTAACAATAGACATTCTGTGACTATGTTGACAGCACTTTGGGTGAAGATCCTAACTGGTCTTGGATACACATAGGGAGAAATTTGCTCAGCCAGTGTCAGTCTTAAGCATGCGTATCAGAAGATCTTTCTAGAGCTGGGAATTTTCCCATGAAAGGGATTCAGTTAGGGAAGAGACACTCGTCCCAGAGTTTTACATTCTTCTTGAACACTGCTTAAGGAACTTAGATGCCGTGTCCATTTGGATCTCTGTCTTCACAGAACTTTGTCATGCAAGTGCTTGAAATGCATCTTGAAGAGAATTCACTAGCACAGAATGAATGAGAGTGGAAGGGGTTGGTGGGGCTAACCAGGCCCAATCCCCCTGCCTAAACCAGGATACCTAGAGCCTCTTGCCCAGGATTCTATCTGGGTGTACTTTTAATGTCTTCAAAGATCCAGGCTCCACAATCTTTCTGGGCAGTCTGTGCCGTGGTTCAGTCACCCTCACAGTAAAGAATCATTTGCTGATGGTCAATGGCAATCTCCTGTATTTCAGAGAGTGCCCACTGCCTCTTGTTTTTTTCACTCAGCATCACTGAAAAGACACTGGTTCCCTCCCCTTTGCACTATTGCTTCCATATGGATGCGTGCTGCCATGTAGAGATATGTCAAAATCCTCCCTGAAGCCCAGGCAGATAATATTCCCTTCATCTACCAGTCAAGTTGATTCATCAGAGGAGTTTAAAGTGATGTTCAGCATGAAATTCCCCTGAAAAAATATGCTAAATACGTTATTTTGTCGTCTTGCATGTGCCTGACAAGGTTTTCCAGGAAGAGCTGCTTCATCAACTTCCTGGGGATAAAAAGGAAGCTGGCTGGTTTCTACTATTCCGAGTCCTCCTAATTGCCTTTTATAGAGATGGGTGTCATTTGCTCTCATCCAGTCTTCAGCCTCTCTTGTCGTCTACATCTTAGCAAAAAGCTTTTCCACTACATGTTCATGTGATTGGAAACGTCAGGAAAGTGTAAGGTACTGTTTTCTATCAGTTGGCAAGCTGCGCACACAATCCCAGTGTTGTACAGCTTCCTTCTTCACCTTTCCGATGCTGCCGCTCTCTCCGGCTCCAGGAGCCGAAGAAGCGGCTTCTTCGCGCAAAGACGATTGTACCGCTCACAGTGCTCTCTTAGCGCCACTTCTGCCGAAAGAAGCCCGGGAGCGGCTCTTAGCTCCGGAGAGCATCGTACCTTCGTCTTTAGCGTCTTTTGTGGTCTACATCCTAGCAGAAAGCTTTTCCACTCTGTCTGGCAAAAAAAACCTGCGGGAGCACAGAAAACATCTCCCATCGTTTTCTGGACGTTGCACGGAGGTCTGCCAAGTGTTTGGCATGAAGGAAAGAAAAGTTGTCCAAAACAGCTTCCAATCGAAGATTCATGTGATTGGAAACGTCAGGAAAGTGTAAGGTACTGTTTTCTATCAGTTGGCAAGCTGCGCACACAATCCCAGTGTTGTACAGCTTCCTTCTTCACCTTTCCGATGCTGCCGCTCTCTCCGGCTCACGGAGCCGAAGAAGCGGCTTCTTCGCGTAAAGACGATTGTACCGCTCACAGTGCTCTCTTAGCACCGCTTCTGCCGAAAGAAGCCCGGCAGCGGCTCTTAGCTCCGGAGAGCATCGTACCTTCGTCTTTAGCGTCTTTTGTGGTCTACATCCTAGCAGAAAGCTTTTCCACTCTGTCTGGCAAGGAAAACCTGCGGGAGCACAGAAAACATCTCCCATCGTTTTCTGGACGTTGCACGGAGGTCTGCCAAGTGTTTGGCATGAAGGAAAGAAAAGTTGTCCAAAACAGCTTCCAATCGAATATTCATGTGATTGGAAACGTCAGGAAAGTGTAAGGTACTGTTTTCTATCAGTTGGCAAGCTGCGCACACAATCCCAGTGTTGTACAGCTTCCTTCTTCACCTTTCCGATGCTGCCGCTCTCTCCGGCTCACGGAGCCGAAGAAGCGGCTTCTTCGCGCAAAGACGATTGTACCGCTCACAGTGCTCTCTTAGCGCCGCTTCTGCCGAAAGAAGCCCGGCAGCGGCTCTCAGCTCCGGAGAGCATCGTACCTTCGTCTTTAGCGTCTTTTGTGGTCTACATCCTAGCAGAAAGCTTTTCCACTCTGTCTGGCAAGGAAAACCTGCGGGAGCACAGAAAACATCTCCCATCGTCTTCTGGACGTTGCACGGAGGTCTGCCAAGTGTTTGGCATGAAGGAAAGAAAAGTTGTCCAAAACAGCTTCCAATCGAAGATTCATGTGATTGGAAACGTCAGGAAAGTGTAAGGTACTGTTTTCTATCAGTTGGCAAGCTGCGCACACAATCCCAGTGTTGTACAGCTTCCTTCTTCACCTTTCCGATGCTGCCGCTCTCTCCGGCTCCCGGAGCCGAAGAAGCGGCTTCTTCGCGCAAAGACGATTGTACCGCTCACAGTGCTCTCTTAGCGCCGCTTCTGCCGAAAGAAGCCCGGCAGCGGCTCTTAGCTCCGGAGAGCATCGTACCTTCGTCTTTAGCGTCTTTTGTGGTCTACATCCTAGCAGAAAGCTTTTCCACTCTGTCTGGCAAGGAAAACCTGCGGGAGCACAGAAAACATCTCCCATCGTCTTCTGGACGTTGCACGGAGGTCTGCCAAGTGTTTGGCATGAAGGAAAGAAAAGTTGTCTAAAACAGCTTCCAATCGAAGATTCATGTGATTGGAAACATCAGGAAAGTGTAAGGTACTCTTTTCTATCAGTTGGCAAGCTGCGCACACAATCCCAGTGTTGTACAGCTTCCTTCTTCACCTTTGCGATGCTGCCGCTCTCTCCGGCTCCCGGAGCCGAAGAAGCGGCTTCTTCGCGCAAAGACGATTGTACCGCTCACAGTGCTCTCTTAGCGCCGCTTCTGCCGAAAGAAGCCCGGCAGCGGCTCTTAGCTCCGGAGAGCATCGTACCTGCGTCTTTAGTGTCTTTTGTGGTCTACATCCTAGCAGAAAGCTTTTCCACTCTGTCTGGCAAGGAAAACCTGCGGGAGCACAGAAAACATTTCCCATCGTGTTCTGGACGTTGCACGGAGGTCTGCCAAGTGTTTGGCATGAAGGAAAGAAAAGTTGTGCAAAACAACTTCCAATCGACTATTCATGTGATTGGAAACGTCAGGAAAGTGTAAGGTACTGTTTTCTATCAGTTGGCAAGCTGCGCACACAATCCCAGTGTTGTACATGTTCCTTCTTCACCTTTGCGATTCTGCCGCTCTCTCCGGCTCCCGGAGCCGAAGAAGCGGCTTCTTCGCGCAAAGACGATTGTACCGCTCACAGTGCTCTCTTAGCGCCGCTTCTGCCGAAAGAAGGCCCGGAGCGCCTCTTAGCTTCGGAGAGCATCGTACCTTCCAATTCAATTTTTTCAGCTCCACAAACCAAATGGTATACTTGCAGCAGTAGGGCGGGACGTTGAATTGGACTTTCTCCTTTTAGAGAGAAGCTAATGAAAAAGTTTCACCGGAATCAGAGCAGGCTGTAAAACAAGAAAAGTGTCATGGAAATAAGCCAGCCTTATCCTCTTAGCCTTGCTTGTTGTGATCGGCCAATAAAGAAATGTGTCAACTCGGTGTTCCTGGGTATCATATCAGTAACAGGTACTTCAGCTGCTGTTCTTCTCTCCTGAAGTTAAGAACAGAATCCAAGGAATTGTGATTCCATGGTCTCAATTCACTCAATATGGTGCCGAAAAGGGAGTGGAAGGGGCACGGGTCAATTAACTTGAATGGCCTATGTAAATCAGCGGCCACTGTTTTTCTGAAGGCTTCAACAGGTTAGTTGCCTATGTTCTTCTTGGAATTGTTTTAATCTTTGGTCATGTTTTTCTTGGGATTCTTTTACCCTTTTCCCATTAGTGCAGCCTTTGCTCTCAAGGCTTTGCTGACATTTCCAGTATCTCGGTAGCCTGGAAAAGTGTTGTCTTGATTGATCACATCATTATTCCCTTCCAAGGGTTGTTTTCCTCAAGTCTCAGTTTGGCTGGTTTTCTGCTAGTTGATTGTCAGAGGGCAGCAGGTGTTTTGTAAGAGCAAGTACACAATGCCATAGCTTGCTTTTCTTTGGATTTGGCCTGTCTAGAAAATGGAATGACTGAACATCTCTGGGAGGCTTTTCTCTCCCCATTAGGTTTCACTGGAAGGAGGGCAGATGCAAATCGTCTACCTAAAGTCTTGGCACGGAAGAAAGTAGTGGTTTGC
Source organism: Ammospiza nelsoni (assembly GCF_027579445.1). Classification (NCBI taxonomy): domain Eukaryota; kingdom Metazoa; phylum Chordata; class Aves; order Passeriformes; family Passerellidae; genus Ammospiza; species Ammospiza nelsoni. The sequence continues at coordinate 147,696 of NW_026683207.1, read as the reverse complement.
TGCTGCATAGAGCTAGAAGCTTACAAAAGGAAGGCCTTGGGCTGAGGCCCATTACTTTGGCTAAGTAGAAAAGGACTGTGGCAAGGTGAGGCAGCTGACTTCGAGGTAGATCAACAAGTTCTAGAAGCGTCGTGTGTTCACAGCGTGGTGCATGGTGGTTGGCTGAATTGTGTTTGTTATGGCTTAAAGCTATGGAAATGAGAAAGGCCTGAGTGTTTCAAAAGCCTGGTTTTTGCAAGAAAGCAGCTCTCCTTTGCATCTGCCTGGGGACTCTGCATCACCACGGACCCTCACTGCCACTTTGCCAAGGAGATGATCAGTAGGAATGTTGCAGAGCTGCTGTGTGCATCTGAATGGAATGGCAGAGAACGAAGCGCTGGACGTTTCTGGCTTTAGTACAATGCTGCTGCATTGGTGCCAGTTTAGTTGGTTTTTCCATCAGTGGCCTTTCTGTCTAGAAGTACACTGCCCAGAGTATTGGATGCCTTTTCCTTCCTGTTGTTTTCATACCTTCCTTCAGTTGAAAGGATGATACAACCTTGACATTTTGAAGATCCCTGTTAGGAAGCACTATGCCAGAGGAGTCATCGCTCCCTTTTCTTCTGCCTCCTTTGTCATTTTCAGAGACTCATTTCAAATTTCTGCTCATGTCAAGAAGAATACTGAGACTACTTAGCAGGGCTGACGCTCTCAGCTGCTTTCCTCTTTCCTACTGCTTCATACTGGATGTGACTTCAAGGCCTCGTTTTGTCATCTGCATTTTGCCGTCATCCAAAGCTAAATATTCCAGGCCTGTGAACACAAAAAGAACTCTTAGTCTTTTGCAAGAACTACCCCTAGGAGGATTTGTGTTCACTTTGATCTCTTCAGTGTTTCAGAAAAAAGGAGATTGTACTCTCTTCTTGTGTACTCTCTTCTTGTGCTCTCATTTCCCTCTCTCTGCCTTGCATGCCCCACTTAATCTACTGGTGTGACTCATTTGGCATCATCTCACGGTGCAAATTCTGCATAGTTTCAAGTCCTTACAAATGCCAGTTGCCAAGGAGCCTATCTAAGCATTCAAGGGGCAAAGAATTGTAGGGCTGGCAAGTTCAGGTGCTGAAACTGTAAGTCATGCCATATCAAAGTGACAGAGCAAATCAATTGATCTAGGACTTTCAGCTGGACACCTCTGAGAATAGCTGCTTGTCAGCAATGACACAGCCATCTTCCTAGCTGGATTCCAGAGAGAGGAAAGGGACACCTTCAATGGTTAATATGTTTGGCATGAGAAAACAGCAAGAAATGTACCGCAAAATACTTGAGTCAGATCAAGTGCGTTTCTCTAGTGAGAATTTTGCACTTGTTCTTTCTTGTCTGTGCCTTTACTTTTCACAGAAGACAGGGGAGCATTTCATTAGTACTGTTCTTTTGTTTTCTTTTGTTGGCCTCCCTCTTTCCACCTGCAATTAACAAATTTGCCTTTCTTTACTGGCTTCTCTTTCTTTACTTCTACAAGTTGACATGAGGTCATCCAACCTTATCATCAATGTTCTCAGACAGTGGAGAGAAGTAGAAGGTACAGCTAAATGGATAAAAGAAACCCACAAAAACAGACAGGTTTTTACAGTCTTCTGTGAGAACATTAGGACACAAGATGTCTTTGAACTGAGTCATGCTCTATTGACTTAACTTTTAGTCCACTGGTTACTATTATTACACGTGTTTGGCCTTTAGTACAGAGCCTTGGAACTAATCCAGGCCAATACTTGGCTAATTTTGTTTTATTTCTAGTGAGGACTTTGTTTCTTAAGGAATAGTCCAGAGAAAGAGCGTCCACGGTACAGTTACAGGTCATAAATTCTGGTACAGTTTGTGCTGGTAATAGGTCTAGGAAAGAAAGGTTTGACATCTTTTTTGACTTTCAAATGGAACCATGATTTGAAAAACCTAAGAGTTGCAGCTCCCCCCCCCACCCCACACCCCAAGTACTTCTCTTTGCAATATTACTCAGGGATTGCACATCAAAGCCCACCCTGTAAAATACGTTGCAGATACTTTGCAAGAAGTGCAGCTTAGCAGCTAGAGATGATAACGTGTCTTAAATAACATGGTCTAAATATGTCTGTCTACGCAGACATACTCAACAAAGGTTACGATGGCTTAGCTCCTGTGCTCAAGTGAACGTGCATTTTAGAACTTCCCAAGAAGGTGAATTCAACCTCCTTCATTGCTCTCTGCTGGAGTCCCAAGAGAATTTCAGTCTGCTTTTTGTCATTTACAGCTGTCACTGCTTAGCTCTTGAACATGAGACTCCCTCATGACTGATGAAAGTTGTCTAGTTAAGAGTGGCTGAAAGACATGGTCTTGCTCTAGAAGGAGATGAGAAGGTTTCTGCAGTCTTTGTCATCTCTACTGCTTGTGATTTCTAGACAAAACCAGTGGGAAGTTTTCTGAAGGCAGTCCAGAAGCTGGCAATATGGACAGCTTACAGCCCAACACTTGCTGCAGTGCAACCATGGTGACACCAGAAAGGACTTCAAAAATTTAAAAGGGCAAACAAAGCAGTTGGAAGGAAAAGAACATGAACCATTATTCCATTTTTCTCATCTATCTTTCTTTAAATCATCATTTTCGTGCAGTTTGGCGGCTTGCGTTGGTATCCCACCAAAGGAATCTGAGACAGAGTAAGCTTTTGAATGGAGTAGAAGTGAGAAACGCAGGCCAAGTTGCCTTTTTTGCCATCAAATACCAGTTAGGCTTGAACTACCCTCTGCTTAAGGTGCTTAGCTTACACTAAGAATTGATGAGCACATTTTGATGGGAGCAAATTTTACTGTCATGATGACTGAGTAAATTTTGCTGTCCCTCAGAATTTTACTGTCGTCTGAATAGCAATGTTTGTGTCCAAATAGTATTTTGTCTCCTGTATCTGCAGCAGGTAAGCCTTTTGCTGTCAGCAGTGTTGCTTAACCTTTCATGTCATATCCCTCTTCACATCCATCTTCTGCTTAAGGCTTATTAATCTACTTTAGAATTGGCAGGTGGAATAAGACTACTTTTCCTTTTTGAAAGCTCATGTCATTTGACCTACTTACAGCAAATAATTCATTAATTGCAAGTCCCCAGCTAGCATCTTTTCGGCATATTCTAACCTTCTAAAGAAGTAACAAAAGCACTCTCCAATACTTGACTTTCATATCACAGTGGGAACGCTGGTCCTGTTTGCAAGAAACAATCATGGGTATGGTAAAACAAAAGGAGGGCTTAGAGTTTTCTCTGTTAACCTATAGTGAGCTTGGATTTTGCAATATGCATGAAGTTAATTAACACTGTTATATAAAGTGGCTGATTTAATCAATAAATTGGAGTCAATGCTGATAAACGACAAGGTGGGTTGGCTTCCCTTCGCTTTCAACACAGTGCCAATTCGGGCTGGTTTGATAGGACTAAGTGGCTGCTGCAATCTGCCATCCAGAAGCGGGGCAGGTGAGTTTTGTTTGCAAGGGAAAAGGGCCATGGTTTGTGTTTGGGGGCCTGTGACTGAGAGTGCCGGCTGACTCCTGAAATTCTTTGATATGCAGGATGATTCCCAGACGCAAGGTGGAAATGCTGCCAAGTCGGGCTGGATTGAAATTACCCGGGGACTCCTGCAATCTGCCATCGAGAAGCGGGGCAGGTGAGTGTTGTTTGCCAGGGAAAAGGGCCGTGGATTGTGTTTGGGGGCCTGTGGCTGGGAGAGGCCGGCTGGCTCCTGAAAATCCACGATCCGCAGGATGTTTCTCAGACCCAAGGTAGCAACATTGCCAAGTCGGGCTGGTTTGATAGTACCAAGTTGCTCCTGCAATGTGCCATGCAGAAGCAGGGCAGGTGACTTTTCTTTGCCAGGGAAAAGGGCCGAGGTTTGTGTTTGGGGGCCTGTGGCCAAGAGTGTCTTGCTGGCTCCTGAAAATCCATGATATGCAGGATGGTTCCCAGACCCAAGGTGGCACCAGTGCCAAGTCGGGCTGGTTTGATATTACCAAGTGGCTCCTGCAATGTGCCATGCAGAAGCGGGGCAGGTGAGTTTTTTTGGCCAGGTAAGAGGGCCGAGGTCTGTGTTTAAGGGCCTGTGGCTGGGAGTGGCCGGCTGGCTCCTGAAAATCCACGATCCGCAGGATGGTTCCCAGACCCAAGGTGGCACCAGTGCCAAGTCGGGCTGGTTTGATAGTACCAAGTGGCTCCTGCAATCTGCCATGATCACATGAAGAAATACTTTCTGGCGTCCGTACTGGGCCATGTGCTCTTTCTTCTCTCAACTTCTCCATCACCTCTCATCTGTTTCACATGCGCTATCTTCAAGGTCCACAGGCTACTTTTCACAGCATCTTCAGGCCTGATGCAGTAAGAATGATGAATAGAACAGAGTTGGGTCTATTTTCCAGTTTGGATAAAATGCTTTCTGCACACAAATCCAAGGAGAAGGTGCTGCCCCGATGCCCAGAAAAACTTTCACTCCTGCTAGTGTTCTACGTCAACCACAACTTAGTCTGAAAGAAAAGCTTTTTCTCTGAGAGCATCTGAGAGGTTTGCACGAAGCACTGATATCTGACATATGCAATTTTGAAGAGGAGAGGAAAAAGAAAATGGCAAGAAGTTTTTAATTTTAGTGGTTTCAATTTTAATTTCCGTGCCCTTTTTCAAAACTTGTCAGCTCAAATGCCCATCAACATCTTTTAGTCATCTGTAAGTCAGTATTCATCTAAAATGTGCTTCAAATCAAAAGAATTTCAAATTTGCACTCCAAGTTTCTATGCCTAGATTTATGATTTCCTACACATATTAGATGAAAGGAAGGCCTTTTTTACTGTGGGAGTGCTGGAACACTGGGACAGGTTGCCCAGAGAAGTTGTGGGTGTCCCATCCCTGAAAGTATTCAAGGTCAGCTTGGACGGGGCTTGGAGCAGCAACAAAGGAGAAGCTTGATGGTAGAGAAACAAAGTTGGACTATAGAAGAAACTGGGATTGAAGTATAGGAGCAAGTTTTCTCTCAGCTCTTGGGGTAAATTCAAAGTTGTACAAAATGACATTTATCTGTGATTTTCACTACTGTAACAGAAAGGTTCATGAAAACTGTACAGAAGATAGCAAATTTTAAAAGAGATAAGAATTACAGCATAAAATCCATGGGACGGGTTACAACATGAGACACTCTCTAAGAGAAAATCTCTGTGTTTCAGCACTTCATCATGGTAAGATTTCATGAAGTGCCAAAGAAGGCGGCAAAATATCATTCGGGACATTATTTACTGGAGTTCAGCCTGGCCATTAGTAGGAACTGGGTTTGACCACATCATGTAGATATACCACACACACTTTCCCTTCACTGAAAAATGACTGTTTACAACGAAGAAGCAATTGACGATCAAAATTGATTGAAAGCATCTTAAACATGTCAAGTATTTCATTGTAGATGATCTGTGATCCAAATGCTTCTTCCACCTTCGAGAGGGACAGAACAATTCTTCCATATCATGATGGTTTCAAATTGTATCAACCAATGTTTTCTGCTGAAAAGATAGCATCTATTTTTTTCTATTTTTGGAAGAAAATATTCCTAGACATACAACAGGTGAGAACTAAGTAATTTTAAAGAAGCAAATGACATGAAAATATTCTGTAAATAGAATGAAATGAAAAGCTGTGTTTTAAATAGGAGCTAAATATGAAACAGAATTTCTGTACCAGGCATTTGAATTACTGCACCAGCTCTTTTGCCCATCAAGAGAGGCATTGAGCATTTCAGTCTTTTCCAAGGTGTTCATGATCTGCTATGCTGATCTCTGTGTGTGCCTAGGTGTGTGTGGAAGGGGGGGCATGTGAAGGGGAGTGTGTATGTTTGCTTTACAATTGTTGTGGCAGATTCATGCCTCAGCTCCACATTTTGTTTTAGAAAGGTCACACAGAGTGGATATGAAGTTTACTATCAACAAGAGATCAATTCCCAAATCATCCATTTGACTCTACCTTATAAATCATGTGCTTTGTTGCATATTTTATCAAATCTACTTTCAAGCCAGATGGAGGCAGGAGGATGTGGGAATCCCTCCACCATCTTGCAACTTTTATGCAAGTAGGTTTTCAAGAAAATCATCATTTCTCTTGGAAATATGTCTGGAACAGGCATGATGGTAGTGTCAACCTGTTGGAGTTTTTGTTGCTGGAAGAAGTTGTACAAAAGGATTGGTTTTTACATTGACCGGTTACTGAATCAAGCGCAGGAATACATTGGAAATTCAACTGGGGCCTCCTTTTCCCAGCAGACCACTTCTAGAACGAGCTTGTACAATGAAGCTGACGCTTCTGCTCTCTTTTTGTTTCTTTCCTATTTTTCTTGGCTTCTTTGCCACTCTCTAGACAATTTGTGAACTCTTTTCCCAACTCAGATGGTTTCAATAGTCTGATTGTGATCACACATTTTTACAAGGAATTCTTAAAATCTTTCCTCGAGTTAAGAAAGTCAAGGACTTAGGTCTTTTTCTTCCCTTATAATATTGCAATGAAATTGATAACTAAAGACCAACTCTTTCTTTTTGTTTTTAACCCAAGTAGATAATTCCCATCCATTCATCCATTTGGTGGACCAATAGTTGCCATGCTGATGGAAGTTGTCACTTCTTAACAATAGACATTCTGTGACTATGTTGACAGCACTTTGGGTGAAGATCCTAACTGGTCTTGGATACACATAGGGAGAAATTTGCTCAGCCAGTGTCAGTCTTAAGCATGCGTATCAGAAGATCTTTCTAGAGCTGGGAATTTTCCCATGAAAGGGATTCAGTTAGGGAAGAGACACTCGTCCCAGAGTTTTACATTCTTCTTGAACACTGCTTAAGGAACTTAGATGCCGTGTCCATTTGGATCTCTGTCTTCACAGAACTTTGTCATGCAAGTGCTTGAAATGCATCTTGAAGAGAATTCACTAGCACAGAATGAATGAGAGTGGAAGGGGTTGGTGGGGCTAACCAGGCCCAATCCCCCTGCCTAAACCAGGATACCTAGAGCCTCTTGCCCAGGATTCTATCTGGGTGTACTTTTAATGTCTTCAAAGATCCAGGCTCCACAATCTTTCTGGGCAGTCTGTGCCGTGGTTCAGTCACCCTCACAGTAAAGAATCATTTGCTGATGGTCAATGGCAATCTCCTGTATTTCAGAGAGTGCCCACTGCCTCTTGTTTTTTTCACTCAGCATCACTGAAAAGACACTGGTTCCCTCCCCTTTGCACTATTGCTTCCATATGGATGCGTGCTGCCATGTAGAGATATGTCAAAATCCTCCCTGAAGCCCAGGCAGATAATATTCCCTTCATCTACCAGTCAAGTTGATTCATCAGAGGAGTTTAAAGTGATGTTCAGCATGAAATTCCCCTGAAAAAATATGCTAAATACGTTATTTTGTCGTCTTGCATGTGCCTGACAAGGTTTTCCAGGAAGAGCTGCTTCATCAACTTCCTGGGGATAAAAAGGAAGCTGGCTGGTTTCTACTATTCCGAGTCCTCCTAATTGCCTTTTATAGAGATGGGTGTCATTTGCTCTCATCCAGTCTTCAGCCTCTCTTGTCGTCTACATCTTAGCAAAAAGCTTTTCCACTACATGTTCATGTGATTGGAAACGTCAGGAAAGTGTAAGGTACTGTTTTCTATCAGTTGGCAAGCTGCGCACACAATCCCAGTGTTGTACAGCTTCCTTCTTCACCTTTGCGATGCTGCCGCTCTCTCCGGCTCCCGGAGCCGAAGAAGCGGCTTCTTCGCGCAAAGACGATTGTACCGCTCACAGTGCTCTCTTAGCGCCGCTTCTGCCGAAAGAAGCCCGGCAGCGGCTCTTAGCTCCGGAGAGCATCGTACCTTCGTCTTTAGCGTCTTTTGTGGTCTACATCCTAGCAGAAAGCTTTTCCACTCTGTCTGGCAAGGAAAACCTGCGGGAGCACAGAAAACATCTCCCATCGTGTTCTGGACGTTGCACGGAGGTCTGCCAAGTGTTTGGCATGAAGGAAAGAAAAGTTGTCCAAAACAGCTTCCAATCGAAGATTCATGTGATTGGAAACGTCAGGAAAGTGTAAGGTACTGTTTTCTATCAGTTGGCAAGCTGCGCACACAATCCCAGTGCAATACAGCTTCCTTCTTCACCTTTGCGATGCTGCCGCTCTCTCCGGCTCCCGGAGCCGAAGAAGCGGCTTCTTCGCGCAAAGACGATTGTACCGCTCACAGTGCTCTCTTAGCGCCGCTTCTGCCGAAAGAAGCCCGGCAGCGGCTCTTAGCTCCGGAGAGCATCGTACCTGCGTCTTTAGCGTCTTTTGTGGTCTACATCCTAGCAGAAAGCTTTTCCACTCTGTCTGGCAAGGAAAACCTGCGGGAGCACAGAAAACATCTCCCATCGTCTTCTGGACGTTGCACGGAGGTCTGCCAAGTGTTTGGCATGAAGGAAAGAAAAGTTGTCCAAAACAGCTTCCAATCGAAGATTCATGTGATTGGAAACGTCAGGAAAGTGTAAGGTACTGTTTTCTATCAGTTGGCAAGCTGCGCACACAATCCCAGTGTTGTACAGCTTCCTTCTTCACCTTTCCGATGCTGCCGCTCTCTCCGGCTCCCGGAGCCGAAGAAGCGGCTTCTTCGCGCAAAGACGATTGTACCGCTCACAGTGCTCTCTTAGCGCCGCTTCTGCCGAAAGAAGGCCGGGAGCGGCTCTTAGCTCGGAGAGCATCGTACCTTCCAATTCAATTTTTTCAGCTCCACAAACCAAATGGTATACTTGCAGCAGTAGGGCAGGGCGTTGAATTGGACTTTCTCCTTTTAGAGAGAAGCTAATGAAAAAGTTTCACCGGAATCAGAGCAGGCTGTAAAACAAGAAAAGTGTCATGGAAATAAGCCAGCCTTATCCTCTTAGCCTTGCTTGTTGTGATCGGCCAATAAAGAAATGTGTCAACTCGGTGTTCCTGGGTATCATATCAGTAACAGGTACTTCAGCTGCTGTTCTTCTCTCCTGAAGTTAAGAACAGAATCCAAGGAATTTTGATTCCATGGTCTCAATTCACTCAATATGGTGCCGAAAAGGGAGAGGAAGGGGCACGGGTCAATTAACTTGAATGGCCTATGTAAATCAGCGGCCACTGTTTTTCTGAAGGCTTCAACAGGTTAGTTGCCTATGTTCTTCTTGGAATTGTTTTAATCTTTGGTCATGTTTTTCTTGGGATTCTTTTACCCTTTTCCCATTAGTGCAGCCTTTGCTCTCAAGGCTTTGCTGACATTTCCAGTATCTCGGTAGCCTGGAAAAGTGTTGTCTTGATTGATCACATCATTATTCCCTTCCAAGGGTTGTTTTCCTCAAGTCTCAGTTTGGCTGGTTTTCTGCTAGTTGATTGTCAGAGGGCAGCAGGTGTTTTGTAAGAGCAAGTACACAATGCCATAGCTTGCTTTTCTTTGGATTTGGCCTGTCTAGAAAATGGAATGACTGAACATCTCTGGGAGGCTTTTCTCTCCCCATTAGGTTTCACTGGAAGGAGGGCAGATGCAAATCGTCTACCTAAAGTCTTGGCACGGAAGAAAGTAGTGGTTTGCTGCTGCATAGAGCTAGAAGCTTACAAAAGGAAGGCCTTGGGCTGAGGCCCATTACTTTGGCTAAGTAGAAAAGGACTGTGGCAAGGTGAGGCAGCTGACTTCGAGGTAGATCAACAAGTTCTAGAAGCGTCGTGTGTTCACAGCGTGGTGCATGGTGGTTGGCTGAATTGTGTTTGTTATGGCTTAAAGCTATGGAAATGAGAAAGGCCTGAGTGTTTCAAAAGCCTGGTTTTTGCAAGAAAGCAGCTCTCCTTTGCATCTGCCTGGGGACTCTGCATCACCACGGACCCTCACTGCCACTTTGCCAAGGAGATGATCAGTAGGAATGTTGCAGAGCTGCTGTGTGCATCTGAATGGAATGGCAGAGAACGAAGCGCTGGACGTTTCTGGCTTTAGTACAATGCTGCTGCATTGGTGCCAGTTTAGTTGGTTTTTCCATCAGTGGCCTTTCTGTCTAGAAGTACACTGCCCAGAGTATTGGATGCCTTTTCCTTCCTGTTGTTTTCATACCTTCCTTCAGTTGAAAGGATGATACAACCTTGACATTTTGAAGATCCCTGTTAGGAAGCACTATGCCAGAGGAGTCATCGCTCCCTTTTCTTCTGCCTCCTTTGTCATTTTCAGAGACTCATTTCAAATTTCTGCTCATGTCAAGAAGAATACTGAGACTACTTAGCAGGGCTGACGCTCTCAGCTGCTTTCCTCTTTCCTACTGCTTCATACTGGATGTGACTTCAAGGCCTCGTTTTGTCATCTGCATTTTGCCGTCATCCAAAGCTAAATATTCCAGGCCTGTGAACACAAAAAGAACTCTTAGTCTTTTGCAAGAACTACCCCTAGGAGGATTTGTGTTCACTTTGATCTCTTCAGTGTTTCAGAAAAAAGGAGATTGTACTCTCTTCTTGTGTACTCTCTTCTTGTGCTCTCATTTCCCTCTCTCTGCCTTGCATGCCCCACTTAATCTACTGGTGTGACTCATTTGGCATCATCTCACGGTGCAAATTCTGCATAGTTTCAAGTCCTTACAAATGCCAGTTGCCAAGGAGCCTATCTAAGCATTCAAGGGGCAAAGAATTGTAGGGCTGGCAAGTTCAGGTGCTGAAACTGTAAGTCATGCCATATCAAAGTGACAGAGCAAATCAATTGATCTAGGACTTTCAGCTGGACACCTCTGAGAATAGCTGCTTGTCAGCAATGACACAGCCATCTTCCTAGCTGGATTCCAGAGAGAGGAAAGGGACACCTTCAATGGTTAATATGTTTGGCATGAGAAAACAGCAAGAAATGTACCGCAAAATACTTGAGTCAGATCAAGTGCGTTTCTCTAGTGAGAATTTTGCACTTGTTCTTTCTTGTCTGTGCCTTTACTTTTCACAGAAGACAGGGGAGCATTTCATTAGTACTGTTCTTTTGTTTTCTTTTGTTGGCCTCCCTCTTTCCACCTGCAATTAACAAATTTGCCTTTCTTTACTGGCTTCTCTTTCTTTACTTCTACAAGTTGACATGAGGTCATCCAACCTTATCATCAATGTTCTCAGACAGTGGAGAGAAGTAGAAGGTACAGCTAAATGGATAAAAGAAACCCACAAAAACAGACAGGTTTTTACAGTCTTCTGTGAGAACATTAGGACACAAGATGTCTTTGAACTGAGTCATGCTCTATTGACTTAACTTTTAGTCCACTGGTTACTATTATTACACGTGTTTGGCCTTTAGTACAGAGCCTTGGAACTAATCCAGGCCAATACTTGGCTAATTTTGTTTTATTTCTAGTGAGGACTTTGTTTCTTAAGGAATAGTCCAGAGAAAGAGCGTCCACGGTACAGTTACAGGTCATAAATTCTGGTACAGTTTGTGCTGGTAATAGGTCTAGGAAAGAAAGGTTTGACATCTTTTTTGACTTTCAAATGGAACCATGATTTGAAAAACCTAAGAGTTGCAGCTCCCCCCCCCACCCCACACCCCAAGTACTTCTCTTTGCAATATTACTCAGGGATTACACATCAAAGCCCACCCTGTAAAATACGTTGCAGATACTTTGCAAGAAGTGCAGCTTAGCAGCTAGAGATGATAACGTGGCTTAAATAACATGGTCTAAATATGTCTGTCTACGCAGACATACTCAACAAAGGTTACGATGGCTTAGCTCCTGTGCTCAAGTGAACGTGCATTTTAGAACTTCCCAAGAAGGTGAATTCAACCTCCTTCATTGCTCTCTGCTGGAGTCCCAAGAGAATTTCAGTCTGCTTTTTGTCATTTACAGCTGTCACTGCTTAGCTCTTGAACATGAGACTCCCTCATGACTGATGAAAGTTGTCTAGTTAAGAGTGGCTGAAAGACATGGTCTTGCTCTAGAAGGAGATGAGAAGGTTTCTGCAGTCTTTGTCATCTCTACTGCTTGTGATTTCTAGACAAAACCAGTGGGAAGTTTTCTGAAGGCAGTCCAGAAGCTGGCAATATGGACAGCTTACAGCCCAACACTTGCTGCAGTGCAACCATGGTGACACCAGAAAGGACTTCAAAAATTTAAAAGGGCAAACAAAGCAGTTGGAAGGAAAAGAACATGAACCATTATTCCATTTTTCTCATCTATCTTTCTTTAAATCATCATTTTCGTGCAGTTTGGCGGCTTGCGTTGGTATCCCACCAAAGGAATCTGAGACAGAGTAAGCTTTTGAATGGAGTAGAAGTGAGAAACGCAGGCCAAGTTGCCTTTTTTGCCATCAAATACCAGTTAGGCTTGAACTACCCTCTGCTTAAGGTGCTTAGCTTACACTAAGAATTGATGAGCACATTTTGATGGGAGCAAATTTTACTGTCATGATGACTGAGTAAATTTTGCTGTCACTCAGAATTTTACTGTTGTCTGAATAGCAATGTTTGTGTCCAAATAGTATTTTGTCTCCTGTATCTGCAGCAGGTAAGCCTTTTGCTGTCAGCAGTGTTGCTTAAGCTTTCATGTCATATCCCTCTTCACATCCATCTTCTGCTTAAGGCTTATTAATCTACTTTAGAATTGGCAGGTGGAATAAGACTACTTTTCCTTTTTGAAAGCTCATGTCATTTGACCTACTTACAGCAAATAATTCATTAATTGCAAGTCCCCAGCTAGCATCTTTTCGGCATATTCTAACCTTCTAAAGAAGTAACAAAAGCACTCTCCAATACTTGACTTTCATATCACAGTGGGAACGCTGGTCCTGTTTGCAAGAAACAATCATGGGTATGGTAAAACAAAAGGAGGGCTTAGAGTTTTCTCTGTTAACCTATAGTGAGCTTGGATTTTGCAATATGCATGAAGTTAATTAACACTGTTATATAAAGTGGCTGATTTAATCAATAAATTGTAGTCAATGCTGATAAACCACAAGGTGGGTTGGCTTCCCTTCGCTTTCAACACAGTGCCAATTCGGGCTGGTTTGATAGGACTAAGTGGCTGCTGCAATCTGCCATCCAGAAGCGGGGCAGGTGAGTTTTGTTTGCAAGGGAAAAGGGCCATGGTTTGTGTTTGGGGGCCTGTGACTGAGAGTGCCGGCTGACTCCTGAAATTCTTTGATATGCAGGATGATTCCCAGACGCAAGGTGGAAATGCTGCCAAGTCGGGCTGGATTGAAATTACCCAGGGACTCCTGCAATCTGCCATCGAGAAGCAGGGCAGGTGAGTGTTGTTTGCCAGGGAAAAGGGCCGTGGATTGTGTTTGGGGGCCTGTGGCTGGGAGAGGCCGGCTGGCTCCTGAAAATCCACGATCCGCAGGATGTTTCTCAGACCCAAGGTAGCAACATTGCCAAGTCGGGCTGGTTTGATAGTACCAAGTTGCTCCTGCAATGTGCCATGCAGAAGCAGGGCAGGTGACTTTTCTTTGCCAGGGAAAAGGGCCGAGGTTTGTGTTTGGGGGCCTGTGGCCAAGAGTGTCTTGCTGGCTCCTGAAAATCCATGATATGCAGGATGGTTCCCAGACCCAAGGTGGCACCAGTGCCAAGTCGGGCTGGTTTGATATTACCAAGTGGCTCCTGCAATGTGCCATGCAGAAGCGGGGCAGGTGAGTTTTTTTGGCCAGGTAAGAGGGCCGAGGTCTGTGTTTAAGGGCCTGTGGCTGGGAGTGGCCGGCTGGCTCCTGAAAATCCACGATACGCAGGATGGTTCCCAGACCCAAGGTGGCACCAGTGCCAAGTCGGGCTGGTTTGATAGTACCAAGTGGCTCCTGCAATCTGCCATGATCACATGAAGAAATACTTTCTGGCGTCCGTACTGGGCCATGTGCTCTTTCTTCTCTCAACTTCTCCATCACCTCTCATCTGTTTCACATGCGCTATCTTCAAGGTCCACAGGCTACTTTTCACAGCATCTTCAGGCCTGATGCAGTAAGAATGATGAATAGAACAGAGTTGGGTGTATTTTCCAGTTTGGATAAAATGCTTTCTGCACATAAATCCAAGGAGAAGTTGCTGCCCCGATGCCCAGAAAAACTTTCACTCCTGCTAGTGTTCTACGTCAACCACAACTTAGTCTGAAAGAAAAGCTTTTTCTCTGAGAGCATCTGAGAGGTTTGCACGAAGCACTGATATCTGACATATGCAATTTTGAAGAGGAGAGGAAAAAGAAAATGGCAAGAAGTTTTTAATTTTAGTGGTTTCAATTTTAATTTCCGTGCACTTTTTCAAAACTTGTCAGCTCAAATGCCCATCAACATCTTTTAGTCATCTGTAAGTCAGTATTCATCTAAAATGTGCTTCAAATCAAAAGAATTTCAAATTTGCACTCCAAGTTTCTATGCCTAGATTTATGATTTCCTACACATATTAGATGAAAGGAAGGCCTTTTTTACTGTGGGAGTGCTGGAACACTGGGACAGGTTGCCCAGAGAAGTTGTGGGTGTCCCATCCCTGAAAGTATTCAAGGTCAGCTTGGACGGGGCTTGGAGCAGCAACAAAGGAGAAGCTTGATGGTAGAGAAACAAAGTTGGACTATAGAAGAAACTGGGATTGAAGTATAGGAGCAAGTTTTCTCTCAGCTCTTGGGGTAAATTCAAAGTTGTACAAAATGACATTTATCTGTGATTTTCACTACTGTAACAGAAAGGTTCATGAAAACTGTACAGAAGATAGCAAATTTTAAAAGAGATAAGAATTACAGCATAAAATCCATGGGACGGGTTACAACATGAGACACTCTCTAAGAGAAAATCTCTGTGTTTCAGCACTTCATCATGGTAAGATTTCATGAAGTGCCAAAGAAGGCGGCAAAATATCATTCGGGACATTATTTACTGGAGTTCAGCCTGGCCATTAGTAGGAACTGGGTTTGACCACATCATGTAGATATACCACACACACTTTCCCTTCACTGAAAAATGACTGTTTACAACGAAGAAGCAATTGACGATCAAAATTGATTGAAAGCATCTTAAACATGTCAAGTATTTCATTGTAGATGATCTGTGATCCAAATGCTTCTTCCACCTTCGAGAGGGACAGAACAATTCTTCCATATCATGATGGTTTCAAATTGTATCAACCAATGTTTTCTGCTGAAAAGATAGCATCTATTTTTTTCTATTTTTGGAAGAAAATATTCCTAGACATACAACAGGTGAGAACTAAGTAATTTTAAAGAAGCAAATGACATGAAAATATTCTGTAAATAGAATGAAATGAAAAGCTGTGTTTTAAATAGGAGCTAAATATGAAACAGAATTTCTGTACCAGGCATTTGAATTACTGCACCAGCTCTTTTGCCCATCAAGAGAGGCATTGAGCATTTCAGTCTTTTCCAAGGTGTTCATGATCTGCTATGCTGATCTCTGTGTGTGCCTAGGTGTGTGTGGAAGGGGGGGCATGTGAAGGGGAGTGTGTATGTTTGCTTTACAATTGTTGTGGCAGATTCATGCCTCAGCTCCACATTTTGTTTTAGAAAGGTCACACAGAGTGGATATGAAGTTTACTATCAACAAGAGATCAATTCCCAAATCATCCATTTGACTCTACCTTATAAATCATGTGCTTTGTTGCATATTTTATCAAATCTACTTTCAAGCCAGATGGAGGCAGGAGGATGTGGGAATCCCTCCACCATCTTGCAACTTTTATGCAAGTAGGTTTTCAAGAAAATCATCATTTCTCTTGGAAATATGTCTGGAACAGGCATGATGGTAGTGTCAACCTGTTGGAGTTTTTGTTGCTGGAAGAAGTTGTACAAAAGGATTGGTTTTTACATTGACCGGTTACTGAATCAAGCGCAGGAATACATTGGAAATTCAACTGGGGCCTCCTTTTCCCAGCAGACCACTTCTAGAACGAGCTTGTACAATGAAGCTGACGCTTCTGCTCTCTTTTTGTTTCTTTCCTATTTTTCTTGGCTTCTTTGCCACTCTCTAGACAATTTGTGAACTCTTTTCCCAACTCAGATGGTTTCAATAGTCTGATTGTGATCACACATTTTTACAAGGAATTCTTAAAATCTTTCCTCGAGTTAAGAAAGTCAAGGACTTAGGTCTTTTTCTTCCCTTATAATATTGCAATGAAATTGATAACTAAAGACCAACTCTTTCTTTTTGTTTTTAACCCAAGTAGATAATTCCCATCCATTCATCCATTTGGTGGACCAATAGTTGCCATGCTGATGGAAGTTGTCACTTCTTAACAATAGACATTCTGTGACTATGTTGACAGCACTTTGGGTGAAGATCCTAACTGGTCTTGGATACACATAGGGAGAAATTTGCTCAGCCAGTGTCAGTCTTAAGCATGCGTATCAGAAGATCTTTCTAGAGCTGGGAATTTTCCCATGAAAGGGATTCAGTTAGGGAAGAGACACTCGTCCCAGAGTTTTACATTCTTCTTGAACACTGCTTAAGGAACTTAGATGCCGTGTCCATTTGGATCTCTGTCTTCACAGAACTTTGTCATGCAAGTGCTTGAAATGCATCTTGAAGAGAATTCACTAGCACAGAATGAATGAGAGTGGAAGGGGTTGGTGGGGCTAACCAGGCCCAATCCCCCTGCCTAAACCAGGATACCTAGAGCCTCTTGCCCAGGATTCTATCTGGGTGTACTTTTAATGTCTTCAAAGATCCAGGCTCCACAATCTTTCTGGGCAGTCTGTGCCGTGGTTCAGTCACCCTCACAGTAAAGAATCATTTGCTGATGGTCAATGGCAATCTCCTGTATTTCAGAGAGTGCCCACTGCCTCTTGTTTTTTTCACTCAGCATCACTGAAAAGACACTGGTTCCCTCCCCTTTGCACTATTGCTTCCATATGGATGCGTGCTGCCATGTAGAGATATGTCAAAAACCTCCCTGAAGCCCAGGCAGATAATATTCCCTTCATCTCCAGTCAAGTTGATTCATCAGAGGAGTTTAAAGTGATGTTCAGCATGAAATTCCCCTGAAAAAATATGCTAAATACGTTATTTTGTCGTCTTGCATGTGCCTGACAAGGTTTTCCAGGAAGAGCTGCTTCATCAACTTCCTGGGGATAAAAAGGAAGCTGGCTGGTTTCTACTATTCCGAGTCCTCCTAATTGCCTTTTATAGAGATGGGTGTCATTTGCTCTCATCCAGTCTTCAGCCTCTCTTGTCGTCTACATCTTAGCAAAAAGCTTTTCCACTACATGTTCATGTGATTGGAAACGTCAGGAAAGTGTAAGGTACTGTTTTCTATCAGTTGGCAAGCTGCGCACACAATCCCAGTGTTGTACAGCTTCCTTCTTCACCTTTGCGATGCTGCCGCTCTCTCCGGCTCCCGGAGCCGAAGAAGCGGCTTCTTCGCGCAAAGACGATTGTACCGCTCACAGTGCTCTCTTAGCGCCGCTTCTGCCGAAAGAAGCCCGGCAGCGGCTCTTAGCTCCGGAGAGCATCGTACCTTCGTCTTTAGCGTCTTTTGTGGTCTACATCCTAGCAGAAAGCTTTTCCACTCTGTCTGGCAAGGAAAACCTGCGGGAGCACAGAAAACATCTCCCATCGTGTTCTGGACGTTGCACGGAGGTCTGCCAAGTGTTTGGCATGAAGGAAAGAAAAGTTGTCCAAAACAGCTTCCAATCGAAGATTCATGTGATTGGAAACGTCAGGAAAGTGTAAGGTACTGTTTTCTATCAGTTGGCAAGCTGCGCACACAATCCCAGTGCAATACAGCTTCCTTCTTCACCTTTGCGATGCTGCCGCTCTCTCCGGCTCCCGGAGCCGAAGAAGCGGCTTCTTCGCGCAAAGACGATTGTACCGCTCACAGTGCTCTCTTAGCGCCGCTTCTGCCGAAAGAAGCCCGGCAGCGGCTCTTAGCTCCGGAGAGCATCGTACCTGCGTCTTTAGCGTCTTTTGTGGTCTACATCCTAGCAGAAAGCTTTTCCACTCTGTCTGGCAAGGAAAACCTGCGGGAGCACAGAAAACATCTCCCATCGTCTTCTGGACGTTGCACGGAGGTCTGCCAAGTGTTTGGCATGAAGGAAAGAAAAGTTGTCCAAAACAGCTTCCAATCGAAGATTCATGTGATTGGAAACGTCAGGAAAGTGTAAGGTACTGTTTTCTATCAGTTGGCAAGCTGCGCACACAATCCCAGTGTTGTACAGCTTCCTTCTTCACCTTTCCGATGCTGCCGCTCTCTCCGGCTCCCGGAGCCGAAGAAGCGGCTTCTTCGCGCAAAGACGATTGTACCGCTCACAGTGCTCTCTTAGCGCCGCTTCTGCCGAAAGAAGGCCGGGAGCGGCTCTTAGCTCGGAGAGCATCGTACCTTCCAATTCAATTTTTTCAGCTCCACAAACCAAATGGTATACTTGCAGCAGTAGGGCAGGGCGTTGAATTGGACTTTCTCCTTTTAGAGAGAAGCTAATGAAAAAGTTTCACCGGAATCAGAGCAGGCTGTAAAACAAGAAAAGTGTCATGGAAATAAGCCAGCCTTATCCTCTTAGCCTTGCTTGTTGTGATCGGCCAATAAAGAAATGTGTCAACTCGGTGTTCCTGGGTATCATATCAGTAACAGGTACTTCAGCTGCTGTTCTTCTCTCCTGAAGTTAAGAACAGAATCCAAGGAATTTTGATTCCATGGTCTCAATTCACTCAATATGGTGCCGAAAAGGGAGAGGAAGGGGCACGGGTCAATTAACTTGAATGGCCTATGTAAATCAGCGGCCACTGTTTTTCTGAAGGCTTCAACAGGTTAGTTGCCTATGTTCTTCTTGGAATTGTTTTAATCTTTGGTCATGTTTTTCTTGGGATTCTTTTACCCTTTTCCCATTAGTGCAGCCTTTGCTCTCAAGGCTTTGCTGACATTTCCAGTATCTCGGTAGCCTGGAAAAGTGTTGTCTTGATTGATCACATCATTATTCCCTTCCAAGGGTTGTTTTCCTCAAGTCTCAGTTTGGCTGGTTTTCTGCTAGTTGATTGTCAGAGGGCAGCAGGTGTTTTGTAAGAGCAAGTACACAATGCCATAGCTTGCTTTTCTTTGGATTTGGCCTGTCTAGAAAATGGAATGACTGAACATCTCTGGGAGGCTTTTCTCTCCCCATTAGGTTTCACTGGAAGGAGGGCAGATGCAAATCGTCTACCTAAAGTCTTGGCACGGAAGAAAGTAGTGGTTTGCTGCTGCATAGAGCTAGAAGCTTACAAAAGGAAGGCCTTGGGCTGAGGCCCATTACTTTGGCTAAGTAGAAAAGGACTGTGGCAAGGTGAGGCAGCTGACTTCGAGGTAGATCAACAAGTTCTAGAAGCGTCGTGTGTTCACAGCGTGGTGCATGGTGGTTGGCTGAATTGTGTTTGTTATGGCTTAAAGCTATGGAAATGAGAAAGGCCTGAGTGTTTCAAAAGCCTGGTTTTTGCAAGAAAGCAGCTCTCCTTTGCATCTGCCTGGGGACTCTGCATCACCACGGACCCTCACTGCCACTTTGCCAAGGAGATGATCAGTAGGAATGTTGCAGAGCTGCTGTGTGCATCTGAATGGAATGGCAGAGAACGAAGCGCTGGACGTTTCTGGCTTTAGTACAATGCTGCTGCATTGGTGCCAGTTTAGTTGGTTTTTCCATCAGTGGCCTTTCTGTCTAGAAGTACACTGCCCAGAGTATTGGATGCCTTTTCCTTCCTGTTGTTTTCATACCTTCCTTCAGTTGAAAGGATGATACAACCTTGACATTTTGAAGATCCCTGTTAGGAAGCACTATGCCAGAGGAGTCATCGCTCCCTTTTCTTCTGCCTCCTTTGTCATTTTCAGAGACTCATTTCAAATTTCTGCTCATGTCAAGAAGAATACTGAGACTACTTAGCAGGGCTGACGCTCTCAGCTGCTTTCCTCTTTCCTACTGCTTCATACTGGATGTGACTTCAAGGCCTCGTTTTGTCATCTGCATTTTGCCGTCATCCAAAGCTAAATATTCCAGGCCTGTGAACACAAAAAGAACTCTTAGTCTTTTGCAAGAACTACCCCTAGGAGGATTTGTGTTCACTTTGATCTCTTCAGTGTTTCAGAAAAAAGGAGATTGTACTCTCTTCTTGTGTACTCTCTTCTTGTGCTCTCATTTCCCTCTCTCTGCCTTGCATGCCCCACTTAATCTACTGGTGTGACTCATTTGGCATCATCTCACGGTGCAAATTCTGCATAGTTTCAAGTCCTTACAAATGCCAGTTGCCAAGGAGCCTATCTAAGCATTCAAGGGGCAAAGAATTGTAGGGCTGGCAAGTTCAGGTGCTGAAACTGTAAGTCATGCCATATCAAAGTGACAGAGCAAATCAATTGATCTAGGACTTTCAGCTGGACACCTCTGAGAATAGCTGCTTGTCAGCAATGACACAGCCATCTTCCTAGCTGGATTCCAGAGAGAGGAAAGGGACACCTTCAATGGTTAATATGTTTGGCATGAGAAAACAGCAAGAAATGTACCGCAAAATACTTGAGTCAGATCAAGTGCGTTTCTCTAGTGAGAATTTTGCACTTGTTCTTTCTTGTCTGTGCCTTTACTTTTCACAGAAGACAGGGGAGCATTTCATTAGTACTGTTCTTTTGTTTTCTTTTGTTGGCCTCCCTCTTTCCACCTGCAATTAACAAATTTGCCTTTCTTTACTGGCTTCTCTTTCTTTACTTCTACAAGTTGACATGAGGTCATCCAACCTTATCATCAATGTTCTCAGACAGTGGAGAGAAGTAGAAGGTACAGCTAAATGGATAAAAGAAACCCACAAAAACAGACAGGTTTTTACAGTCTTCTGTGAGAACATTAGGACACAAGATGTCTTTGAACTGAGTCATGCTCTATTGACTTAACTTTTAGTCCACTGGTTACTATTATTACACGTGTTTGGCCTTTAGTACAGAGCCTTGGAACTAATCCAGGCCAATACTTGGCTAATTTTGTTTTATTTCTAGTGAGGACTTTGTTTCTTAAGGAATAGTCCAGAGAAAGAGCGTCCACGGTACAGTTACAGGTCATAAATTCTGGTACAGTTTGTGCTGGTAATAGGTCTAGGAAAGAAAGGTTTGACATCTTTTTTGACTTTCAAATGGAACCATGATTTGAAAAACCTAAGAGTTGCAGCTCCCCCCCCCACCCCACACCCCAAGTACTTCTCTTTGCAATATTACTCAGGGATTACACATCAAAGCCCACCCTGTAAAATACGTTGCAGATACTTTGCAAGAAGTGCAGCTTAGCAGCTAGAGATGATAACGTGGCTTAAATAACATGGTCTAAATATGTCTGTCTACGCAGACATACTCAACAAAGGTTACGATGGCTTAGCTCCTGTGCTCAAGGGAAGGTGCATTTTAGAACTTCCCAAGAAGGTGAATTCAACCTCCTTCATTGCTCTCTGCTGGAGTCCCAAGAGAATTTCAGTCTGCTTTTTGTCATTTACAGCTGTCACCACTGCTTAGCTCTTGAACATGAGACTCCCTCATGACTGATGAAAGTTGTCTAGTTAAGAGTGGCTGAAAGACATGGTCTTGCTCTAGAAGGAGATGAGAAGGTTTCTGCAGTCTTTGTCATCTCTACTGCTTGTGATTTCTAGACAAAACCAGTGGGAAGTTTTCTGAAGGCAGTCCAGAAGCTGGCAATATGGACAGCTTACAGCCCAACACTTGCTGCAGTGCAACCATGGTGACACCAGAAAGGACTTCAAAAATTTAAAAGGGCAAACAAAGCAGTTGGAAGGAAAAGAACATGAACCATTATTCCATTTTTCTCATCTATCTTTCTTTAAATCATCATTTTCGTGCAGTTTGGCGGCTTGCGTTGGTATCCCACCAAAGGAATCTGAGACAGAGTAAGCTTTTGAATGGAGTAGAAGTGAGAAACGCAGGCCAAGTTGCCTTTTTTGCCATCAAATACCAGTTAGGCTTGAACTACCCTCTGCTTAAGGTGCTTAGCTTACACTAAGAATTGATGAGCACATTTTGATGGGAGCAAATTTTACTGTCATGATGACTGAGTAAATTTTGCTGTCCCTCAGAATTTTACTGTCGTCTGAATAGCAATGTTTGTGTCCAAATAGTATTTTGTCTCCTGTATCTGCAGCAGGTAAGCCTTTTGCTGTCAGCAGTGTTGCTTAAGCTTTCATGTCATATCCCTCTTCACATCCATCTTCTGCTTAAGGCTTATTAATCTACTTTAGAATTGGCAGGTGGAATAAGACTACTTTTCCTTTTTGAAAGCTCATGTCATTTGACCTACTTACAGCAAATAATTCATTAATTGCAAGTCCCCAGCTAGCATCTTTTCGGCATATTCTAACCTTCTAAAGAAGTAACAAAAGCACTCTCCAATACTTGACTTTCATATCACAGTGGGAACGCTGGTCCTGTTTGCAAGAAACAATCATGGGTATGGTAAAACAAAAGGAGGGCTTAGAGTTTTCTCTGTTAACCTATAGTGAGCTTGGATTTTGCAATATGCATGAAGTTAATTAACACTGTTATATAAAGTGGCTGATTTAATCAATAAATTGGAGTCAATGCTGATAAACGACAAGGTGGGTTGGCTTCCCTTCGCTTTCAACACAGTGCCAATTCGGGCTGGTTTGATAGGACTAAGTGGCTGCTGCAATCTGCCATCCAGAAGCGGGGCAGGTGAGTTTTGTTTGCAAGGGAAAAGGGCCATGGTTTGTGTTTGGGGGCCTGTGACTGAGAGTGCCGGCTGACTCCTGAAATTCTTTGATATGCAGGATGATTCCCAGACGCAAGGTGGAAATGCTGCCAAGTCGGGCTGGATTGAAATTACCCGGGGACTCCTGCAATCTGCCATCGAGAAGCGGGGCAGGTGAGTGTTGTTTGCCAGGGAAAAGGGCCGTGGATTGTGTTTGGGGGCCTGTGGCTGGGAGAGGCCGGCTGGCTCCTGAAAATCCACGATCCGCAGGATGTTTCTCAGACCCAAGGTAGCAACATTGCCAAGTCGGGCTGGTTTGATAGTACCAAGTTGCTCCTGCAATGTGCCATGCAGAAGCAGGGCAGGTGACTTTTCTTTGCCAGGGAAAAGGGCCGAGGTTTGTGTTTGGGGGCCTGTGGCCAAGAGTGTCTTGCTGGCTCCTGAAAATCCATGATATGCAGGATGGTTCCCAGACCCAAGGTGGCACCAGTGCCAAGTCGGGCTGGTTTGATATTACCAAGTGGCTCCTGCAATGTGCCATGCAGAAGCGGGGCAGGTGAGTTTTTTTGGCCAGGTAAGAGGGCCGAGGTCTGTGTTTAAGGGCCTGTGGCTGGGAGTGGCCGGCTGGCTCCTGAAAATCCACGATCCGCAGGATGGTTCCCAGACCCAAGGTGGCACCAGTGCCAAGTCGGGCTGGTTTGATAGTACCAAGTGGCTCCTGCAATCTGCCATGATCACATGAAGAAATACTTTCTGGCGTCCGTACTGGGCCATGTGCTCTTTCTTCTCTCAACTTCTCCATCACCTCTCATCTGTTTCACATGCGCTATCTTCAAGGTCCACAGGCTACTTTTCACAGCATCTTCAGGCCTGATGCAGTAAGAATGATGAATAGAACAGAGTTGGGTCTATTTTCCAGTTTGGATAAAATGCTTTCTGCACACAAATCCAAGGAGAAGGTGCTGCCCCGATGCCCAGAAAAACTTTCACTCCTGCTAGTGTTCTACGTCAACCACAACTTAGTCTGAAAGAAAAGCTTTTTCTCTGAGAGCATCTGAGAGGTTTGCACGAAGCACTGATATCTGACATATGCAATTTTGAAGAGGAGAGGAAAAAGAAAATGGCAAGAAGTTTTTAATTTTAGTGGTTTCAATTTTAATTTCCGTGCCCTTTTTCAAAACTTGTCAGCTCAAATGCCCATCAACATCTTTTAGTCATCTGTAAGTCAGTATTCATCTAAAATGTGCTTCAAATCAAAAGAATTTCAAATTTGCACTCCAAGTTTCTATGCCTAGATTTATGATTTCCTACACATATTAGATGAAAGGAAGGCCTTTTTTACTGTGGGAGTGCTGGAACACTGGGACAGGTTGCCCAGAGAAGTTGTGGGTGTCCCATCCCTGAAAGTATTCAAGGTCAGCTTGGACGGGGCTTGGAGCAGCAACAAAGGAGAAGCTTGATGGTAGAGAAACAAAGTTGGACTATAGAAGAAACTGGGATTGAAGTATAGGAGCAAGTTTTCTCTCAGCTCTTGGGGTAAATTCAAAGTTGTACAAAATGACATTTATCTGTGATTTTCACTACTGTAACAGAAAGGTTCATGAAAACTGTACAGAAGATAGCAAATTTTAAAAGAGATAAGAATTACAGCATAAAATCCATGGGACGGGTTACAACATGAGACACTCTCTAAGAGAAAATCTCTGTGTTTCAGCACTTCATCATGGTAAGATTTCATGAAGTGCCAAAGAAGGCGGCAAAATATCATTCGGGACATTATTTACTGGAGTTCAGCCTGGCCATTAGTAGGAACTGGGTTTGACCACATCATGTAGATATACCACACACACTTTCCCTTCACTGAAAAATGACTGTTTACAACGAAGAAGCAATTGACGATCAAAATTGATTGAAAGCATCTTAAACATGTCAAGTATTTCATTGTAGATGATCTGTGATCCAAATGCTTCTTCCACCTTCGAGAGGGACAGAACAATTCTTCCATATCATGATGGTTTCAAATTGTATCAACCAATGTTTTCTGCTGAAAAGATAGCATCTATTTTTTTCTATTTTTGGAAGAAAATATTCCTAGACATACAACAGGTGAGAACTAAGTAATTTTAAAGAAGCAAATGACATGAAAATATTCTGTAAATAGAATGAAATGAAAAGCTGTGTTTTAAATAGGAGCTAAATATGAAACAGAATTTCTGTACCAGGCATTTGAATTACTGCACCAGCTCTTTTGCCCATCAAGAGAGGCATTGAGCATTTCAGTCTTTTCCAAGGTGTTCATGATCTGCTATGCTGATCTCTGTGTGTGCCTAGGTGTGTGTGGAAGGGGGGGCATGTGAAGGGGAGTGTGTATGTTTGCTTTACAATTGTTGTGGCAGATTCATGCCTCAGCTCCACATTTTGTTTTAGAAAGGTCACACAGAGTGGATATGAAGTTTACTATCAACAAGAGATCAATTCCCAAATCATCCATTTGACTCTACCTTATAAATCATGTGCTTTGTTGCATATTTTATCAAATCTACTTTCAAGCCAGATGGAGGCAGGAGGATGTGGGAATCCCTCCACCATCTTGCAACTTTTATGCAAGTAGGTTTTCAAGAAAATCATCATTTCTCTTGGAAATATGTCTGGAACAGGCATGATGGTAGTGTCAACCTGTTGGAGTTTTTGTTGCTGGAAGAAGTTGTACAAAAGGATTGGTTTTTACATTGACCGGTTACTGAATCAAGCGCAGGAATACATTGGAAATTCAACTGGGGCCTCCTTTTCCCAGCAGACCACTTCTAGAACGAGCTTGTACAATGAAGCTGACGCTTCTGCTCTCTTTTTGTTTCTTTCCTATTTTTCTTGGCTTCTTTGCCACTCTCTAGACAATTTGTGAACTCTTTTCCCAACTCAGATGGTTTCAATAGTCTGATTGTGATCACACATTTTTACAAGGAATTCTTAAAATCTTTCCTCGAGTTAAGAAAGTCAAGGACTTAGGTCTTTTTCTTCCCTTATAATATTGCAATGAAATTGATAACTAAAGACCAACTCTTTCTTTTTGTTTTTAACCCAAGTAGATAATTCCCATCCATTCATCCATTTGGTGGACCAATAGTTGCCATGCTGATGGAAGTTGTCACTTCTTAACAATAGACATTCTGTGACTATGTTGACAGCACTTTGGGTGAAGATCCTAACTGGTCTTGGATACACATAGGGAGAAATTTGCTCAGCCAGTGTCAGTCTTAAGCATGCGTATCAGAAGATCTTTCTAGAGCTGGGAATTTTCCCATGAAAGGGATTCAGTTAGGGAAGAGACACTCGTCCCAGAGTTTTACATTCTTCTTGAACACTGCTTAAGGAACTTAGATGCCGTGTCCATTTGGATCTCTGTCTTCACAGAACTTTGTCATGCAAGTGCTTGAAATGCATCTTGAAGAGAATTCACTAGCACAGAATGAATGAGAGTGGAAGGGGTTGGTGGGGCTAACCAGGCCCAATCCCCCTGCCTAAACCAGGATACCTAGAGCCTCTTGCCCAGGATTCTATCTGGGTGTACTTTTAATGTCTTCAAAGATCCAGGCTCCACAATCTTTCTGGGCAGTCTGTGCCGTGGTTCAGTCACCCTCACAGTAAAGAATCATTTGCTGATGGTCAATGGCAATCTCCTGTATTTCAGAGAGTGCCCACTGCCTCTTGTTTTTTTCACTCAGCATCACTGAAAAGACACTGGTTCCCTCCCCTTTGCACTATTGCTTCCATATGGATGCGTGCTGCCATGTAGAGATATGTCAAAAACCTCCCTGAAGCCCAGGCAGATAATATTCCCTTCATCTCCAGTCAAGTTGATTCATCAGAGGAGTTTAAAGTGATGTTCAGCATGAAATTCCCCTGAAAAATCATGCTAACTACATTATTTTGTCGTCTTGCATGTGCCTGGCAAGGTTTTCCAGGAAGAGCTGCTTCATCAACTTCCTGGGGATAAAAAGGAGGCTGGCTGGTTTGTACTATTCCGAGTCCACCTAATTGCCTTTTTTAGAGACGGGTGTCATTTGCTCACATCCAGTCTTTAGCCTCTCTTGTCGTCAACATCTTAGCAAAAAGCTTTTCGACTACATGTTCATGTGATTGGAAACGTCAGGAAAGTGGTAAGGTACTGTTTTCTATCAGTTGGCAAGCTGCGCACACAATCCCAGTGTTGTACAGCTTCCTTCTTCACCTTTCCGATGCTGCCGCTCTCTCCGGCTCCCGGAGCCGAAGAAGCGGCTTCTTCGCGCAAAGACGATTGTACCGCTCACAGTGCTCTCTTAGCGCCGCTTCTGCCGAAAGAAGCCCGGGAGCAGCTCTTAGCTCCGGAGAGCATCGTACCTTCGTCTTTAGCGTCTTTTGTGGTCTACATCCTAGCAGAAAGCTTTTCCACTCTGTCTGGCAAGGAAAACCTGCGGGAGCACAGAAAACATCTCCCATCGTCTTCTGGACGTTGCACGGAGGTCTGCCAAGTGTTTGGCATGAAGGAAAGAAAAGTTGTCCAAAACAGCTTCCAATCGAAGATTCATGTGATTGGAAACGTCAGGAAAGTGTAAGGTACTGTTTTCTATCAGTTGGCAAGCTGCGCACACAATCCCAGTGTTGTACAGCTTCCTTCTTCACCTTTCCGATGCTGCCGCTCTCTCCGGCTCCCGGAGCCGAAGAAGCGGCTTCTTCGCGCAAAGACGATTGTACCGCTCACAGTGCTCTCTTAGCGCCGCTTCTGCCGAAAGAAGCCCGGCAGCGGCTCTTAGCTCCGGAGAGCATCGTACCTTCGTCTTTAGCGTCTTTTGTGGTCTACATCCTAGCAGAAAGCTTTTCCACTCTGTCTGGCAAGGAAAACCTGCGGGAGCACAGAAAACATCTCCCATCGTCTTCTGGACGTTGCACGGAGGTCTGCCAAGTGTTTGGCATGAAGGAAAGAAAAGTTGTCCAAAACAGCTTCCAATCGAAGATTCATGTGATTGGAAACGTCAGGAAAGTGTAAGGTACTGTTTTCTATCAGTTGGCAAGCTGCGCACACAATCCCAGTGTTGTACAGCTTCCTTCTTCACCTTTCCGATGCTGCCGCTCTCTCCGGCTCCCGGAGCCGAAGAAGCGGCTTCTTCGCGCAAAGACGATTGTACCGCTCACAGTGCTCTCTTAGCGCCGCTTCTGCCGAAAGAAGCCCGGCAGCGGCTCTTAGCTCCGGAGAGCATCGTCCCTTCGTCTTTAGCGTCTTTTGTGGTCTACATCCTAGCAGAAAGCTTTTCCACTCTGTCTGGCAAGGAAAACCTGCAGGAGCACAGAAAACATCTCCCATCGTGTTCTGGACGTTGCACGGAGGTCTGCCAAGTGTTTGGCATGAAGGAAAGAAAAGCTGTCCAAAACAGCTTCCAATCGAAGATTCATGTGATTGGAAACATCAGGAAAGTGTAAGGTACTGTTTTCTATCAGTTGGCAAGCTGCGCACACAATCCCAGTGTTGTACAGCTTCCTTCTTCACCTTTCCGATGCTGCCGCTCTCTCCGGCTCCCGGAGCCGAAGAAGCGGCTTCTTGGCGCAAAGACGATTGTACCGCTCACAGTGCTCTCTTAGCGCCGCTTCTGCCGAAAGAAGCCCGGCAGCGGCTCTTAACTCCGGAGAGCATCGTACCTTCGTCTTTAGCGTCTTTTGTGGTCTACATCCTAGCAGAAAGCTTTTCCACTCTGTCTGGCAAGGAAAACCTGCGGGAGCACAGAAAACATCTCCCATCGTGTTCTGGACGTTGCACGGAGGTCTGCCAAGTGTTTGGCATGAAGGAAAGAAAAGTTGTCCAAAACAGCTTCCAATCGAATATTCATGTGATTGGAAACGTCAGGAAAGTGTAAGGTACTGTTTTCTATCAGTTGGCAAGCTGCGCACACAATCCCAGTGTTGTACAGCTTCCTTCTTCACCTTTCCGATGCTGCCGCTCTCTCCGGCTCCCGGAGCCGAAGAAGCGGCTTCTTCGCGCAAAGACGATTGTACCGCTCACAGTGCTCTCTTAGCGCCGCTTCTGCCGAAAGAAGCCCGGCAGCGGCTCTTAGCTCCGGAGAGCATCGTACCTGCGTCTTTAGCGTCTTTTGTGGTCTACATCCTAGCAGAAAGCTTTTCCACTCTGTCTGGCAAGGAAAACCTGCGGGAGCACAGAAAACATCTCCCATCGTGTTCTGGACGTTGCACGGAGGTCTGCCAAGTGTTTGGCATGAAGGAAAGAAAAGTTGTCCAAAACAGCTTCCAATCGAAGATTCATGTGATTGGAAACGTCAGGAAAGTGTAAGGTACTGTTTTCTATCAGTTGGCAAGCTGCGCACACAATCCCAGTGTTGTACAGCTTCCTTCTTCACCTTTGCGATGCTGCCGCTCTCTCCGGCTCCCGGAGCCGAAGAAGCGGCTTCTTCGTGCAAAGACGATTGTACCGCTCACAGTGCTCTCTTAGCGCCGCTTCTGCCGAAAGAAGCCCGGGAGCGGCTCTTAGCTCCGGAGAGCATCGTACATTCGTCTTTAGCGTCTTTTGTGGTCTACATCCTAGCAGAAAGCTTTTCCACTCTGTCTGGCAAGGAAAACCTGCGGGAGCACAGAAAACATCTCCCATCGTCTTCTGGACGTTGCACGGAGGTCTGCCAAGTGTTTGGCATGAAGGAAAGAAAAGTTGTCCAAAACAGCTTCCAATCGAAGATTCATGTGATTGGAAACATCAGGAAAGTGTAAGGTACTGTTTTCTATCAGTTGGCAAGCTGCGCACACAATCCCAGTGTTGTACAGCTTCCTTCTTCACCTTTCCGATGCTGCCGCTCTCTCCGGCTCCCGGAGCCGAAGAAGCCGCTTCTTCGCGCAAAGACGATTGTACCGCTCACAGTGCTCTCTTAGCGCCGCTTCTGCCGAAAGAAGCCCGGCAGCGGCTCTTAGCTCCGGAGAGCATCGTACATTCGTCTTTAGCGTCTTTTGTGGTCTACATCCTAGCAGAAAGCTTTTCCACTCTGTCTGGCAAGGAAAACCTGCGGGAGCACAGAAAACATCTCCCATCGTCTTCTGGACGTTGCACGGAGGTCTGCCAAGTGTTTGGCATGAAGGAAAGAAAAGTTGTCCAAAACAGCTTCCAATCGAATATTCATGTGATTGGAAACGTCAGGAAAGTGTAAGGTACTGTTTTCTATCAGTTGGCAAGCTGCGCACACAATCTCAGTGTTGTACAGCTTCCTTCTTCACCTTTGCGATGCTGCCGCTCTCTCCGGCTCCCGGAGCCAAAGAAGCGGCTTCTTCGCGCAAAGACGATTGTACCGCTCACAGTGCTCTCTTAGCGCCGCTTCTGCCGAAAGAAGCCCGGCAGCGGCTCTTAGCTCCGGAGAGCATCGTACCTTCGTCTTTAGCGTCTTTTGTGGTCTACATCCTAGCAGAAAGCTTTTCCACTCTGTCTGGCAAGGAAAACCTGCAGGAGCACAGAAAACATCTCCCATCGTCTTCTGGACGTTGCACGGAGGTCTGCCAAGTGTTTGGCATGAAGGAAAGAAAAGTTGTCCAAAACAGCTTCCAATCGAAGATTCATGTGATTGGAAACGTCAGGAAAGTGTAAGGTACTGTTTTCTATCAGTTGGCAAGCTGCGCACACAATCCCAGTGTTGTACAGCTTCCTTCTTCACCTTTCCGATGCTGCCGCTCTCTCCGGCTCCCGGAGCCGAAGAAGCGGCTTCTTCGCGCAAAGACGATTGTACCGCTCACAGTGCTCTCTTAGCGCCGCTTCTGCCGAAAGAAGCCCGGCAGCGGCTCTTAGCTCCGGAGAGCATCGTACCTGCGTCTTTAGCGTCTTTTGTGGTCTACATCCTAGCGATAAGCTTTTCCACTCTGTCTGGCAAGGAAAACCTCCAGGAGCACAGAAAACATCTCCCATCGTCTTCTGGACGTTGCACGGAGGTCTGCCAAGTGTTTGGCATGAAGGAAAGAAAAGTTGTCCAAAACAGCTTCCAATCGAATATTCATGTGATTGGAAACGTCAGGAAAGTGGTAAGGTACTGTTTTCTATCAGTTGGCAAGCTGCGCACACAATCCCAGTGTTGTACAGCTTCCTTCTTCAGTTTTCCGATGCTGCCGCTCTCTCCGGCTCCCGGAGCCGAAGAAGCGGCTTCTTCGCGCAAAGACGATTGTACCGCTCACAGTGCTCTCTTAGCGCCGCTTCTGCCGAAAGAAGCCCGGCAGCGGCTCTTAGCTCCGGAGAGCATCGTACCTTCGTCTTTAGCGTCTTTTGTGGTCTACATCCTAGCAGAAAGCTTTTCCACTCTGTCTGGCAAGGAAAACCTGCGGGAGCACAGAAAACATCTCCCATCGTCTTCTGGACGTTGCACGGAGGTCTGCCAAGTGTTTGGCATGAAGGAAAGAAAAGTTGTCCAAAACAGCTTCCAATCGAAGATTCATGTGATTGGAAACGTCAGGAAAGTGTAAGGTACTGTTTTCTATCAGTTGGCAAGCTGCGCACACAATCCCAGTGTTGTACAGCTTCCTTCTTCACCTTTGCGATGCTGCCGCTCTCTCCGGCTCCCGGAGCCGAAGAAGCGGCTTCTTCGCGCAAAGACGATTGTACCGCTCACAGTGCTCTCTTAGCGCCGCTTCTGCCGAAAGAAGCCCGGCAGCGGCTCTTAGCTCCGGAGAGCATCGTACCTTCGTCTTTAGCGTCTTTTGTGGTCTACATCCTAGCAGAAAGCTTTTCCACTCTGTCTGGCAAGGAAAACCTGCAGGAGCACAGAAAACATCTCCCATCGTGTTCTGGACGTTGCACGGAGGTCTGCCAAGTGTTTGGCATGAAGGAAAGAAAAGTTGTCCAAAACAGCTTCCAATCGAAGATTCATGTGATTGGAAACGTCAGGAAAGTGTAAGGTACTGTTTTCTATCAGTTGGCAAGCTGCGCACACAATCTCAGTGTTGTACAGCTTCCTTCTTCACCTTTCCGATGCTGCCGCTCTCTCCGGCTCCCAGAGCCGAAGAAGCGGCTTCTTCGCGCAAAGACGATTGTACCGCTCACAGTGCTCTCTTAGCGCCGCTTCTGCCGAAAGAAGCCCGGCAGCGGCTCTTAGCTCCGGAGAGCATCGTACCTTCGTCTTTAGCGTCTTTTGTGGTCTACATCCTAGCAGAAAGCTTTTCCACTCTGTCTGGCAAGGAAAACCTGCGGGAGCACAGAAAACATCTCCCATCGTCTTCTGGACGTTGCACGGAGGTCTGCCAAGTGTTTGGCATGAAGGAAAGAAAAGTTGTCCAAAACAGCTTCCAATCGAAGATTCATGTGATTGGAAACGTCAGGAAAGTGTAAGGTACTGTTTTCTAT
The DNA here is from genome assembly GCF_027579445.1 of Ammospiza nelsoni. Classification (NCBI taxonomy): domain Eukaryota; kingdom Metazoa; phylum Chordata; class Aves; order Passeriformes; family Passerellidae; genus Ammospiza; species Ammospiza nelsoni. The sequence continues at coordinate 115,719 of NW_026683207.1, read as the reverse complement.
CAGTTGGCAAGCTGCGCACACAATCCCAGTGTTGTACAGCTTCCTTCTTCACCTTTGCGATGCTGCCGCTCTCTCCGGCTCCCGGAGCCGAAGAAGCGGCTTCTTCGCGCAAAGACGATTGTACCGCTCACAGTGCTCTCTTAGCGCCGCTTCTGCCGAAAGAAGCCCGGGAGCGGCTCTTAGCTCCGGAGAGCATCGTACCTTCGTCTTTAGCGTCTTTTGTGGTCTACATCCTAGCAGAAAGCTTTTCCACTCTGTCTGGCAAGGAAAACCTGCGGGAGCACAGAAAACATCTCCCATCGTCTTCTGGACGTTGCACGGAGGTCTGCCAAGTGTTTGGCATGAAGGAAAGAAAAGTTGTCCAAAACAGCTTCCAATCGAAGATTCATGTGATTGGAAACGTCAGGAAAGTGTAAGGTACTGTTTTCTATCAGTTGGCAAGCTGCGCACACAATCCCAGTGTTGTACAGCTTCCTTCTTCACCTTTGCGATGCTGCCGCTCTCTCCGGCTCCCGGAGCCGAAGAAGCGGCTTCTTCGCGCAAAGACGATTGTACCGCTCACAGTGCTCTCTTAGCGCCGCTTCTGCCGAAAGAAGCCCGGCAGCGGCTCTTAGCTCCGGAGAGCATCGTACCTTCGTCTTTAGCGTCTTTTGTGGTCTACATCCTAGCAGAAAGCTTTTCCACTCTGTCTGGCAAGGAAAACCTGCGGGAGCACAGAAAACATCTCCCATCGTCTTCTGGACGTTGCACGGAGGTCTGCCAAGTGTTTGGCATGAAGGAAAGAAAAGTTGTCCAAAACAGCTTCCAATCGAAGATTCATGTGATTGGAAACGTCAGGAAAGTGTAAGGTACTGTTTTCTATCAGTTGGCAAGCTGCGCACACAATCCCAGTGTTGTACACCTTCCTTCTTCACCTTTCCGATGCTGCCGCTCTCTCCGGCTCCCGGAGCCGAAGAAGCGGCTTCTTCGCGCAAAGACGATTGTACCGCTCACAGTGCTCTCTTAGCGCCGCTTCTGCCGAAAGAAGCCCGGCAGCGGCTCTTAGCTCCGGAGAGCATCGTCCCTTCGTCTTTAGCGTCTTTTGTGGTCTACATCCTAGCAGAAAGCTTTTCCACTCTGTCTGGCAAGGAAAACCTGCGGGAGCACAGAAAACATCTCCCATCGTCTTCTGGACGTTGCACGGAGGTCTGCCAAGTGTTTGGCATGAAGGAAAGAAAAGTTGTCCAAAACAGCTTCCAATCGAAGATTCGTGTGATTGGAAACGTCAGGAAAGTGGTAAGGTACTGTTTTCTATCAGTTGGCAAGCTGCGCACACAATCCCAGTGTTGTACAGCTTCCTTCTTCACCTTTCCGATGCTGCCGCTCTCTCCGGCTCCCGGAGCCGAAGAAGCGGCTTCTTCGCGCAAAGACGATTGTACCGCTCACAGTGCTCTCTTAGCGCCGCTTCTGCCGAAAGAAGCCCGGCAGCGGCTCTTAGCTCCGGAGAGCATCGTACCTTCGTCTTTAGCGTCTTTTGTGGTCTACATCCTAGCAGAAAGCTTTTCCACTCTGTCTGGCAAGGAAAACCTGCGGGAGCACAGAAAACATCTCCCATCGTCTTCTGGACGTTGCACGGAGGTCTGCCAAGTGTTTGGCATGAAGGAAAGAAAAGTTGTCCAAAACAGCTTCCAATCGAAGATTCATGTGATTGGAAACGTCAGGAAAGTGTAAGGTACTGTTTTCTATCAGTTGGCAAGCTGCGCACACAATCCCAGTGTTGTACAGCTTCCTTCTTCACCTTTGCGATGCTGCCGCTCTCTCCGGCTCCCGGAGCCGAAGAAGCGGCTTCTTCGCGCAAAGACGATTGTACCGCTCACAGTGCTCTCTTAGCGCCGCTTCTGCCGAAAGAAGCCCGGCAGCGGCTCTTAGCTCCGGAGAGCATCGTACCTTCGTCTTTAGCGTCTTTTGTGGTCTACATCCTAGCAGAAAGCTTTTCCACTCTGTCTGGCAAGGAAAACCTGCGGGAGCACAGAAAACATCTCCCATCGTCTTCTGGACGTTGCACGGAGGTCTGCCAAGTGTTTGGCATGAAGGAAAGAAAAGTTGTCCAAAACAGCTTCCAATCGAAGATTCATGTGATTGGAAACGTCAGGAAAGTGTAAGGTACTGTTTTCTATCAGTTGGCAAGCTGCGCACACAATCCCAGTGTTGTACAGCTTCCTTCTTCACCTTTCCGATGCTGCCGCTCTCTCCGGCTCCCGGAGCCGAAGAAGCGGCTTCTTCGCGCAAAGACGATTGTACCGCTCACAGTGCTCTCTTAGCGCCGCTTCTGCCGAAAGAAGCCCGGCAGCGGCTCTTAGCTCCGGAGAGCATCGTACCTTCGTCTTTAGCGTCTTTTGTGGTCTACATCCTAGCAGAAAGCTTTTCCACTCTGTCTGGCAAGGAAAACCTGCGGGAGCACAGAAAACATCTCCCATCGTCTTCTGGACGTTGCACGGAGGTCTGCCAAGTGTTTGGCATGAAGGAAAGAAAAGTTGTCCAAAACAGCTTCCAATCGAAGATTCATGTGATTGGAAACGTCAGGAAAGTGTAAGGTACTGTTTTCTATCAGTTGGCAAGCTGCGCACACAATCCCAGTGTTGTACAGCTTCCTTCTTCACCTTTCCGATGCTGCCGCTCTCTCCGGCTCCCGGAGCCGAAGAAGCGGCTTCTTCGCGCAAAGACGATTGTACCGCTCACAGTGCTCTCTTAGCGCCGCTTCTGCCGAAAGAAGCCCGGCAGCGGCTCTTAGCTCCGGAGAGCATCGTACCTTCGTCTTTAGCGTCTTTTGTGGTCTACATCCTAGCAGAAAGCTTTTCCACTCTGTCTGGCAAGGAAAACCTGCGGGAGCACAGAAAACATCTCCCATCGTCTTCTGGACGTTGCACGGAGGTCTGCCAAGTGTTTGGCATGAAGGAAAGAAAAGTTGTCCAAAACAGCTTCCAATCGAAGATTCGTGTTATTGGAAACGTCAGGAAAGTGTAAGGTACTGTTTTCTATCAGTTGGCAAGCTGCGCACACAATCCCAGTGTTGTACAGCTTCCTTCTTCACCTTTGCGATGCTGCCGCTCTCTCCGGCTCCCGGAGCCGAAGAAGCGGCTTCTTCGCGCAAAGACGATTGTACCGCTCACAGTGCTCTCTTAGCGCCGCTTCTGCCGAAAGAAGCCCGGCAGCGGCTCTTAGCTCCGGAGAGCATCGTACCTTCGTCTTTAGCGTCTTTTGTGGTCTACATCCTAGCAGAAAGCTTTTCCACTCTGTCTGGCAAGGAAAACCTGCGGGAGCACAGAAAACATCTCCCATCGTCTTCTGGACGTTGCACGGAGGTCTGCCAAGTGTTTGGCATGAAGGAAAGAAAAGTTGTCCAAAACAGCTTCCAATCGAAGATTCATGTGATTGGAAACGTCAGGAAAGTGTAAGGTACTGTTTTCTATCAGTTGGCAAGCTGCGCACACAATCCCAGTGTTGTACAGCTTCCTTCTTCACCTTTGCGATGCTGCCGCTCTCTCCGGCTCCCGGAGCCGAAGAAGCGGCTTCTTCGCGCAAAGACGATTGTACCGCTCACAGTGCTCTCTTAGCGCCGCTTCTGCCGAAAGAAGCCCGGCAGCGGCTCTTAGCTCCGGAGAGCATCGTGCCTTCGTCTTTAGCGTCTTTTGTGGTCTACATCCTAGCAGAAAGCTTTTCCACTCTGTCTGGCAAGGAAAACCTGCGCGAGCACAGAAAACATCTCCCATCGTCTTCTGGACGTTGCACGGAGGTCTGCCAAGTGTTTGGCATGAAGGAAAGAAAAGTTGTCCAAAACAGCTTCCAATCGAATATTCATGTGATTGGAAACGTCAGGAAAGTGGTAAGGTACTGTTTTCTATCAGTTGGCAAGCTGCGCACACAATCCCAGTGTTGTACAGCTTCCTTCTTCACCTTTCCGATGCTGCCGCTCTCTCCGGCTCCCGGAGCCGAAGAAGCGGCTTCTTCGCGCAAAGACGATTGTACCGCTCACAGTGCTCTCTTAGCGCCGCTTCTGCCGAAAGAAGCCCGGCAGCGGCTCTTAGCTCCGGAGAGCATCGTACCTTCGTCTTTAGCGTCTTTTGTGGTCTACATCCTAGCAGAAAGCTTTTCCACTCTGTCTGGCAAGGAAAACCTGCGGGAGCACAGAAAACATCTCCCATCGTCTTCTGGACGTTGCACGGAGGTCTGCCAAGTGTTTGGCATGAAGGAAAGAAAAGTTGTCCAAAACAGCTTCCAATCGAAAATTCATGTGATTGGAAACGTCAGGAAAGTGTAAGGTACTGTTTTCTATCAGTTGGCAAGCTGCGCACACAATCCCAGTGTTGTACAGCTTCCTTCTTCACCTTTGCGATGCTGCCGCTCTCTCCGGCTCCCGGAGCCGAAGAAGCGGCTTCTTCGCGCAAAGACGATTGTACCGCTCACAGTGCTCTCTTAGCGCCGCTTCTGCCGAAAGAAGCCCGGCAGCGGCTCTTAGCTCCGGAGAGCATCGTACCTTCGTCTTTAGCGTCTTTTGTGGTCTACATCCTAGCAGAAAGATTTTCCACTCTGTCTGGCAAGGAAAACCTGCGCGAGCACAGAAAACATCTCCCATCGAGTTCTGGACGTTGCACGGAGGTCTGCCAAGTGTTTGGCATGAAGGAAAGAAAAGTTGTCCAAAACAGCTTCCAATCGAAGATTCATGTGATTGGAAACGTCAGGAAAGTGGTAAGGTACTGTTTTCTATCAGTTGGCAAGCTGCGCACACAATCCCAGTGTTGTACAGCTTCCTTCTTCACCTTTCCGATGCTGCCGCTCTCTCCGGCTCCCGGAGCCGAAGAAGCGGCTTCTTCGCGCAAAGACGATTGTACCGCTCACAGTGCTCTCTTAGCGCCGCTTCTGCCGAAAGAAGCCCGGCAGCGGCTCTTAGCTCCGGAGAGCATCGTACCTTCGTCTTTAGCGTCTTTTGTGGTCTACATCCTAGCAGAAAGCTTTTCCACTCTGTCTGGCAAGGAAAACCTGCGGGAGCACAGAAAACATCTCCCATCGTCTTCTGGACGTTGCACGGAGGTCTGCCAAGTGTTTGGCATGAAGGAAAGAAAAGTTGTCCAAAACAGCTTCCAATCGAAGATTCATGTGATTGGAAACGTCAGGAAAGTGTAAGGTACTGTTTTCTATCAGTTGGCAAGCTGCGCACACAATCCCAGTGTTGTACAGCTTCCTTCTTCACCTTTCCGATGCTGCCGCTCTCTCCGGCTCCCGGAGCCGAAGAAGCGGCTTCTTCGCGCAAAGACGATTGTACCGCTCACAGTGCTCTCTTAGCGCCGCTTCTGCCGAAAGAAGCCCGGCAGCGGCTCTTAGCTCCGGAGAGCATCGTACCTTCGTCTTTAGCGTCTTTTGTGGTCTACATCCTAGCAGAAAGCTTTTCCACTCTGTCTGGCAAGGAAAACCTGCGGGAGCACAGAAAACATCTCCCATCGTCTTCTGGACGTTGCACGGAGGTCTGCCAAGTGTTTGGCATGAAGGAAAGAAAAGTTGTCCAAAACAGCTTCCAATCGAATATTCATGTGATTGGAAACGTCAGGAAAGTGTAAGGTACTGTTTTCTATCAGTTGGCAAGCTGCGCACACAATCCCAGTGTTGTACAGCTTCCTTCTTCACCTTTCCGATGCTGCCGCTCTCTCCGGCTCCCGGAGCCGAAGAAGCGGCTTCTTCGCGCAAAGACGATTGTACCGCTCACAGTGCTCTCTTAGCGCCGCTTCTGCCGAAAGAAGCCCGGCAGCGGCTCTTAGCTCCGGAGAGCATCGTACCTTCGTCTTTAGCGTCTTTTGTGTTCTACATCCTAGCAGAAAGCTTTTCCACTCTGTCTGGCAAGGAAAACCTGCGCGAGCACAGAAAACATCTCCCATCGTCTTCTGGACGTTGCACGGAGGTCTGCCAAGTGTTTGGCATGAAGGAAAGAAAAGTTGTCCAAAACAGCTTCCAATCGAAGATTCATGTGATTGGAAACGTCAGGAAAGTGTAAGGTACTGTTTTCTATCAGTTGGCAAGCTGCGCACACAATCCCAGTGTTGTACAGCTTCCTTCTTCACCTTTGCGATGCTGCCGCTCTCTCCGGCTCCCGGAGCCGAAGAAGCGGCTTCTTCGCGCAAAGACGATTGTACCGCTCACAGTGCTCTCTTAGCGCCGCTTCTGCCGAAAGAAGCCCGGCAGCGGCTCTTAGCTCCGGAGAGCATCGTACCTTCGTCTTTAGCGTCTTTTGTGGTCTACATCCTAGCAGAAAGCTTTTCCACTCTGTCTGGCAAGGAAAACCTGCGCGAGCACAGAAAACATCTCCCATCGTCTTCTGGACGTTGCACGGAGGTCTGCCAAGTGTTTGGCATGAAGGAAAGAAAAGTTGTCCAAAACAGCTTCCAATCGAAGATTCGTGTGATTGGAAACGTCAGGAAAGTGTAAGGTACTGTTTTCTATCAGTTGGCAAGCTGCGCACACAATCCCAGTGTTGTACAGCTTCCTTCTTCACCTTTCCGATGCTGCCGCTCTCTCCGGCTCCCGGAGCCGAAGAAGCGGCTTCTTCGCGCAAAGACGATTGTACCGCTCACAGTGCTCTCTTAGCGCCGCTTCTGCCGAAAGAAGCCCGGCAGCGGCTCTTAGCTCCGGAGAGCATCGTACCTTCGTCTTTAGCGTCTTTTGTGGTCTACATCCTAGCAGAAAGCTTTTCCACTCTGTCTGGCAAGGAAAACCTGCGGGAGCACAGAAAACATCTCCCATCGTCTTCTGGACGTTGCACGGAGGTCTGCCAAGTGTTTGGCATGAAGGAAAGAAAAGTTGTCCAAAACAGCTTCCAATCGAAGATTCATGTGATTGGAAACGTCAGGAAAGTGTAAGGTACTGTTTTCTATCAGTTGGCAAGCTGCGCACACAATCCCAGTGTTGTACAGCTTCCTTCTTCACCTTTCCGATGCTGCCGCTCTCTCCGGCTCCCGGAGCCGAAGAAGCGGCTTCTTCGCGCAAAGACGATTGTACCGCTCACAGTGCTCTCTTAGCGCCGCTTCTGCCGAAAGAAGCCCGGCAGCGGCTCTTAGCTCCGGAGAGCATCGTACCTTCGTCTTTAGCGTCTTTTGTGGTCTACATCCTAGCAGAAAGCTTTTCCACTCTGTCTGGCAAGGAAAACCTGCGGGAGCACAGAAAACATCTCCCATCGTCTTCTGGACGTTGCACGGAGGTCTGCCACGTGTTTGGCATGAAGGAAAGAAAAGTTGTCCAAAACAGCTTCCAATCGAAGATTCATGTGATTGGAAACGTCAGGAAAGTGTAAGGTACTGTTTTCTATCAGTTGGCAAGCTGCGCACACAATCCCAGTGTTGTACAGCTTCCTTCTTCACCTTTGCGATGCTGCCGCTCTCTCCGGCTCCCGGAGCCGAAGAAGCGGCTTCTTCGCGCAAAGACGATTGTACCGCTCACAGTGCTCTCTTAGCGCCGCTTCTGCCGAAAGAAGCCCGGCAGCGGCTCTTAGCTCCGGAGAGCATCGTACCTTCGTCTTTAGCGTCTTTTGTGGTCTACATCCTAGCAGAAAGATTTTCCACTCTGTCTGGCAAGGAAAACCTGCGGGAGCACAGAAAACATCTCCCATCGAGTTCTGGACGTTGCACGGAGGTCTGCCAAGTGTTTGGCATGAAGGAAAGAAAAGTTGTCCAAAACAGCTTCCAATCGAATATTCATGTGATTGGAAACGTCAGGAAAGTGTAAGGTACTGTTTTCTATCAGTTGGCAAGCTGCGCACACAATCCCAGTGTTGTACAGCTTCCTTCTTCACCTTTCCGATGCTGCCGCTCTCTCCGGCTCCCGGAGCCGAAGAAGCGGCTTCTTCGCGCAAAGACGATTGTACCGCTCACAGTGCTCTCTTAGCGCCGCTTCTGCCGAAAGAAGCCCGGCAGCGGCTCTTAGCTCCGGAGAGCATCGTGCCTTCGTCTTTAGCGTCTTTTGTGGTCTACATCCTAGCAGAAAGCTTTTCCACTCTGTCTGGCAAGGAAAACCTGCGGGAGCACAGAAAACATCTCCCATCGTCTTCTGGACGTTGCACGGAGGTCTGCCAAGTGTTTGGCATGAAGGAAAGAAAAGTTGTCCAAAACAGCTTCCAATCGAATATTCATGTGATTGGAAACGTCAGGAAAGTGGTAAGGTACTGTTTTCTATCAGTTGGCAAGCTGCGCACACAATCCCAGTGTTGTACAGCTTCCTTCTTCACCTTTGCGATGCTGCCGCTCTCTCCGGCTCCCGGAGCCGAAGAAGCGGCTTCTTCGCGCAAAGACGATTGTACCGCTCACAGTGCTCTCTTAGCGCCGCTTCTGCCGAAAGAAGCCCGGCAGCGGCTCTTAGCTCCGGAGAGCATCGTACCTTCGTCTTTAGCGTCTTTTGTGGTCTACATCCTAGCAGAAAGCTTTTCCACTCTGTCTGGCAAGGAAAACCTGCGGGAGCACAGAAAACATCTCCCATCGTCTTCTGGACGTTGCACGGAGGTCTGCCAAGTGTTTGGCATGAAGGAAAGAAAAGTTGTCCAAAACAGCTTCCAATCGAATATTCATGTGATTGGAAACGTCAGGAAAGTGTAAGGTACTGTTTTCTATCAGTTGGCAAGCTGCGCATACAATCCCAGTGTTGTACAGCTTCCTTCTTCACCTTTGCGATGCTGCCGCTCTCTCCGGCTCCCGGAGCCGAAGAAGCGGCTTCTTCGCGCAAAGACGATTGTACCGCTCACAGTGCTCTCTTAGCGCCGCTTCTGCCGAAAGAAGCCCGGCAGCGGCTCTTAGCTCCGGAGAGCATCGTACCTTCGTCTTTAGCGTCTTTTGTGTTCTACATCCTAGCAGAAAGCTTTTCCACTCTGTCTGGCAAGGAAAACCTGCGCGAGCACAGAAAACATCTCCCATCGTCTTCTGGACGTTGCACGGAGGTCTGCCAAGTGTTTGGCATGAAGGAAAGAAAAGTTGTCCAAAACAGCTTCCAATCGAAGATTCATGTGATTGGAAACGTCAGGAAAGTGTAAGGTACTGTTTTCTATCAGTTGGCAAGCTGCGCACACAATCCCAGTGCAATACAGCTTCCTTCTTCAGTTTTCCGATGCTGCCGCTCTCTCCGGCTCCCGGAGCCGAAGAAGCGGCTTCTTCGCGCAAAGACGATTGTACCGCTCACAGTGCTCTCTTAGCGCCGCTTCTGCCGAAAGAAGCCCGGCAGCGGCTCTTAGCTCCGGAGAGCATCGTGCCTTCGTCTTTAGCGTCTTTTGTGGTCTACATCCTAGCAGAAAGCTTTTCCACTCTGTCTGGCAAGGAAAACCTGCGGGAGCACAGAAAACATCTCCCATCGTCTTCTGGACGTTGCACGGAGGTCTGCCAAGTGTTTGGCATGAAGGAAAGAAAAGTTGTCCAAAACAGCTTCCAATCGAAGATTCATGTGATTGGAAACATCAGGAAAGTGTAAGGTACTGTTTTCTATCAGTTGGCAAGCTGCGCACACAATCCCAGTGTTGTACAGCTTCCTTCTTCACCTTTCCGATGCTGCCGCTCTCTCCGGCTCCCGGAGCCGAAGAAGCGGCTTCTTCGCGCAAAGACGATTGTACCGCTCACAGTGCTCTCTTAGCGCCGCTTCTGCCGAAAGAAGCCCGGCAGCGGCTCTTAGCTCCGGAGAGCATCGTACCTTCGTCTTTAGCGTCTTTTGTGGTCTACATCCTAGCAGAAAGCTTTTCCACTCTGTCTGGCAAGGAAAACCTGCGGGAGCACAGAAAACATCTCCCATCGTCTTCTGGACGTTGCACGGAGGTCTGCCAAGTGTTTGGCATGAAGGAAAGAAAAGTTGTCCAAAACAGCTTCCAATCGAAGATTCAAGTGATTGGAAACGTCAGGAAAGTGTAAGGTACTGTTTTCTATCAGTTGGCAAGCTGCGCACACAATCCCAGTGTTGTACAGCTTCCTTCTTCACCTTTGCGATGCTGCCGCTCTCTCCGGCTCCCGGAGCCGAAGAAGCGGCTTCTTCGCGCAAAGACGATTGTACCGCTCACAGTGCTCTCTTAGCGCCGCTTCTGCCGAAAGAAGCCCGGCAGCGGCTCTTAGCTCCGGAGAGCATCGTACCTTGGTCTTTAGCGTCTTTTGTGGTCTACATCCTAGCAGAAAGCTTTTCCACTCTGTCTGGCAAGGAAAACCTGCGGGAGCACAGAAAACATCTCCCATCGTCTTCTGGACGTTGCACGGAGGTCTGCCAAGTGTTTGGCATGAAGGAAAGAAAAGTTGTCCAAAACAGCTTCCAATCGAAGATTCATGTGATTGGAAACGTCAGGAAAGTGTAAGGTACTGTTTTCTATCAGTTGGCAAGCTGCGCACACAATCCCAGTGTTGTACAGCTTCCTTCTTCACCTTTCCGATGCTGCCGCTCTCTCCGGCTCCCGGAGCCGAAGAAGCGGCTTCTTCGCGCAAAGACGATTGTACCGCTCACAGTGCTCTCTTAGCGCCGCTTCTGCCGAAAGAAGCCCGGCAGCGGCTCTTAGCTCCGGAGAGCATCGTGCCTTCGTCTTTAGCGTCTTTTGTGGTCTACATCCTAGCAGAAAGCTTTTCCACTCTGTCTGGCAAGGAAAACCTGCGCGAGCACAGAAAACATCTCCCATCGTCTTCTGGACGTTGCACGGAGGTCTGCCAAGTGTTTGGCATGAAGGAAAGAAAAGTTGTCCAAAAGAGCTTCCAATCGAATATTCATGTGATTGGAAACGTCAGGAAAGTGGTAAGGTACTGTTTTCTATCAGTTGGCAAGCTGCGCACACAATCCCAGTGTTGTACAGCTTCCTTCTTCACCTTTCCGATGCTGCCGCTCTCTCCGGCTCCCGGAGCCGAAGAAGCGGCTTCTTCGCGCAAAGACGATTGTACCGCTCACAGTGCTCTCTTAGCGCCGCTTCTGCCGAAAGAAGCCCGGCAGCGGCTCTTAGCTCCGGAGAGCATCGTACCTTCGTCTTTAGCGTCTTTTGTGGTCTACATCCTAGCAGAAAGCTTTTCCACTCTGTCTGGCAAGGAAAACCTGCGGGAGCACAGAAAACATCTCCCATCGTCTTCTGGACGTTGCACGGAGGTCTGCCACGTGTTTGGCATGAAGGAAAGAAAAGTTGTCCAAAACAGCTTCCAATCGAAGATTCATGTGATTGGAAACGTCAGGAAAGTGTAAGGTACTGTTTTCTATCAGTTGGCAAGCTGCGCACACAATCCCAGTGTTGTACAGCTTCCTTCTTCACCTTTGCGATGCTGCCGCTCTCTCCGGCTCCCGGAGCCGAAGAAGCGGCTTCTTCGCGCAAAGACGATTGTACCGCTCACAGTGCTCTCTTAGCGCCGCTTCTGCCGAAAGAAGCCCGGCAGCGGCTCTTAGCTCCGGAGAGCATCGTACCTTCGTCTTTAGCGTCTTTTGTGGTCTACATCCTAGCAGAAAGATTTTCCACTCTGTCTGGCAAGGAAAACCTGCGGGAGCACAGAAAACATCTCCCATCGAGTTCTGGACGTTGCACGGAGGTCTGCCAAGTGTTTGGCATGAAGGAAAGAAAAGTTGTCCAAAACAGCTTCCAATCGAATATTCATGTGATTGGAAACGTCAGGAAAGTGTAAGGTACTGTTTTCTATCAGTTGGCAAGCTGCGCACACAATCCCAGTGTTGTACAGCTTCCTTCTTCACCTTTCCGATGCTGCCGCTCTCTCCGGCTCCCGGAGCCGAAGAAGCGGCTTCTTCGCGCAAAGACGATTGTACCGCTCACAGTGCTCTCTTAGCGCCGCTTCTGCCGAAAGAAGCCCGGCAGCGGCTCTTAGCTCCGGAGAGCATCGTGCCTTCGTCTTTAGCGTCTTTTGTGGTCTACATCCTAGCAGAAAGCTTTTCCACTCTGTCTGGCAAGGAAAACCTGCGGGAGCACAGAAAACATCTCCCATCGTCTTCTGGACGTTGCACGGAGGTCTGCCAAGTGTTTGGCATGAAGGAAAGAAAAGTTGTCCAAAAGAGCTTCCAATCGAATATTCATGTGATTGGAAACGTCAGGAAAGTGGTAAGGTACTGTTTTCTATCAGTTGGCAAGCTGCGCACACAATCCCAGTGTTGTACAGCTTCCTTCTTCACCTTTCCGATGCTGCCGCTCTCTCCGGCTCCCAGAGCCGAAGAAGCGGCTTCTTCGCGCAAAGACGATTGTACCGCTCACAGTGCTCTCTTAGCGCCGCTTCTGCCGAAAGAAGCCCGGCAGCGGCTCTTAGCTCCGGAGAGCATCGTACCTTCGTCTTTAGCGTCTTTTGTGGTCTACATCCTAGCAGAAAGCTTTTCCACTCTGTCTGGCAAGGAAAACCTGCGGGAGCACAGAAAACATCTCCCATCGTCTTCTGGACGTTGCACGGAGGTCTGCCAAGTGTTTGGCATGAAGGAAAGAAAAGTTGTCCAAAACAGCTTCCAATCGAATATTCATGTGATTGGAAAGGTCAGGAAAGTGTAAGGTACTGTTTTCTATCAGTTGGCAAGCTGCGCACACAATCCCAGTGTTGTACAGCTTCCTTCTTCACCTTTGCGATGCTGCCGCTCTCTCCGGCTCCCGGAGCCGAAGAAGCGGCTTCTTCGCGCAAAGACGATTGTACCGCTCACAGTGCTCTCTTAGCGCCGCTTCTGCCGAAAGAAGCCCGGCAGCGGCTCTTAGCTCCGGAGAGCATCGTCCCTTCGTCTTTAGCGTCTTTTGTGGTCTACATCCTAGCAGAAAGCTTTTCCACTCTGTCTGGCAAGGAAAACCTGCGCGAGCACAGAAAACATCTCCCATCGTCTTCTGGACGTTGCACGGAGGTCTGCCAAGTGTTTGGCATGAAGGAAAGAAAAGTTGTCCAAAACAGCTTCCAATCGAAGATTCATGTGATTGGAAACGTCAGGAAAGTGTAAGGTACTGTTTTCTATCAGTTGGCAAGCTGCGCACACAATCCCAGTGTTGTACAGCTTCCTTCTTCAGTTTTCCGTTGCTGCCGCTCTCTCCGGCTCCCGGAGCCGAAGAAGCCGCTTCTTCGCGCAAAGACGATTGTACCGCTCACAGTGCTCTCTTAGCGCCGCCTCTGCCGAAAGAAGCCCGGCAGCGGCTCTTAGCTCCGGAGAGCATCGTACCTTCGTCTTTAGCGTCTTTTGTGGTCTACATCCTAGCAGAAAGCTTTTCCACTCTGTCTGGCAAGGAAAACCTGCGGGAGCACAGAAAACATCTCCCATCGTCTTCTGGACGTTGCACGGAGGTCTGCCAAGTGTTTGGCATGAAGGAAAGAAAAGTTGTCCAAAACAGCTTCCAATCGAATATTCATGTGATTGGAAACGTCAGGAAAGTGTAAGGTACTGTTTTCTATCAGTTGGCAAGCTGCGCACACAATCCCAGTGTTGTACAGCTTCCTTCTTCAGTTTTCCGATGCTGCCGCTCTCTCCGGCTCCCGGAGCCGAAGAAGCGGCTTCTTCGCGCAAAGACGATTGTACCGCTCACAGTGCTCTCTTAGCGCCGCTTCTGCCGAAAGAAGCCCGGCAGCGGCTCTTAGCTCCGGAGAGCATCGTGCCTTCGTCTTTAGCGTCTTTTGTGGTCTACATCCTAGCAGAAAGCTTTTCCACTCTGTCTGGCAAGGAAAACCTGCGGGAGCACAGAAAACATCTCCCATCGTCTTCTGGACGTTGCACGGAGGTCTGCCAAGTGTTTGGCATGAAGGAAAGAAAAGTTGTCCAAAACAGCTTCCAATCGAAGATTCATGTGATTGGAAACATCAGGAAAGTGTAAGGTACTGTTTTCTATCAGTTGGCAAGCTGCGCACACAATCCCAGTGTTGTACAGCTTCCTTCTTCACCTTTGCGATGCTGCCGCTCTCTCCGGCTCCCGGAGCCGAAGAAGCCGCTTCTTCGCGCAAAGACGATTGTACCGCTCACAGTGCTCTCTTAGCGCCGCTTCTGCCGAAAGAAGCCCGGCAGCGGCTCTTAGCTCCGGAGAGCATCGTACCTTCGTCTTTAGCGTCTTTTGTGGTCTACATCCTAGCAGAAAGCTTTTCCACTCTGTCTGGCAAGGAAAACCTGCGCGAGCACAGAAAACATCTCCCATCGTCTTCTGGACGTTGCACGGAGGTCTGCCAAGTGTTTGGCATGAAGGAAAGAAAAGTTGTCCAAAACAGCTTCCAATCGAAGATTCATGTGATTGGAAACGTCAGGAATGTGTAAGGTACTGTTTTCTATCAGTTGGCAAGCTGCGCACACAATCCCAGTGTTGTACAGCTTCCTTCTTCACCTTTCCGATGCTGCCGCTCTCTCCGGCTCCCGGAGCCGAAGAAGCGGCTTCTTCGCGCAAAGACGATTGTACCGCTCACAGTGCTCTCTTAGCGCCGCTTCTGCCGAAAGAAGCCCGGCAGCGGCTCTTAGCTCCGGAGAGCATCGTACCTTCGTCTTTAGCGTCTTTTGTGGTCTACATCCTAGCAGAAAGCTTTTCCACTCTGTCTGGCAAGGAAAACCTGCGGGAGCACAGAAAACATCTCCCATCGTCTTCTGGACGTTGCACGGAGGTCTGCCAAGTGTTTGGCATGAAGGAAAGAAAAGTTGTCCAAAACAGCTTCCAATCGAAGATTCATGTGATTGGAAACGTCAGGAAAGTGTAAGGTACTGTTTTCTATCAGTTGGCAAGCTGCGCACACAATCCCAGTGTTGTACAGCTTCCTTCTTCACCTTTCCGATGCTGCCGCTCTCTCCGGCTCCCGGAGCCGAAGAAGCGGCTTCTTCGCGCAAAGACGATTGTACCGCTCACAGTGCTCTCTTAGCGCCGCTTCTGCCGAAAGAAGCCCGGCAGCGGCTCTTAGCTCCGGAGAGCATCGTACCTTCGTCTTTAGCGTCTTTTGTGGTCTACATCCTAGCAGAAAGCTTTTCCACTCTGTCTGGCAAGGAAAACCTGTGGGAGCACAGAAAACATCTCCCATCGTCTTCTGGACGTTGCACGGAGGTCTGCCAAGTGTTTGGCATGAAGGAAAGAAAAGTTGTCCAAAACAGCTTCCAATCGAATATTCATGTGATTGGAAACGTCAGGAAAGTGTAAGGTACTGTTTTCTATCAGTTGGCAAGCTGCGCACACAATCCCAGTGTTGTACAGCTTCCTTCTTCACCTTTGCGATGCTGCCGCTCTCTCCGGCTCCCGGAGCCGAAGAAGCGGCTTCTTCGCGCAAAGACGATTGTACCGCTCACAGTGCTCTCTTAGCGCCGCTTCTGCCGAAAGAAGCCCGGCAGCGGCTCTTAGCTCCGGAGAGCATCGTACCTTCGTCTTTAGCGTCTTTTGTGGTCTACGTCCTAGCAGAAAGCTTTTCCACTCTGTCTGGCAAGGAAAACCTGCGGGAGCACAGAAAACATCTCCCATCGTCTTCTGGACGTTGCACGGAGGTCTGCCAAGTGTTTGGCATGAAGGAAAGAAAAGTTGTCCAAAACAGCTTCCAATCGAAGATTCATGTGATTGGAAACGTCAGGAAAGTGTAAGGTACTGTTTTCTATCAGTTGGCAAGCTGCGCACACAATCCCAGTGTTGTACAGCTTCCTTCTTCACCTTTGCGATGCTGCCGCTCTCTCCGGCTCCCGGAGCCGAAGAAGCGGCTTCTTCGCGCAAAGATGATTGTAAGGCTCACAGTGCTCTCTTAGCGCCGCTTCTGCCGAAAGAAGCCCGGCAGCGGCTCTTAGCTCCGGAGAGCATCGTGCCTTCGTCTTTAGCGTCTTTTGTGGTCTACATCCTAGCAGAAAGATTTTCCACTCTGTCTGGCAAGGAAAACCTGCGGGAGCACAGAAAACATCTCCCATCGTCTTCTGGACGTTGCACGAAGGTCTGCCAAGTGTTTGGCATGAAGGAAAGAAAAGTTGTCCAAAACAGCTTCCAATCGAATATTCATGTGATTGGAAACGTCTGGAAAGTGGTAAGGTACTGTTTTCTATCAGTTGGCAAGCTGCGCACACAATCCCAGTGTTGTACAGCTTCCTTCTTCACCTTTGCGATGCTGCCGCTCTCTCCGGCTCCCGGAGCCGAAGAAGCGGCTTCTTCGCGCAAAGACGATTGTACCGCTCACAGTGCTCTCTTAGCGCCGCTTCTGCCGAAAGAAGCCCGGCAGCGGCTCTTAGCTCCGGAGAGCATCGTACCTTCGTCTTTAGCGTCTTTTGTGGTCTACATCCTAGCAGAAAGCTTTTCCACTCTGTCTGGCAAGGAAAACCTGCGGGAGCACAGAAAACATCTCCCATCGTCTTCTGGACGTTGCACGGAGGTCTGCCAAGTGTTTGGCATGAATGAAAGAAAAGTTGTCCAAAACAGCTTCCAATCGAAGATTCATGTGATTGGAAACGTCAGGAAAGTGTAAGGTACTGTTTTCTATCAGTTGGCAAGCTGCGCACACAATCCCAGTGTTGTACAGCTTCCTTCTTCACCTTTCCGATGCTGCCGCTCTCTCCGGCTCCCGGAGCCGAAGAAGCGGCTTCTTCGCGCAAAGACGATTGTACCGCTCACAGTGCTCTCTTAGCGCCGCTTCTGCCGAAAGAAGCCCGGCAGCGGCTCTTAGCTCCGGAGAGCATCGTACCTTCGTCTTTAGCGTCTTTTGTGGTCTACATCCTAGCAGAAAGCTTTTCCACTCTGTCTGGCAAGGAAAACCTGCGGGAGCACAGAAAACATCTCCCATCGTCTTCTGGACGTTGCACGGAGGTCTGCCAAGTGTTTGGCATGAAGGAAAGAAAAGTTGTCCAAAACCGCTTCCAATCGAAGATTCATGTGATTGGAAACGTCAGGAAAGTGTAAGGTACTGTTTTCTATCAGTTGGCAAGCTGCGCACACAATCCCAGTGTTGTACAGCTTCCTTCTTCACCTTTCCGATGCTGCCGCTCTCTCCGGCTCCCGGAGCCGAAGAAGCGGCTTCTTCGCGCAAAGACGATTGTACCGCTCACAGTGCTCTCTTAGCGCCGCTTCTGCCGAAAGAAGCCCGGCAGCGGCTCTTAGCTCCGGAGAGCATCGTACCTTCGTCTTTAGCGTCTTTTGTGGTCTACATCCTAGCAGAAAGCTTTTCCACTCTGTCTGGCAAGGAAAACCTGCGGGAGCACAGAAAACATCTCCCATCGTCTTCTGGACGTTGCACGGAGGTCTGCCAAGTGTTTGGCATGAAGGAAAGAAAAGTTGTCCAAAACAGCTTCCAATCGAAGATTCATGTGATTGGAAACGTCAGGAAAGTGTAAGGTACTGTTTTCTATCAGTTGGCATGCTGCGCACACAATCCCAGTCTTGTACACCTTCCTTCTTCACCTTTCCGATGCTGCCGCTCTCTCCGGCTCCCGGAGCCGAAGAAGCGGCTTCTTCGCGCAAAGACGATTGTACCGCTCACAGTGCTCTCTTAGCGCCGCTTCTGCCGAAAGAAGCCCGGCAGCGGCTCTTAGCTCCGGAGAGCATCGTCCCTTCGTCTTTAGCGTCTTTTGTGGTCTACATCCTAGCAGAAAGCTTTTCCACTCTGTCTGGCAAGGAAAACCTGCGGGAGCACAGAAAACATCTCCCATCGTCTTCTGGACGTTGCACGGAGGTCTGCCAAGTGTTTGGCATGAAGGAAAGAAAAGTTGTCCAAAACAGCTTCCAATCGAAGATTCGTGTGATTGGAAACGTCAGGAAAGTGTAAGGTACTGTTTTCTATCAGTTGGCAAGCTGCGCACACAATCCCAGTGTTGTACAGCTTCCTTCTTCACCTTTGCGATGCTGCCGCTCTCTCCGGCTCCCGGAGCCGAAGAAGCGGCTTCTTCGCGCAAAGACGATTGTACCGCTCACAGTGCTCTCTTAGCGCCGCTTCTGCCGAAAGAAGCCCGGCAGCGGCTCTTAGCTCCGGAGAGCATCGTACCTTCGTCTTTAGCGTCTTTTGTGGTCTACATCCTAGCAGAAAGCTTTTCCACTCTGTCTGGCAAGGAAAACCTGCGCGAGCACAGAAAACATCTCCCATCGTCTTCTGGACGTTGCACGGAGGTCTGCCAAGTGTTTGGCATGAAGGAAAGTAAAGTTGTCCAAAACAGCTTCCAATCGAAGATTCGTGTGATTGGAAACGTCAGGAAAGTGGTAAGGTACTGTTTTCTATCAGTTGGCAAGCTGCGCACACAATCCCAGTGTTGTACAGCTTCCTTCTTCACCTTTCCGATGCTGCCGCTCTCTCCGGCTCCCGGAGCCGAAGAAGCGGCTTCTTCGCGCAAAGACGATTGTACCGCTCACAGTGCTCTCTTAGCGCCGCTTCTGCCGAAAGAAGCCCGGCAGCGGCTCTTAGCTCCGGAGAGCATCGTACCTTCGTCTTTAGCGTCTTTTGTGGTCTACATCCTAGCAGAAAGATTTTCCACTCTGTCTGGCAAGGAAAACCTGCGGGAGCACAGAAAACATCTCCCATCGTCTTCTGGACGTTGCACGGAGGTCTGCCAAGTGTTTGGCATGAAGGAAAGAAAAGTTGTCCAAAACAGCTTCCAATCGAAGATTCATGTGATTGGAAACGTCAGGAAAGTGTAAGGTACTGTTTTCTATCAGTTGGCAAGCTGCGCACACAATCCCAGTGTTGTACAGCTTCCTTCTTCACCTTTGCGATGCTGCCGCTCTCTCCGGCTCCCGGAGCCGAAGAAGCGGCTTCTTCGCGCAAAGACGATTGTACCGCTCACAGTGCTCTCTTAGCGCCGCTTCTGCCGAAAGAAGCCCGGCAGCGGCTCTTAGCTCCGGAGAGCATCGTGCCTTCGTCTTTAGCGTCTTTTGTGGTCTACATCCTAGCAGAAAGCTTTTCCACTCTGTCTGGCAAGGAAAACCTGCGGGAGCACAGAAAACATCTCCCATCGTCTTCTGGACGTTGCACGGAGGTCTGCCAAGTGTTTGGCATGAAGGAAAGAAAAGTTGTCCAAAAGAGCTTCCAATCGAATATTCATGTGATTGGAAACGTCAGGAAAGTGGTAAGGTACTGTTTTCTATCAGTTGGCAAGCTGCGCACACAATCCCAGTGTTGTACAGCTTCCTTCTTCACCTTTGCGATGCTGCCGCTCTCTCCGGCTCCCGGAGCCGAAGAAGCCGCTTCTTCGCGCAAAGACGATTGTACCGCTCACAGTGCTCTCTTAGCGCCGCTTCTGCCGAAAGAAGCCCGGCAGCGGCTCTTAGCTCCGGAGAGCATCGTACATTCGTCTTTAGCGTCTTTTGTGGTCTACATCCTAGCAGAAAGCTTTTCCACTCTGTCTGGCAAGGAAAACCTGCGGGAGCACAGAAAACATCTCCCATCGTCTTCTGGACGTTGCACGGAGGTCTGCCAAGTGTTTGGCATGAAGGAAAGAAAAGTTGTCCAAAACAGCTTCCAATCGAATATTCATGTGATTGGAAACGTCAGGAAAGTGTAAGGTACTGTTTTCTATCAGTTGGCAAGCTGCGCACACAATCTCAGTGTTTTACACCTTCCTTCTTCACCTTTGCGATGCTGCCGCTCTCTCCGGCTCCCGGAGCCAAAGAAGCGGCTTCTTCGCGCAAAGACGATTGTACCGCTCACAGTGCTCTCTTAGCGCCGCTTCTGCCGAAAGAAGCCCGGCAGCGGCTCTTAGCTCTGGAGAGCATCGTACCTTCGTCTTTAGCGTCTTTTGTGGTCTACATCCTAGCAGAAAGCTTTTCCACTCTGTCTGGCAAGGAAAACCTGCAGGAGCACAGAAAACATCTCCCATCGTCTTCTGGACGTTGCACGGAGGTCTGCCAAGTGTTTGGCATGAAGGAAAGAAAAGTTGTCCAAAACAGCTTCCAATCGAAGATTCATGTGATTGGAAACGTCAGGAAAGTGTAAGGTACTGTTTTCTATCAGTTGGCAAGCTGCGCACACAATCCCAGTGTTGTACAGCTTCCTTCTTCACCTTTCCGATGCTGCCGCTCTCTCCGGCTCCCGGAGCCGAAGAAGCGGCTTCTTCGCGCAAAGACGATTGTACCGCTCACAGTGCTCTCTTAGCGCCGCTTCTGCCGAAAGAAGCCCGGCAGCGGCTCTTAGCTCCGGAGAGCATCGTACCTGCGTCTTTAGCGTCTTTTGTGGTCTACATCCTAGCGATAAGCTTTTCCACTCTGTCTGGCAAGGAAAACCTCCAGGAGCACAGAAAACATCTCCCATCGTCTTCTGGACGTTGCACGGAGGTCTGCCAAGTGTTTGGCATGAAGGAAAGAAAAGTTGTCCAAAACAGCTTCCAATCGAAGATTCATGTGATTGGAAACGTCAGGAAAGTGTAAGGTACTGTTTTCTATCAGTTGGCAAGCTGCGCACACAATCCCAGTGTTGTACAGCTTCCTTCTTCACCTTTGCGATGCTGCCGCTCTCTCCGGCTCCCGGAGCCGAAGAAGCGGCTTCTTCGCGCAAAGACGATTGTACCGCTCACAGTGCTCTCTTAGCGCCGCTTCTGCCGAAAGAAGCCCGGCAGCGGCTCTTAGCTCCGGAGAGCATCGTACCTTCGTCTTTAGCGTCTTTTGTGGTCTACATCCTAGCAGAAAGCTTTTCCACTCTGTCTGGCAAGGAAAACCTGCAGGAGCACAGAAAACATCTCCCATCGTGTTCTGGACGTTGCACGGAGGTCTGCCAAGTGTTTGGCATGAAGGAAAGAAAAGTTGTCCAAAACAGCTTCCAATCGAATATTCATGTGATTGGAAACGTCAGGAAAGTGTAAGGTACTGTTTTCTATCAGTTGGCAAGCTGCGCACACAATCTCAGTGTTGTACAGCTTCCTTCTTCACCTTTCCGATGCTGCCGCTCTCTCCGGCTCCCAGAGCCGAAGAAGCGGCTTCTTCGCGCAAAGACGATTGTACCGCTCACAGTGCTCTCTTAGCGCCGCTTCTGCCGAAAGAAGCCCGGCAGCGGCTCTTAGCTCCGGAGAGCATCGTACCTTCGTCTTTAGCGTCTTTTGTGGTCTACATCCTAGCAGAAAGCTTTTCCACTCTGTCTGGCAAGGAAAACCTGCAGGAGCACAGAAAACATCTCCCATCGTGTTCTGGACGTTGCACGGAGGTCTGCCAAGTGTTTGGCATGAAGGAAAGAAAAGTTGTCCAAAACAGCTTCCAATCGAAGATTCATGTGATTGGAAATGTCAGGAAAGTGTAAGGTACTGTTTTCTATCAGTTGGCAAGCTGCGCACACAATCTCAGTGTTGTACAGCTTCCTTCTTCACCTTTGCGATGCTGCCGCTCTCTCCGGCTCCCAGAGCCGAAGAAGCGGCTTCTTCGCGCAAAGACGATTGTACCGCTCACAGTGCTCTCTTAGCGCCGCTTCTGCCGAAAGAAGCCCGGCAGCGGCTCTTAGCTCCGGAGAGCATCGTCCCTTCGTCTTTAGCGTCTTTTGTGGTCTACATCCTAGCAGAAAGCTTTTCCACTCTGT
The DNA here is from genome assembly GCF_027579445.1 of Ammospiza nelsoni. Lineage (NCBI taxonomy): Eukaryota > Metazoa > Chordata > Aves > Passeriformes > Passerellidae > Ammospiza > Ammospiza nelsoni. Next base: position 94,333 of record NW_026683207.1, on the reverse strand, counting down.
CTGGCAAGGAAAACCTGCGGGAGCACAGAAAACATCTCCCATCGTCTTCTGGACGTTGCACGGAGGTCTGCCAAGTGTTTGGCATGAAGGAAAGAAAAGTTGTCCAAAACAGCTTCCAATCGAAGATTCGTGTGATTGGAAACGTCAGGAAAGTGTAAGGTACTGTTTTCTATCAGTTGGCAAGCTGCGCACACAATCCCAGTGTTGTACAGCTTCCTTCTTCACCTTTCCGATGCTGCCGCTCTCTCCGGCTCCCGGAGCCGAAGAAGCGGCTTCTTCGCGCAAAGACGATTGTACCGCTCACAGTGCTCTCTTAGCGCCGCTTCTGCCGAAAGAAGCCCGGCAGCGGCTCTTAGCTCCGGAGAGCATCGTACCTTCGTCTTTAGCGTCTTTTGTGGTCTACATCCTAGCAGAAAGATTTTCCACTCTGTCTGGCAAGGAAAACCTGCGGGAGCACAGAAAACATCTCCCATCGTCTTCTGGACGTTGCACGGAGGTCTGCCAAGTGTTTGGCATGAAGGAAAGAAAAGTTGTCCAAAACAGCTTCCAATCGAAGATTCATGTGATTGGAAACGTCAGGAAAGTGTAAGGTACTGTTTTCTATCAGTTGGCAAGCTGCGCACACAATCCCAGTGTTGTACAGCTTCCTTCTTCACCTTTGCGATGCTGCCGCTCTCTCCGGCTCCCGGAGCCGAAGAAGCGGCTTCTTCGCGCAAAGACGATTGTACCGCTCACAGTGCTCTCTTAGCGCCGCTTCTGCCGAAAGAAGCCCGGCAGCGGCTCTTAGCTCCGGAGAGCATCGTGCCTTCGTCTTTAGCGTCTTTTGTGGTCTACATCCTAGCAGAAAGCTTTTCCACTCTGTCTGGCAAGGAAAACCTGCGGGAGCACAGAAAACATCTCCCATCGTCTTCTGGACGTTGCACGGAGGTCTGCCAAGTGTTTGGCATGAAGGAAAGAAAAGTTGTCCAAAAGAGCTTCCAATCGAATATTCATGTGATTGGAAACGTCAGGAAAGTGGTAAGGTACTGTTTTCTATCAGTTGGCAAGCTGCGCACACAATCCCAGTGTTGTACAGCTTCCTTCTTCACCTTTGCGATGCTGCCGCTCTCTCCGGCTCCCGGAGCCGAAGAAGCCGCTTCTTCGCGCAAAGACGATTGTACCGCTCACAGTGCTCTCTTAGCGCCGCTTCTGCCGAAAGAAGCCCGGCAGCGGCTCTTAGCTCCGGAGAGCATCGTACATTCGTCTTTAGCGTCTTTTGTGGTCTACATCCTAGCAGAAAGCTTTTCCACTCTGTCTGGCAAGGAAAACCTGCGGGAGCACAGAAAACATCTCCCATCGTCTTCTGGACGTTGCACGGAGGTCTGCCAAGTGTTTGGCATGAAGGAAAGAAAAGTTGTCCAAAACAGCTTCCAATCGAATATTCATGTGATTGGAAACGTCAGGAAAGTGTAAGGTACTGTTTTCTATCAGTTGGCAAGCTGCGCACACAATCTCAGTGTTTTACACCTTCCTTCTTCACCTTTGCGATGCTGCCGCTCTCTCCGGCTCCCGGAGCCAAAGAAGCGGCTTCTTCGCGCAAAGACGATTGTACCGCTCACAGTGCTCTCTTAGCGCCGCTTCTGCCGAAAGAAGCCCGGCAGCGGCTCTTAGCTCTGGAGAGCATCGTACCTTCGTCTTTAGCGTCTTTTGTGGTCTACATCCTAGCAGAAAGCTTTTCCACTCTGTCTGGCAAGGAAAACCTGCAGGAGCACAGAAAACATCTCCCATCGTCTTCTGGACGTTGCACGGAGGTCTGCCAAGTGTTTGGCATGAAGGAAAGAAAAGTTGTCCAAAACAGCTTCCAATCGAAGATTCATGTGATTGGAAACGTCAGGAAAGTGTAAGGTACTGTTTTCTATCAGTTGGCAAGCTGCGCACACAATCCCAGTGTTGTACAGCTTCCTTCTTCACCTTTCCGATGCTGCCGCTCTCTCCGGCTCCCGGAGCCGAAGAAGCGGCTTCTTCGCGCAAAGACGATTGTACCGCTCACAGTGCTCTCTTAGCGCCGCTTCTGCCGAAAGAAGCCCGGCAGCGGCTCTTAGCTCCGGAGAGCATCGTACCTGCGTCTTTAGCGTCTTTTGTGGTCTACATCCTAGCGATAAGCTTTTCCACTCTGTCTGGCAAGGAAAACCTCCAGGAGCACAGAAAACATCTCCCATCGTCTTCTGGACGTTGCACGGAGGTCTGCCAAGTGTTTGGCATGAAGGAAAGAAAAGTTGTCCAAAACAGCTTCCAATCGAAGATTCATGTGATTGGAAACGTCAGGAAAGTGTAAGGTACTGTTTTCTATCAGTTGGCAAGCTGCGCACACAATCCCAGTGTTGTACAGCTTCCTTCTTCACCTTTGCGATGCTGCCGCTCTCTCCGGCTCCCGGAGCCGAAGAAGCGGCTTCTTCGCGCAAAGACGATTGTACCGCTCACAGTGCTCTCTTAGCGCCGCTTCTGCCGAAAGAAGCCCGGCAGCGGCTCTTAGCTCCGGAGAGCATCGTACCTTCGTCTTTAGCGTCTTTTGTGGTCTACATCCTAGCAGAAAGCTTTTCCACTCTGTCTGGCAAGGAAAACCTGCAGGAGCACAGAAAACATCTCCCATCGTGTTCTGGACGTTGCACGGAGGTCTGCCAAGTGTTTGGCATGAAGGAAAGAAAAGTTGTCCAAAACAGCTTCCAATCGAATATTCATGTGATTGGAAACGTCAGGAAAGTGTAAGGTACTGTTTTCTATCAGTTGGCAAGCTGCGCACACAATCTCAGTGTTGTACAGCTTCCTTCTTCACCTTTCCGATGCTGCCGCTCTCTCCGGCTCCCAGAGCCGAAGAAGCGGCTTCTTCGCGCAAAGACGATTGTACCGCTCACAGTGCTCTCTTAGCGCCGCTTCTGCCGAAAGAAGCCCGGCAGCGGCTCTTAGCTCCGGAGAGCATCGTACCTTCGTCTTTAGCGTCTTTTGTGGTCTACATCCTAGCAGAAAGCTTTTCCACTCTGTCTGGCAAGGAAAACCTGCAGGAGCACAGAAAACATCTCCCATCGTGTTCTGGACGTTGCACGGAGGTCTGCCAAGTGTTTGGCATGAAGGAAAGAAAAGTTGTCCAAAACAGCTTCCAATCGAAGATTCATGTGATTGGAAATGTCAGGAAAGTGTAAGGTACTGTTTTCTATCAGTTGGCAAGCTGCGCACACAATCTCAGTGTTGTACAGCTTCCTTCTTCACCTTTGCGATGCTGCCGCTCTCTCCGGCTCCCAGAGCCGAAGAAGCGGCTTCTTCGCGCAAAGACGATTGTACCGCTCACAGTGCTCTCTTAGCGCCGCTTCTGCCGAAAGAAGCCCGGCAGCGGCTCTTAGCTCCGGAGAGCATCGTCCCTTCGTCTTTAGCGTCTTTTGTGGTCTACATCCTAGCAGAAAGCTTTTCCACTCTGTCTGGCAAGGAAAACCTGCGGGAGCACAGAAAACATCTCCCATCGTCTTCTGGACGTTGCACGGAGGTCTGCCAAGTGTTTGGCATGAAGGAAAGAAAAGTTGTCCAAAACAGCTTCCAATCGAAGATTCGTGTGATTGGAAACGTCAGGAAAGTGTAAGGTACTGTTTTCTATCAGTTGGCAAGCTGCGCACACAATCCCAGTGTTGTACAGCTTCCTTCTTCACCTTTCCGATGCTGCCGCTCTCTCCGGCTCCCGGAGCCGAAGAAGCGGCTTCTTCGCGCAAAGACGATTGTACCGCTCACAGTGCTCTCTTAGCGCCGCTTCTGCCGAAAGAAGCCCGGCAGCGGCTCTTAGCTCCGGAGAGCATCGTACCTTCGTCTTTAGCGTCTTTTGTGGTCTACATCCTAGCAGAAAGCTTTTCCACTCTGTCTGGCAAGGAAAACCTGCGGGAGCACAGAAAACATCTCCCATCGTCTTCTGGACGTTGCACGGAGGTCTGCCAAGTGTTTGGCATGAAGGAAAGAAAAGTTGTCCAAAACAGCTTCCAATCGAAGATTCATGTGATTGGAAACGTCAGGAAAGTGTAAGGTACTGTTTTCTATCAGTTGGCAAGCTGCGCACACAATCCCAGTGTTGTACAGCTTCCTTCTTCACCTTTGCGATGCTGCCGCTCTCTCCGGCTCCCGGAGCCGAAGAAGCGGCTTCTTCGCGCAAAGACGATTGTACCGCTCACAGTGCTCTCTTAGCGCCGCTTCTGCCGAAAGAAGCCCGGCAGCGGCTCTTAGCTCCGGAGAGCATCGTACCTTCGTCTTTAGCGTCTTTTGTGGTCTACATCCTAGCAGAAAGCTTTTCCACTCTGTCTGGCAAGGAAAACCTGCGGGAGCACAGAAAACATCTCCCATCGTCTTCTGGACGTTGCACGGAGGTCTGCCAAGTGTTTGGCATGAAGGAAAGAAAAGTTGTCCAAAACAGCTTCCAATCGAAGATTCATGTGATTGGAAACGTCAGGAAAGTGTAAGGTACTGTTTTCTATCAGTTGGCAAGCTGCGCACACAATCCCAGTGTTGTACAGCTTCCTTCTTCACCTTTGCGATGCTGCCGCTCTCTCCGGCTCCCGGAGCCGAAGAAGCGGCTTCTTCGCGCAAAGACGATTGTACCGCTCACAGTGCTCTCTTAGCGCCGCTTCTGCCGAAAGAAGCCCGGCAGCGGCTCTTAGCTCCGGAGAGCATCGTGCCTTCGTCTTTAGCGTCTTTTGTGGTCTACATCCTAGCAGAAAGCTTTTCCACTCTGTCTGGCAAGGAAAACCTGCGGGAGCACAGAAAACATCTCCCATCGTCTTCTGGACGTTGCACGGAGGTCTGCCAAGTGTTTGGCATGAAGGAAAGAAAAGTTGTCCAAAAGAGCTTCCAATCGAATATTCATGTGATTGGAAACGTCAGGAAAGTGGTAAGGTACTGTTTTCTATCAGTTGGCAAGCTGCGCACACAATCCCAGTGTTGTACACCTTCCTTCTTCACCTTTCCGATGCTGCCGCTCTCTCCGGCTCCCGGAGCCGAAGAAGCGGCTTCTTCGCGCAAAGACGATTGTACCGCTCACAGTGCTCTCTTAGCGCCGCTTCTGCCGAAAGAAGCCCGGCAGCGGCTCTTAGCTCCGGAGAGCATCGTACCTTCGTCTTTAGCGTCTTTTGTGGTCTACATCCTAGCAGAAAGCTTTTCCACTCTGTCTGGCAAGGAAAACCTGCGGGAGCACAGAAAACATCTCCCATCGTCTTCTGGACGTTGCACGGAGGTCTGCCAAGTGTTTGGCATGAAGGAAAGAAAAGTTGTCCAAAACAGCTTCCAATCGAATATTCATGTGATTGGAAACGTCAGGAAAGTGTAAGGTACTGTTTTCTATCAGTTGGCAAGCTGCGCACACAATCCCAGTGTTGTACAGCTTCCTTCTTCACCTTTCCGATGCTGCCGCTCTCTCCGGCTCCCGGAGCCGAAGAAGCGGCTTCTTCGCGCAAAGACGATTGTACCGCTCACAGTGCTCTCTTAGCGCCGCTTCTGCCGAAAGAAGCCCGGCAGCGGCTCTTAGCTCCGGAGAGCATCGTACCTTCGTCTTTAGCGTCTTTTGTGTTCTACATCCTAGCAGAAAGCTTTTCCACTCTGTCTGGCAAGGAAAACCTGCGCGAGCACAGAAAACATCTCCCATCGTCTTCTGGACGTTGCACGGAGGTCTGCCAAGTGTTTGGCATGAAGGAAAGAAAAGTTGTCCAAAACAGCTTCCAATCGAAGATTCATGTGATTGGAAACGTCAGGAAAGTGTAAGGTACTGTTTTCTATCAGTTGGCAAGCTGCGCACACAATCCCAGTGTTGTACAGCTTCCTTCTTCACCTTTGCGATGCTACCGCTCTCTCCGGCTCCCGGAGCCGAAGAAGCGGCTTCTTCGCGCAAAGACGATTGTACCGCTCACAGTGCTCTCTTAGCGCCGCTTCTGCCGAAAGAAGCCCGGCAGCGGCTCTTAGCTCCGGAGAGCATCGTACATTCGTCTTTAGCGTCTTTTGTGGTCTACATCCTAGCAGAAAGCTTTTCCACTCTGTCTGGCAAGGAAAACCTGCGGGAGCACAGAAAACATCTCCCATCGTCTTCTGGACGTTGCACGGAGGTCTGCCAAGTGTTTGGCATGAAGGAAAGAAAAGTTGTCCAAAACAGCTTCCAATCGAAGATTCATGTGATTGGAAACGTCAGGAAAGTGTAAGGTACTGTTTTCTATCAGTTGGCAAGCTGCGCACACAATCTCAGTGTTTTACACCTTCCTTCTTCACCTTTGCGATGCTGCCGCTCTCTCCGGCTCCCGGAGCCAAAGAAGCGGCTTCTTCGCGCAAAGACGATTGTACCGCTCACAGTGCTCTCTTAGCGCCGCTTCTGCCGAAAGAAGCCCGGCAGCGGCTCTTAGCTCTGGAGAGCATCGTACCTTCGTCTTTAGCGTCTTTTGTGGTCTACATCCTAGCAGAAAGCTTTTCCACTCTGTCTGGCAAGGAAAACCTGCAGGAGCACAGAAAACATCTCCCATCGTCTTCTGGACGTTGCACGGAGGTCTGCCAAGTGTTTGGCATGAAGGAAAGAAAAGTTGTCCAAAACAGCTTCCAATCGAAGATTCATGTGATTGGAAACGTCAGGAAAGTGTAAGGTACTGTTTTCTATCAGTTGGCAAGCTGCGCACACAATCCCAGTGTTGTACAGCTTCCTTCTTCACCTTTCCGATGCTGCCGCTCTCTCCGGCTCCCGGAGCCGAAGAAGCGGCTTCTTCGCGCAAAGACGATTGTACCGCTCACAGTGCTCTCTTAGCGCCGCTTCTGCCGAAAGAAGCCCGGCAGCGGCTCTTAGCTCCGGAGAGCATCGTACCTGCGTCTTTAGCGTCTTTTGTGGTCTACATCCTAGCGATAAGCTTTTCCACTCTGTCTGGCAAGGAAAACCTCCAGGAGCACAGAAAACATCTCCCATCGTCTTCTGGACGTTGCACGGAGGTCTGCCAAGTGTTTGGCATGAAGGAAAGAAAAGTTGTCCAAAACAGCTTCCAATCGAATATTCATGTGATTGGAAACGTCAGGAAAGTGTAAGGTACTGTTTTCTATCAGTTGGCAAGCTGCGCACACAATCCCAGTGTTGTACAGCTTCCTTCTTCACCTTTCCGATGCTGCCGCTCTCTCCGGCTCCCGGAGCCGAAGAAGCGGCTTCTTCGCGCAAAGACGATTGTACCGCTCACAGTGCTCTCTTAGCGCCGCTTCTGCCGAAAGAAGCCCGGCAGCGGCTCTTAGCTCCGGAGAGCATCGTACCTTCGTCTTTAGCGTCTTTTGTGGTCTACATCCTAGCAGAAAGCTTTTCCACTCTGTCTGGCAAGGAAAACCTGCAGGAGCACAGAAAACATCTCCCATCGTGTTCTGGACGTTGCACGGAGGTCTGCCAAGTGTTTGGCATGAAGGAAAGAAAAGTTGTCCAAAACAGCTTCCAATCGAAGATTCATGTGATTGGAAACGTCAGGAAAGTGTAAGGTACTGTTTTCTATCAGTTGGCAAGCTGCGCACACAATCTCAGTGTTGTACAGCTTCCTTCTTCACCTTTCCGATGCTGCCGCTCTCTCCGGCTCCCAGAGCCGAAGAAGCGGCTTCTTCGCGCAAAGACGATTGTACCGCTCACAGTGCTCTCTTAGCGCCGCTTCTGCCGAAAGAAGCCCGGCAGCGGCTCTTAGCTCCGGAGAGCATCGTACCTTCGTCTTTAGCGTCTTTTGTGGTCTACATCCTAGCAGAAAGCTTTTCCACTCTGTCTGGCAAGGAAAACCTGCAGGAGCACAGAAAACATCTCCCATCGTGTTCTGGACGTTGCACGGAGGTCTGCCAAGTGTTTGGCATGAAGGAAAGAAAAGTTGTCCAAAACAGCTTCCAATCGAAGATTCATGTGATTGGAAACGTCAGGAAAGTGTAAGGTACTGTTTTCTATCAGTTGGCAAGCTGCGCACACAATCTCAGTGTTGTACAGCTTCCTTCTTCACCTTTGCGATGCTGCCGCTCTCTCCGGCTCCCGGAGCCGAAGAAGCGGCTTCTTCGCGCAAAGACGATTGTACCGCTCACAGTGCTCTCTTAGCGCCGCTTCTGCCGAAAGAAGCCCGGCAGCGGCTCTTAGCTCCGGAGAGCATCGTACCTTCGTCTTTAGCGTCTTTTGTGGTCTACATCCTAGCAGAAAGCTTTTCCACTCTGTCTGGCAAGGAAAACCTGCGGGAGCACAGAAAACATCTCCCATCGTCTTCTGGACGTTGCACGGAGGTCTGCCAAGTGTTTGGCATGAAGGAAAGAAAAGTTGTCCAAAACAGCTTCCAATCGAAGATTCGTGTGATTGGAAACGTCAGGAAAGTGTAAGGTACTGTTTTCTATCAGTTGGCAAGCTGCGCACACAATCCCAGTGTTGTACAGCTTCCTTCTTCACCTTTCCGATGCTGCCGCTCTCTCCGGCTCCCGGAGCCGAAGAAGCGGCTTCTTCGCGCAAAGACGATTGTACCGCTCACAGTGCTCTCTTAGCGCCGCTTCTGCCGAAAGAAGCCCGGCAGCGGCTCTTAGCTCCGGAGAGCATCGTACCTTCGTCTTTAGCGTCTTTTGTGGTCTACATCCTAGCAGAAAGCTTTTCCACTCTGTCTGGCAAGGAAAACCTGCGGGAGCACAGAAAACATCTCCCATCGTCTTCTGGACGTTGCACGGAGGTCTGCCAAGTGTTTGGCATGAAGGAAAGAAAAGTTGTCCAAAACAGCTTCCAATCGAAGATTCATGTGATTGGAAACGTCAGGAAAGTGTAAGGTACTGTTTTCTATCAGTTGGCAAGCTGCGCACACAATCCCAGTGTTGTACAGCTTCCTTCTTCACCTTTGCGATGCTGCCGCTCTCTCCGGCTCCCGGAGCCGAAGAAGCGGCTTCTTCGCGCAAAGACGATTGTACCGCTCACAGTGCTCTCTTAGCGCCGCTTCTGCCGAAAGAAGCCCGGCAGCGGCTCTTAGCTCCGGAGAGCATCGTACCTTCGTCTTTAGCGTCTTTTGTGGTCTACATCCTAGCAGAAAGCTTTTCCACTCTGTCTGGCAAGGAAAACCTGCGGGAGCACAGAAAACATCTCCCATCGTCTTCTGGACGTTGCACGGAGGTCTGCCAAGTGTTTGGCATGAAGGAAAGAAAAGTTGTCCAAAACAGCTTCCAATCGAAGATTCATGTGATTGGAAACGTCAGGAAAGTGTAAGGTACTGTTTTCTATCAGTTGGCAAGCTGCGCACACAATCCCAGTGTTGTACACCTTCCTTCTTCACCTTTCCGATGCTGCCGCTCTCTCCGGCTCCCGGAGCCGAAGAAGCGGCTTCTTCGCGCAAAGACGATTGTACCGCTCACAGTGCTCTCTTAGCGCCGCTTCTGCCGAAAGAAGCCCGGCAGCGGCTCTTAGCTCCGGAGAGCATCGTCCCTTCGTCTTTAGCGTCTTTTGTGGTCTACATCCTAGCAGAAAGCTTTTCCACTCTGTCTGGCAAGGAAAACCTGCGGGAGCACAGAAAACATCTCCCATCGTCTTCTGGACGTTGCACGGAGGTCTGCCAAGTGTTTGGCATGAAGGAAAGTAAAGTTGTCCAAAACAGCTTCCAATCGAAGATTCGTGTGATTGGAAACGTCAGGAAAGTGGTAAGGTACTGTTTTCTATCAGTTGGCAAGCTGCGCACACAATCCCAGTGTTGTACAGCTTCCTTCTTCACCTTTCCGATGCTGCCGCTCTCTCCGGCTCCCGGAGCCGAAGAAGCGGCTTCTTCGCGCAAAGACGATTGTACCGCTCACAGTGCTCTCTTAGCGCCGCTTCTGCCGAAAGAAGCCCGGCAGCGGCTCTTAGCTCCGGAGAGCATCGTACCTTCGTCTTTAGCGTCTTTTGTGGTCTACATCCTAGCAGAAAGCTTTTCCACTCTGTCTGGCAAGGAAAACCTGCGGGAGCACAGAAAACATCTCCCATCGTCTTCTGGACGTTGCACGGAGGTCTGCCAAGTGTTTGGCATGAAGGAAAGAAAAGTTGTCCAAAACAGCTTCCAATCGAAGATTCATGTGATTGGAAACGTCAGGAAAGTGTAAGGTACTGTTTTCTATCAGTTGGCAAGCTGCGCACACAATCCCAGTGTTGTACAGCTTCCTTCTTCACCTTTGCGATGCTGCCGCTCTCTCCGGCTCCCGGAGCCGAAGAAGCGGCTTCTTCGCGCAAAGACGATTGTACCGCTCACAGTGCTCTCTTAGCGCCGCTTCTGCCGAAAGAAGCCCGGCAGCGGCTCTTAGCTCCGGAGAGCATCGTACCTTCGTCTTTAGCGTCTTTTGTGGTCTACATCCTAGCAGAAAGCTTTTCCACTCTGTCTGGCAAGGAAAACCTGCGGGAGCACAGAAAACATCTCCCATCGTCTTCTGGACGTTGCACGGAGGTCTGCCAAGTGTTTGGCATGAAGGAAAGAAAAGTTGTCCAAAACAGCTTCCAATCGAAGATTCATGTGATTGGAAACGTCAGGAAAGTGTAAGGTACTGTTTTCTATCAGTTGGCAAGCTGCGCACACAATCCCAGTGTTGTACAGCTTCCTTCTTCAGTTTTCCGATGCTGCCGCTCTCTCCGGCTCCCGGAGCCGAAGAAGCGGCTTCTTCGCGCAAAGACGATTGTACCGCTCACAGTGCTCTCTTAGCGCCGCTTCTGCCGAAAGAAGCCCGGCAGCGGCTCTTAGCTCCGGAGAGCATCGTACCTTCGTCTTTAGCGTCTTTTGTGGTCTACATCCTAGCAGAAAGCTTTTCCACTCTGTCTGGCAAGGAAAACCTGCGGGAGCACAGAAAACATCTCCCATCGTCTTCTGGACGTTGCACGGAGGTCTGCCAAGTGTTTGGCATGAAGGAAAGAAAAGTTGTCCAAAACAGCTTCCAATCGAAGATTCATGTGATTGGAAACGTCAGGAAAGTGTAAGGTACTGTTTTCTATCAGTTGGCAAGCTGCGCACACAATCCCAGTGTTGTACAGCTTCCTTCTTCACCTTTGCGATGCTGCCGCTCTCTCCGGCTCCCGGAGCCGAAGAAGCGGCTTCTTCGCGCAAAGACGATTGTACCGCTCACAGTGCTCTCTTAGCGCCGCTTCTGCCGAAAGAAGCCCGGCAGCGGCTCTTAGCTCCGGAGAGCATCGTACCTTCGTCTTTAGCGTCTTTTGTGGTCTACATCCTAGCAGAAAGCTTTTCCACTCTGTCTGGCAAGGAAAACCTGCGGGAGCACAGAAAACATCTCCCATCGTCTTCTGGACGTTGCACGGAGGTCTGCCAAGTGTTTGGCATGAAGGAAAGAAAAGTTGTCCAAAACAGCTTCCAATCGAAGATTCATGTGATTGGAAACGTCAGGAAAGTGTAAGGTACTGTTTTCTATCAGTTGGCAAGCTGCGCACACAATCCCAGTGTTGTACAGCTTCCTTCTTCACCTTTGCGATGCTGCCGCTCTCTCCGGCTCCCGGAGCCGAAGAAGCGGCTTCTTCGCGCAAAGACGATTGTACCGCTCACAGTGCTCTCTTAGCGCCGCTTCTGCCGAAAGAAGCCCGGCAGCGGCTCTTAGCTCCGGAGAGCATCGTGCCTTCGTCTTTAGCGTCTTTTGTGGTCTACATCCTAGCAGAAAGCTTTTCCACTCTGTCTGGCAAGGAAAACCTGCGGGAGCACAGAAAACATCTCCCATCGTCTTCTGGACGTTGCACGGAGGTCTGCCAAGTGTTTGGCATGAAGGAAAGAAAAGTTGTCCAAAACAGCTTCCAATCGAATATTCATGTGATTGGAAACGTCAGGAAAGTGGTAAGGTACTGTTTTCTATCAGTTGGCAAGCTGCGCACACAATCCCAGTGTTGTACAGCTTCCTTCTTCACCTTTGCGATGCTGCCGCTCTCTCCGGCTCCCGGAGCCGAAGAAGCGGCTTCTTGGCGCAAAGACGATTGTACCGCTCACAGTGCTCTCTTAGCGCCGCTTCTGCCGAAAGAAGCCCGGCAGCGGCTCTTAGCTCCGGAGAGCATCGTACCTTCGTCTTTAGCGTCTTTTGTGGTCTACATCCTAGCAGAAAGATTTTCCACTCTGTCTGGCAAGGAAAACCTGCGGGAGCACAGAAAACATCTCCCATCGTCTTCTGGACGTTGCACGGAGGTCTGCCAAGTGTTTGGCATGAAGGAAAGAAAAGTTGTCCAAAACAGCTTCCAATCGAAAATTCATGTAATTGGAAACGTCAGGAAAGTGTAAGGTACTGTTTTCTATCAGTTGGCAAGCTGCGCACACAATCCCAGTGTTGTACAGCTTCCTTCTTCACCTTTCCGATGCTGCCGCTCTCTCCGGCTCCCGGAGCCGAAGAAGCGGCTTCTTCGCGCAAAGACGATTGTACCGCTCACAGTGCTCTCTTAGCGCCGCTTCTGCCGAAAGAAGCCCGGCAGCGGCTCTTAGCTCCGGAGAGCATCGTACCTTCGTCTTTAGCGTCTTTTGTGGTCTACATCCTAGCAGAAAGCTTTTCCACTCTGTCTGGCAAGGAAAACCTGCAGGAGCACAGAAAACATCTCCCATCGTGTTCTGGACGTTGCACGGAGGTCTGCCAAGTGTTTGGCATGAAGGAAAGAAAAGTTGTCCAAAACAGCTTCCAATCGAAGATTCATGTGATTGGAAACGTCAGGAAAGTGTAAGGTACTGTTTTCTATCAGTTGGCAAGCTGCGCACACAATCTCAGTGTTGTACAGCTTCCTTCTTCACATTTCCGATGCTGCCGCTCTCTCCGGCTCCCAGAGCCGAAGAAGCGGCTTCTTCGCGCAAAGACGATTGTACCGCTCACAGTGCTCTCTTAGCGCCGCTTCTGCCGAAAGAAGCCCGGCAGCGGCTCTTAGCTCCGGAGAGCATCGTACATTCGTCTTTAGCGTCTTTTGTGGTCTACATCCTAGCAGAAAGCTTTTCCACTCTGTCTGGCAAGGAAAACCTGCAGGAGCACAGAAAACATCTCCCATCGTGTTCTGGACGTTGCACGGAGGTCTGCCAAGTGTTTGGCATGAAGGAAAGAAAAGTTGTCCAAAACAGCTTCCAATCGAAGATTCATGTGATTGGAAACGTCAGGAAAGTGTAAGGTACTGTTTTCTATCAGTTGGCAAACTGCGCACACAATCTCAGTGTTGTACAGCTTCCTTCTTCACCTTTCCGATGCTGCCGCTCTCTCCGGCTCCCAGAGCCGAAGAAGCGGCTTCTTCGCGCAAAGACGATTGTACCGCTCACAGTGCTCTCTTAGCGCCGCTTCTGCCGAAAGAAGCCCGGCAGCGGCTCTTAGCTCCGGAGAGCATCCTACCTTCGTCTTTAGCGTCTTTTGTGGTCTACATCCTAGCAGAAAGCTTTTCCACTCTGTCTGGCAAGGAAAACCTGCGGGAGCACAGAAAACATCTCCCATCGTCTTCTGGACGTTGCACGGAGGTCTGCCAAGTGTTTGGCATGAAGGAAAGTAAAGTTGTCCAAAACAGCTTCCAATCGAAGATTCGTGTGATTGGAAACGTCAGGAAAGTGTAAGGTACTGTTTTCTATCAGTTGGCAAGCTGCGCACACAATCCCAGTGTTGTACAGCTTCCTTCTTCACCTTTGCGATGCTGCCGCTCTCTCCGGCTCCCGGAGCCGAAGAAGCGGCTTCTTCGCGCAAAGACGATTGTACCGCTCACAGTGCTCTCTTAGCGCCGCTTCTGCCGAAAGAAGCCCGGCAGCGGCTCTTAGCTCCGGAGAGCATCGTACCTTCGTCTTTAGCGTCTTTTGTGGTCTACATCCTAGCAGAAAGCTTTTCCACTCTGTCTGGCAAGGAAAACCTGCGGGAGCACAGAAAACATCTCCCATCGTCTTCTGGACGTTGCACGGAGGTCTGCCAAGTGTTTGGCATGAAGGAAAGAAAAGTTGTCCAAAACAGCTTCCAATCGAAGATTCATGTGATTGGAAACGTCAGGAAAGTGTAAGGTACTGTTTTCTATCAGTTGGCAAGCTGCGCACACAATCCCAGTGTTGTACAGCTTCCTTCTTCACCTTTGCGATGCTGCCGCTCTCTCCGGCTCCCGGAGCCGAAGAAGCGGCTTCTTCGCGCAAAGACGATTGTACCGCTCACAGTGCTCTCTTAGCGCCGCTTCTGCCGAAAGAAGCCCGGCAGCGGCTCTTAGCTCCGGAGAGCATCGTACCTTCGTCTTTAGCGTCTTTTGTGGTCTACATCCTAGCAGAAAGCTTTTCCACTCTGTCTGGCAAGGAAAACCTGCGGGAGCACAGAAAACATCTCCCATCGTGTTCTGGACGTTGCACGGAGGTCTGCCAAGTGTTTGGCATGAAGGAAAGAAAAGTTGTCCAAAACAGCTTCCAATCGAAGATTCATGTGATTGGAAACGTCAGGAAAGTGTAAGGTACTGTTTTCTATCAGTTGGCAAGCTGCGCACACAATCCCAGTGTTGTACACCTTCCTTCTTCACCTTTCCGATGCTGCCGCTCTCTCCGGCTCCCGGAGCCGAAGAAGCGGCTTCTTCGCGCAAAGACGATTGTACCGCTCACAGTGCTCTCTTAGCGCCGCTTCTGCCGAAAGAAGCCCGGCAGCGGCTCTTAGCTCCGGAGAGCATCGTCCCTTCGTCTTTAGCGTCTTTTGTGGTCTACATCCTAGCAGAAAGCTTTTCCACTCTGTCTGGCAAGGAAAACCTGCGGGAGCACAGAAAACATCTCCCATCGTCTTCTGGACATTGCACGGAGGTCTGCCAAGTGTTTGGCATGAAGGAAAGTAAAGTTGTCCAAAACAGCTTCCAATCGAAGATTCGTGTGATTGGAAACGTCAGGAAAGTGGTAAGGTACTGTTTTCTATCAGTTGGCAAGCTGCGCACACAATCCCAGTGTTGTACAGCTTCCTTCTTCACCTTTGCGATGCTGCCGCTCTCTCCGGCTCCCGGAGCCGAAGAAGCGGCTTCTTCGCGCAAAGACGATTGTACCGCTCACAGTGCTCTCTTAGCGCCGCTTCTGCCGAAAGAAGCCCGGCAGCGGCTCTTAGCTCCGGAGAGCATCGTACCTTCGTCTTTAGCGTCTTTTGTGGTCTACATCCTAGCAGAAAGCTTTTCCACTCTGTCTGGCAAGGAAAACCTGCGGGAGCACAGAAAACATCTCCCATCGTCTTCTGGACGTTGCACGGAGGTCTGCCAAGTGTTTGGCATGAAGGAAAGAAAAGTTGTCCAAAACAGCTTCCAATCGAAGATTCATGTGATTGGAAACGTCAGGAAAGTGTAAGGTACTGTTTTCTATCAGTTGGCAAGCTGCGCACACAATCCCAGTGTTGTACAGCTTCCTTCTTCACCTTTGCGATGCTGCCGCTCTCTCCGGCTCCCGGAGCCGAAGAAGCGGCTTCTTCGCGCAAAGACGATTGTACCGCTCACAGTGCTCTCTTAGCGCCGCTTCTGCCGAAAGAAGCCCGGCAGCGGCTCTTAGCTCCGGAGAGCATCGTACCTTCGTCTTTAGCGTCTTTTGTGGTCTACATCCTAGCAGAAAGCTTTTCCACTCTGTCTGGCAAGGAAAACCTGCGGGAGCACAGAAAACATCTCCCATCGTCTTCTGGACGTTGCACGGAGGTCTGCCAAGTGTTTGGCATGAAGGAAAGAAAAGTTGTCCAAAACAGCTTCCAATCGAAGATTCATGTGATTGGAAACGTCAGGAAAGTGTAAGGTACTGTTTTCTATCAGTTGGCAAGCTGCGCACACAATCCCAGTGTTGTACAGCTTCCTTCTTCAGTTTTCCGATGCTGCCGCTCTCTCCGGCTCCCGGAGCCGAAGAAGCGGCTTCTTCGCGCAAAGACGATTGTACCGCTCACAGTGCTCTCTTAGCGCCGCTTCTGCCGAAAGAAGCCCGGCAGCGGCTCTTAGCTCCGGAGAGCATCGTACCTTCGTCTTTAGCGTCTTTTGTGGTCTACATCCTAGCAGAAAGCTTTTCCACTCTGTCTGGCAAGGAAAACCTGCGGGAGCACAGAAAACATCTCCCATCGTCTTCTGGACGTTGCACGGAGGTCTGCCAAGTGTTTGGCATGAAGGAAAGAAAAGTTGTCCAAAACAGCTTCCAATCGAAGATTCATGTGATTGGAAACGTCAGGAAAGTGTAAGGTACTGTTTTCTATCAGTTGGCAAGCTGCGCACACAATCCCAGTGTTGTACAGCTTCCTTCTTCACCTTTCCGATGCTGCCGCTCTCTCCGGCTCCCGGAGCCGAAGAAGCGGCTTCTTCGCGCAAAGACGATTGTACCGCTCACAGTGCTCTCTTAGCGCCGCTTCTGCCGAAAGAAGCCCGGCAGCGGCTCTTAGCTCCGGAGAGCATCGTACCTTCGTCTTTAGCGTCTTTTGTGGTCTACATCCTAGCAGAAAGCTTTTCCACTCTGTCTGGCAAGGAAAACCTGCGGGAGCACAGAAAACATCTCCCATCGTCTTCTGGACGTTGCACGGAGGTCTGCCAAGTGTTTGGCATGAAGGAAAGAAAAGTTGTCCAAAACAGCTTCCAATCGAAGATTCGTGTGATTGGAAACGTCAGGAAAGTGTAAGGTACTGTTTTCTATCAGTTGGCAAGCTGCGCACACAATCCCAGTGTTGTACAGCTTCCTTCTTCACCTTTCCGATGCTGCCGCTCTCTCCGGCTCCCGGAGCCGAAGAAGCGGCTTCTTCGCGCAAAGACGATTGTACCGCTCACAGTGCTCTCTTAGCGCCGCTTCTGCCGAAAGAAGCCCGGCAGCGGCTCTTAGCTCCGGAGAGCATCGTACCTTCGTCTTTAGCGTCTTTTGTGGTCTACATCCTAGCAGAAAGCTTTTCCACTCTGTCTGGCAAGGAAAACCTGCGGGAGCACAGAAAACATCTCCCATCGTCTTCTGGACGTTGCACGGAGGTCTGCCAAGTGTTTGGCATGAAGGAAAGAAAAGTTGTCCAAAACAGCTTCCAATCGAAGATTCATGTGATTGGAAACGTCAGGAAAGTGTAAGGTACTGTTTTCTATCAGTTGGCAAGCTGCGCACACAATCCCAGTGTTGTACAGCTTCCTTCTTCACCTTTGCGATGCTGCCGCTCTCTCCGGCTCCCGGAGCCGAAGAAGCGGCTTCTTCGCGCAAAGACGATTGTACCGCTCACAGTGCTCTCTTAGCGCCGCTTCTGCCGAAAGAAGCCCGGCAGCGGCTCTTAGCTCCGGAGAGCATCGTGCCTTCGTCTTTAGCGTCTTTTGTGGTCTACATCCTAGCAGAAAGCTTTTCCACTCTGTCTGGCAAGGAAAACCTGCGGGAGCACAGAAAACATCTCCCATCGTCTTCTGGACGTTGCACGGAGGTCTGCCAAGTGTTTGGCATGAAGGAAAGAAAAGTTGTCCAAAACAGCTTCCAATCGAAGATTCATGTGATTGGAAACGTCAGGAAAGTGTAAGGTACTGTTTTCTATCAGTTGGCAAGCTGCGCACACAATCCCAGTGTTGTACACCTTCCTTCTTCACCTTTCCGATGCTGCCGCTCTCTCCGGCTCCCGGAGCCGAAGAAGC
This sequence comes from Ammospiza nelsoni, assembly GCF_027579445.1. NCBI lineage: Eukaryota > Metazoa > Chordata > Aves > Passeriformes > Passerellidae > Ammospiza > Ammospiza nelsoni. Next base: position 76,818 of record NW_026683207.1, on the reverse strand, counting down.
GGCTTCTTCGCGCAAAGACGATTGTACCGCTCACAGTGCTCTCTTAGCGCCGCTTCTGCCGAAAGAAGCCCGGCAGCGGCTCTTAGCTCCGGAGAGCATCGTCCCTTCGTCTTTAGCGTCTTTTGTGGTCTACATCCTAGCAGAAAGCTTTTCCACTCTGTCTGGCAAGGAAAACCTGCGGGAGCACAGAAAACATCTCCCATCGTCTTCTGGACATTGCACGGAGGTCTGCCAAGTGTTTGGCATGAAGGAAAGTAAAGTTGTCCAAAACAGCTTCCAATCGAAGATTCGTGTGATTGGAAACGTCAGGAAAGTGGTAAGGTACTGTTTTCTATCAGTTGGCAAGCTGCGCACACAATCCCAGTGTTGTACAGCTTCCTTCTTCACCTTTCCGATGCTGCCGCTCTCTCCGGCTCCCGGAGCCGAAGAAGCGGCTTCTTCGCGCAAAGACGATTGTACCGCTCACAGTGCTCTCTTAGCGCCGCTTCTGCCGAAAGAAGCCCGGCAGCGGCTCTTAGCTCCGGAGAGCATCGTACCTTCGTCTTTAGCGTCTTTTGTGGTCTACATCCTAGCAGAAAGCTTTTCCACTCTGTCTGGCAAGGAAAACCTGCGGGAGCACAGAAAACATCTCCCATCGTCTTCTGGACGTTGCACGGAGGTCTGCCAAGTGTTTGGCATGAAGGAAAGAAAAGTTGTCCAAAACAGCTTCCAATCGAAGATTCATGTGATTGGAAACGTCAGGAAAGTGTAAGGTACTGTTTTCTATCAGTTGGCAAGCTGCGCACACAATCCCAGTGTTGTACAGCTTCCTTCTTCACCTTTGCGATGCTGCCGCTCTCTCCGGCTCCCGGAGCCGAAGAAGCGGCTTCTTCGCGCAAAGACGATTGTACCGCTCACAGTGCTCTCTTAGCGCCGCTTCTGCCGAAAGAAGCCCGGCAGCGGCTCTTAGCTCCGGAGAGCATCGTACCTTCGTCTTTAGCGTCTTTTGTGGTCTACATCCTAGCAGAAAGCTTTTCCACTCTGTCTGGCAAGGAAAACCTGCGGGAGCACAGAAAACATCTCCCATCGTCTTCTGGACGTTGCACGGAGGTCTGCCAAGTGTTTGGCATGAAGGAAAGAAAAGTTGTCCAAAACAGCTTCCAATCGAAGATTCATGTGATTGGAAACGTCAGGAAAGTGTAAGGTACTGTTTTCTATCAGTTGGCAAGCTGCGCACACAATCCCAGTGTTGTACAGCTTCCTTCTTCAGTTTTCCGATGCTGCCGCTCTCTCCGGCTCCCGGAGCCGAAGAAGCGGCTTCTTCGCGCAAAGACGATTGTACCGCTCACAGTGCTCTCTTAGCGCCGCTTCTGCCGAAAGAAGCCCGGCAGCGGCTCTTAGCTCCGGAGAGCATCGTACCTTCGTCTTTAGCGTCTTTTGTGGTCTACATCCTAGCAGAAAGCTTTTCCACTCTGTCTGGCAAGGAAAACCTGCGGGAGCACAGAAAACATCTCCCATCGTCTTCTGGACGTTGCACGGAGGTCTGCCAAGTGTTTGGCATGAAGGAAAGAAAAGTTGTCCAAAACAGCTTCCAATCGAAGATTCATGTGATTGGAAACGTCAGGAAAGTGTAAGGTACTGTTTTCTATCAGTTGGCAAGCTGCGCACACAATCCCAGTGTTGTACAGCTTCCTTCTTCACCTTTCCGATGCTGCCGCTCTCTCCGGCTCCCGGAGCCGAAGAAGCGGCTTCTTCGCGCAAAGACGATTGTACCGCTCACAGTGCTCTCTTAGCGCCGCTTCTGCCGAAAGAAGCCCGGCAGCGGCTCTTAGCTCCGGAGAGCATCGTACCTTCGTCTTTAGCGTCTTTTGTGGTCTACATCCTAGCAGAAAGCTTTTCCACTCTGTCTGGCAAGGAAAACCTGCGGGAGCACAGAAAACATCTCCCATCGTCTTCTGGACGTTGCACGGAGGTCTGCCAAGTGTTTGGCATGAAGGAAAGAAAAGTTGTCCAAAACAGCTTCCAATCGAAGATTCGTGTGATTGGAAACGTCAGGAAAGTGTAAGGTACTGTTTTCTATCAGTTGGCAAGCTGCGCACACAATCCCAGTGTTGTACACCTTCCTTCTTCACCTTTCCGATGCTGCCGCTCTCTCCGGCTCCCGGAGCCGAAGAAGCGGCTTCTTCGCGCAAAGACGATTGTACCGCTCACAGTGCTCTCTTAGCGCCGCTTCTGCCGAAAGAAGCCCGGCAGCGGCTCTTAGCTCCGGAGAGCATCGTACCTTCGTCTTTAGCGTCTTTTGTGGTCTACATCCTAGCAGAAAGCTTTTCCACTCTGTCTGGCAAGGAAAACCTGCGGGAGCACAGAAAACATCTCCCATCGTCTTCTGGACGTTGCACGGAGGTCTGCCAAGTGTTTGGCATGAAGGAAAGAAAAGTTGTCCAAAACAGCTTCCAATCGAAGATTCATGTGATTGGAAACGTCAGGAAAGTGTAAGGTACTGTTTTCTATCAGTTGGCAAGCTGCGCACACAATCCCAGTGTTGTACAGCTTCCTTCTTCACCTTTCCGATGCTGCCGCTCTCTCCGGCTCCCGGAGCCGAAGAAGCGGCTTCTTCGCGCAAAGACGATTGTACCGCTCACAGTGCTCTCTTAGCGCCGCTTCTGCCGAAAGAAGCCCGGCAGCGGCTCTTAGCTCCGGAGAGCATCGTGCCTTCGTCTTTAGCGTCTTTTGTGGTCTACATCCTAGCAGAAAGCTTTTCCACTCTGTCTGGCAAGGAAAACCTGCGCGAGCACAGAAAACATCTCCCATCGTCTTCTGGACGTTGCACGGAGGTCTGCCAAGTGTTTGGCATGAAGGAAAGAAAAGTTGTCCAAAACAGCTTCCAATCGAATATTCATGTGATTGGAAACGTCAGGAAAGTGGTAAGGTACTGTTTTCTATCAGTTGGCAAGCTGCGCACACAATCCCAGTGTTGTACAGCTTCCTTCTTCACCTTTCCGATGCTGCCGCTCTCTCCGTCTCCCGGAGCCGAAGAAGCGGCTTATTGGCGCAAAGACGATTGTACCGCTCACAGTGCTCTCTTAGCGCCGCTTCTGCCGAAAGAAGCCCGGCAGCGGCTCTTAGCTCCGGAGAGCATCGTACCTTCGTCTTTAGCGTCTTTTGTGGTCTACATCCTAGCAGAAAGCTTTTCCACTCTGTCTGGCAAGGAAAACCTGCGGGAGCACAGAAAACATCTCCCATCGTCTTCTGGACGTTGCACGGAGGTCTGCCAAGTGTTTGGCATGAAGGAAAGAAAAGTTGTCCAAAACAGCTTCCAATCGAAAATTCATGTGATTGGAAACGTCAGGAAAGTGTAAGGTACTGTTTTCTATCAGTTGGCAAGCTGCGCACACAATCCCAGTGTTGTACAGCTTCCTTCTTCACCTTTGCGATGCTGCCGCTCTCTCCGGCTCCCGGAGCCGAAGAAGCGGCTTCTTCGCGCAAAGACGATTGTACCGCTCACAGTGCTCTCTTAGCGCCGCTTCTGCCGAAAGAAGCCCGGCAGCGGCTCTTAGCTCCGGAGAGCATCGTACATTCGTCTTTAGCGTCTTTTGTGGTCTACATCCTAGCAGAAAGATTTTCCACTCTGTCTGGCAAGGAAAACCTGCGGGAGCACAGAAAACATCTCCCATCGAGTTCTGGACGTTGCACGGAGGTCTGCCAAGTGTTTGGCATGAAGGAAAGAAAAGTTGTCCAAAACAGCTTCCAATCGAATATTCATGTGATTGGAAACGTCAGGAAAGTGTAAGGTACTGTTTTCTATCAGTTGGCAAGCTGCGCACACAATCCCAGTGTTGTACAGCTTCCTTCTTCACCTTTGCGATGCTGCCGCTCTCTCCGGCTCCCGGAGCCGAAGAAGCGGCTTCTTCACGCAAAGACGATTGTACCGCTCACAGTGCTCTCTTAGCGCCGCTTCTGCCGAAAGAAGCCCGGCAGCGGCTCTTAGCTCCGGAGAGCATCGTACCTTCGTCTTTAGCGTCTTTTGTGGTCTACATCCTAGCAGAAAGCTTTTCCACTCTGTCTGGCAAGGAAAACCTGCGGGAGCACAGAAAACATCTCCCATCGTCTTCTGGACGTTGCACGGAGGTCTGCCAAGTGTTTGGCATGAAGGAAAGAAAAGTTGTCCAAAACAGCTTCCAATCGAAGATTCATGTGATTGGAAACGTCAGGAAAGTGTAAGGTACTGTTTTCTATCAGTTGGCAAGCTGCGCACACAATCCCAGTGTTGTACAGCTTCCTTCTTCACCTTTGCGATGCTGCCGCTCTCTCCGGCTCCCGGAGCCGAAGAAGCGGCTTCTTGGCGCAAAGACGATTGTACCGCTCACAGTGCTCTCTTAGCGCCGCTTCTGCCGAAAGAAGCCCGGCAGCGGCTCTTAGCTCCGGAGAGCATCGTACCTTCGTCTTTAGCGTCTTTTGTGGTCTACATCCTAGCAGAAAGCTTTTCCACTCTGTCTGGCAAGGAAAACCTGCGGGAGCACAGAAAACATCTCCCATCGTCTTCTGGACGTTGCACGGAGGTCTGCCAAGTGTTTGGCATGAAGGAAAGAAAAGTTGTCCAAAACAGCTTCCAATCGAATATTCATGTGATTGGAAACGTCAGGAAAGTGTAAGGTACTGTTTTCTATCAGTTGGCAAGCTGCGCACACAATCCCAGTGTTGTACAGCTTCCTTCTTCACCTTTGCGATGCTGCCGCTCTCTCCGGCTCCCGGAGCCGAAGAAGCGGCTTCTTCGCGCAAAGACGATTGTACCGCTCACAGTGCTCTCTTAGCGCCGCTTCTGCCGAAAGAAGCCCGGCAGCGGCTCTTAGCTCCGGAGAGCATCGTACCTTCGTCTTTAGCGTCTTTTGTGGTCTACATCCTAGCAGAAAGCTTTTCCACTCTGTCTGGCAAGGAAAACCTGCGGGAGCACAGAAAACATCTCCCATCGTCTTCTGGACGTTGCACGGAGGTCTGCCAAGTGTTTGGCATGAAGGAAAGAAAAGTTGTCCAAAACAGCTTCCAATCGAAGATTCATGTGATTGGAAACGTCAGGAAAGTGTAAGGTACTGTTTTCTATCAGTTGGCAAGCTGCGCACACAATCCCAGTGTTGTACAGCTTCCTTCTTCACCTTTCCGATGCTGCCGCTCTCTCCGGCTCCCGGAGCCGAAGAAGCGGCTTCTTCGCGCAAAGACGATTGTACCGCTCACAGTGCTCTCTTAGCGCCGCTTCTGCCGAAAGAAGCCCGGCAGCGGCTCTTAGCTCCGGAGAGCATCGTACCTTCGTCTTTAGCGTCTTTTGTGGTCTACATCCTAGCAGAAAGCTTTTCCACTCTGTCTGGCAAGGAAAACCTGCGGGAGCACAGAAAACATCTCCCATCGTCTTCTGGACGTTGCACGGAGGTCTGCCAAGTGTTTGGCATGAAGGAAAGAAAAGTTGTCCAAAACAGCTTCCAATCGAAGATTCGTGTGATTGGAAACGTCAGGAAAGTGTAAGGTACTGTTTTCTATCAGTTGGCAAGCTGCGCACACAATCCCAGTGTTGTACAGCTTCCTTCTTCACCTTTCCGATGCTGCCGCTCTCTCCGGCTCCCGGAGCCGAAGAAGCGGCTTCTTCGCGCAAAGACGATTGTACCGCTCACAGTGCTCTCTTAGCGCCGCTTCTGCCGAAAGAAGCCCGGCAGCGGCTCTTAGCTCCGGAGAGCATCGTACCTTGGTCTTTAGCGTCTTTTGTGGTCTACATCCTAGCAGAAAGCTTTTCCACTCTGTCTGGCAAGGAAAACCTGCGGGAGCACAGAAAACATCTCCCATCGTCTTCTGGACGTTGCACGGAGGTCTGCCAAGTGTTTGGCATGAAGGAAAGAAAAGTTGTCCAAAACAGCTTCCAATCGAAGATTCATGTGATTGGAAACGTCAGGAAAGTGTAAGGTACTGTTTTCTATCAGTTGGCAAGCTGCGCACACAATCCCAGTATTGTACAGCTTCCTTCTTCACCTTTGCGATGCTGCCGCTCTCTCCGGCTCCCGGAGCCGAAGAAGCGGCTTCTTCGCGCAAAGACGATTGTACCGCTCACAGTGCTCTCTTAGCGCCGCTTCTGCCGAAAGAAGCCCGGCAGCGGCTCTTAGCTCCGGAGAGCATCGTGCCTTCGTCTTTAGCGTCTTTTGTGGTCTACATCCTAGCAGAAAGCTTTTCCACTCTGTCTGCAAGGAAAACCTGCGCGAGCACAGAAAACATCTCCCATCGAGTTCTGGACGTTGCACGGAGGTCTGCCAAGTGTTTGGCATGAAGGAAAGAAAAGTTGTCCAAAAGAGCTTCCAATCGAATATTCATGTGATTGGAAACGTCAGGAAAGTGGTAAGGTACTGTTTTCTATCAGTTGGCAAGCTGCGCACACAATCCCAGTGTTGTACAGCTTCCTTCTTCACCTTTCCGATGCTGCCGCTCTCTCCGGCTCCCGGAGCCGAAGAAGCGGCTTCTTCGCGCAAAGACGATTGTACCGCTCACAGTGCTCTCTTAGCGCCGCTTCTGCCGAAAGAAGCCCGGCAGCGGCTCTTAGCTCCGGAGAGCATCGTACCTTGGTCTTTAGCGTCTTTTGTGGTCTACATCCTAGCAGAAAGCTTTTCCACTCTGTCTGGCAAGGAAAACCTGCGGGAGCACAGAAAACATCTCCCATCGTCTTCTGGACGTTGCACGGAGGTCTGCCAAGTGTTTGGCATGAAGGAAAGAAAAGTTGTCCAAAACAGCTTCCAATCGAAGATTCATGTGATTGGAAACGTCAGGAAAGTGTAAGGTACTGTTTTCTATCAGTTGGCAAGCTGCGCACACAATCCCAGTATTGTACAGCTTCCTTCTTCACCTTTGCGATGCTGCCGCTCTCTCCGGCTCCCGGAGCCGAAGAAGCGGCTTCTTCGCGCAAAGACGATTGTACCGCTCACAGTGCTCTCTTAGCGCCGCTTCTGCCGAAAGAAGCCCGGCAGCGGCTCTTAGCTCCGGAGAGCATCGTGCCTTCGTCTTTAGCGTCTTTTGTGGTCTACATCCTAGCAGAAAGCTTTTCCACTCTGTCTGCAAGGAAAACCTGCGCGAGCACAGAAAACATCTCCCATCGAGTTCTGGACGTTGCACGGAGGTCTGCCAAGTGTTTGGCATGAAGGAAAGAAAAGTTGTCCAAAAGAGCTTCCAATCGAATATTCATGTGATTGGAAACGTCAGGAAAGTGGTAAGGTACTGTTTTCTATCAGTTGGCAAGCTGCGCACACAATCCCAGTGTTGTACAGCTTCCTTCTTCACCTTTCCGATGCTGCCGCTCTCTCCGGCTCCCGGAGCCGAAGAAGCGGCTTCTTCGCGCAAAGACGATTGTACCGCTCACAGTGCTCTCTTAGCGCCGCTTCTGCCGAAAGAAGCCCGGCAGCGGCTCTTAGCTCCGGAGAGCATCGTACCTTCGTCTTTAGCGTCTTTTGTGGTCTACATCCTAGCAGAAAGCTTTTCCACTCTGTCTGGCAAGGAAAACCTGCGGGAGCACAGAAAACATCTCCCATCGTCTTCTGGACGTTGCACGGAGGTCTGCCACGTGTTTGGCATGAAGGAAAGAAAAGTTGTCCAAAACAGCTTCCAATCGAAGATTCATGTGATTGGAAACGTCAGGAAAGTGTAAGGTACTGTTTTCTATCAGTTGGCAAGCTGCGCACACAATCCCAGTGTTGTACAGCTTCCTTCTTCACCTTTGCGATGCTGCCGCTCTCTCCGGCTCCCGGAGCCGAAGAAGCGGCTTCTTCGCGCAAAGACGATTGTACCGCTCACAGTGCTCTCTTAGCGCCGCTTCTGCCGAAAGAAGCCCGGCAGCGGCTCTTAGCTCCGGAGAGCATCGTACCTTCGTCTTTAGCGTCTTTTGTGGTCTACATCCTAGCAGAAAGATTTTCCACTCTGTCTGGCAAGGAAAACCTGCGGGAGCACAGAAAACATCTCCCATCGTCTTCTGGACGTTGCACGGAGGTCTGCCAAGTGTTTGGCATGAAGGAAAGAAAAGTTGTCCAAAACAGCTTCCAATCGAATATGTGATGGAAACGTCAGGAAAGTGTAAGGTACTGTTTTCTATCAGTTGGCAAGCTAGCCGCGCACACAATCCAGTGTTGTACAGCTTCCTTCTTCACCTTTCCGATGCTGCCGCTCTCTCCGGCTCCCGGAGCCGAAGAAGCGGCTTCTTCGCGCAAAGACGATTGTACCGCTCACAGTGCTCTCTTAGCGCCGCTTCTGCCGAAAGAAGCCCGGCAGCGGCTCTTAGCTCCGGAGAGCATCGTCCCTTCGTCTTTAGCGTCTTTTGTGGTCTACATCCTAGCAGAAAGCTTTTCCACTCTGTCTGGCAAGGAAAACCTGCGGGAGCACAGAAAACATCTCCCATCGTCTTCTGGACGTTGCACGGAGGTCTGCCAAGTGTTTGGCATGAAGGAAAGAAAAGTTGTCCAAAAGAGCTTCCAATCGAATATTCATGTGATTGGAAACGTCAGGAAAGTGGTAAGGTACTGTTTTCTATCAGTTGGCAAGCTGCGCACACAATCCCAGTGTTGTACAGCTTCCTTCTTCACCTTTCCGATGCTGCCGCTCTCTCCGGCTCCCGGAGCCGAAGAAGCGGCTTCTTCGCGCAAAGACGATTGTACCGCTCACAGTGCTCTCTTAGCGCCGCTTCTGCCGAAAGAAGCCCGGCAGCGGCTCTTAGCTCCGGAGAGCATCGTACCTTCGTCTTTAGCGTCTTTTGTGGTCTACATCCTAGCAGAAAGCTTTTCCACTCTGTCTGGCAAGGAAAACCTGCGGGAGCACAGAAAACATCTCCCATCGTCTTCTGGACGTTGCACGGAGGTCTGCCAAGTGTTTGGCATGAAGGAAAGAAAAGTTGTCCAAAACAGCTTCCAATCGAAGATTCATGTGATTGGAAACGTCAGGAAAGTGTAAGGTACTGTTTTCTATCAGTTGGCAAGCTGCGCACACAATCCCAGTGTTGTACAGCTTCCTTCTTCACCTTTCCGATGCTGCCGCTCTCTCCGGCTCCCGGAGCCGAAGAAGCGGCTTCTTCGCGCAAAGACGATTGTACCGCTCACAGTGCTCTCTTAGCGCCGCTTCTGCCGAAAGAAGCCCGGCAGCGGCTCTTAGCTCCGGAGAGCATCGTACCTTCGTCTTTAGCGTCTTTTGTGTTCTACATCCTAGCAGAAAGCTTTTCCACTCTGTCTGGCAAGGAAAACCTGCGCGAGCACAGAAAACATCTCCCATCGTCTTCTGGACGTTGCACGGAGGTCTGCCAAGTGTTTGGCATGAAGGAAAGGAAAGTTGTCCAAAACAGCTTCCAATCGAAGATTCATGTGATTGGAAACGTCAGGAAAGTGTAAGGTACTGTTTTCTATCAGTTGGCAAGCTGCGCACACAATCCCAGTGTTGTACAGCTTCCTTCTTCAGTTTTCCGTTGCTGCCGCTCTCTCCGGCTCCCGGAGCCGAAGAAGCGGCTTCTTCGCGCAAAGACGATTGTACCGCTCACAGTGCTCTCTTAGCGCCGCTTCTGCCGAAAGAAGCCCGGCAGCGGCTCTTAGCTCCGGAGAGCATCGTACCTTCGTCTTTAGCGTCTTTTGTGGTCTACATCCTAGCAGAAAGCTTTTCCACTCTGTCTGGCAAGGAAAACCTGCGGGAGCACAGAAAACATCTCCCATCGTCTTCTGGACGTTGCACGGAGGTCTGCCAAGTGTTTGGCATGAAGGAAAGAAAAGTTGTCCAAAACAGCTTCCAATCGAAGATTCATGTGATTGGAGAAACATCAGGAAAGTGTAAGGTACTGTTTTCTATCAGTTGGCAAGCTGCGCACACAATCCCAGTGTTGTACAGCTTCCTTCTTCACCTTTCCGATGCTGCCGCTCTCTCCGGCTCCCGGAGCCGAAGAAGCGGCTTCTTCGCGCAAAGACGATTGTACCGCTCACAGTGCTCTCTTAGCGCCGCTTCTGCCGAAAGAAGCCCGGCAGCGGCTCTTAGCTCCGGAGAGCATCGTACCTTCGTCTTTAGCGTCTTTTGTGGTCTACATCCTAGCAGAAAGCTTTTCCACTCTGTCTGGCAAGGAAAACCTGCGGGAGCACAGAAAACATCTCCCATCGTCTTCTGGACGTTGCACGGAGGTCTGCCAAGTGTTTGGCATGAAGGAAAGAAAAGTTGTCCAAAACAGCTTCCAATCGAAGATTCATGTGATTGGAACGTCAGGAAAGTGTAAGGTACTGTTTTCTATCAGTTGGCAAGCTGCGCACACAATCCCAGTGTTGTACAGCTTCCTTCTTCACCTTTCGATGCTGCCGCTCTCTCCGGCTCCCGGAGCCGAAGAAGCGGCTTCTTCGCGCAAAGACGATTGTACCGCTCACAGTGCTCTCTTAGCGCCGCTTCTGCCGAAAGAAGCCCGGCAGCGGCTCTTAGCTCCGGAGAGCATCGTACCTTCGTCTTTAGCGTCTTTTGTGGTCTACATCCTAGCAGAAAGCTTTTCCACTCTGTCTGGCAAGGAAAACCTGCGGGAGCACAGAAAACATCTCCCATCGTCTTCTGGACGTTGCACGGAGGTCTGCCAAGTGTTTGGCATGAAGAAAGAAAAGTTGTCCAAAACAGCTTCCAATCGAAGATTCATGTGATTGGAAACGTCAGGAAAGTGTAAGGTACTGTTTTCTATCAGTTGGCAAGCTGCGCACACAATCCCAGTGTTGTACAGCTTCCTTCTTCACCTTTGCGATGCTGCCGCTCTCTCCGGCTCCCGGAGCCGAAGAAGCGGCTTCTTCGCGCAAAGACGATTGTACCGCTCACAGTGCTCTCTTAGCGCCGCTTCTGCCGAAAGAAGCCCGGCAGCGGCTCTTAGCTCCGGAGAGCATCGTACCTTCGTCTTAGCGTCTTTTGTGGTCTACATCCTAGCAGAAAGCTTTTCCACTCTGTCTGGCAAGGAAAACCTGCGGGAGCACAGAAAACATCTCCCATCGTCTTCTGGACGTTGCACGGAGGTCTGCCAAGTGTTTGGCATGAAGGAAAGAAAAGTTGTCCAAAACAGCTTCCAATCGAATATTCATGTGATTGGAAACGTCAGGAAAGTGGTAAGGTACTGTTTTCTATCAGTTGGCAAGCTGCGCACACAATCCCAGTGTTGTACAGCTTCCTTCTTCACCTTTGCGATGCTGCCGCTCTCTCCGGCTCCGGAGCCGAAGAAGCGGCTTCTTCGCGCAAAGACGATTGTACCGCTCACAGTGCTCTCTTAGCGCCGCTTCTGCCGAAAGAAGCCCGGCAGCGGCTCTTAGCTCCGGAGAGCATCGTACCTTCGTCTTTAGCGTCTTTTGTGGTCTACATCCTAGCAGAAAGCTTTTCCACTCTGTCTGGCAAGGAAAACCTGCGCGAGCACAGAAAACATCTCCCATCGTCTTCTGGACGTTGCACGGAGGTCTGCCAAGTGTTTGGCATGAAGGAAAGAAAAGTTGTCCAAAACAGCTTCCAATCGAATATTCATGTGATTGAAAACGTCAGGAAAGTGTAAGGTACTGTTTTCTATCAGTTGGCAAGCTGCGCACACAATCCCAGTGTTGTACAGCTTCCTTCTTCACCTTTCCGGTGCTTGCCGCTCTCTCCGGCTCCCGGAGCCGAAGAAGCGGCTTCTTCGCGCAAAGACGATTGTACCGCTCACAGTGCTCTCTTAGCGCCGCTTCTGCCGAAAGAAGCCCGGCAGCGGCTCTTAGCTCCGGAGAGCATCGTGCCTTCGTCTTTAGCGTCTTTTGTGGTCTACGTCCTAGCAGAAAGCTTTTCCACTCTGTCTGGCAAGGAAAACCTGCGGGAGCACAGAAAACATCTCCCATCGTCTTCTGGACGTTGCACGGAGGTCTGCCAAGTGTTTGGCATGAAGGAAAGAAAGTTGTCCAAAACAGCTTCCAATCGAAGATTCATGTGATTGGAAACGTCAGGAAAGTGTAAGGTACTGTTTTCTATCAGTTGGCAAGCTGCGCACACAATCCAGTGTTGTACAGCTTCCTTCTTCACCTTTCCGATGCTGCCGCTCTCTCCGGCTCCCGGAGCCGAAGAAGCGGCTTCTTCGCGCAAAGACGATTGTACCGCTCACAGTGCTCTCTTAGCGCCGCTTCTGCCGAAAGAAGCCCGGCAGCGGCTCTTAGCTCCGGAGAGCATCGTACCTTCGTCTTTAGCGTCTTTTGTGGTCTACATCCTAGCAGAAAGCTTTTCCACTCTGTCTGGCAAGGAAAACCTGCGGGAGCACAGAAAACATCTCCCATCGTCTTCTGGACGTTGCACGGAGGTCTGCCAAGTGTTTGGCATGAAGGAAAGAAAAGTTGTCCAAAACAGCTTCCAATCGAAGATTCATGTGATTGGAAACGTCAGGAAAGTGTAAGGTACTGTTTTCTATCAGTTGGCAAGCTGCGCACACAATCCCAGTGTTGTACAGCTTCCTTCTTCACCTTTCCGATGCTGCCGCTCTCTCCGGCTCCCGGAGCCGAAGAAGCGGCTTCTTCGCGCAAAGACGATTGTACCGCTCACAGTGCTCTCTTAGCGCCGCTTCTGCCGAAAGAAGCCCGGCAGCGGCTCTTAGCTCCGGAGAGCATCGTACCTTCGTCTTTAGCGTCTTTTGTGGTCTACATCCTAGCAGAAAGCTTTTCCACTCTGTCTGGCAAGGAAAACCTGCGGGAGCACAGAAAACATCTCCCATCGTCTTCTGGACGTTGCACGGAGGTCTGCCAAGTGTTTGGCATGAAGGAAAGAAAAGTTGTCCAAAACAGCTTCCAATCGAAGATTCATGTGATTGGAAACGTCAGGAAAGTGTAAGGTACTGTTTTCTATCACTTGGCAAGCTGCGCACACAATCCCAGTGTTGTACAGCTTCCTTCTTCACCTTTCCGATGCTGCCGCTCTCTCCGGCTCCCGGAGCCGAAGAAGCGGCTTCTTCGCGCAAAGACGATTGTACCGCTCACAGTGCTCTCTTAGCGCCGCTTCTGCCGAAAGAAGCCCGGCAGCGGCTCTTAGCTCCGGAGAGCATCGTACCTTCGTCTTTAGCGTCTTTTGTGGTCTACATCCTAGCAGAAAGCTTTTCCACTCTGTCTGGCAAGGAAAACCTGCGGGAGCACAGAAAACATCTCCCATCGTCTTCTGGACGTTGCACGGAGGTCTGCCAAGTGTTTGGCATGAAGGAAAGAAAAGTTGTCCAAAACAGCTTCCAATCGAAGATTCATGTGATTGGAAACGTCAGGAAAGTGTAAGGTACTGTTTTCTATCAGTTGGCAAGCTGCGCACACAATCCCAGTGTTGTACACCTTCCTTCTTCACCTTTCCGATGCTGCCGCTCTCTCCGGCTCCCGGAGCCGAAGAAGCGGCTTCTTCGCGCAAAGACGATTGTACCGCTCACAGTGCTCTCTTAGCGCCGCTTCTGCCGAAAGAAGCCCGGCAGCGGCTCTTAGCTCCGGAGAGCATCGTCCCTTCGTCTTTAGCGTCTTTTGTGGTCTACATCCTAGCAGAAAGCTTTTCCACTCTGTCTGGCAAGGAAAACCTGCGGGAGCACAGAAAACATCTCCCATCGTCTTCTGGACGTTGCACGGAGGTCTGCCAAGTGTTTGGCATGAAGGAAAGAAAAGTTGTCCAAAACAGCTTCCAATCGAAGATTCGTGTGATTGGAAACGTCAGGAAAGTGTAAGGTACTGTTTTCTATCAGTTGGCAAGCTGCGCACACAATCCCAGTGTTGTACAGCTTCCTTCTTCACCTTTGCGATGCTGCCACTCTCTCCGGCTCCCGGAGCCGAAGAAGCGGCTTCTTCGCGCAAAGACGATTGTACCGCTCACAGTGCTCTCTTAGCGCCGCTTCTGCCGAAAGAAGCCCGGCAGCGGCTCTTAGCTCCGGAGAGCATCGTACCTTCGTCTTTAGCGTCTTTTGTGGTCTACATCCTAGCAGAAAGCTTTTCCACTCTGTCTGGCAAGGAAAACCTGCGGGAGCACAGAAAACATCTCCCATCGTCTTCTGGACGTTGCACGGAGGTCTGCCAAGTGTTTGGCATGAAGGAAAGAAAAGTTGTCCAAAACAGCTTCCAATCGAAGATTCATGTGATTGGAAACGTCAGGAAAGTGTAAGGTACTGTTTTCTATCAGTTGGCAAGCTGCGCACACAATCCCAGTGTTGTACAGCTTCCTTCTTCACCTTTGCGATGCTGCCGCTCTCTCCGGCTCCCGGAGCCGAAGAAGCGGCTTCTTCGCGCAAAGACGATTGTACCGCTCACAGTGCTCTCTTAGCGCCGCTTCTGCCGAAAGAAGCCCGGCAGCGGCTCTTAGCTCCGGAGAGCATCGTACCTTCGTCTTTAGCGTCTTTTGTGGTCTACATCCTAGCAGAAAGATTTTCCACTCTGTCTGGCAAGGAAAACCTGCGGGAGCACAGAAAACATCTCCCATCGAGTTCTGGACGTTGCACGGAGGTCTGCCAAGTGTTTGGCATGAAGGAAAGAAAAGTTGTCCAAAACAGCTTCCAATCGAAGATTCATGTGATTGGAAACGTCAGGAAAGTGTAAGGTACTGTTTTCTATCAGTTGGCAAGCTGCGCACACAATCCCAGTGTTGTACAGCTTCCTTCTTCACCTTTCCGATGCTGCCGCTCTCTCCGGCTCCCGGAGCCGAAGAAGCGGCTTCTTCGCGCAAAGACGATTGTACCGCTCACAGTGCTCTCTTAGCGCCGCTTCTGCCGAAAGAAGCCCGGCAGCGGCTCTTAGCTCCGGAGAGCATCGTGCCTTCGTCTTTAGCGTCTTTTGTGGTCTACATCCTAGCAGAAAGCTTTTCCACTCTGTCTGGCAAGGAAAACCTGCGGGAGCACAGAAAACATCTCCCATCGTCTTCTGGACGTTGCACGGAGGTCTGCCAAGTGTTTGGCATGAAGGAAAGAAAAGTTGTCCAAAACAGCTTCCAATCGAAGATTCATGTGATTGGAAACGTCAGGAAAGTGGTAAGGTACTGTTTTCTATCAGTTGGCAAGCTGCGCACACAATCCCAGTGTTGTACAGCTTCCTTCTTCACCTTTCCGATGCTGCCGCTCTCTCCGGCTCCCGGAGCCGAAGAAGCGGCTTCTTCGCGCAAAGACGATTGTACCGCTCACAGTGCTCTCTTAGCGCCGCTTCTGCCGAAAGAAGCCCGGCAGCGGCTCTTAGCTCCGGAGAGCATCGTACCTTCGTCTTTAGCGTCTTTTGTGGTCTACATCCTAGCAGAAAGCTTTTCCACTCTGTCTGGCAAGGAAAACCTGCGGGAGCACAGAAAACATCTCCCATCGTCTTCTGGACGTTGCACGGAGGTCTGCCAAGTGTTTGGCATGAAGGAAAGAAAAGTTGTCCAAAACAGCTTCCAATCGAATATTCATGTGATTGGAAACGTCAGGAAAGTGTAAGGTACTGTTTTCTATCAGTTGGCAAGCTGCGCACACAATCCCAGTGTTGTACAGCTTCCTTCTTCACCTTTGCGATGCTGCCGCTCTCTCCGGCTCCCGGAGCCGAAGAAGCGGCTTCTTCGCGCAAAGACGATTGTACCGCTCACAGTGCTCTCTTAGCGCCGCTTCTGCCGAAAGAAGCCCGGCAGCGGCTCTTAGCTCCGGAGAGCATCGTACCTTCGTCTTTAGCGTCTTTTGTGTTCTACATCCTAGCAGAAAGCTTTTCCACTCTGTCTGGCAAGGAAAACCTGCGCGAGCACAGAAAACATCTCCCATCGTCTTCTGGACGTTGCACGGAGGTCTGCCAAGTGTTTGGCATGAAGGAAAGAAAAGTTGTCCAAAACAGCTTCCAATCGAAGATTCATGTGATTGGAAACGTCAGGAAAGTGTAAGGTACTGTTTTCTATCAGTTGGCAAGCTGCGCACACAATCCCAGTGTTGTACAGCTTCCTTCTTCACCTTTCCGATGCTGCCGCTCTCTCCGGCTCCCGGAGCCGAAGAAGCGGCTTCTTCGCGCAAAGACGATTGTACCGCTCACAGTGCTCTCTTAGCGCCGCTTCTGCCGAAAGAAGCCCGGCAGCGGCTCTTAGCTCCGGAGAGCATCGTACATTCGTCTTTAGCGTCTTTTGTGGTCTACATCCTAGCAGAAAGCTTTTCCACTCTGTCTGGCAAGGAAAACCTGCGGGAGCACAGAAAACATCTCCCATCGTCTTCTGGACGTTGCACGGAGGTCTGCCAAGTGTTTGGCATGAAGGAAAGAAAAGTTGTCCAAAACAGCTTCCAATCGAATATTCATGTGATTGGAAACGTCAGGAAAGTGTAAGGTACTGTTTTCTATCAGTTGGCAAGCTGCGCACACAATCTCAGTGTTGTACAGCTTCCTTCTTCACCTTTGCGATGCTGCCGCTCTCTCCGGCTCCCGGAGCCGTTGAAGCGGCTTCTTCGCGCAAAGACGATTGTACCGCTCACAGTGCTCTCTTAGCGCCGCTTCTGCCGAAAGAAGCCCGGCAGCGGCTCTTAGCTCCGGAGAGCATCGTACCTTCGTCTTTAGCGTCTTTTGTGGTCTACATCCTAGCAGAAAGCTTTTCCACTCTGTCTGGCAAGGAAAACCTGCAGGAGCACAGAAAACATCTCCCATCGTCTTCTGGACGTTGCACGGAGGTCTGCCAAGTGTTTGGCATGAAGGAAAGAAAAGTTGTCCAAAACAGCTTCCAATCGAAGATTCATGTGATTGGAAACGTCAGGAAAGTGTAAGGTACTGTTTTCTATCAGTTGGCAAGCTGCGCACACAATCCCAGTGTTGTACAGCTTCCTTCTTCACCTTTCCGATGCTGCCGCTCTCTCCGGCTCCCGGAGCCGAAGAAGCGGCTTCTTCGCGCAAAGACGATTGTACCGCTCACAGTGCTCTCTTAGCGCCGCTTCTGCCGAAAGAAGCCCGGCAGCGGCTCTTAGCTCCGGAGAGCATCGTACCTGCGTCTTTAGCGTCTTTTGTGGTCTACATCCTAGCGATAAGCTTTTCCACTCTGTCTGGCAAGGAAAACCTCCAGGAGCACAGAAAACATCTCCCATCGTCTTCTGGACGTTGCACGGAGGTCTGCCAAGTGTTTGGCATGAAGGAAAGAAAAGATGTCCAAAACAGCTTCCAATCGAAGATTCATGTGATTGGAAACGTCAGGAAAGTGTAAGGTACTGTTTTCTATCAGTTGGCAAGCTGCGCACACAATCCCAGTGTTGTACAGCTTCCTTCTTCACCTTTCCGATGCTGCCGCTCTCTCCGGCTCCCAGAGCCGAAGAAGCGGCTTCTTCGCGCAAAGACGATTGTACCGCTCACAGTGCTCTCTTAGCGCCGCTTCTGCCGAAAGAAGCCCGGCAGCGGCTCTTAGCTCCGGAGAGCATCGTACCTTCGTCTTTAGCGTCTTTTGTGGTCTACATCCTAGCAGAAAGCTTTTCCACTCTGTCTGGCAAGGAAAACCTGCAGGAGCACAGAAAACATCTCCCATCGTGTTCTGGACGTTGCACGGAGGTCTGCCAAGTGTTTGGCATGAAGGAAAGAAAAGTTGTCCAAAACAGCTTCCAATCGAAGATTCATGTGATTGGAAACGTCAGGAAAGTGTAAGGTACTGTTTTCTATCAGTTGGCAAGCTGCGCACACAATCTCAGTGTTGTACAGCTTCCTTCTTCACCTTTCCGATGCTGCCGCTCTCTCCGGCTCCCAGAGCCGAAGAAGCGGCTTCTTCGCGCAAAGACGATTGTACCGCTCACAGTGCTCTCTTAGCGCCGCTTCTGCCGAAAGAAGCCCGGCAGCGGCTCTTAGCTCCGGAGAGCATCGTACCTTCGTCTTTAGCGTCTTTTGTAGTCTACATCCTAGCAGAAAGCTTTTCCACTCTGTCTGGCAAGGACAACCTGCGGGAGCACAGAAAACATCTCCCATCGTCTTCTGGACGTTGCACGGAGGTCTGCCAAGTGTTTGGCATGAAGGAAAGAAAAGTTGTCCAAAACAGCTTCCAATCGAAGATTCGTGTGATTGGAAACGTCAGGAAAGTGTAAGGTACTGTTTTCTATCAGTTGGCAAGCTGCGCACACAATCCCAGTGTTGTACAGCTTCCTTCTTCACCTTTCCGATGCTGCCGCTCTCTCCGGCTCCCGGAGCCGAAGAAGCGGCTTCTTCGCGCAAAGACGATTGTACCGCTCACAGTGCTCTCTTAGCGCCGCTTCTGCCGAAAGAAGCCCGGCAGCGGCTCTTAGCTCCGGAGAGCATCGTACCTTCGTCTTTAGCGTCTTTTGTGGTCTACATCCTAGCAGAAAGCTTTTCCACTCTGTCTGGCAAGGAAAACCTGCGGGAGCACAGAAAACATCTCCCATCGTCTTCTGGACGTTGCACGGAGGTCTGCCAAGTGTTTGGCATGAAGGAAAGAAAAGTTGTCCAAAACAGCTTCCAATCGAAGATTCATGTGATTGGAAACGTCAGGAAAGTGTAAGGTACTGTTTTCTATCAGTTGGCAAGCTGCGCACACAATCCCAGTGTTGTACAGCTTCCTTCTTCACCTTTGCGATGCTGCCGCTCTCTCCGGCTCCCGGAGCCGAAGAAGCGGCTTCTTCGCGCAAAGACGATTGTACCGCTCACAGTGCTCTCTTAGCGCCGCTTCTGCCGAAAGAAGCCCGGCAGCGGCTCTTAGCTCCGGAGAGCATCGTACCTTCGTCTTTAGCGTCTTTTGTGGTCTACATCCTAGCAGAAAGCTTTTCCACTCTGTCTGGCAAGGAAAACCTGCGGGAGCACAGAAAACATCTCCCATCGTCTTCTGGACGTTGCACGGAGGTCTGCCAAGTGTTTGGCATGAAGGAAAGAAAAGTTGTCCAAAACAGCTTCCAATCGAAGATTCATGTGATTGGAAACGTCAGGAAAGTGTAAGGTACTGTTTTCTATCAGTTGGCAAGCTGCGCACACAATCCCAGTGTTGTACAGCTTCCTTCTTCACCTTTCCGATGCTGCCGCTCTCTCCGGCTCCCGGAGCCGAAGAAGCGGCTTCTTCGCGCAAAGACGATTGTACCGCTCACAGTGCTCTCTTAGCGCCGCTTCTGCCGAAAGAAGCCCGGCAGCGGCTCTTAGCTCCGGAGAGCATCGTACCTTCGTCTTTAGCGTCTTTTGTGGTCTACATCCTAGCAGAAAGCTTTTCCACTCTGTCTGGCAAGGAAAACCTGCGGGAGCACAGAAAACATCTCCCATCGTCTTCTGGACGTTGCACGGAGGTCTGCCAAGTGTTTGGCATGAAGGAAAGAAAAGTTGTCCAAAACAGCTTCCAATCGAAGATTCATGTGATTGGAAACGTCAGGAAAGTGTAAGGTACTGTTTTCTATCAGTTGGCAAGCTGCGCACACAATCCCAGTGTTGTACAGCTTCCTTCTTCACCTTTGCGATGCTGCCGCTCTCTCCGGCTCCCGGAGCCGAAGAAGCGGCTTCTTCGCGCAAAGACGATTGTACCGCTCACAGTGCTCTCTTAGCGCCGCTTCTGCCGAAAGAAGCCCGGCAGCGGCTCTTAGCTCCGGAGAGCATCGTACCTTCGTCTTTAGCGTCTTTTGTGGTCTACATCCTAGCAGAAAGCTTTTCCACTCTGTCTGGCAAGGAAAACCTGCGGGAGCACAGAAAACATCTCCCATCGTCTTCTGGACGTTGCACGGAGGTCTGCCAAGTGTTTGGCATGAAGGAAAGAAAAGTTGTCCAAAACAGCTTCCAATCGAAGATTCATGTGATTGGAAACGTCAGGAAAGTGTAAGGTACTGTTTTCTATCAGTTGGCAAGCTGCGCACACAATCCCAGTGTTGTACAGCTTCCTTCTTCACCTTTGCGATGCTGCCGCTCTCTCCGGCTCCCGGAGCCGAAGAAGCGGCTTCTTCGCGCAAAGACGATTGTACCGCTCACAGTGCTCTCTTAGCGCCGCTTCTGCCGAAAGAAGCCCGGCAGCGGCTCTTAGCTCCGGAGAGCATCGTACCTTCGTCTTTAGCGTCTTTTGTGGTCTACATCCTAGCAGAAAGCTTTTCCACTCTGTCTGGCAAGGAAAACCTGCGGGAGCACAGAAAACATCTCCCATCGTCTTCTGGACGTTGCACGGAGGTCTGCCAAGTGTTTGGCATGAAGGAAAGAAAAGTTGTCCAAAACAGCTTCCAATCGAAGATTCGTGTGATTGGAAACGTCAGGAAAGTGTAAGGTACTGTTTTCTATCAGTTGGCAAGCTGCGCACACAATCCCAGTGTTGTACAGCTTCCTTCTTCACCTTTCCGATGCTGCCGCTCTCTCCGGCTCCCGGAGCCGAAGAAGCGGCTTCTTGGCGCAAAGACGATTGTACCGCTCACAGTGCTCTCTTAGCGCCGCTTCTGCCGAAAGAAGCCCGGCAGCGGCTCTTAGCTCCGGAGAGCATCGTACCTTCGTCTTTAGCGTCTTTTGTGGTCTACATCCTAGCAGAAAGCTTTTCCACTCTGTCTGGCAAGGAAAACCTGCGGGAGCACAGAAAACATCTCCCATCGTCTTCTGGACGTTGCACGGAGGTCTGCCAAGTGTTTGGCATGAAGGAAAGAAAAGTTGTCCAAAACAGCTTCCAATCGAAGATTCATGTGATTGGAAACGTCAGGAAAGTGTAAGGTACTGTTTTCTATCAGTTGGCAAGCTGCGCACACAATCCCAGTGTTGTACAGCTTCCTTCTTCACCTTTCCGATGCTGCCGCTCTCTCCGGCTCCCGGAGCCGAAGAAGCGGCTTCTTCGCGCAAAGACGATTGTACCGCTCACAGTGCTCTCTTAGCGCCGCTTCTGCCGAAAGAAGCCCGGCAGCGGCTCTTAGCTCCGGAGAGCATCGTGCCTTCGTCTTTAGCGTCTTTTGTGGTCTACATCCTAGCAGAAAGCTTTTCCACTCTGTCTGGCAAGGAAAACCTGCGCGAGCACAGAAAACATCTCCCATCGTCTTCTGGACGTTGCACGGAGGTCTGCCAAGTGTTTGGCATGAAGGAAAGAAAAGTTGTCCAAAACAGCTTCCAATCGAATATTCATGTGATTGGAAACGTCAGGAAAGTGGTAAGGTACTGTTTTCTATCAGTTGGCAAGCTGCGCACACAATCCCAGTGTTGTACAGCTTCCTTCTTCACCTTTCCGATGCTGCCGCTCTCTCCGGCTCCCGGAGCCGAAGAAGCGGCTTCTTGGCGCAAAGACGATTGTACCGCTCACAGTGCTCTCTTAGCGCCGCTTCTGCCGAAAGAAGCCCGGCAGCGGCTCTTAGCTCCGGAGAGCATCGTACCTTCGTCTTTAGCGTCTTTTGTGGTCTACATCCTAGCAGAAAGCTTTTCCACTCTGTCTGGCAAGGAAAACCTGCGGGAGCACAGAAAACATCTCCCATCGTCTTCTGGACGTTGCACGGAGGTCTGCCAAGTGTTTGGCATGAAGGAAAGAAAAGTTGTCCAAAACAGCTTCCAATCGAAAATTCATGTGATTGGAAACGTCAGGAAAGTGTAAGGTACTGTTTTCTATCAGTTGGCAAGCTGCGCACACAATCCCAGTGTTGTACAGCTTCCTTCTTCACCTTTGCGATGCTGCCGCTCTCTCCGGCTCCCGGAGCCGAAGAAGCGGCTTCTTCGCGCAAAGACGATTGTACCGCTCACAGTGCTCTCTTAGCGCCGCTTCTGCCGAAAGAAGCCCGGCAGCGGCTCTTAGCTCCGGAGAGCATCGTACCTTCGTCTTTAGCGTCTTTTGTGGTCTACATCCTAGCAGAAAGATTTTCCACTCTGTCTGGCAAGGAAAACCTGCGGGAGCACAGAAAACATCTCCCATCGAGTTCTGGACGTTGCACGGAGGTCTGCCAAGTGTTTGGCATGAAGGAAAGAAAAGTTGTCCAAAACAGCTTCCAATCGAATATTCATGTGATTGGAAACGTCAGGAAAGTGTAAGGTACTGTTTTCTATCAGTTGGCAAGCTGCGCACACAATCCCAGTGTTGTACAGCTTCCTTCTTCACCTTTCCGATGCTGCCGCTCTCTCCGGCTCCCGGAGCCGAAGAAGCGGCTTCTTCGCGCAAAGACGATTGTACCGCTCACAGTGCTCTCTTAGCGCCGCTTCTGCCGAAAGAAGCCCGGCAGCGGCTCTTAGCTCCGGAGAGCATCGTACCTTCGTCTTTAGCGTCTTTTGTGGTCTACATCCTAGCAGAAAGCTTTTCCACTCTGTCTGGCAAGGAAAACCTGCGCGAGCACAGAAAACATCTCCCATCGTCTTCTGGACGTTGCACGGAGGTCTGCCAAGTGTTTGGCATGAAGGAAAGAAAAGTTGTCCAAAACAGCTTCCAATCGAAGATTCATGTGATTGGAAACGTCAGGAAAGTGTAAGGTACTGTTTTCTATCAGTTGGCAAGCTGCGCACACAATCCCAGTGTTGTACAGCTTCCTTCTTCACCTTTGCGATGCTGCCGCTCTCTCCGGCTCCCGGAGCCGAAGAAGCGGCTTCTTCGCGCAAAGACGATTGTACCGCTCACAGTGCTCTCTTAGCGCCGCTTCTGCCGAAAGAAGCCCGGCAGCGGCTCTTAGCTCCGGAGAGCATCGTGCCTTCGTCTTTAGCGTCTTTTGTGGTCTACATCCTAGCAGAAAGCTTTTCCACTCTGTCTGGCAAGGAAAACCTGCGGGAGCACAGAAAACATCTCCCATCGTCTTCTGGACGTTGCACGGAGGTCTGCCAAGTGTTTGGCATGAAGGAAAGAAAAGTTGTCCAAAACAGCTTCCAATCGAATATTCATGTGATTGGAAACGTCAGGAAAGTGTAAGGTACTGTTTTCTATCAGTTGGCAAGCTGCGCACACAATCCCAGTGTTGTACAGCTTCCTTCTTCACCTTTCCGATGCTGCCGCTCTCTCCGGCTCCCGGAGCCGAAGAAGCGGCTTCTTCGCGCAAAGACGATTGTACCGCTCACAGTGCTCTCTTAGCGCCGCTTCTGCCGAAAGAAGCCCGGCAGCGGCTCTTAGCTCCGGAGAGCATCGTACCTTCGTCTTTAGCGTCTTTTGTGGTCTACATCCTAGCAGAAAGCTTTTCCACTCTGTCTGGCAAGGAAAACCTGCGGGAGCACAGAAAACATCTCCCATCGTCTTCTGGACGTTGCACGGAGGTCTGCCAAGTGTTTGGCATGAAGGAAAGAAAAGTTGTCCAAAACAGCTTCCAATCGAAGATTCGTGTGATTGGAAACGTCAGGAAAGTGTAAGGTACTGTTTTCTATCAGTTGGCAAGCTGCGCACACAATCCCAGTGTTGTACAGCTTCCTTCTTCACCTTTCCGATGCTGCCGCTCTCTCCGGCTCCCGGAGCCGAAGAAGCGGCTTCTTCGCGCAAAGACGATTGTACCGCTCACAGTGCTCTCTTAGCGCCGCTTCTGCCGAAAGAAGCCCGGCAGCGGCTCTTAGCTCCGGAGAGCATCGTGCCTTCGTCTTTAGCGTCTTTTGTGGTCTACATCCTAGCAGAAAGCTTTTCCACTCTGTCTGGCAAGGAAAACCTGCGCGAGCACAGAAAACATCTCCCATCGTCTTCTGGACGTTGCACGGAGGTCTGCCAAGTGTTTGGCATGAAGGAAAGAAAAGTTGTCCAAAAGAGCTTCCAATCGAATATTCATGTGATTGGAAACGTCAGGAAAGTGGTAAGGTACTGTTTTCTATCAGTTGGCAAGCTGCACACACAATCCCAGTGTTGTACAGCTTCCTTCTTCACCTTTCCGATGCTGCCGCTCTCTCCGGCTCCCGGAGCCGAAGAAGCGGCTTCTTCGCGCAAAGACGATTGTACCGCTCACAGTGCTCTCTTAGCGCCGCTTCTGCCGAAAGAAGCCCGGGAGCGGCTCTTAGCTCCGGAGAGCATCGTACCTTCGTCTTTAGCGTCTTTTGTGGTCTACATCCTAGCAGAAAGCTTTTCCACTCTGTCTGGCAAGGAAAACCTGCGGGAGCACAGAAAACATCTCCCATCGTCTTCTGGACGTTGCACGGAGGTCTGCCACGTGTTTGGCATGAAGGAAAGAAAAGTTGTCCAAAACAGCTTCCAATCGAATATTCATGTGATTGGAAACGTCAGGAAAGTGTAAGGTACTGTTTTCTATCAGTTGGCAAGCTGCGCACACAATCCCAGTGTTGTACAGCTTCCTTCTTCACCTTTGCGATGCTGCCGCTCTCTCCGGCTCCCGGAGCCGAAGAAGCGGCTTCTTCGCGCAAAGACGATTGTACCGCTCACAGTGCTCTCTTAGCGCCGCTTCTGCCGAAAGAAGCCCGGCAGCGGCTCTTAGCTCCGGAGAGCATCGTACCTTCGTCTTTAGCGTCTTTTGTGGTCTACATCCTAGCAGAAAGATTTTCCACTCTGTCTGGCAAGGAAAACCTGCGCGAGCACAGAAAACATCTCCCATCGAGTTCTGGACGTTGCACGGAGGTCTGCCAAGTGTTTGGCATGAAGGAAAGAAAAGTTGTCCAAAACAGCTTCCAATCGAATATTCATGTGATTGGAAACGTCAGGAAAGTGTAAGGTACTGTTTTCTATCAGTTGGCAAGCTGCGCACACAATCCCAGTGTTGTACAGCTTCCTTCTTCACCTTTCCGATGCTGCCGCTCTCTCCGGCTCCCGGAGCCGAAGAAGCGGCTTCTTCGCGCAAAGACGATTGTACCGCTCACAGTGCTCTCTTAGCGCCGCTTCTGCCGAAAGAAGCCCGGCAGCGGCTCTTAGCTCCGGAGAGCATCGTCCCTTCGTCTTTAGCGTCTTTTGTGGTCTACATCCTAGCAGAAAGCTTTTCCACTCTGTCTGGCAAGGAAAACCTGCGGGAGCACAGAAAACATCTCCCATCGTCTTCTGGACGTTGCACGGAGGTCTGCCAAGTGTTTGGCATGAAGGAAAGAAAAGTTGTCCAAAAGAGCTTCCAATCGAAGAATCATGTGATTGGAAACGTCAGGAAAGTGTAAGGTACTGTTTTCTGTCAGTTGGCAAGCTGCGCACACAATCCCAGTGTTGTACAGCTTCCTTCTTCACCTTTGCGATGCTGCCGCTCTCTCCGGCTCCCGGAGCCGAAGAAGCGGCTTCTTCGCGCAAAGACGATTGTACCGCTCACAGTGCTCTCTTAGCGCCGCTTCTGCCGAAAGAAGCCCGGCAGCGGCTCTTAGCTCCGGAGAGCATCGTACCTTCGTCTTTAGCGTCTTTTGTGTTCTACATCCTAGCAGAAAGCTTTTCGACTCTGTCTGGCAAGGAAAACCTGCGCGAGCACAGAAAACATCTCCCATCGTCTTCTGGACGTTGCACGGAGGTCTGCCAAGTGTTTGGCATGAAGGAAAGAAAAGTTGTCCAAAACAGCTTCCAATCGAAGATTCATGTGATTGGAAACGTCAGGAAAGTGTAAGGTACTGTTTTCTATCAGTTGGCAAGCTGCGCACACAATCCCAGTGTTGTACAGCTTCCTTCTTCAGTTTTCCGTTGCTGCCGCTCTCTCCGGCTCCCGGAGCCGAAGAAGCCGCTTCTTCGCGCAAAGACGATTGTACCGCTCACAGTGCTCTCTTAGCGCCGCTTCTGCCGAAAGAAGCCCGGCAGCGGCTCTTAGCTCCGGAGAGCATCGTACCTTCGTCTTTAGCGTCTTTTGTGGTCTACATCCTAGCAGAAAGCTTTTCCACTCTGTCTGGCAAGGAAAACCTGCGGGAGCACAGAAAACATCTCCCATCGTCTTCTGGACGTTGCACGGAGGTCTGCCAAGTGTTTGGCATGAAGGAAAGAAAAGTTGTCCAAAACAGCTTCCAATCGAATATTCATGTGATTGGAAACGTCAGGAAAGTGTAAGGTACTGTTTTCTATCAGTTGGCAAGCTGCGCACACAATCCCAGTGTTGTACAGCTTCCTTCTTCACCTTTGCGATGCTGCCGCTCTCTCCGGCTCCCGGAGCCGAAGAAGCGGCTTCTTCGCGCAAAGACGATTGTACCGCTCACAGTGCTCTCTTAGCGCCGCTTCTGCCGAAAGAAGCCCGGCAGCGGCTCTTAGCTCCGGAGAGCATCGTGCCTTCGTCTTTAGCGTCTTTTGTGGTCTACATCCTAGCAGAAAGCTTTTCCACTCTGTCTGGCAAGGAAAACCTGCGGGAGCACAGAAAACATCTCCCATCGTCTTCTGGACGTTGCACGGAGGTCTGCCACGTGTTTGGCATGAAGGAAAGAAAAGTTGTCCAAAACAGCTTCCAATCGAATATTCATGTGATTGGAAACGTCAGGAAAGTGTAAGGTACTGTTTTCTATCAGTTGGCAAGCTGCGCACACAATCCCAGTGTTGTACAGCTTCCTTCTTCACCTTTGCGATGCTGCCGCTCTCTCCGGCTCCCGGAGCCGAAGAAGCGGCTTCTTCGCGCAAAGACGATTGTACCGCTCACAGTGCTCTCTTAGCGCCGCTTCTGCCGAAAGAAGCCCGGCAGCGGCTCTTAGCTCCGGAGAGCATCGTACCTTCGTCTTTAGCGTCTTTTGTGGTCTACATCCTAGCAGAAAGCGTTTCCACTCTGTCTGGCAAGGAAAACCTGCGCGAGCACAGAAAACATCTCCCATCGTCTTCTGGACGTTGCACGGAGGTCTGCCAAGTGTTTGGCATGAAGGAAAGAAAAGTTGTCCAAAACAGCTTCCAATCGAAGATTCATGTGATTGGAAACGTCAGGAAAGTGTAAGGTACTGTTTTCTATCAGTTGGCAAGCTGCGCACACAATCCCAGTGTTGTACAGCTTCCTTCTTCACCTTTCCGATGCTGCCGCTCTCTCCGGCTCCCGGAGCCGAAGAAGCGGCTTCTTCGCGCAAAGACGATTGTACCGCTCACAGTGCTCTCTTAGCGCCGCTTCTGCCGAAAGAAGCCCGGCAGCGGCTCTTAGCTCCGGAGAGCATCGTACCTTCGTCTTTAGCGTCTTTTGTGGTCTACATCCTAGCAGAAAGCTTTTCCACTCTGTCTGGCAAGGAAAACCTGCGCGAGCACAGAAAACATCTCCCATCGTCTTCTGGACGTTGCACGGAGGTCTGCCAAGTGTTTGGCATGAAGGAAAGAAAAGTTGTCCAAAACAGCTTCCAATCGAAGATTCATGTGATTGGAAACGTCAGGAAAGTGTAAGGTACTGTTTTCTATCAGTTGGCAAGCTGCGCACACAATCCCAGTGTTGTACAGCTTCCTTCTTCACCTTTCCGATGCTGCCGCTCTCTCCGGCTCCCGGAGCCGAAGAAGCGGCTTCTTCGCGCAAAGACGATTGTACCGCTCACAGTGCTCTCTTAGCGCCGCTTCTGCCGAAAGAAGCCCGGCAGCGGCTCTTAGCTCCGGAGAGCATCGTACCTTCGTCTTTAGCGTCTTTTGTGGTCTACATCCTAGCAGAAAGCTTTTCCACTCTGTCTGGCAAGGAAAACCTGCGGGAGCACAGAAAACATCTCCCATCGTCTTCTGGACGTTGCACGGAGGTCTGCCAAGTGTTTGGCATGAAGGAAAGAAAAGTTGTCCAAAACAGCTTCCAATCGAATATTCATGTGATTGGAAACGTCAGGAAAGTGGTAAGGTACTGTTTTCTATCAGTTGGCAAGCTGCGCACACAATCCCAGTGTTGTACAGCTTCCTTCTTCACCTTTCCGATGCTGCCGCTCTCTCCGGCTCCCGGAGCCGAAGAAGCGGCTTCTTGGCGCAAAGACGATTGTACCGCTCACAGTGCTCTCTTAGCGCCGCTTCTGCCGAAAGAAGCCCGGCAGCGGCTCTTAGCTCCGGAGAGCATCGTACCTTCGTCTTTAGCGTCTTTTGTGGTCTACATCCTAGCAGAAAGCTTTTCCACTCTGTCTGGCAAGGAAAACCTGCGGGAGCACAGAAAACATCTCCCATCGTCTTCTGGACGTTGCACGGAGGTCTGCCAAGTGTTTGGCATGAAGGAAAGAAAAGTTGTCCAAAACAGCTTCCAATCGAATATTCATGTGATTGAAAACGTCAGGAAAGTGTAAGGTACTGTTTTCTATCAGTTGGCAAGCTGCGCACACAATCCCAGTGTTGTACAGCTTCCTTCTTCACCTTTCCGGTGCTGCCGCTCTCTCCGGCTCCCGGAGCCGAAGAAGCGGCTTCTTGGCGCAAAGACGATTGTACCGCTCACAGTGCTCTCTTAGCGCCGCTTCTGCCGAAAGAAGCCCGGCAGCGGCTCTTAGCTCCGGAGAGCATCGTACCTTCGTCTTTAGCGTCTTTTGTGGTCTACATCCTAGCAGAAAGCTTTTCCACTCTGTCTGGCAAGGAAAACCTGCGGGAGCACAGAAAACATCTCCCATCGTCTTCTGGACGTTGCACGGAGGTCTGCCACGTGTTTGGCATGAAGGAAAGAAAAGTTGTCCAAAACAGCTTCCAATCGAAGATTCATGTGATTGGAAACGTCAGGAAAGTGTAAGGTACTGTTTTCTATCAGTTGGCAAGCTGCGCACACAATCCCAGTGTTGTACAGCTTCCTTCTTCACCTTTGCGATGCTGCCGCTCTCTCCGGCTCCCGGAGCCGAAGAAGCGGCTTCTTCGCGCAAAGACGATTGTACCGCTCACAGTGCTCTCTTAGCGCCGCTTCTGCCGAAAGAAGCCCGGCAGCGGCTCTTAGCTCCGGAGAGCATCGTACCTTCGTCTTTAGCGTCTTTTGTGGTCTACATCCTAGCAGAAAGATTTTCCACTCTGTCTGGCAAGGAAAACCTGCGGGAGCACAGAAAACATCTCCCATCGAGTTCTGGACGTTGCACGGAGGTCTGCCAAGTGTTTGGCATGAAGGAAAGAAAAGTTGTCCAAAACAGCTTCCAATCGAATATTCATGTGATTGGAAACGTCAGGAAAGTGTAAGGTACTGTTTTCTATCAGTTGGCAAGCTGCGCACACAATCCCAGTGTTGTACAGCTTCCTTCTTCACCTTTCCGATGCTGCCGCTCTCTCCGGCTCCCGGAGCCGAAGAAGCGGCTTCTTCGCGCAAAGACGATTGTACCGCTCACAGTGCTCTCTTAGCGCCGCTTCTGCCGAAAGAAGCCCGGCAGCGGCTCTTAGCTCCGGAGAGCATCGTCCCTTCGTCTTTAGCGTCTTTTGTGGTCTACATCCTAGCAGAAAGCTTTTCCACTCTGTCTGGCAAGGAAAACCTGCGGGAGCACAGAAAACATCTCCCATCGTCTTCTGGACGTTGCACGGAGGTCTGCCAAGTGTTTGGCATGAAGGAAAGAAAAGTTGTCCAAAAGAGCTTCCAATCGAAGATTCATGTGATTGGAAACGTCAGGAAAGTGTAAGGTACTGTTTTCTGTCAGTTGGCAAGCTGCGCACACAATCCCAGTGTTGTACAGCTTCCTTCTTCACCTTTGCGATGCTGCCGCTCTCTCCGGCTCCCGGAGCCGAAGAAGCCGCTTCTTCGCGCAAAGACGATTGTACCGCTCACAGTGCTCTCTTAGCGCCGCTTCTGCCGAAAGAAGCCCGGCAGCGGCTCTTAGCTCCGGAGAGCATCGTACCTTCGTCTTTAGCGTCTTTTGTGTTCTACATCCTAGCAGAAAGCTTTTCCACTCTGTCTGGCAAGAAAAACCTGCGCGAGCACAGAAAACATCTCCCATCGTCTTCTGGACGTTGCACGGAGGTCTGCCAAGTGTTTGGCATGAAGGAAAGAAAAGTTGTCCAAAACAGCTTCCAATCGAAGATTCATGTGATTGGAAACGTCAGGAAAGTGTAAGGTACTGTTTTCTATCAGTTGGCAAGCTGCGCACACAATCCCAGTGTTGTACAGCTTCCTTCTTCAGTTTTCCGTTGCTGCCGCTCTCTCCGGCTCCCGGAGCCGAAGAAGCCGCTTCTTCGCGCAAAGACGATTGTACCGCTCACAGTGCTCTCTTAGCGCCGCTTCTGCCGAAAGAAGCCCGGCAGCGGCTCTTAGCTCCGGAGAGCATCGTACCTTCGTCTTTAGCGTCTTTTGTGGTCTACATCCTAGCAGAAAGCTTTTCCACTCTGTCTGGCAAGGAAAACCTGCGGGAGCACAGAAAACATCTCCCATCGTCTTCTGGACGTTGCACGGAGGTCTGCCAAGTGTTTGGCATGAAGGAAAGAAAAGTTGTCCAAAACAGCTTCCAATCGAATATTCATGTGATTGGAAACGTCAGGAAAGTGTAAGGTACTGTTTTCTATCAGTTGGCAAGCTGCGCACACAATCCCAGTGTTGTACAGCTTCCTTCTTCACCTTTCCGATGCTGCCGCTCTCTCCGGCTCCCGGAGCCGAAGAAGCGGCTTCTTGGCGCAAAGACGATTGTACCGCTCACAGTGCTCTCTTAGCGCCGCTTCTGCCGAAAGAAGCCCGGCAGCGGCTCTTAGCTCCGGAGAGCATCGTGCCTTCGTCTTTAGCGTCTTTTGTGGTCTACATCCTAGCAGAAAGCTTTTCCACTCTGTCTGGCAAGGAAAACCTGCGGGAGCACAGAAAACATCTCCCATCGTCTTCTGGACGTTGCACGGAGGTCTGCCAAGTGTTTGGCATGAAGGAAAGAAAAGTTGTCCAAAACAGCTTCCAATCGAAGATTCATGTGATTGGAAACGTCAGGAAAGTGTAAGGTACTGTTTTCTATCAGTTGGCAAGCTGCGCACACAATCCCAGTGTTGTACAGCTTCCTTCTTCACCTTTGCGATGCTGCCGCTCTCTCCGGCTCCCGGAGCCGAAGAAGCGGCTTCTTCGCGCAAAGACGATTGTACCGCTCACAGTGCTCTCTTAGCGCCGCTTCTGCCGAAAGAAGCCCGGCAGCGGCTCTTAGCTCCGGAGAGCATCGTACCTTCGTCTTTAGCGTCTTTTGTGGTCTACATCCTAGCAGAAAGCGTTTCCACT
The DNA here is from genome assembly GCF_027579445.1 of Ammospiza nelsoni. Lineage (NCBI taxonomy): Eukaryota > Metazoa > Chordata > Aves > Passeriformes > Passerellidae > Ammospiza > Ammospiza nelsoni. Next base: position 46,058 of record NW_026683207.1, on the reverse strand, counting down.
CTGTCTGGCAAGGAAAACCTGCGGGAGCACAGAAAACATCTCCCATCGTCTTCTGGACGTTGCACGGAGGTCTGCCAAGTGTTTGGCATGAAGGAAAGAAAAGTTGTCCAAAACAGCTTCCAATCGAAGATTCATGTGATTGGAAACGTCAGGAAAGTGTAAGGTACTGTTTTCTATCAGTTGGCAAGCTGCGCACACAATCCCAGTGTTGTACAGCTTCCTTCTTCACCTTTCCGATGCTGCCGCTCTCTCCGGCTCCCGGAGCCGAAGAAGCGGCTTCTTCGCGCAAAGACGATTGTACCGCTCACAGTGCTCTCTTAGCGCCGCTTCTGCCGAAAGAAGCCCGGCAGCGGCTCTTAGCTCCGGAGAGCATCGTACCTTCGTCTTTAGCGTCTTTTGTGGTCTACATCCTAGCAGAAAGCTTTTCCACTCTGTCTGGCAAGGAAAACCTGCGCGAGCACAGAAAACATCTCCCATCGTCTTCTGGACGTTGCACGGAGGTCTGCCAAGTGTTTGGCATGAAGGAAAGAAAAGTTGTCCAAAACAGCTTCCAATCGAAGATTCATGTGATTGGAAACGTCAGGAAAGTGTAAGGTACTGTTTTCTATCAGTTGGCAAGCTGCGCACACAATCCCAGTGTTGTACAGCTTCCTTCTTCACCTTTGCGATGCTGCCGCTCTCTCCGGCTCCCGGAGCCGAAGAAGCGGCTTCTTCGCGCAAAGACGATTGTACCGCTCACAGTGCTCTCTTAGCGCCGCTTCTGCCGAAAGAAGCCCGGCAGCGGCTCTTAGCTCCGGAGAGCATCGTACCTTCGTCTTTAGCGTCTTTTGTGGTCTACATCCTAGCAGAAAGCTTTTCCACTCTGTCTGGCAAGGAAAACCTGCGGGAGCACAGAAAACATCTCCCATCGTCTTCTGGACGTTGCACGGAGGTCTGCCAAGTGTTTGGCATGAAGGAAAGAAAAGTTGTCCAAAACAGCTTCCAATCGAATATTCATGTGATTGAAAACGTCAGGAAAGTGTAAGGTACTGTTTTCTATCAGTTGGCAAGCTGCGCACACAATCCCAGTGTTGTACAGCTTCCTTCTTCACCTTTCCGGTGCTGCCGCTCTCTCCGGCTCCCGGAGCCGAAGAAGCGGCTTCTTCGCGCAAAGACGATTGTACCGCTCACAGTGCTCTCTTAGCGCCGCTTCTGCCGAAAGAAGCCCGGCAGCGGCTCTTAGCTCCGGAGAGCATCGTGCCTTCGTCTTTAGCGTCTTTTGTGGTCTACGTCCTAGCAGAAAGCTTTTCCACTCTGTCTGGCAAGGAAAACCTGCGGGAGCACAGAAAACATCTCCCATCGTCTTCTGGACGTTGCACGGAGGTCTGCCAAGTGTTTGGCATGAAGGAAAGAAAAGTTGTCCAAAACAGCTTCCAATCGAAGATTCATGTGATTGGAAACGTCAGGAAAGTGTAAGGTACTGTTTTCTATCAGTTGGCAAGCTGCGCACACAATCCCAGTGTTGTACAGCTTCCTTCTTCACCTTTCCGATGCTGCCGCTCTCTCCGGCTCCCGGAGCCGAAGAAGCGGCTTCTTCGCGCAAAGACGATTGTACCGCTCACAGTGCTCTCTTAGCGCCGCTTCTGCCGAAAGAAGCCCGGCAGCGGCTCTTAGCTCCGGAGAGCATCGTACCTTCGTCTTTAGCGTCTTTTGTGGTCTACATCCTAGCAGAAAGCTTTTCCACTCTGTCTGGCAAGGAAAACCTGCGGGAGCACAGAAAACATCTCCCATCGTCTTCTGGACGTTGCACGGAGGTCTGCCAAGTGTTTGGCATGAAGGAAAGAAAAGTTGTCCAAAACAGCTTCCAATCGAAGATTCATGTGATTGGAAACGTCAGGAAAGTGTAAGGTACTGTTTTCTATCAGTTGGCAAGCTGCGCACACAATCCCAGTGTTGTACAGCTTCCTTCTTCACCTTTGCGATGCTGCCGCTCTCTCCGGCTCCCGGAGCCGAAGAAGCGGCTTCTTCGCGCAAAGACGATTGTACCGCTCACAGTGCTCTCTTAGCGCCGCTTCTGCCGAAAGAAGCCCGGCAGCGGCTCTTAGCTCCGGAGAGCATCGTACCTTCGTCTTTAGCGTCTTTTGTGGTCTACATCCTAGCAGAAAGCTTTTCCACTCTGTCTGGCAAGGAAAACCTGCGGGAGCACAGAAAACATCTCCCATCGTCTTCTGGACGTTGCACGGAGGTCTGCCAAGTGTTTGGCATGAAGGAAAGAAAAGTTGTCCAAAACAGCTTCCAATCGAAGATTCATGTGATTGGAAACGTCAGGAAAGTGTAAGGTACTGTTTTCTATCAGTTGGCAAGCTGCGCACACAATCCCAGTGTTGTACAGCTTCCTTCTTCACCTTTCCGATGCTGCCGCTCTCTCCGGCTCCCGGAGCCGAAGAAGCGGCTTCTTCGCGCAAAGACGATTGTACCGCTCACAGTGCTCTCTTAGCGCCGCTTCTGCCGAAAGAAGCCCGGCAGCGGCTCTTAGCTCCGGAGAGCATCGTACCTTCGTCTTTAGCGTCTTTTGTGGTCTACATCCTAGCAGAAAGCTTTTCCACTCTGTCTGGCAAGGAAAACCTGCGCGAGCACAGAAAACATCTCCCATCGTCTTCTGGACGTTGCACGGAGGTCTGCCAAGTGTTTGGCATGAAGGAAAGAAAAGTTGTCCAAAACAGCTTCCAATCGAAGATTCATGTGATTGGAAACGTCAGGAAAGTGTAAGGTACTGTTTTCTATCAGTTGGCAAGCTGCGCACACAATCCCAGTGTTGTACACCTTCCTTCTTCACCTTTCCGATGCTGCCGCTCTCTCCGGCTCCCGGAGCCGAAGAAGCGGCTTCTTCGCGCAAAGACGATTGTACCGCTCACAGTGCTCTCTTAGCGCCGCTTCTGCCGAAAGAAGCCCGGCAGCGGCTCTTAGCTCCGGAGAGCATCGTGCCTTCGTCTTTAGCGTCTTTTGTGGTCTACATCCTAGCAGAAAGCTTTTCCACTCTGTCTGGCAAGGAAAACCTGCGGGAGCACAGAAAACATCTCCCATCGTCTTCTGGACGTTGCACGGAGGTCTGCCAAGTGTTTGGCATGAAGGAAAGAAAAGTTGTCCAAAACAGCTTCCAATCGAAGATTCATGTGATTGGAAACGTCAGGAAAGTGTAAGGTACTGTTTTCTATCAGTTGGCAAGCTGCGCACACAATCCCAGTGTTGTACAGCTTCCTTCTTCACCTTTCCGATGCTGCCGCTCTCTCCGGCTCCCGGAGCCGAAGAAGCGGCTTCTTCGCGCAAAGACGATTGTACCGCTCACAGTGCTCTCTTAGCGCCGCTTCTGCCGAAAGAAGCCCGGCAGCGGCTCTTAGCTCCGGAGAGCATCGTACCTTCGTCTTTAGCGTCTTTTGTGGTCTACATCCTAGCAGAAAGCTTTTCCACTCTGTCTGGCAAGGAAAACCTGCGCGAGCACAGAAAACATCTCCCATCGTCTTCTGGACGTTGCACGGAGGTCTGCCAAGTGTTTGGCATGAAGGAAAGAAAAGTTGTCCAAAACAGCTTCCAATCGAATATTCATGTGATTGGAAACGTCAGGAAAGTGTAAGGTACTGTTTTCTATCAGTTGGCAAGCTGCGCACACAATCCCAGTGTTGTACAGCTTCCTTCTTCAGTTTTCCGATGCTGCCGCTCTCTCCGGCTCCCGGAGCCGAAGAAGCGGCTTCTTCGCGCAAAGACGATTGTACCGCTCACAGTGCTCTCTTAGCGCCGCTTCTGCCGAAAGAAGCCCGGCAGCGGCTCTTAGCTCCGGAGAGCATCGTACCTTCGTCTTTAGCGTCTTTTGTGGTCTACATCCTAGCAGAAAGCTTTTCCACTCTGTCTGGCAAGGAAAACCTGCGGGAGCACAGAAAACATCTCCCATCGTCTTCTGGACGTTGTACGGAGGTCTGCCAAGTGTTTGGCATGAAGGAAAGAAAAGTTGTCCAAAACAGCTTCCAATCGAAGATTCGTGTGATTGGAAACGTCAGGAAAGTGTAAGGTACTGTTTTCTATCAGTTGGCAAGCTGCGCACACAATCCCAGTGTTGTACAGCTTCCTTCTTCACCTTTCCGATGCTGCCGCTCTCTCCGGCTCCCGGAGCCGAAGAAGCGGCTTCTTCGCGCAAAGACGATTGTACCGCTCACAGTGCTCTCTTAGCGCCGCTTCTGCCGAAAGAAGCCCGGCAGCGGCTCTTAGCTCCGGAGAGCATCGTACCTTCGTCTTTAGCGTCTTTTGTGGTCTACATCCTAGCAGAAAGCTTTTCCACTCTGTCTGGCAAGGAAAACCTGCGCGAGCACAGAAAACATCTCCCATCGTCTTCTGGACGTTGCACGGAGGTCTGCCAAGTGTTTGGCATGAAGGAAAGAAAAGTTGTCCAAAACAGCTTCCAATCGAAGATTCATGTGATTGGAAACGTCAGGAAAGTGTAAGGTACTGTTTTCTATCAGTTGGCAAGCTGCGCACACAATCCCAGTGTTGTACAGCTTCCTTCTTCACCTTTCCGATGCTGCCGCTCTCTCCGGCTCCCGGAGCCGAAGAAGCGGCTTCTTCGCGCAAAGACGATTGTACCGCTCACAGTGCTCTCTTAGCGCCGCTTCTGCCGAAAGAAGCCCGGCAGCGGCTCTTAGCTCCGGAGAGCATCGTGCCTTCGTCTTTAGCGTCTTTTGTGGTCTACATCCTAGCAGAAAGCTTTTCCACTCTGTCTGGCAAGGAAAACCTGCGGGAGCACAGAAAACATCTCCCATCGTCTTCTGGACGTTGCACGGAGGTCTGCCAAGTGTTTGGCATGAAGGAAAGAAAAGTTGTCCAAAACAGCTTCCAATCGAAGATTCATGTGATTGGAAACGTCAGGAAAGTGTAAGGTACTGTTTTCTATCAGTTGGCAAGCTGCGCACACAATCCCAGTGTTGTACAGCTTCCTTCTTCACCTTTCCGATGCTGCCGCTCTCTCCGGCTCCCGGAGCCGAAGAAGCGGCTTCTTGGCGCAAAGACGATTGTACCGCTCACAGTGCTCTCTTAGCGCCGCTTCTGCCGAAAGAAGCCCGGCAGCGGCTCTTAGCTCCGGAGAGCATCGTACCTTCGTCTTTAGCGTCTTTTGTGGTCTACATCCTAGCAGAAAGCTTTTCCACTCTGTCTGGCAAGGAAAACCTGCGCGAGCACAGAAAACATCTCCCATCGTCTTCTGGACGTTGCACGGAGGTCTGCCAAGTGTTTGGCATGAAGGAAAGAAAAGTTGTCCAAAACAGCTTCCAATCGAAGATTCATGTGATTGGAAACGTCAGGAAAGTGTAAGGTACTGTTTTCTATCAGTTGGCAAGCTGCGCACACAATCCCAGTGTTGTACAGCTTCCTTCTTCACCTTTCCGATGCTGCCGCTCTCTCCGGCTCCCGGAGCCGAAGAAGCGGCTTCTTCGCGCAAAGACGATTGTACCGCTCACAGTGCTCTCTTAGCGCCGCTTCTGCCGAAAGAAGCCCGGCAGCGGCTCTTAGCTCCGGAGAGCATCGTACCTTCGTCTTTAGCGTCTTTTGTGGTCTACATCCTAGCAGAAAGCTTTTCCACTCTGTCTGGCAAGGAAAACCTGCGGGAGCACAGAAAACATCTCCCATCGTCTTCTGGACGTTGCACGGAGGTCTGCCAAGTGTTTGGCATGAAGGAAAGAAAAGTTGTCCAAAACAGCTTCCAATCGAAGATTCGTGTGATTGGAAACGTCAGGAAAGTGTAAGGTACTGTTTTCTATCAGTTGGCAAGCTGCGCACACAATCCCAGTGTTGTACAGCTTCCTTCTTCACCTTTCCGATGCTGCCGCTCTCTCCGGCTCCCGGAGCCGAAGAAGCGGCTTCTTCGCGCAAAGACGATTGTACCGCTCACAGTGCTCTCTTAGCGCCGCTTCTGCCGAAAGAAGCCCGGCAGCGGCTCTTAGCTCCGGAGAGCATCGTGCCTTCGTCTTTAGCGTCTTTTGTGGTCTACATCCTAGCAGAAAGCTTTTCCACTCTGTCTGGCAAGGAAAACCTGCGGGAGCACAGAAAACATCTCCCATCGTCTTCTGGACGTTGCACGGAGGTCTGCCAAGTGTTTGGCATGAAGGAAAGAAAAGTTGTCCAAAACAGCTTCCAATCGAATATTCATGTGATTGGAAACGTCAGGAAAGTGGTAAGGTACTGTTTTCTATCAGTTGGCAAGCTGCGCACACAATCCCAGTGTTGTACAGCTTCCTTCTTCACCTTTCCGATGCTGCCGCTCTCTCCGGCTCCCGGAGCCGAAGAAGCGGCTTCTTGGCGCAAAGACGATTGTACCGCTCACAGTGCTCTCTTAGCGCCGCTTCTGCCGAAAGAAGCCCGGCAGCGGCTCTTAGCTCCGGAGAGCATCGTACCTTCGTCTTTAGCGTCTTTTGTGGTCTACATCCTAGCAGAAAGCTTTTCCACTCTGTCTGGCAAGGAAAACCTGCGGGAGCACAGAAAACATCTCCCATCGTCTTCTGGACGTTGCACGGAGGTCTGCCAAGTGTTTGGCATGAAGGAAAGAAAAGTTGTCCAAAACAGCTTCCAATCGAAGATTCATGTGATTGGAAACGTCAGGAAAGTGTAAGGTACTGTTTTCTATCAGTTGGCAAGCTGCGCACACAATCCCAGTGTTGTACAGCTTCCTTCTTCACCTTTGCGATGCTGCCGCTCTCTCCGGCTCCCGGAGCCGAAGAAGCGGCTTCTTGGCGCAAAGACGATTGTACCGCTCACAGTGCTCTCTTAGCGCCGCTTCTGCCGAAAGAAGCCCGGCAGCGGCTCTTAGCTCCGGAGAGCATCGTACCTTCGTCTTTAGCGTCTTTTGTGGTCTACATCCTAGCAGAAAGCTTTTCCACTCTGTCTGGCAAGGAAAACCTGCGGGAGCACAGAAAACATCTCCCATCGTCTTCTGGACGTTGCACGGAGGTCTGCCAAGTGTTTGGCATGAAGGAAAGAAAAGTTGTCCAAAACAGCTTCCAATCGAAGATTCATGTGATTGGAAACGTCAGGAAAGTGTAAGGTACTGTTTTCTATCAGTTGGCAAGCTGCGCACACAATCCCAGTGTTGTACAGCTTCCTTCTTCACCTTTCCGATGCTGCCGCTCTCTCCGGCTCCCGGAGCCGAAGAAGCGGCTTCTTCGCGCAAAGACGATTGTACCGCTCACAGTGCTCTCTTAGCGCCGCTTCTGCCGAAAGAAGCCCGGCAGCGGCTCTTAGCTCCGGAGAGCATCGTACCTTCGTCTTTAGCGTCTTTTGTGGTCTACATCCTAGCAGAAAGCTTTTCCACTCTGTCTGGCAAGGAAAACCTGCGGGAGCACAGAAAACATCTCCCATCGTCTTCTGGACGTTGCACGGAGGTCTGCCAAGTGTTTGGCATGAAGGAAAGAAAAGTTGTCCAAAACAGCTTCCAATCGAATATTCATGTGATTGGAAACGTCAGGAAAGTGGTAAGGTACTGTTTTCTATCAGTTGGCAAGCTGCGCACACAATCCCAGTGTTGTACAGCTTCCTTCTTCACCTTTGCGATGCTGCCGCTCTCTCCGGCTCCCGGAGCCGAAGAAGCGGCTTCTTCGCGCAAAGACGATTGTACCGCTCACAGTGCTCTCTTAGCGCCGCTTCTGCCGAAAGAAGCCCGGCAGCGGCTCTTAGCTCCGGAGAGCATCGTACCTTCGTCTTTAGCGTCTTTTGTGGTCTACATCCTAGCAGAAAGCTTTTCCACTCTGTCTGGCAAGGAAAACCTGCGCGAGCACAGAAAACATCTCCCATCGTCTTCTGGACGTTGCACGGAGGTCTGCCAAGTGTTTGGCATGAAGGAAAGAAAAGTTGTCCAAAACAGCTTCCAATCGAATATTCATGTGATTGAAAACGTCAGGAAAGTGTAAGGTACTGTTTTCTATCAGTTGGCAAGCTGCGCACACAATCCCAGTGTTGTACAGCTTCCTTCTTCACCTTTCCGGTGCTGCCGCTCTCTCCGGCTCCCGGAGCCGAAGAAGCGGCTTCTTCGCGCAAAGACGATTGTACCGCTCACAGTGCTCTCTTAGCGCCGCTTCTGCCGAAAGAAGCCCGGCAGCGGCTCTTAGCTCCGGAGAGCATCGTGCCTTCGTCTTTAGCGTCTTTTGTGGTCTACGTCCTAGCAGAAAGCTTTTCCACTCTGTCTGGCAAGGAAAACCTGCGCGAGCACAGAAAACATCTCCCATCGTCTTCTGGACGTTGCACGGAGGTCTGCCAAGTGTTTGGCATGAAGGAAAGAAAAGTTGTCCAAAACAGCTTCCAATCGAAGATTCATGTGATTGGAAACGTCAGGAAAGTGTAAGGTACTGTTTTCTATCAGTTGGCAAGCTGCGCACACAATCCCAGTGTTGTACAGCTTCCTTCTTCACCTTTCCGATGCTGCCGCTCTCTCCGGCTCCCGGAGCCGAAGTAGCGGCTTCTTCGCGCAAAGACGATTGTACCGCTCACAGTGCTCTCTTAGCGCCGCTTCTGCCGAAAGAAGCCCGGCAGCGGCTCTTAGCTCCGGAGAGCATCGTACCTTCGTCTTTAGCGTCTTTTGTGGTCTACATCCTAGCAGAAAGCTTTTCCACTCTGTCTGGCAAGGAAAACCTGCGGGAGCACAGAAAACATCTCCCATCGTCTTCTGGACGTTGCACGGAGGTCTGCCAAGTGTTTGGCATGAAGGAAAGAAAAGTTGTCCAAAACAGCTTCCAATCGAAGATTCATGTGATTGGAAACGTCAGGAAAGTGTAAGGTACTGTTTTCTATCAGTTGGCAAGCTGCGCACACAATCCCAGTGTTGTACAGCTTCCTTCTTCACCTTTCCGATGCTGCCGCTCTCTCCGGCTCCCGGAGCCGAAGAAGCGGCTTCTTCGCGCAAAGACGATTGTACCGCTCACAGTGCTCTCTTAGCGCCGCTTCTGCCGAAAGAAGCCCGGCAGCGGCTCTTAGCTCCGGAGAGCATCGTACCTTCGTCTTTAGCGTCTTTTGTGGTCTACATCCTAGCAGAAAGCTTTTCCACTCTGTCTGGCAAGGAAAACCTGCGGGAGCACAGAAAACATCTCCCATCGTCTTCTGGACGTTGCACGGAGGTCTGCCAAGTGTTTGGCATGAAGGAAAGAAAAGTTGTCCAAAACAGCTTCCAATCGAAGATTCATGTGATTGGAAACGTCAGGAAAGTGTAAGGTACTGTTTTCTATCAGTTGGCAAGCTGCGCACACAATCCCAGTGTTGTACAGCTTCCTTCTTCACCTTTGCGATGCTGCCGCTCTCTCCGGCTCCCGGAGCCGAAGAAGCGGCTTCTTCGCGCAAAGACGATTGTACCGCTCACAGTGCTCTCTTAGCGCCGCTTCTGCCGAAAGAAGCCCGGCAGCGGCTCTTAGCTCCGGAGAGCATCGTACCTTCGTCTTTAGCGTCTTTTGTGGTCTACATCCTAGCAGAAAGCTTTTCCACTCTGTCTGGCAAGGAAAACCTGCGGGAGCACAGAAAACATCTCCCATCGTCTTCTGGACGTTGCACGGAGGTCTGCCAAGTGTTTGGCATGAAGGAAAGAAAAGTTGTCCAAAACAGCTTCCAATCGAAGATTCGTGTGATTGGAAACGTCAGGAAAGTGTAAGGTACTGTTTTCTATCAGTTGGCAAGCTGCGCACACAATCCCAGTGTTGTACAGCTTCCTTCTTCACCTTTCCGATGCTGCCGCTCTCTCCGGCTCCCGGAGCCGAAGAAGCGGCTTCTTCGCGCAAAGACGATTGTACCGCTCACAGTGCTCTCTTAGCGCCGCTTCTGCCGAAAGAAGCCCGGCAGCGGCTCTTAGCTCCGGAGAGCATCGTACCTTCGTCTTTAGCGTCTTTTGTGGTCTACATCCTAGCAGAAAGCTTTTCCACTCTGTCTGGCAAGGAAAACCTGCGGGAGCACAGAAAACATCTCCCATCGTCTTCTGGACGTTGCACGGAGGTCTGCCAAGTGTTTGGCATGAAGGAAAGAAAAGTTGTCCAAAACAGCTTCCAATCGAAGATTCATGTGATTGGAAACGTCAGGAAAGTGTAAGGTACTGTTTTCTATCAGTTGGCAAGCTGCGCACACAATCCCAGTGTTGTACAGCTTCCTTCTTCACCTTTGCGATGCTGCCGCTCTCTCCGGCTCCCGGAGCCGAAGAAGCGGCTTCTTCGCGCAAAGACGATTGTACCGCTCACAGTGCTCTCTTAGCGCCGCTTCTGCCGAAAGAAGCCCGGCAGCGGCTCTTAGCTCCGGAGAGCATCGTACCTTCGTCTTTAGCGTCTTTTGTGGTCTACATCCTAGCAGAAAGATTTTCCACTCTGTCTGGCAAGGAAAACCTGCGGGAGCACAGAAAACATCTCCCATCGAGTTCTGGACGTTGCACGGAGGTCTGCCAAGTGTTTGGCATGAAGGAAAGAAAAGTTGTCCAAAACAGCTTCCAATCGAAGATTCATGTGATTGGAAACGTCAGGAAAGTGTAAGGTACTGTTTTCTATCAGTTGGCAAGCTGCGCACACAATCCCAGTGTTGTACAGCTTCCTTCTTCACCTTTCCGATGCTGCCGCTCTCTCCGGCTCCCGGAGCCGAAGAAGCGGCTTCTTCGCGCAAAGACGATTGTACCGCTCACAGTGCTCTCTTAGCGCCGCTTCTGCCGAAAGAAGCCCGGCAGCGGCTCTTAGCTCCGGAGAGCATCGTACCTTCGTCTTTAGCGTCTTTTGTGGTCTACATCCTAGCAGAAAGCTTTTCCACTCTGTCTGGCAAGGAAAACCTGCGGGAGCACAGAAAACATCTCCCATCGTCTTCTGGACGTTGCACGGAGGTCTGCCAAGTGTTTGGCATGAAGGAAAGAAAAGTTGTCCAAAACAGCTTCCAATCGAAGATTCATGTGATTGGAAACGTCAGGAAAGTGTAAGGTACTGTTTTCTATCAGTTGGCAAGCTGCGCACACAATCCCAGTGTTGTACAGCTTCCTTCTTCACCTTTGCGATGCTGCCGCTCTCTCCGGCTCCCGGAGCCGAAGAAGCGGCTTCTTCGCGCAAAGACGATTGTACCGCTCACAGTGCTCTCTTAGCGCCGCTTCTGCCGAAAGAAGCCCGGCAGCGGCTCTTAGCTCCGGAGAGCATCGTGCCTTCGTCTTTAGCGTCTTTTGTGGTCTACATCCTAGCAGAAAGCTTTTCCACTCTGTCTGGCAAGGAAAACCTGCGGGAGCACAGAAAACATCTCCCATCGTCTTCTGGACGTTGCACGGAGGTCTGCCAAGTGTTTGGCATGAAGGAAAGAAAAGTTGTCCAAAACAGCTTCCAATCGAATATTCATGTGATTGGAAACGTCAGGAAAGTGTAAGGTACTGTTTTCTATCAGTTGGCAAGCTGCGCACACAATCCCAGTGTTGTACACCTTCCTTCTTCACCTTTCCGATGCTGCCGCTCTCTCCGGCTCCCGGAGCCGAAGAAGCGGCTTCTTCGCGCAAAGACGATTGTACCGCTCACAGTGCTCTCTTAGCGCCGCTTCTGCCGAAAGAAGCCCGGCAGCGGCTCTTAGCTCCGGAGAGCATCGTACCTTCGTCTTTAGCGTCTTTTGTGGTCTACATCCTAGCAGAAAGCTTTTCCACTCTGTCTGGCAAGGAAAACCTGCGGGAGCACAGAAAACATCTCCCATCGTCTTCTGGACGTTGCACGGAGGTCTGCCAAGTGTTTGGCATGAAGGAAAGAAAAGTTGTCCAAAACAGCTTCCAATCGAATATTCATGTGATTGGAAACGTCAGGAAAGTGTAAGGTACTGTTTTCTATCAGTTGGCAAGCTGCGCACACAATCCCAGTGTTGTACAGCTTCCTTCTTCAGTTTTCCGATGCTGCCGCTCTCTCCGGCTCCCGGAGCCGAAGAAGCGGCTTCTTCGCGCAAAGACGATTGTACCGCTCACAGTGCTCTCTTAGCGCCGCTTCTGCCGAAAGAAGCCCGGCAGCGGCTCTTAGCTCCGGAGAGCATCGTACCTTCGTCTTTAGCGTCTTTTGTGGTCTACATCCTAGCAGAAAGCTTTTCCACTCTGTCTGGCAAGGAAAACCTGCGGGAGCACAGAAAACATCTCCCATCGTCTTCTGGACGTTGCACGGAGGTCTGCCAAGTGTTTGGCATGAAGGAAAGAAAAGTTGTCCAAAACAGCTTCCAATCGAAGATTCATGTGATTGGAAACGTCAGGAAAGTGTAAGGTACTGTTTTCTATCAGTTGGCAAGCTGCGCACACAATCCCAGTGTTGTACAGCTTCCTTCTTCAGTTTTCCGATGCTGCCGCTCTCTCCGGCTCCCGGAGCCGAAGAAGCGGCTTCTTCGCGCAAAGACGATTGTACCGCTCACAGTGCTCTCTTAGCGCCGCTTCTGCCGAAAGAAGCCCGGCAGCGGCTCTTAGCTCCGGAGAGCATCGTACCTTCGTCTTTAGCGTCTTTTGTGGTCTACATCCTAGCAGAAAGCTTTTCCACTCTGTCTGGCAAGGAAAACCTGCGGGAGCACAGAAAACATCTCCCATCGTCTTCTGGACGTTGCACGGAGGTCTGCCAAGTATTTGGCATGAAGGAAAGAAAAGTTGTCCAAAACAGCTTCCAATCGAAGATTCATGTGATTGGAAACGTCAGGAAAGTGTAAGGTACTGTTTTCTATCAGTTGGCAAGCTGCGCACACAATCCCAGTGTTGTACAGCTTCCTTCTTCACCTTTCCGTTGCTGCCGCTCTCTCCGGCTCCCGGAGCCGAAGAAGCGGCTTCTTCGCGCAAAGACGATTGTACCGCTCACAGTGCTCTCTTAGCGCCGCTTCTGCCGAAAGAAGCCCGGCAGCGGCTCTTAGCTCCGGAGAGCATCGTACCTTCGTCTTTAGCGTCTTTTGTGGTCTACATCCTAGCAGAAAGCTTTTCCACTCTGTCTGGCAAGGAAAACCTGCGGGAGCACAGAAAACATCTCCCATCGTCTTCTGGACGTTGCACGGAGGTCTGCCAAGTGTTTGGCATGAAGGAAAGAAAAGTTGTCCAAAACAGCTTCCAATCGAAGATTCGTGTGATTGGAAACGTCAGGAAAGTGTAAGGTACTGTTTTCTATCAGTTGGCAAGCTGCGCACACAATCCCAGTGTTGTACAGCTTCCTTCTTCACCTTTGCGATGCTGCCGCTCTCTCCGGCTCCCGGAGCCGAAGAAGCGGCTTCTTCGCGCAAAGACGATTGTACCGCTCACAGTGCTCTCTTAGCGCCGCTTCTGCCGAAAGAAGCCCGGCAGCGGCTCTTAGCTCCGGAGAGCATCGTACCTTCGTCTTTAGCGTCTTTTGTGGTCTACATCCTAGCAGAAAGCTTTTCCACTCTGTCTGGCAAGGAAAACCTGCGGGAGCACAGAAAACATCTCCCATCGTCTTCTGGACGTTGCACGGAGGTCTGCCAAGTGTTTGGCATGAAGGAAAGAAAAGTTGTCCAAAACAGCTTCCAATCGAAGATTCATGTGATTGGAAACGTCAGGAAAGTGTAAGGTACTGTTTTCTATCAGTTGGCAAGCTGCGCACACAATCCCAGTGTTGTACAGCTTCCTTCTTCACCTTTGCGATGCTGCCGCTCTCTCCGGCTCCCGGAGCCGAAGAAGCGGCTTCTTCGCGCAAAGACGATTGTACCGCTCACAGTGCTCTCTTAGCGCCGCTTCTGCCGAAAGAAGCCCGGCAGCGGCTCTTAGCTCCGGAGAGCATCGTGCCTTCGTCTTTAGCGTCTTTTGTGGTCTACATCCTAGCAGAAAGCTTTTCCACTCTGTCTGGCAAGGAAAACCTGCGCGAGCACAGAAAACATCTCCCATCGTCTTCTGGACGTTGCACGGAGGTCTGCCAAGTGTTTGGCATGAAGGAAAGAAAAGTTGTCCAAAACAGCTTCCAATCGAAGATTCATGTGATTGGAAACGTCAGGAAAGTGTAAGGTACTGTTTTCTATCAGTTGGCAAGCTGCGCACACAATCCCAGTGTTGTACAGCTTCCTTCTTCACCTTTCCGATGCTGCCGCTCTCTCCGGCTCCCGGAGCCGAAGAAGCGGCTTCTTGGCGCAAAGACGATTGTACCGCTCACAGTGCTCTCTTAGCGCCGCTTCTGCCGAAAGAAGCCCGGCAGCGGCTCTTAGCTCCGGAGAGCATCGTACCTTCGTCTTTAGCGTCTTTTGTGGTCTACATCCTAGCAGAAAGCTTTTCCACTCTGTCTGGCAAGGAAAACCTGCGGGAGCACAGAAAACATCTCCCATCGTCTTCTGGACGTTGCACGGAGGTCTGCCAAGTGTTTGGCATGAAGGAAAGAAAAGTTGTCCAAAACAGCTTCCAATCGAAAATTCATGTGATTGGAAACGTCAGGAAAGTGTAAGGTACTGTTTTCTATCAGTTGGCAAGCTGCGCACACAATCCCAGTGTTGTACAGCTTCCTTCTTCACCTTTCCGATGCTGCCGCTCTCTCCGGCTCCCGGAGCCGAAGAAGCGGCTTCTTCGCGCAAAGACGATTGTACCGCTCACAGTGCTCTCTTAGCGCCGCTTCTGCCGAAAGAAGCCCGGCAGCGGCTCTTAGCTCCGGAGAGCATCGTACCTTCGTCTTTAGCGTCTTTTGTGGTCTACATCCTAGCAGAAAGCTTTTCCACTCTGTCTGGCAAGGAAAACCTGCGGGAGCACAGAAAACATCTCCCATCGTCTTCTGGACGTTGCACGGAGGTCTGCCAAGTGTTTGGCATGAAGGAAAGAAAAGTTGTCCAAAACAGCTTCCAATCGAAGATTCATGTGATTGGAAACGTCAGGAAAGTGTAAGGTACTGTTTTCTATCAGTTGGCAAGCTGCGCACACAATCCCAGTGTTGTACAGCTTCCTTCTTCACCTTTCCGTTGCTGCCGCTCTCTCCCGGCTCCCGGAGCCGAAGAAGCGGCTTCTTCGCGCAAAGACGATTGTACCGCTCACAGTGCTCTCTTAGCGCCGCTTCTGCCGAAAGAAGCCCGGCAGCGGCTCTTAGCTCCGGAGAGCATCGTACCTTCGTCTTTAGCGTCTTTTGTGGTCTACATCCTAGCAGAAAGCTTTTCCACTCTGTCTGGCAAGGAAAACCTGCGGGAGCACAGAAAACATCTCCCATCGTCTTCTGGACGTTGCACGGAGGTCTGCCAAGTGTTTGGCATGAAGGAAAGAAAAGTTGTCCAAAACAGCTTCCAATCGAATATTCATGTGATTGGAAACGTCAGGAAAGTGGTAAGGTACTGTTTTCTATCAGTTGGCAAGCTGCGCACACAATCCCAGTGTTGTACAGCTTCCTTCTTCACCTTTGCGATGCTGCCGCTCTCTCCGGCTCCCGGAGCCGAAGAAGCGGCTTCTTGGCGCAAAGACGATTGTACCGCTCACAGTGCTCTCCTAGCGCCGCTTCTGCCGAAAGAAGCCCGGCAGCGGCTCTTAGCTCCGGAGAGCATCGTACCTTCGTCTTTAGCGTCTTTTGTGGTCTACATCCTAGCAGAAAGCTTTTCCACTCTGTCTGGCAAGGAAAACCTGCGGGAGCACAGAAAACATCTCCCATCGTCTTCTGGACGTTGCACGGAGGTCTGCCAAGTGTTTGGCATGAAGGAAAGAAAAGTTGTCCAAAACAGCTTCCAATCGAAAATTCATGTGATTGGAAACGTCAGGAAAGTGTAAGGTACTGTTTTCTATCAGTTGGCAAGCTGCGCACACAATCCCAGTGTTGTACAGCTTCCTTCTTCAGTTTTCCGATGCTGCCGCTCTCTCCGGCTCCCGGAGCCGAAGAAGCGGCTTCTTCGCGCAAAGACCATTGTACCGCTCACAGTGCTCTCTTAGCGCCGCTTCTGCCGAAAGAAGCCCGGCAGCGGCTCTTAGCTCCGGAGAGCATCGTACCTTCGTCTTTAGCGTCTTTTGTGGTCTACATCCTAGCAGAAAGATTTTCCACTCTGTCTGGCAAGGAAAACCTGCGGGAGCACAGAAAACATCTCCCATCGAGTTCTGGACGTTGCACGGAGGTCTGCCAAGTGTTTGGCATGAAGGAAAGAAAAGTTGTCCAAAACAGCTTCCAATCGAAGATTCATGTGATTGGAAACGTCAGGAAAGTGTAAGGTACTGTTTTCTATCAGTTGGCAAGCTGCGCACACAATCCCAGTGTTGTACAGCTTCCTTCTTCACCTTTCCGATGCTGCCGCTCTCTCCGGCTCCCGGAGCCGAAGAAGCCGCTTCTTCGCGCAAAGACGATTGTACCGCTCACAGTGCTCTCTTAGCGCCGCTTCTGCCGAAAGAAGCCCGGCAGCGGCTCTTAGCTCCGGAGAGCATCGTCCCTTCGTCTTTAGCGTCTTTTGTGGTCTACATCCTAGCAGAAAGCTTTTCCACTCTGTCTGGCAAGGAAAACCTGCGGGAGCACAGAAAACATCTCCCATCGTCTTCTGGACGTTGCAACGGAGGTCTGCCAAGTGTTTGGCATGAAGGAAAGAAAAGTTGTCCAAAACAGCTTCCAATCGAAGATTCATGTGATTGGAAACGTCAGGAAAGTGTAAGGTACTGTTTTCTATCAGTTGGCAAGCTGCGCACACAATCCCAGTGTTGTACAGCTCCTTCTTCACCTTTCCGATGCTGCCGCTCTCTCCGGCTCCCGGAGCCGAAGAAGCGGCTTCTTCGCGCAAAGACGATTGTACCGCTCACAGTGCTCTCTTAGCGCCGCTTCTGCCGAAAGAAGCCCGGCAGCGGCTCTTAGCTCCGGAGAGCATCGTACCTTCGTCTTTAGCGTCTTTTGTGGTCTACATCCTAGCAGAAAGCTTTTCCACTCTGTCTGGCAAGGAAAACCTGCGGGAGCACAGAAAACATCTCCCATCGTCTTCTGGACGTTGCACGGAGGTCTGCCAAGTGTTTGGCATGAAGGAAAGAAAAGTTGTCCAAAACAACTTCCAATCGAAGATTCATGTGATTGGAAACGTCAGGAAAGTGTAAGGTACTGTTTTCTATCAGTTGGCAAGCTGCGCACACAATCCCAGTGTTGTACACCTTCCTTCTTCACCTTGCGATGCTGCCGCTCTCTCCGGCTCCCGGAGCCGAAGAAGCGGCTTCTTCGCGCAAAGACGATTGTACCGCTCACAGTGCTCTCTTAGCGCCGCTTCTGCCGAAAGAAGCCCGGCAGCGGCTCTTAGCTCCGGAGAGCATCGTACCTTCGTCTTTAGCGTCTTTTGTGGTCTACATCCTAGCAGAAAGCTTTTCCACTCTGTCTGGCAAGGAAAACCTGCGGGAGCACAGAAAACATCTCCCATCGTCTTCTGGACGTTGCACGGAGGTCTGCCAAGTGTTTGGCATGAAGGAAAGAAAAGTTGTCCAAAACAGCTTCCAATCGAAGATTCGTGTGATTGGAAACGTCAGGAAAGTGTAAGGTACTGTTTTCTATCAGTTGGCAAGCTGCGCACACAATCCCAGTGTTGTACAGCTTCCTTCTTCACCTTTCCGATGCTGCCGCTCTCTCCGGCTCCCGGAGCCGAAGAAGCGGCTTCTTCGCGCAAAGACGATTGTACCGCTCACAGTGCTCTCTTAGCGCCGCTTCTGCCGAAAGAAGCCCGGCAGCGGCTCTTAGCTCCGGAGAGCATCGTACCTTCGTCTTTAGCGTCTTTTGTGGTCTACATCCTAGCAGAAAGCTTTTCCACTCTGTCTGGCAAGGAAAACCTGCGGGAGCACAGAAAACATCTCCCATCGTCTTCTGGACGTTGCACGGAGGTCTGCCAAGTGTTTGGCATGAAGGAAAGAAAAGTTGTCCAAAACAGCTTCCAATCGAAGATTCATGTGATTGGAAACGTCAGGAAAGTGTAAGGTACTGTTTTCTATCAGTTGGCAAGCTGCGCACACAATCCCAGTGTTGTACAGCTTCCTTCTTCACCTTTGCGATGCTGCCGCTCTCTCCGGCTCCCGGAGCCGAAGAAGCGGCTTCTTCGCGCAAAGACGATTGTACCGCTCACAGTGCTCTCTTAGCGCCGCTTCTGCCGAAAGAAGCCCGGCAGCGGCTCTTAGCTCCGGAGAGCATCGTGCCTTCGTCTTTAGCGTCTTTTGTGGTCTACATCCTAGCAGAAAGCTTTTCCACTCTGTCTGGCAAGGAAAACCTGCGGGAGCACAGAAAACATCTCCCATCGTCTTCTGGACGTTGCACGGAGGTCTGCCAAGTGTTTGGCATGAAGGAAAGAAAAGTTGTCCAAAAGAGCTTCCAATCGAATATTCATGTGATTGGAAACGTCAGGAAAGTGGTAAGGTACTGTTTTCTATCAGTTGGCAAGCTGCGCACACAATCCCAGTGTTGTACAGCTTCCTTCTTCACCTTTCCGATGCTGCCGCTCTCTCCGGCTCCCGGAGCCGAAGAAGCGGCTTCTTCGCGCAAAGACGATTGTACCGCTCACAGTGCTCTCTTAGCGCCGCTTCTGCCGAAAGAAGCCCGGCAGCGGCTCTTAGCTCCAGAGAGCATCGTACCTTCGTCTTTAGCGTCTTTTGTGGTCTACATCCTAGCAGAAAGCTTTTCCACTCTGTCTGGCAAGGAAAACCTGCGGGAGCACAGAAAACATCTCCCATCGTCTTCTGGACGTTGCACGGAGGTCTGCCACGTGTTTGGCATGAAGGAAAGAAAAGTTGTCCAAAACAGCTTCCAATCGAAGATTCATGTGATTGGAAACGTCAGGAAAGTGTAAGGTACTGTTTTCTATCAGGTTGGCAAGCTGCGCACACAATCCCAGTGTTGTACAGCTTCCTTCTTCACCTTTGCGATGCTGCCGCTCTCTCCGGCTCCCGGAGCCGAAGAAGCGGCTTCTTCGCGCAAAGACGATTGTACCGCTCACAGTGCTCTCTTAGCGCCGCTTCTGCCGAAAGAAGCCCGGCAGCGGCTCTTAGCTCCGGAGAGCATCGTACCTTCGTCTTTAGCGTCTTTTGTGGTCTACATCCTAGCAGAAAGCTTTTCCACTCTGTCTGGCAAGGAAAACCTGCGGGAGCACAGAAAACATCTCCCATCGTGTTCTGGACGTTGCACGGAGGTCTGCCAAGTGTTTGGCATGAAGGAAAGAAAAGTTGTCCAAAACAGCTTCCAATCGAATATTCATGTGATTGGAAACGTCAGGAAAGTGTAAGGTACTGTTTTCTATCAGTTGGCAAGCTGCGCACACAATCCCAGTGTTGTACAGCTTCCTTCTTCACCTTTCCGATGCTGCCGCTCTCTCCGGCTCCCGGAGCCGAAGAAGCGGCTTCTTCGCGCAAAGACGATTGTACCGCTCACAGTGCTCTCTTAGCGCCGCTTCTGCCGAAAGAAGCCCGGCAGCGGCTCTTAGCTCCGGAGAGCATCGTGCCTTCGTCTTTAGCGTCTTTTGTGGTCTACATCCTAGCAGAAAGCTTTTCCACTCTGTCTGGCAAGGAAAACCTGCGGGAGCACAGAAAACATCTCCCATCGTCTTCTGGACGTTGCACGGAGGTCTGCCAAGTGTTTGGCATGAAGGAAAGAAAAGTTGTCCAAAAGCGCTTCCAATCGAATATTCATGTGATTGGAAACGTCAGGAAAGTGGTAAGGTACTGTTTTCTATCAGTTGGCAAGCTGCGCACACAATCCCAGTGTTGTACAGCTTCCTTCTTCACCTTTCCGATGCTGCCGCTCTCTCCGGCTCCCGGAGCCGAAGAAGCGGCTTCTTCGCGCAAAGACGATTGTACCGCTCACAGTGCTCTCTTAGCGCCGCTTCTGCCGAAAGAAGCCCGGCAGCGGCTCTTAGCTCCGGAGAGCATCGTACCTTCGTCTTTAGCGTCTTTTGTGGTCTACATCCTAGCAGAAAGCTTTTCCACTCTGTCTGGCAAGGAAAACCTGCGGGAGCACAGAAAACATCTCCCATCGTCTTCTGGACGTTGCACGGAGGTCTGCCACGTGTTTGGCATGAAGGAAAGAAAAGTTGTCCAAAACAGCTTCCAATCGAAGATTCATGTGATTGGAAACGTCAGGAAAGTGTAAGGTACTGTTTTCTATCAGTTGGCAAGCTGCGCACACAATCCCAGTGTTGTACAGCTTCCTTCTTCACCTTTGCGATGCTGCCGCTCTCTCCGGCTCCCGGAGCCGAAGAAGCGGCTTCTTCGCGCAAAGACGATTGTACCGCTCACAGTGCTCTCTTAGCGCCGCTTCTGCCGAAAGAAGCCCGGCAGCGGCTCTTAGCTCCGGAGAGCATCGTGCCTTCGTCTTTAGCGTCTTTTGTGTTCTACATCCTAGCAGAAAGCTTTTCCACTCTGTCTGGCAAGGAAAACCTGCGCGAGCACAGAAAACATCTCCCATCGTCTTCTGGACGTTGCACGGAGGTCTGCCAAGTGTTTGGCATGAAGGAAAGAAAAGTTGTCCAAAACAGCTTCCAATCGAAGATTCATGTGATTGGAAACGTCAGGAAAGTGTAAGGTACTGTTTTCTATCAGTTGGCAAGCTGCGCACACAATCCCAGTGTTGTACAGCTTCCTTCTTCAGTTTTCCGTTGCTGCCGCTCTCTCCGGCTCCCGGAGCCGAAGAAGCCGCTTCTTCGCGCAAAGACGATTGTACCGCTCACAGTGCTCTCTTAGCGCCGCTTCTGCCGAAAGAAGCCCGGCAGCGGCTCTTAGCTCCGGAGAGCATCGTACCTTCGTCTTTAGCGTCTTTTGTGGTCTACATCCTAGCAGAAAGCTTTTCCACTCTGTCTGGCAAGGAAAACCTGCGGGAGCACAGAAAACATCTCCCATCGTCTTCTGGACGTTGCACGGAGGTCTGCCAAGTGTTTGGCATGAAGGAAAGAAAAGTTGTCCAAAACAGCTTCCAATCGAATATTCATGTGATTGGAAACGTCAGGAAAGTGTAAGGTACTGTTTTCTATCAGTTGGCAAGCTGCGCACACAATCCCAGTGTTGTACAGCTTCCTTCTTCACCTTTCCGATGCTGCCGCTCTCTCCGGCTCCCGGAGCCGAAGAAGCGGCTTCTTCGCGCAAAGACGATTGTACCGCTCACAGTGCTCTCTTAGCGCCGCTTCTGCCGAAAGAAGCCCGGCAGCGGCTCTTAGCTCCGGAGAGCATCGTACCTTCGTCTTTAGCGTCTTTTGTGGTCTACATCCTAGCAGAAAGCTTTTCCACTCTGTCTGGCAAGGAAAACCTGCGGGAGCACAGAAAACATCTCCCATCGTCTTCTGGACGTTGCACGGAGGTCTGCCAAGTGTTTGGCATGAAGGAAAGAAAAGTTGTCCAAAACAGCTTCCAATCGAAGATTCATGTGATTGGAAACATCAGGAAAGTGTAAGGTACTGTTTTCTATCAGTTGGCAAGCTGCGCACACAATCCCAGTGTTGTACAGCTTCCTTCTTCAGTTTTCCGTTGCTGCCGCTCTCTCCGGCTCCCGGAGCCGAAGAAGCGGCTTCTTCGCGCAAAGACGATTGTACCGCTCACAGTGCTCTCTTAGCGCCGCTTCTGCCGAAAGAAGCCCGGCAGCGGCTCTTAGCTCCGGAGAGCATCGTACCTTCGTCTTTAGCGTCTTTTGTGGTCTACATCCTAGCAGAAAGCTTTTCCACTCTGTCTGGCAAGGAAAACCTGCGGGAGCACAGAAAACATCTCCCATCGTCTTCTGGACGTTGCACGGAGGTCTGCCAAGTGTTTGGCATGAAGGAAAGAAAAGTTGTCCAAAACAGCTTCCAATCGAAGATTCATGTGATTGGAAACGTCAGGAAAGTGTAAGGTACTGTTTTCTATCAGTTGGCAAGCTGCGCACACAATCCCAGTGTTGTACAGCTTCCTTCTTCACCTTTCCGATGCTGCCGCTCTCTCCGGCTCCCGGAGCCGAAGAAGCGGCTTCTTCGCGCAAAGACGATTGTACCCCTCACAGTGCTCTCTTAGCGCCGCTTCTGCCGAAAGAAGCCCGGCAGCGGCTCTTAGCTCCGGAGAGCATCGTACCTTCGTCTTTAGCGTCTTTTGTGGTCTACATCCTAGCAGAAAGCTTTTCCACTCTGTCTGGCAAGGAAAACCTGCGGGAGCACAGAAAACATCTCCCATCGTCTTATGGACGTTGCACGGAGGTCTGCCAAGTGTTTGGCATGAAGGAAAGAAAAGTTGTCCAAAACAGCTTCCAATCGAAGATTCATGTGATTGGAAACGTCAGGAAAGTGTAAGGTACTGTTTTCTATCAGTTGGCAAGCTGCGCACACAATCCCAGTGTTGTACAGCTTCCTTCTTCACCTTTCCGATGCTGCCGCTCTCTCCGGCTCCCGGAGCCGAAGAAGCGGCTTCTTCGCGCAAAGACGATTGTACCGCTCACAGTGCTCTCTTAGCGCCGCTTCTGCCGAAAGAAGCCCGGCAGCGGCTCTTAGCTCCGGAGAGCATCGTACCTTCGTCTTTAGCGTCTTTTGTGGTCTACATCCTAGCAGAAAGCTTTTCCACTCTGTCTGGCAAGGAAAACCTGCGGGAGCACAGAAAACATCTCCCATCGTGTTCTGGACGTTGCACGGAGGTCTGCCAAGTGTTTGGCATGAAGGAAAGAAAAGTTGTCCAAAACAGCTTCCAATCGAATATTCATGTGATTGGAAACGTCAGGAAAGTGTAAGGTACTGTTTTCTATCAGTTGGCAAGCTGCGCACACAATCCCAGTGTTGTACAGCTTCCTTCTTCACCTTTCCGATGCTGCCGCTCTCTCCGGCTCCCGGAGCCGAAGAAGCGGCTTCTTCGCGCAAAGACGATTGTACCGCTCACAGTGCTCTCTTAGCGCCGCTTCTGCCGAAAGAAGCCCGGCAGCGGCTCTTAGCTCCGGAGAGCATCGTGCCTTCGTCTTTAGCGTCTTTTGTGGTCTACATCCTAGCAGAAAGCTTTTCCACTCTGTCTGGCAAGGAAAACCTGCGGGAGCACAGAAAACATCTCCCATCGTCTTCTGGACGTTGCACGGAGGTCTGCCAAGTGTTTGGCATGAAGGAAAGAAAAGTTGTCCAAAAGCGCTTCCAATCGAATATTCATGTGATTGGAAACGTCAGGAAAGTGGTAAGGTACTGTTTTCTATCAGTTGGCAAGCTGCGCACACAATCCCAGTGTTGTACAGCTTCCTTCTTCACCTTTCCGATGCTGCCGCTCTCTCCGGCTCCCGGAGCCGAAGAAGCGGCTTCTTCGCGCAAAGACGATTGTACCGCTCACAGTGCTCTCTTAGCGCCGCTTCTGCCGAAAGAAGCCCGGCAGCGGCTCTTAGCTCCGGAGAGCATCGTACCTTCGTCTTTAGCGTCTTTTGTGGTCTACATCCTAGCAGAAAGCTTTTCCACTCTGTCTGGCAAGGAAAACCTGCGGGAGCACAGAAAACATCTCCCATCGTCTTCTGGACGTTGCACGGAGGTCTGCCACGTGTTTGGCATGAAGGAAAGAAAAGTTGTCCAAAACAGCTTCCAATCGAAGATTCATGTGATTGGAAATGTCAGGAAAGTGTAAGGTACTGTTTTCTATCAGTTGGCAAGCTGCGCACACAATCCCAGTGTTGTACAGCTTCCTTCTTCACCTTTGCGATGCTGCCGCTCTCTCCGGCTCCCGGAGCCGAAGAAGCGGCTTCTTCGCGCAAAGACGATTGTACCGCTCACAGTGCTCTCTTAGCGCCGCTTCTGCCGAAAGAAGCCCGGCAGCGGCTCTTAGCTCCGGAGAGCATCGTGCCTTCGTCTTTAGCGTCTTTTGTGTTCTACATCCTAGCAGAAAGCTTTTCCACTCTGTCTGGCAAGGAAAACCTGCGCGAGCACAGAAAACATCTCCCATCGTCTTCTGGACGTTGCACGGAGGTCTGCCAAGTGTTTGGCATGAAGGAAAGAAAAGTTGTCCAAAACAGCTTCCAATCGAAGATTCATGTGATTGGAAACGTCAGGAAAGTGTAAGGTACTGTTTTCTATCAGTTGGCAAGCTGCGCACACAATCCCAGTGTTGTACAGCTTCCTTCTTCAGTTTTCCGTTGCTGCCGCTCTCTCCGGCTCCCGGAGCCGAAGAAGCCGCTTCTTCGCGCAAAGACGATTGTACCGCTCACAGTGCTCTCTTAGCGCCGCTTCTGCCGAAAGAAGCCCGGCAGCGGCTCTTAGCTCCGGAGAGCATCGTACCTTCGTCTTTAGCGTCTTTTGTGGTCTACATCCTAGCAGAAAGCTTTTCCACTCTGTCTGGCAAGGAAAACCTGCGGGAGCACAGAAAACATCTCCCATCGTCTTCTGGACGTTGCACGGAGGTCTGCCAAGTGTTTGGCATGAAGGAAAGAAAAGTTGTCCAAAACAGCTTCCAATCGAATATTCATGTGATTGGAAACGTCAGGAAAGTGTAAGGTACTGTTTTCTATCAGTTGGCAAGCTGCGCACACAATCCCAGTGGTGTACAGCTTCCTTCTTCACCTTTCCGATGCTGCCGCTCTCTCCGGCTCCCGGAGCCGAAGAAGCGGCTTCTTCGCGCAAAGACGATTGTACCGCTCACAGTGCTCTCTTAGCGCCGCTTCTGCCGAAAGAAGCCCGGCAGCGGCTCTTAGCTCCGGAGAGCATCGTGCCTTCGTCTTTAGCGTCTTTTGTGGTCTACATCCTAGCAGAAAGCTTTTCCACTCTGTCTGGCAAGGAAAACCTGCGGGAGCACAGAAAACATCTCCCATCGTCTTCTGGACGTTGCACGGAGGTCTGCCAAGTGTTTGGCATGAAGGAAAGAAAAGTTGTCCAAAACAGCTTCCAATCGAAGATTCATGTGATTGGAAACATCAGGAAAGTGTAAGGTACTGTTTTCTATCAGTTGGCAAGCTGCGCACACAATCCCAGTGTTGTACAGCTTCCTTCTTCAGTTTTCCGTTGCTGCCGCTCTCTCCGGCTCCCGGAGCCGAAGAAGCGGCTTCTTTGCGCAAAGACGATTGTACCGCTCACAGTGCTCTCTTAGCGCCGCTTCTGCCGAAAGAAGCCCGGCAGCGGCTCTTAGCTCCGGAGAGCATCGTACCTTCGTCTTTAGCGTCTTTTGTGGTCTACATCCTAGCAGAAAGCTTTTCCACTCTGTCTGGCAAGGAAAACCTGCGGGAGCACAGAAAACATCTCCCATCGTCTTCTGGACGTTGCACGGAGGTCTGCCAAGTGTTTGGCATGAAGGAAAGAAAAGTTGTCCAAAACAGCTTCCAATCGAAGATTCATGTGATTGGAAACGTCAGGAAAGTGTACGGTACTGTTTTCTATCAGTTGGCAAGCTGCGCACACAATCCCAGTGTTGTACAGCTTCCTTCTTCACCTTTCCGATGCTGCCGCTCTCTCCGGCTCCCGGAGCCGAAGAAGCGGCTTCTTCGCGCAAAGACGATTGTACCCCTCACAGTGCTCTCTTAGCGCCGCTTCTGCCGAAAGAAGCCCGGCAGCGGCTCTTAGCTCCGGAGAGCATCGTACCTTCGTCTTTAGCGTCTTTTGTGGTCTACATCCTAGCAGAAAGCTTTTCCACTCTGTCTGGCAAGGAAAACCTGCGGGAGCACAGAAAACATCTCCCATCGTCTTCTGGACGTTGCACGGAGGTCTGCCAAGTGTTTGGCATGAAGGAAAGAAAAGTTGTCCAAAACAGCTTCCAATCGAAGATTCATGTGATTGGAAACGTCAGGAAAGTGGTAAGGTACTGTTTTCTATCAGTTGGCAAGCTGCGCACACAATCCCAGTGTTGTACAGCTTCCTTCTTCACCTTTGCGATGCTGCCGCTCTCTCCGGCTCCCGGAGCCGAAGAAGCGGCTTCTTCGCGCAAAGACGATTGTACCGCTCACAGTGCTCTCTTAGCGCCGCTTCTGCCGAAAGAAGCCCGGCAGCGGCTCTTAGCTCCGGAGAGCATCGTACCTTCGTCTTTAGCGTCTTTTGTGGTCTACATCCTAGCAGAAAGCTTTTCCACTCTGTCTGGCAAGGAAAACCTGCGGGAGCACAGAAAACATCTCCCATCGTCTTCTGGACGTTGCACGGAGGTCTGCCAAGTGTTTGGCATGAAGGAAAGAAAAGTTGTCCAAAACAGCTTCCAATCGAATATTCATGTGATTGAAAACGTCAGGAAAGTGTAAGGTACTGTTTTCTATCAGTTGGCAAGCTGCGCACACAATCCCAGTGTTGTACAGCTTCCTTCTTCACCTTTCCGGTGCTGCCGCTCTCTCCGGCTCCCGGAGCCGAAGAAGCGGCTTCTTCGCGCAAAGACGATTGTACCGCTCACAGTGCTCTCTTAGCGCCGCTTCTGCCGAAAGAAGCCCGGCAGCGGCTCTTAGCTCCGGAGAGCATCGTGCCTTCGTCTTTAGCGTCTTTTGTGGTCTACGTCCTAGCAGAAAGCTTTTCCACTCTGTCTGGCAAGGAAAACCTGCGGGAGCACAGAAAACATCTCCCATCGTCTTCTGGACGTTGCACGGAGGTCTGCCAAGTGTTTGGCATGAAGGAAAGAAAAGTTGTCCAAAACAGCTTCCAATCGAAGATTCATGTGATTGGAAACGTCAGGAAAGTGTAAGGTACTGTTTTCTATCAGTTGGCAAGCTGCGCACACAATCCCAGTGTTGTACAGCTTCCTTCTTCACCTTTCCGATGCTGCCGCTCTCTCCGGCTCCCGGAGCCGAAGAAGCGGCTTCTTCGCGCAAAGACGATTGTACCGCTCACAGTGCTCTCTTAGCGCCGCTTCTGCCGAAAGAAGCCCGGCAGCGGCTCTTAGCTCCGGAGAGCATCGTACCTTCGTCTTTAGCGTCTTTTGTGGTCTACATCCTAGCAGAAAGCTTTTCCACTCTGTCTGGCAAGGAAAACCTGCGGGAGCACAGAAAACATCTCCCATCGTCTTCTGGACGTTGCACGGAGGTCTGCCAAGTGTTTGGCATGAAGGAAAGAAAAGTTGTCCAAAACAGCTTCCAATCGAAGATTCATGTGATTGGAAACGTCAGGAAAGTGTAAGGTACTGTTTTCTATCAGTTGGCAAGCTGCGCACACAATCCCAGTGTTGTACACCTTCCTTCTTCACCTTTCCGATGCTGCCGCTCTCTCCGGCTCCCGGAGCCGAAGAAGCGGCTTCTTCGCGCAAAGACGATTGTACCGCTCACAGTGCTCTCTTAGCGCCGCTTCTGCCGAAAGAAGCCCGGCAGCGGCTCTTAGCTCCGGAGAGCATCGTCCCTTCGTCTTTAGCGTCTTTTGTGGTCTACATCCTAGCAGAAAGCTTTTCCACTCTGTCTGGCAAGGAAAACCTGCGGGAGCACAGAAAACATCTCCCATCGTCTTCTGGACGTTGCACGGAGGTCTGCCAAGTGTTTGGCATGAAGGAAAGAAAAGTTGTCCAAAACAGCTTCCAATCGAAGATTCATGTGATTGGAAACGTCAGGAAAGTGTAAGGTACTGTTTTCTATCAGTTGGCAAGCTGCGCACACAATCCCAGTGTTGTACAGCTTCCTTCTTCACCTTTGCGATGCTGCCGCTCTCTCCGGCTCCCGGAGCCGAAGAAGCGGCTTCTTCGCGCAAAGACGATTGTACCGCTCACAGTGCTCTCTTAGCGCCGCTTCTGCCGAAAGAAGCCCGGCAGCGGCTCTTAGCTCCGGAGAGCATCGTACCTTCGTCTTTAGCGTCTTTTGTGGTCTACATCCTAGCAGAAAGATTTTCCACTCTGTCTGGCAAGGAAAACCTGCGGGAGCACAGAAAACATCTCCCATCGAGTTCTGGACGTTGCACGGAGGTCTGCCAAGTGTTTGGCATGAAGGAAAGAAAAGTTGTCCAAAACAGCTTCCAATCGAAGATTCATGTGATTGGAAACGTCAGGAAAGTGTAAGGTACTGTTTTCTATCAGTTGGCAAGCTGCGCACACAATCCCAGTGTTGTACAGCTTCCTTCTTCACCTTTCCGATGCTGCCGCTCTCTCCGGCTCCCGGAGCCGAAGAAGCGGCTTCTTCGCGCAAAGACGATTGTACCGCTCACAGTGCTCTCTTAGCGCCGCTTCTGCCGAAAGAAGCCCGGCAGCGGCTCTTAGCTCCGGAGAGCATCGTGCCTTCGTCTTTAGCGTCTTTTGTGGTCTACATCCTAGCAGAAAGCTTTTCCACTCTGTCTGGCAAGGAAAACCTGCGGGAGCACAGAAAACATCTCCCATCGTCTTCTGGACGTTGCACGGAGGTCTGCCAAGTGTTTGGCATGAAGGAAAGAAAAGTTGTCCAAAACAGCTTCCAATCGAAGATTCATGTGATTGGAAACGTCAGGAAAGTGTAAGGTACTGTTTTCTATCAGTTGGCAAGCTGCGCACACAATCCCAGTGTTGTACAGCTTCCTTCTTCACCTTTCCGATGCTGCCGCTCTCTCCGGCTCCCGGAGCCGAAGAAGCGGCTTCTTGGCGCAAAGACGATTGTACCGCTCACAGTGCTCTCTTAGCGCCGCTTCTGCCGAAAGAAGCCCGGCAGCGGCTCTTAGCTCCGGAGAGCATCGTACCTTCGTCTTTAGCGTCTTTTGTGGTCTACATCCTAGCAGAAAGCTTTTCCACTCTGTCTGGCAAGGAAAACCTGCGGGAGCACAGAAAACATCTCCCATCGTCTTCTGGACGTTGCACGGAGGTCTGCCAAGTGTTTGGCATGAAGGAAAGAAAAGTTGTCCAAAACAGCTTCCAATCGAAGATTCATGTGATTGGAAACGTCAGGAAAGTGTAAGGTACTGTTTTCTATCAGTTGGCAAGCTGCGCACACAATCCCAGTGTTGTACAGCTTCCTTCTTCACCTTTGCGATGCTGCCGCTCTCTCCGGCTCCCGGAGCCGAAGAAGCGGCTTCTTCGCGCAAAGACGATTGTACCGCTCACAGTGCTCTCTTAGCGCCGCTTCTGCCGAAAGAAGCCCGGCAGCGGCTCTTAGCTCCGGAGAGCATCGTACCTTCGTCTTTAGCGTCTTTTGTGGTCTACATCCTAGCAGAAAGCTTTTCCACTCTGTCTGGCAAGGAAAACCTGCGGGAGCACAGAAAACATCTCCCATCGTCTTCTGGACGTTGCACGGAGGTCTGCCAAGTGTTTGGCATGAAGGAAAGAAAAGTTGTCCAAAACAGCTTCCAATCGAAGATTCATGTGATTGGAAACGTCAGGAAAGTGTAAGGTACTGTTTTCTATCAGTTGGCAAGCTGCGCACACAATCCCAGTGTTGTACAGCTTCCTTCTTCAGTTTTCCGATGCTGCCGCTCTCTCCGGCTCCCGGAGCCGAAGAAGCGGCTTCTTCGCGCAAAGACGATTGTACCGCTCACAGTGCTCTCTTAGCGCCGCTTCTGCCGAAAGAAGCCCGGCAGCGGCTCTTAGCTCCGGAGAGCATCGTACCTTCGTCTTTAGCGTCTTTTGTGGTCTACATCCTAGCAGAAAGCTTTTCCACTCTGTCTGGCAAGGAAAACCTGCGGGAGCACAGAAAACATCTCCCATC
This sequence comes from Ammospiza nelsoni, assembly GCF_027579445.1. Taxonomy (NCBI): domain Eukaryota; kingdom Metazoa; phylum Chordata; class Aves; order Passeriformes; family Passerellidae; genus Ammospiza; species Ammospiza nelsoni. The sequence continues at coordinate 16,695 of NW_026683207.1, read as the reverse complement.
GTCTTCTGGACGTTGCACGGAGGTCTGCCACGTGTTTGGCATGAAGGAAAGAAAAGTTGTCCAAAACAGCTTCCAATCGAAGATTCATGTGATTGGAAACGTCAGGAAAGTGTAAGGTACTGTTTTCTATCAGTTGGCAAGCTGCGCACACAATCCCAGTGTTGTACAGCTTCCTTCTTCACCTTTCCGATGCTGCCGCTCTCTCCGGCTCCCGGAGCCGAAGAAGCGGCTTCTTCGCGCAAAGACGATTGTACCGCTCACAGTGCTCTCTTAGCGCCGCTTCTGCCGAAAGAAGCCCGGCAGCGGCTCTTAGCTCCGGAGAGCATCGTACCTTCGTCTTTAGCGTCTTTTGTGGTCTACATCCTAGCAGAAAGCTTTTCCACTCTGTCTGGCAAGGAAAACCTGCGGGAGCACAGAAAACATCTCCCATCGTCTTCTGGACGTTGCACGGAGGTCTGCCAAGTGTTTGGCATGAAGGAAAGAAAAGTTGTCCAAAACAGCTTCCAATCGAAGATTCGTGTGATTGGAAACGTCAGGAAAGTGTAAGGTACTGTTTTCTATCAGTTGGCAAGCTGCGCACACAATCCCAGTGTTGTACAGCTTCCTTCTTCACCTTTCCGATGCTGCCGCTCTCTCCGGCTCCCGGAGCCGAAGAAGCGGCTTCTTCGCGCAAAGACGATTGTACCGCTCACAGTGCTCTCTTAGCGCCGCTTCTGCCGAAAGAAGCCCGGCAGCGGCTCTTAGCTCCGGAGAGCATCGTACCTTCGTCTTTAGCGTCTTTTGTGGTCTACATCCTAGCAGAAAGCTTTTCCACTCTGTCTGGCAAGGAAAACCTGCGGGAGCACAGAAAACATCTCCCATCGTCTTCTGGACGTTGCACGGAGGTCTGCCAAGTGTTTGGCATGAAGGAAAGAAAAGTTGTCCAAAACAGCTTCCAATCGAAGATTCATGTGATTGGAAACGTCAGGAAAGTGTAAGGTACTGTTTTCTATCAGTTGGCAAGCTGCGCACACAATCCCAGTGTTGTACAGCTTCCTTCTTCACCTTTGCGATGCTGCCGCTCTCTCCGGCTCCCGGAGCCGAAGAAGCGGCTTCTTCGCGCAAAGACGATTGTACCGCTCACAGTGCTCTCTTAGCGCCGCTTCTGCCGAAAGAAGCCCGGCAGCGGCTCTTAGCTCCGGAGAGCATCGTGCCTTCGTCTTTAGCGTCTTTTGTGGTCTACATCCTAGCAGAAAGCTTTTCCACTCTGTCTGGCAAGGAAAACCTGCGCGAGCACAGAAAACATCTCCCATCGTCTTCTGGACGTTGCACGGAGGTCTGCCAAGTGTTTGGCATGAAGGAAAGAAAAGTTGTCCAAAACAGCTTCCAATCGAAGATTCATGTGATTGGAAACGTCAGGAAAGTGGTAAGGTACTGTTTTCTATCAGTTGGCAAGCTGCGCACACAATCCCAGTGTTGTACAGCTTCCTTCTTCACCTTTGCGATGCTGCCGCTCTCTCCGGCTCCCGGAGCCGAAGAAGCGGCTTCTTCGCGCAAAGACGATTGTACCGCTCACAGTGCTCTCTTAGCGCCGCTTCTGCCGAAAGAAGCCTGGCAGCGGCTCTTAGCTCCGGAGAGCATCGTGCCTTCGTCTTTAGCGTCTTTTGTGGTCTACATCCTAGCAGAAAGCTTTTCCACTCTGTCTGGCAAGGAAAACCTGCGCGAGCACAGAAAACATCTCCCATCGTCTTCTGGACGTTGCACGGAGGTCTGCCAAGTGTTTGGCATGAAGGAAAGAAAAGTTGTCCAAAAGAGCTTCCAATCGAATATTCATGTGATTGGAAACGTCAGGAAAGTGGTAAGGTACTGTTTTCTATCAGTTGGCAAGCTGCGCACACAATCCCAGTGTTGTACAGCTTCCTTCTTCACCTTTCCGATGCTGCCGCTCTCTCCGGCTCCCGGAGCCGAAGAAGCGGCTTCTTCGCGCAAAGACGATTGTACCGCTCACAGTGCTCTCTTAGCGCCGCTTCTGCCGAAAGAAGCCCGGCAGCGGCTCTTAGCTCCGGAGAGCATCGTACCTTCATCTTTAGCGTCTTTTGTGGTCTACATCCTAGCAGAAAGCTTTTCCACTCTGTCTGGCAAGGAAAACCTGCGGGAGCACAGAAAACATCTCCCATCGTCTTCTGGACGTTGCACGGAGGTCTGCCACGTGTTTGGCATGAAGGAAAGAAAAGTTGTCCAAAACAGCTTCCAATCGAAGATTCATGTGATTGGAAACGTCAGGAAAGTGTAAGGTACTGTTTTCTATCAGTTGGCAAGCTGCGCACACAATCCCAGTGTTGTACAGCTTCCTTCTTCACCTTTCCGATGCTGCCGCTCTCTCCGGCTCCCGGAGCCGAAGAAGCGGCTTCTTCGCGCAAAGACGATTGTACCGCTCACAGTGCTCTCTTAGCGCCGCTTCTGCCGAAAGAAGCCCGGCAGCGGCTCTTAGCTCCGGAGAGCATCGTACCTTCGTCTTTAGCGTCTTTTGTGGTCTACATCCTAGCAGAAAGATTTTCCACTCTGTCTGGCAAGGAAAACCTGCGGGAGCACAGAAAACATCTCCCATCGAGTTCTGGACGTTGCACGGAGGTCTGCCAAGTGTTTGGCATGAAGGAAAGAAAAGTTGTCCAAAACAGCTTCCAATCGAATATTCATGTGATTGGAAACGTCAGGAAAGTGTAAGGTACTGTTTTCTATCAGTTGGCAAGCTGCGCACTTAATCCCAGTGTTGTACAGCTTCCTTCTTCACCTCTCCGATGCTGCCGCTCTCTCCGGCTCCCGGAGCCGAAGAAGCGGCTTCTTCGCGCAAAGACGATTGTACCGCTCACAGTGCTCTCTTAGCGCCGCTTCTGCCGAAAGAAGCCCGGCAGCGGCTCTTAGCTCCGGAGAGCATCGTGCCTTCGTCTTTAGCGTCTTTTGAGGTCTACATCCTAGCAGAAAGCTTTTCCACTCTGTCTGGCAAGGAAAACCTGCGGGAGCACAGAAAACATCTCCCATCGTCTTCTGGACGTTGCACGGAGGTCTGCCAAGTGTTTGGCATGAAGGAAAGAAAAGTTGTCCAAAAGAGCTTCCAATCGAATATTCATGTGATTGGAAACGTCAGGAAAGTGTAAGGTACTGTTTTCTATCAGTTGGCAAGCTGCGCACACAATCCCAGTGTTGTACAGCTTCCTTCTTCACCTTTCCGATGCTGCCGCTCTCTCCGGCTCCCGGAGCCGAAGAAGCGGCTTCTTCGCGCAAAGACGATTGTACCGCTCACAGTGCTCTCTTAGCGCCGCTTCTGCCGAAAGAAGCCCGGCAGCGGCTCTTAGCTCCGGAGAGCATCGTACCTTCGTCTTTAGCGTCTTTTGTGGTCTACATCCTAGCAGAAAGCTTTTCCACTCTGTCTGGCAAGGAAAACCTGCGGGAGCACAGAAAACATCTCCCATCGTCTTCTGGACGTTGCACGGAGGTCTGCCACGTGTTTGGCATGAAGGAAAGAAAAGTTGTCCAAAACAGCTTCCAATCGAAGATTCATGTGATTGGAAACGTCAGGAAAGTGTAAGGTACTGTTTTCTATCAGTTGGCAAGCTGCGCACACAATCCCAGTGTTGTACAGCTTCCTTCTTCACCTTTGCGATGCTGCCGCTCTCTCCGGCTCCCGGAGCCGAAGAAGCGGCTTCTTCGCGCAAAGACGATTGTACCGCTCACAGTGCTCTCTTAGCGCCGCTTCTGCCGAAAGAAGCCCGGCAGCGGCTCTTAGCTCCGGAGAGCATCGTGCCTTCGTCTTTAGCGTCTTTTGTGTTCTACATCCTAGCAGAAAGCTTTTCCACTCTGTCTGGCAAGGAAAACCTGCGCGAGCACAGAAAACATCTCCCATCGTCTTCTGGACGTTGCACGGAGGTCTGCCAAGTGTTTGGCATGAAGGAAAGAAAAGTTGTCCAAAACAGCTTCCAATCGAAGATTCATGTGATTGGAAACGTCAGGAAAGTGTAAGGTACTGTTTTCTATCAGTTGGCAAGCTGCGCACACAATCCCAGTGTTGTACAGCTTCCTTCTTCAGTTTTCCGTTGCTGCCGCTCTCTCCGGCTCCCGGAGCCGAAGAAGCCGCTTCTTCGCGCAAAGACGATTGTACCGCTCACAGTGCTCTCTTAGCGCCGCTTCTGCCGAAAGAAGCCCGGCAGCGGCTCTTAGCTCCGGAGAGCATCGTACCTTCGTCTTTAGCGTCTTTTGTGGTCTACATCCTAGCAGAAAGCTTTTCCACTCTGTCTGGCAAGGAAAACCTGCGGGAGCACAGAAAACATCTCCCATCGTCTTCTGGACGTTGCACGGAGGTCTGCCAAGTGTTTGGCATGAAGGAAAGAAAAGTTGTCCAAAACAGCTTCCAATCGAATATTCATGTGATTGGAAACGTCAGGAAAGTGTAAGGTACTGTTTTCTATCAGTTGGCAAGCTGCGCACACAATCCCAGTGTTGTACAGCTTCCTTCTTCACCTTTCCGATGCTGCCGCTCTCTCCGGCTCCCGGAGCCGAAGAAGCGGCTTCTTCGCGCAAAGACGATTGTACCGCTCACAGTGCTCTCTTAGCGCCGCTTCTGCCGAAAGAAGCCCGGCAGCGGCTCTTAGCTCCGGAGAGCATCGTGCCTTCGTCTTTAGCGTCTTTTGTGGTCTACATCCTAGCAGAAAGCTTTTCCACTCTGTCTGGCAAGGAAAACCTGCGGGAGCACAGAAAACATCTCCCATCGTCTTCTGGACGTTGCACGGAGGACTGCCAAGTGTTTGGCATGAAGGAAAGAAAAGTTGTCCAAAACAGCTTCCAATCAAAGATTCATGTGATTGGAAACATCAGGAAAGTGTAAGGTACTGTTTTCTATCAGTTGGCAAGCTGCGCACACAATCCCAGTGTTGTACAGCTTCCTTCTTCACCTTTCCGATGCTGCCGCTCTCTCCGGCTCCCGGAGCCGAAGAAGCCGCTTCTTCGCGCAAAGACGATTGTACCGCTCACAGTGCTCTCTTAGCGCCGCTTCTGCCGAAAGAAGCCCGGCAGCGGCTCTTAGCTCCGGAGAGCATCGTACCTTCGTCTTTAGCGTCTTTTGTGGTCTACATCCTAGCAGAAAGCTTTTCCACTCTGTCTGGCAAGGAAAACCTGCGGGAGCACAGAAAACATCTCCCATCGTCTTCTGGACGTTGCACGGAGGTCTGCCAAGTGTTTGGCATGAAGGAAAGAAAAGTTGTCCAAAACAGCTTCCAATCGAAGATTCATGTGATTGGAAACGTCAGGAAAGTGTAAGGTACTGTTTTCTATCAGTTGGCAAGCTGCGCACACAATCCCAGTGTTGTACAGCTTCCTTCTTCACCTTTCCGATGCTGCCGCTCTCTCCGGCTCCCGGAGCCGAAGAAGCGGCTTCTTCGCGCAAAGACAATTGTACCCCTCACAGTGCTCTCTTAGCGCCGCTTCTGCCGAAAGAAGCCCGGCAGCGGCTCTTAGCTCCGGAGAGCATCGTACCTTCGTCTTTAGCGTCTTTTGTGGTCTACATCCTAGCAGAAAGCTTTTCCAATCTGTCTGGCAAGGAAAACCTGCGGGAGCACAGAAAACATCTCCCATCGTCTTCTGGACGTTGCACGGAGGTCTGCCAAGTGTTTGGCATGAAGGAAAGAAAAGTTGTCCAAAACAGCTTCCAATCGAAGATTCATGTGATTGGAAACGTCAGGAAAGTGGTAAGGTACTGTTTTCTATCAGTTGGCAAGCTGCGCACACAATCCCAGTGTTGTACAGCTTCCTTCTTCACCTTTGCGATGCTGCCGCTCTCTCCGGCTCCCGGAGCCGAAGAAGCGGCTTCTTCGCGCAAAGACGATTGTACCGCTCACAGTGCTCTCTTAGCGCCGCTTCTGCCGAAAGAAGCCCGGCAGCGGCTCTTAGCTCCGGAGAGCATCGTACCTTCGTCTTTAGCGTCTTTTGTGGTCTACATCCTAGCAGAAAGCTTTTCCACTCTGTCTGGCAAGGAAAACCTGCGCGAGCACAGAAAACATCTCCCATCGTCTTCTGGACGTTGCACGGAGGTCTGCCAAGTGTTTGGCATGAAGGAAAGAAAAGTTGTCCAAAACAGCTTCCAATCGAAGATTCATGTGATTGAAAACGTCAGGAAAGTGTAAGGTACTGTTTTCTATCAGTTGGCAAGCTGCGCACACAATCCCAGTGTTGTACAGCTTCCTTCTTCACCTTTCCGGTGCTGCCGCTCTCTCCGGCTCCCGGAGCCAAAGAAGCGGCTTCTTCGCGCAAAGACGATTGTACCGCTCACAGTGCTCTCTTAGCGCCGCTTCTGCCGAAAGAAGCCCGGCAGCGGCTCTTAGCTCCGGAGAGCATCGTGCCTTCGTCTTTAGCGTCTTTTGTGGTCTACGTCCTAGCAGAAAGCTTTTCCACTCTGTCTGGCAAGGAAAACCTGCGGGAGCACAGAAAACATCTCCCATCGTCTTCTGGACGTTGCACGGAGGTCTGCCAAGTGTTTGGCATGAAGGAAAGAAAAGTTGTCCAAAACAGCTTCCAATCGAAGATTCATGTGATTGGAAACGTCAGGAAAGTGTAAGGTACTGTTTTCTATCAGTTGGCAAGCTGCGCACACAATCCCAGTGTTGTACAGCTTCCTTCTTCACCTTTCCGATGCTGCCGCTCTCTCCGGCTCCCGGAGCCGAAGAAGCGGCTTCTTCGCGCAAAGACGATTGTACCGCTCACAGTGCTCTCTTAGCGCCGCTTCTGCCGAAAGAAGCCCGGCAGCGGCTCTTAGCTCCGGAGAGCATCGTACCTTCGTCTTTAGCGTCTTTTGTGGTCTACATCCTAGCAGAAAGCTTTTCCGCTCTGTCTGGCAAGGAAAACCTGCGGGAGCACAGAAAACATCTCCCATCGTCTTCTGGACGTTGCACGGAGGTCTGCCAAGTGTTTGGCATGAAGGAAAGAAAAGTTGTCCAAAACAGCTTCCAATCGAAGATTCATGTGATTGGAAACGTCAGGAAAGTGTAAGGTACTGTTTTCTATCAGTTGGCAAGCTGCGCACACAATCCCAGTGTTGTACAGCTTCCTTCTTCACCTTTGCGATGCTGCCGCTCTCTCCGGCTCCCGGAGCCGAAGAAGCGGCTTCTTCGCGCAAAGACGATTGTACCGCTCACAGTGCTCTCTTAGCGCCGCTTCTGCCGAAAGAAGCCCGGCAGCGGCTCTTAGCTCCGGAGAGCATCGTACCTTCGTCTTTAGCGTCTTTTGTGGTCTACATCCTAGCAGAAAGCTTTTCCACTCTGTCTGGCAAGGAAAACCTGCGGGAGCACAGAAAACATCTCCCATCGTCTTCTGGACGTTGCACGGAGGTCTGCCAAGTGTTTGGCATGAAGGAAAGAAAAGTTGTCCAAAACAGCTTCCAATCGAAGATTCATGTGATTGGAAACGTCAGGAAAGTGTAAGGTACTGTTTTCTATCAGTTGGCAAGCTGCGCACACAATCCCAGTGTTGTACACCTTCCTTCTTCACCTTTGCGATGCTGCCGCTCTCTCCGGCTCCCGGAGCCGAAGAAGCGGCTTCTTCGCGCAAAGACGATTGTACCGCTCACAGTGCTCTCTTAGCGCCGCTTCTGCCGAAAGAAGCCCGGCAGCGGCTCTTAGCTCCGGAGAGCATCGTCCCTTCGTCTTTAGCGTCTTTTGTGGTCTACATCCTAGCAGAAAGCTTTTCCACTCTGTCTGGCAAGGAAAACCTGCGGGAGCACAGAAAACATCTCCCATCGTCTTCTGGACGTTGCACGGAGGTCTGCCAAGTGTTTGGCATGAAGGAAAGAAAAGTTGTCCAAAACAGCTTCCAATCGAAGATTCGTGTGATTGGAAACGTCAGGAAAGTGTAAGGTACTGTTTTCTATCAGTTGGCAAGCTGCGCACACAATCCCAGTGTTGTACAGCTTCCTTCTTCACCTTTCCGATGCTGCCGCTCTCTCCGGCTCCCGGAGCCGAAGAAGCGGCTTCTTCGCGCAAAGACGATTGTACCGCTCACAGTGCTCTCTTAGCGCCGCTTCTGCCGAAAGAAGCCCGGGAGCGGCTCTTAGCTCCGGAGAGCATCATACCTTCGTCTTTAGCGTCTTTTGTGGTCTACATCCTAGCAGAAAGCTTTTCCACTCTGTCTGGCAAGGAAAACCTGCGGGAGCACAGAAAACATCTCCCATCGTCTTCTGGACGTTGCACGGAGGTCTGCCAAGTGTTTGGCATGAAGGAAAGAAAAGTTGTCCAAAACAGCTTCCAATCGAAGATTCATGTGATTGGAAACGTCAGGAAAGTGTAAGGTACTGTTTTCTATCAGTTGGCAAGCTGCGCACACAATCCCAGTGTTGTACAGCTTCCTTCTTCACCTTTGCGATGCTGCCGCTCTCTCCGGCTCCCGGAGCCGAAGAAGCGGCTTCTTCGCGCAAAGACGATTGTACCGCTCACAGTGCTCTCTTAGCGCCGCTTCTGCCGAAAGAAGCCCGGCAGCGGCTCTTAGCTCCGGAGAGCATCGTGCCTTCGTTTTAGCGTCTTTTGTGGTCTACATCCTAGCAGAAAGCTTTTCCACTCTGTCTGGCAAGGAAAACCTGCGGGAGCACAGAAAACATCTCCCATCGTCTTCTGGACGTTGCACGGAGGTCTGCCAAGTGTTTGGCATGAAGGAAAGAAAAGTTGTCCAAAACAGCTTCCAATCGAATATTCATGTGATTGGAAACGTCAGGAAAGTGTAAGGTACTGTTTTCTATCAGTTGGCAAGCTGCGCACACAATCCCAGTGTTGTACAGCTTCCTTCTTCACCTTTGCGATGCTGCCGCTCTCTCCGGCTCCCGGAGCCGAAGAAGCGGCTTCTTCGCGCAAAGACGATTGTACCGCTCACAGTGCTCTCTTAGCGCCGCTTCTGCCGAAAGAAGCCCGGCAGCGGCTCTTAGCTCCGGAGAGCATCGTACCTTCGTCTTTAGCGTCTTTTGTGGTCTACATCCTAGCAGAAAGCTTTTCCACTCTGTCTGGCAAGGAAAACCTGCGGGAGCACAGAAAACATCTCCCATCGTCTTCTGGACGTTGCACGGAGGTCTGCCAAGTGTTTGGCATGAAGGAAAGAAAAGTTGTCCAAAACAGCTTCCAATCGAAGATTCATGTGATTGGAAACGTCAGGAAAGTGTAAGGTACTGTTTTCTATCAGTTGGCAAGCTGCGCACACAATCCCAGTGTTGTACAGCTTCCTTCTTCACCTTTGCGATGCTGCCGCTCTCTCCGGCTCCCGGAGCCGAAGAAGCGGCTTCTTCGCGCAAAGACGATTGTACCGCTCACAGTGCTCTCTTAGCGCCGCTTCTGCCGAAAGAAGCCCGGCAGCGGCTCTTAGCTCCGGAGAGCATCGTACCTTCGTCTTTAGCGTCTTTTGTGGTCTACATCCTAGCAGAAAGCTTTTCCACTCTGTCTGGCAAGGAAAACCTGCGGGAGCACAGAAAACATCTCCCATCGTCTTCTGGACGTTGCACGGAGGTCTGCCAAGTGTTTGGCATGAAGGAAAGAAAAGTTGTCCAAAACAGCTTCCAATCGAAGATTCGTGTGATTGGAAACGTCAGGAAAGTGTAAGGTACTGTTTTCTATCAGTTGGCAAGCTGCGCACACAATCCCAGTGTTGTACAGCTTCCTTCTTCACCTTTCCGATGCTGCCGCTCTCTCCGGCTCCCGGAGCCGAAGAAGCGGCTTCTTCGCGCAAAGACGATTGTACCGCTCACAGTGCTCTCTTAGCGCCGCTTCTGCCGAAAGAAGCCCGGGAGCGGCTCTTAGCTCCGGAGAGCATCGTACCTTCGTCTTTAGCGTCTTTTGTGGTCTACATCCTAGCAGAAAGCTTTTCCACTCTGTCTGGCAAGGAAAACCTGCGGGAGCACAGAAAACATCTCCCATCGTCTTCTGGACGTTGCACGGAGGTCTGCCAAGTGTTTGGCATGAAGGAAAGAAAAGTTGTCCAAAACAGCTTCCAATCGAAGATTCATGTGATTGGAAACGTCAGGAAAGTGTAAGGTACTGTTTTCTATCAGTTGGCAAGCTGCGCACACAATCCCAGTGTTGTACAGCTTCCTTCTTCACCTTTCCGATGCTGCCGCTCTCTCCGGCTCCCGGAGCCGAAGAAGCGGCTTCTTCGCGCAAAGACGATTGTACCGCTCACAGTGCTCTCTTAGCGCCGCTTCTGCCGAAAGAAGCCCGGGAGCGGCTCTTAGCTCCGGAGAGCATCGTACCTTCGTCTTTAGCGTCTTTTGTGGTCTACATCCTAGCAGAAAGATTTTCCACTCTGTCTGGCAAGGAAAACCTGCGGGAGCACAGAAAACATCTCCCATCGTCTTCTGGACGTTGCACGGAGGTCTGCCAAGTGTTTGGCATGAAGGAAAGAAAAGTTGTCCAAAACAGCTTCCAATCGAAGATTCATGTGATTGGAAACGTCAGGAAAGTGTAAGGTACTGTTTTCTATCAGTTGGCAAGCTGCGCACACAATCCCAGTGTTGTACAGCTTCCTTCTTCACCTTTCCGATGCTGCCGCTCTCTCCGGCTCCCGGAGCCGAAGAAGCGGCTTCTTCGCGCAAAGACGATTGTACCGCTCACAGTGCTCTCTTAGCGCCGCTTCTGCCGAAAGAAGCCCGGCAGCGGCTCTTAGCTCCGGAGAGCATCGTGCCTTCGTCTTTAGCGTCTTTTGTGGTCTACATCCTAGCAGAAAGCTTTTCCACTCTGTCTGGCAAGGAAAACCTGCGGGAGCACAGAAAACATCTCCCATCGTCTTCTGGACGTTGCACGGAGGTCTGCCAAGTGTTTGGCATGAAGGAAAGAAAAGTTGTCCAAAACAGCTTCCAATCGAAGATTCATGTGATTGGAAACGTCAGGAAAGTGTAAGGTACTGTTTTCTATCAGTTGGCAAGCTGCGCACACAATCCCAGTGTTGTACAGCTTCCTTCTTCACCTTTGCGATGCTGCCGCTCTCTCCGGCTCCCGGAGCCGAAGAAGCGGCTTCTTCGCGCAAAGACGATTGTACCGCTCACAGTGCTCTCTTAGCGCCGCTTCTGCCGAAAGAAGCCCGGCAGCGGCTCTTAGCTCCGGAGAGCATCGTGCCTTCGTCTTTAGCGTCTTTTGTGGTCTACATCCTAGCAGAAAGCTTTTCCACTCTGTCTGGCAAGGAAAACCTGCGGGAGCACAGAAAACATCTCCCATCGTCTTCTGGACGTTGCACGGAGGTCTGCCAAGTGTTTGGCATGAAGGAAAGAAAAGTTGTCCAAAACAGCTTCCAATCGAATATTCATGTGATTGGAAACGTCAGGAAAGTGTAAGGTACTGTTTTCTATCAGTTGGCAAGCTGCGCACACAATCCCAGTGTTGTACAGCTTCCTTCTTCACCTTTGCGATGCTGCCGCTCTCTCCGGCTCCCGGAGCCGAAGAAGCGGCTTCTTCGCGCAAAGACGATTGTACCGCTCACAGTGCTCTCTTAGCGCCGCTTCTGCCGAAAGAAGCCCGGCAGCGGCTCTTAGCTCCGGAGAGCATCGTACCTTCGTCTTTAGCGTCTTTTGTGTTCTACATCCTAGCAGAAAGCTTTTCCACTCTGTCTGGCAAGGAAAACCTGCGGGAGCACAGAAAACATCTCCCATCGTCTTCTGGACGTTGCACGGAGGTCTGCCAAGTGTTTGGCATGAAGGAAAGAAAAGTTGTCCAAAACAGCTTCCAATCGAAGATTCATGTGATTGGAAACGTCAGGAAAGTGTAAGGTACTGTTTTCTATCAGTTGGCAAGCTGCGCACACAATCCCAGTGTTGTACAGCTTCCTTCTTCACCTTTGCGATGCTGCCGCTCTCTCCGGCTCCCGGAGCCGAAGAAGCCGCTTCTTCGCGCAAAGACGATTGTACCGCTCACAGTGCTCTCTTAGCGCCGCTTCTGCCGAAAGAAGCCCGGCAGCGGCTCTTAGCTCCGGAGAGCATCGTACCTTCGTCTTTAGCGTCTTTTGTGGTCTACATCCTAGCAGAAAGCTTTTCCACTCTGTCTGGCAAGGAAAACCTGCGGGAGCACAGAAAACATCTCCCATCGTCTTCTGGACGTTGCACGGAGGTCTGCCAAGTGTTTGGCATGAAGGAAAGAAAAGTTGTCCAAAACAGCTTCCAATCGAAGATTCATGTGATTGGAAACGTCAGGAAAGTGTAAGGTACTGTTTTCTATCAGTTGGCAAGCTGCGCACACAATCCCAGTGTTGTACAGCTTCCTTCTTCACCTTTGCGATGCTGCCGCTCTCTCCGGCTCCCGGAGCCGAAGAAGCGGCTTCTTCGCGCAAAGACGATTGTACCGCTCACAGTGCTCTCTTAGCGCCGCTTCTGCCGAAAGAAGCCCGGCAGCGGCTCTTAGCTCCGGAGAGCATCGTGCCTTCGTCTTTAGCGTCTTTTGTGGTCTACATCCTAGCAGAAAGCTTTTCCACTCTGTCTGGCAAGGAAAACCTGCGGGAGCACAGAAAACATCTCCCATCGTCTTCTGGACGTTGCACGGAGGTCTGCCAAGTGTTTGGCATGAAGGAAAGAAAAGTTGTCCAAAACAGCTTCCAATCGAAGATTCATGTGATTGGAAACGTCAGGAAAGTGTAAGGTACTGTTTTCTATCAGTTGGCAAGCTGCGCACACAATCCCAGTGTTGTACAGCTTCCTTCTTCACCTTTCCGATGCTGCCGCTCTCTCCGGCTCCCGGAGCCGAAGAAGCGGCTTCTTCGCGCAAAGACGATTGTACCGCTCACAGTGCTCTCTTAGCGCCGCTTCTGCCGAAAGAAGCCCGGCAGCGGCTCTTAGCTCCGGAGAGCATCGTACCTTCGTCTTTAGCGTCTTTTGTGGTCTACATCCTAGCAGAAAGCTTTTCCACTCTGTCTGGCAAGGAAAACCTGCGGGAGCACAGAAAACATCTCCCATCGTCTTCTGGACGTTGCACGGAGGTCTGCCAAGTGTTTGGCATGAAGGAAAGAAAAGTTGTCCAAAACAGCTTCCAATCGAATATTCATGTGATTGGAAACGTCAGGAAAGTGGTAAGGTACTGTTTTCTATCAGTTGGCAAGCTGCGCACACAATCCCAGTGTTGTACAGCTTCCTTCTTCACCTTTCCGATGCTGCCGCTCTCTCCGGCTCCCGGAGCCGAAGAAGCGGCTTCTTCGCGCAAAGACGATTGTACCGCTCACAGTGCTCTCTTAGCGCCGCTTCTGCCGAAAGAAGCCCGGCAGCGGCTCTTAGCTCCGGAGAGCATCGTACCTTCGTCTTTAGCGTCTTTTGTGTTCTACATCCTAGCAGAAAGCTTTTCCACTCTGTCTGGCAAGGAAAACCTGCGGGAGCACAGAAAACATCTCCCATCGTCTTCTGGACGTTGCACGGAGGTCTGCCAAGTGTTTGGCATGAAGGAAAGAAAAGTTGTCCAAAACAGCTTCCAATCGAAGATTCATGTGATTGGAAACGTCAGGAAAGTGTAAGGTACTGTTTTCTATCAGTTGGCAAGCTGCGCACACAATCCCAGTGTTGTACAGCTTCCTTCTTCAGTTTTCCGTTGCTGCCGCTCTCTCCGGCTCCCGGAGCCGAAGAAGCCGCTTCTTCGCGCAAAGACGATTGTACCGCTCACAGTGCTCTCTTAGCGCCGCTTCTGCCGAAAGAAGCCCGGCAGCGGCTCTTAGCTCCGGAGAGCATCGTACCTTCGTCTTTAGCGTCTTTTGTGGTCTACATCCTAGCAGAAAGCTTTTCCACTCTGTCTGGCAAGGAAAACCTGCGGGAGCACAGAAAACATCTCCATCGTCTTCTGGACGTTGCACGGAGGTCTGCCAAGTGTTTGGCATGAAGGAAAGAAAAGTTGTCCAAAACAGCTTCCAATCGAAGATTCATGTGATTGGAAACGTCAGGAAAGTGTAAGGTACTGTTTTCTATCAGTTGGCAAGCTGCGCACACAATCCCAGTGTTGTACAGCTTCCTTCTTCACCTTTGCGATGCTGCCGCTCTCTCCGGCTCCCGGAGCCGAAGAAGCGGCTTCTTCGCGCAAAGACGATTGTACCGCTCACAGTGCTCTCTTAGCGCCGCTTCTGCCGAAAGAAGCCCGGCAGCGGCTCTTAGCTCCGGAGAGCATCGTACCTTCGTCTTTAGCGTCTTTTGTGGTCTACATCCTAGCAGAAAGCTTTTCCACTCTGTCTGGCAAGGAAAACCTGCGGGAGCACAGAAAACATCTCCCATCGTCTTCTGGACGTTGCACGGAGGTCTGCCAAGTGTTTGGCATGAAGGAAAGAAAAGTTGTCCAAAACAGCTTCCAATCGAAGATTCATGTGATTGGAAACGTCAGGAAAGTGTAAGGTACTGTTTTCTATCAGTTGGCAAGCTGCGCACACAATCCCAGTGTTGTACAGCTTCCTTCTTCACCTTTCCGATGCTGCCGCTCTCTCCGGCTCCCGGAGCCGAAAAAGCAGCTTCTTCGCGCAAAGACGATTGTACCGCTCACAGTGCTCTCTTAGCGCCGCTTCTGCCGAAAGAAGCCCGGCAGCGGCTCTTAGCTCCGGAGAGCATCGTGCCTTCGTCTTTAGCGTCTTTTGTGGTCTACATCCTAGCAGAAAGCTTTTCCACTCTGTCTGGCAAGGAAAACCTGCGGGAGCACAGAAAACATCTCCCATCGTCTTCTGGACGTTGCACGGAGGTCTGCCAAGTGTTTGGCATGAAGGAAAGAAAAGTTGTCCAAAACAGCTTCCAATCGAAGATTCATGTGATTGGAAACGTCAGGAAAGTGTAAGGTACTGTTTTCTATCAGTTGGCAAGCTGCGCACACAATCCCAGTGTTGTACAGCTTCCTTCTTCACCTTTGCGATGCTGCCGCTCTCTCCGGCTCCCGGAGCCGAAGAAGCGGCTTCTTCGCGCAAAGACGATTGTACCGCTCACAGTGCTCTCTTAGCGCCGCTTCTGCCGAAAGAAGCCCGGCAGCGGCTCTTAGCTCCGGAGAGCATCGTACCTTCGTCTTTAGCGTCTTTTGTGTTCTACATCCTAGCAGAAAGCTTTTCCACTCTGTCTGGCAAGGAAAACCTGCGGGAGCACAGAAAACATCTCCCATCGTCTTCTGGACGTTGCACGGAGGTCTGCCAAGTGTTTGGCATGAAGGAAAGAAAAGTTGTCCAAAACAGCTTCCAATCGAAGATTCATGTGATTGGAAACGTCAGGAAAGTGTAAGGTACTGTTTTCTATCAGTTGGCAAGCTGCGCACACAATCCCAGTGTTGTACAGCTTCCTTCTTCAGTTTTCCGTTGCTGCCGCTCTCTCCGGCTCCCGGAGCCGAAGAAGCCGCTTCTTCGCGCAAAGACGATTGTACCGCTCACAGTGCTCTCTTAGCGCCACTTCTGCCGAAAGAAGCCCGGCAGCGGCTCTTAGCTCCGGAGAGCATCGTACCTTCGTCTTTAGCGTCTTTGTGGTCTACATCCTAGCAGAAAGCTTTTCCACTCTGTCTGGCAAGGAAAACCTGCGGGAGCACAGAAAACATCTCCCATCGTCTTCTGGACGTTGCACGGAGGTCTGCCAAGTGTTTGGCATGAAGGAAAGAAAAGTTGTCCAAAACAGCTTCCAATCGAAGATTCATGTGATTGGAAACATCAGGAAAGTGTAAGGTACTGTTTTCTATCAGTTGGCAAGCTGCGCACACAATCCCAGTGTTGTACAGCTTCCTTCTTCACCTTTCCGATGCTGCCGCTCTCTCCGGCTCCCGGAGCCGAAGAAGCGGCTTCTTCGCGCAAAGACGATTGTACCGCTCACAGTGCTCTCTTAGCGCCGCTTCTGCCGAAAGAAGCCCGGCAGCGGCTCTTAGCTCCGGAGAGCATCGTACCTTCGTCTTTAGCGTCTTTTGTGGTCTACATCCTAGCAGAAAGCTTTTCCACTCTGTCTGGCAAGGAAAACCTGCGGGAGCACAGAAAACATCTCCCATCGTCTTCTGGACGTTGCACGGAGGTCTGCCAAGTGTTTGGCATGAAGGAAAGAAAAGTTGTCCAAAACAGCTTCCAATCGAATATTCATGTGATTGGAAACGTCAGGAAAGTGGTAAGGTACTGTTTTCTATCAGTTGGCAAGCTGCGCACACAATCCCAGTGTTGTACAGCTTCCTTCTTCACCTTTGCGATGCTGCCGCTCTCTCCGGCTCCCGGAGCCGAAGAAGCGGCTTCTTCGCGCAAAGACGATTGTACCGCTCACAGTGCTCTCTTAGCGCCGCTTCTGCCGAAAGAAGCCCGGCAGCGGCTCTTAGCTCCGGAGAGCATCGTACCTTCGTCTTTAGCGTCTTTTGTGGTCTACATCCTAGCAGAAAGCTTTTCCACTCTGTCTGGCAAGGAAAACCTGCGGGAGCACAGAAAACATCTCCCATCGTCTTCTGGACGTTGCACGGAGGTCTGCCAAGTGTTTGGCATGAAGGAAAGAAAAGTTGTCCAAAACAGCTTCCAATCGAAGATTCATGTGATTGGAAACGTCAGGAAAGTGTAAGGTACTGTTTTCTATCAGTTGGCAAGCTGCGCACACAATCCCAGTGTTGTACAGCTTCCTTCTTCACCTTTCGGTGCTTGCCGCTCTCTCCGGCTCCCGGAGCCGAAGAAGCGGCTTCTTCGCGCAAAGACGATTGTACCGCTCACAGTGCTCTCTTAGCGCCGCTTCTGCCGAAAGAAGCCCGGCAGCGGCTCTTAGCT